>NC_060119.1:1240651279-1241272112 GCF_021461395.2 Schistocerca americana | reverse complement strand
CAACTCTTAGAGGTTATTCAGGGATACCTTCTGAATATTTTCCTATGAGGACCCACGGCATCTCATTACACGGTGTGGTGTCACCGCCAGACACCACACTTGCTAGGTGTTAGCCTTTAAATCGGCCGCGGTCCGTTAGTATACGTCGGACCCGCGTGTCGCCACTATCAGTGATTGCAGACCGAGCGCCACCACACGGCAGGTCTAGAGAGACTTCCTAGCACCCGCCCCAGTTGTACAACCGACTTTGCTAGCGATGGTTCACTGACGAAATACGCTCTCATTTGCCGAGACGATAGTTAGCATAGCCTTCAGCTACGTCATTTGCTACGACCTAGCAAGGCGCCATTATCAGTTGCTACTGATATTGTAAAGAATGTACAGACAAGAGCTACGTTCAACAGTAATGGATTAAAGTTAAGTATTCCACGAAGTACCACCTTTTTTCTGAAGTCTAAATACCTTGTCCTGTTCCAGACCTCACGCCAGCCTGCGTGAGCTTAAACGCGTGCCTTTCGGCTTCCTCCAAACCCCGTGGGTTGGCTCCTGCCAATCCACAACACACGGTTACTGAATTTCGTTTCGCTTCTTGCACCAGATAGCTTTGAATCTGTATTGCACTGAAAATAATACACAACAGTGCAAATGTTGGCGGTTTATGCTGTACATCTTGTCTGGAAACTATCTTGTTCCATTCGCTTCCTTGCGAGATTCCGATCGATATTCACATGGGCCTGGTTTCCAGGATTAACGCAGCCGCGAAAGTGGTACGCCGAACTCCTGGATTTCTTGAGCGCGTAACGCAGTCACTGTTGCGTTGTTGTACACTCTGCCATGATCACGGTGGTCGACATTTTGAATACTGCCAGTAATGGAGCAGTTTTGCAATAGTTCCTTCCCGTAGTGTACTCTGAAAGAAGAGCTAGAACCCACTGTGATAAAAGTGTACGCATATTGTCTGAGGGTTGTTGGAATACTCTGTTGGGTATTGTACGTTTTGATTATTCCATATTACAGGCTTCTTCATTGTTGTGAGGGTGTTTACAAAAATAAAAAGGCGACTGCGATAACAAAGTAAATTACAATTGAATTGTTCTGTAATACGTCGCCGGAAATACTAAAATATTCAGAATATGTACTTAAACAATCTTTGAAAGTTTGCCGGTGGGGTTCTGGTCCACCCTGAATAAAAACTGGCGGGTTACTCTTGTCGTCGATTTATTCAGTTCTGAAAGGTTTGATGAAAACGAAACTGGTTACAGATTTACAAACGTGCACAATCTACTATGAAAATAAAATTTGTCCCACACCGATTATTTGCGGAATTTCTCCAAACAAGATAATACAGGGTCAAATTTTGTAACATTGAGTACGCTATTTGTAATCAAAAGGAAAGCAGTCACTCATCTTCACCAGAAGATAAAACACGATAAATAACTACCCTCATTTACTTCCGCCACCGACTATTATTTTGCTGCCCAATCATTAAGACTCATCAACTATTATTCTTACGTATCCGAATTTACATATTCAGGTGCACGTAAATACTGTGTGTGTGTGTGTGTGTGTGTGTGTGTGTGTGTGTGTGTGTGTGTGTGTGTGTGTCTTAACAGATGGAAATATACGTTATGGTAATTAATTTGTAATGCATACCACGAGGAACAGCAATTACCATTACGATAGCACGTGGTTTGGAGACTAATGTTCCTATAGCACCATTGAGCGATGAGCTTCTAGTAGCTCGAAAACTACGCTGGTGTGTAACACGTACGGCGAAAGTAACTTTCGTGTGATGTGTCACTAGCAAATATCAAGCTCAATGAAGCTTGGACCAACATAGAATGAACTGCTACAGTTTAGTACAGAAGGCAACTGAAAGAAATACTCAATGGGAGAAACGGGAAGGACACTTCTGTGCAAAGACAATAATTAGACTGAAAACACCGCGATTTATGATGGTCCTCTGAAGATCCAAATAGTGGCACATGCCCTTAACGTGTGATCATCATAGACGGCAATTCATGATACGCAACGTGCTCCCATGCTGTCCACAAGAGTGGTAAAAAGTTACAGTGGTAGGGCGTTCGATTTCTCTACCACCGCGGTTGACAACTACTGAATGGTAGGTGGCCGGTCATGGTGGCCGAGCGGTTCTAGGCGCTTCAGTCTGGAACCGCGCGACTGCTACGGTCGCAGGTTGGAATCCTGCCTCGGGCATGGATGTGTGTGATGTCCTTAGGTACGTTAGCTTTAAGTAGTTCTAAGTTCTAGGCGACTGACGACTTCAAATGTTCAGTCCTGTAGTGCTCAGAGCAATTTCAACCATTTGAATGGTAGATGATGCGTGTGAACATGCTAAAAGAATGCACCCCATACATGTTTAGAATAACATTGACCGAGGAGGGTACTGTGTTCAAAGATTCAGAGATCAGTATGCCAATGCCAACATTATGTCTCCCCCACACCATAACATATGGACCACCAAAACGACTTGTTTCGACTGCGTTCCCGGGCGCATTACGTGACTCCACCTCTCGATATGTGAGAGTACGTGCATGGACGCACTGACTTCCATGTCTCTGAACATGGCAGACTCCCCTGTCAACCCTATTGTGACGCTGTACTCCTTCCATATTAGCTTTTTTTAGGGCTGCGTTCGGCATATGAGTTCACAGACTTCTTTTTATGTTATATGAATATCGCTGTACAGTGAGTTGGGCCAGTAGCGGGTAAAGTAATTGAAAACTGTATTTTATCTGTAATCGTGCACTGACGTCGAACGATTATTGCAAATTACAGAAAACAAAAGTATTGGCACGCGGTGTACGCTCATCCTCACTACAGCTCCAGAGATTGTTCCACCATCATTCATCCGCATTCATGCAACAGTGTACTGAAACACTGCCCGCCCATTCCATATGAAAAAGATGTCACTGCCTTTGTTGTTGTTGTGGTCTTCAGTCCTGAGACTGTTTTGATGCAGCTCTCCATGCTACTCTATCCTGTGCAAGCTTCTTCATCTCCCAGTACCTACTGCAGCCTACATCCTTCTGATTCTGCTTAGCGTATTCATCTCGTGGTCTCCCTCTACTATTTTTACCCTCCACGCTGCCCTCCAATACTAAATTGGTGATCCCTCGTTGTCTCAAAACATGTCCTGCCAACCGATCCCTTCTTCTAGTCAAGTTGTGCCACAATCTCCTCTTCTCCCCAATTCTATTCAATACCTCCTTATTAGTTATGTGATGTACCCATCTAATCTTCAGCATTCTTCTGTAGCACCACATTTCGAAAGCTTCTATTCTCTTCTTGTCCAAACTATTTATTGTCCACGTTTCACTTCCATACATGGCTACACTCCATACAAATACTTTCAGAAACAACTTCCTGACATTTAAATCTATACTCGATGTTAACAAATTTTTCTTCTTGAGAAACGCTTTCCTTGCCATTGCCAGTCTACATTTTATATCCTCTCTACTTCGACCATCATCAGTTATTTTGCTCCGCAAATAGCAAAATTCCTTTACTACTTTAAGTGTCTCATTTCCTAATCTAATTCCCTCAACATCACCCGACTTAATTCGACTACATTCCATTATCCTCGTTTTGCTTTAGTTGATGTTCATCTTATACCCTCCTTTCAAGACACTGTCCGTTCCGTTCAGCTGCTCTTCCAAATCCTTTGATGTCTCTGACAATTACAATGTCATCGGCGAACCATAAGTTTTTATTTCTTCTCCATGGATTTTAATACCTGCTCCGAACTTTTCTTTTGTTTCCTTTATTGGTTGCTCAATATTCAGATTGAATAACATCGGGAACAGGCTACAACCCTGTCTCACTCCCTTCCCAACCACTGCTTCCCTTTCATACCCCTCGACTCTTATAACTGCCATCTGCTTTCTGTACAAGTTGTAAATAGCCTTTCGCTCCCTGTATTTTACCCATGCCACCTTCAGAATTTGAAAGAGAGTATTCCAATCAACATTGTCAAAAGCTTTCTCTAAGTCTACAAATGCCAGAAACGTAGGTTTGCCTTTCCTTAATCTTTCTTCTAAGATATCTCGTAGCGTCAGTATTGCCTCAAGTGTTCCAACATTTCTACGGAATCCAAACTGATCTTCCCCGAGGTCGGCTTCTACCAGTTTTTCCATTCGTCTGTAAAGAATTCGCGTTAGTACTTTGCAGCTGTGACTTATTAAACTGATGGTTCGGTAATTTTCACATCTGTCAACACCTGCTTTCTTTGGGATTGCAATTGTTATATTCTTCCTTTTACTTTACTGCCTTTACCGCATAAATAGTACAGGAAAGAATGAATTCGTGTTTGTACCGAAGTGTTCTTTGCGCCAAAATGATACGCTGAGAGGGAGTAGATAAATGCAACAAGGCGTCTGCTGATAGGAATACGATACGTACCACGCAAAGAACGAAACATCTGAATACTGTACTTGAGACTCAAGTGACAAACGAGTATGTGCTACCGGGATGAAGATGCGAAATCCGCAGGTGGAGCTACGTGGTACACAAAGAACGTAACGGTGCGAGCAGCTGCCAGATCCCCACGAAATCCGAGGGTCGCAGACGCTGGGATAAAAAGGAGAGGTGACATGAGCAGGCCTGGAAACCTCAAGAGCAATATTCACGAGAGAACTCGCGTAATGCGTAACGCGGGGGCGCAGCGGGTTGGATGCGAGGCACATTCACGAATAGCGCTGGGTGGAGACGAGGCGGCCAAATGCTGAATAGAGGCAGCAGAGGCACGCGCCAGCTTTTTAAACTCACCGAGCCGGCTATTCGGGACCAACCACGATAATTTCTGTAATGGAAGCCATCTGGCGCCGCCACCGTTTTGTGTATCTCAGACTGAACCTGTTCTCCACATTGTTTCTAGAATACCGCCAATGTTATGAACAAAGCGGAACTTTTCTTTACGAACTGTCAAGAAGTGTAGCGAATTGTGATAAGCTGAACAGCTGAACAGACAGTGCGGTTGGATATATACAAGGTGTTTTCGTTAGAGCGTACAAAAAAAGGACACAGGATGCTCTGCTGAACAATTTGAGGTAGGGAACCTAGGGTTCGAGGAGGCAGCTTAGGGAGGTAATAGGAATAAAATCGCTTTGCTGCGTACTTTTTTATTCATAGTATCTGCAATGAACATGAACATCAACAAAAGCAAAACGAGGATAATGGAATGTAGTTGAATTAATTCGGGTGATGCTGAGGGAATTAGATTAGGAAATGAGACACTTAAAGTAGTAAAGGAGTTCTGGTATATGGGGAGCAAATTAACTGATGATAGTCGAAGTAGAGAGGATATAAAACGTAGACTGCAATGGCAAGGAAAGCGTTTCTCAAGAAGAGAAATTTGTTAACATCGAGTATAGATTAAAGTGTCAGGAAGTCGTTTCTGAAAGTATTTGTATGGAGTGTAGCCATGTATGGAAGTGAAACATGGACGATAACTAGTTTAGACAAGAAGAGAACAGAAGCTTTCGAAATGTGGTGCTACAGAAGAATGCTGATGATTAGATGGGAAGATAACACAACTAATGAGGAGGTATTGAATAGAATTGGGGAGAAGAGGAGTTTGTGGCTCAACTTGACTAGAAGACGGGATCGGTTGGTAGGACATGTTCTGAGGCATCAAGGGATTACCAATTTAGTACTGGAGGGCAGTGTGGAGGGTAAAAATCGTAGAGGGAAACCAAGAGATGAATACACTAAGCAGATTCAGAAGGATGTAGGTTGCGGTAGGTACTGGGAGGTGAAGAAGCTTCCACAGGATAGAGTAGCATGGAGGGCTGCGTCAAGCCAGTCTCAGGACTGAAGACCACAACAACAAGAACAACAGTTGCAATTAAGTGTGAATACCATCATTGACGCAATGAACGTACCATTTGTACTGTATCTTACAAAATGTGCCGAAACTGACGCCCATCAACCTCAATGCAAGCATGAAATCGGCGAACAAGATTCTTACGTACCCCGACAGATATCCGTGGTCTGTTTCCAATCACAGGCAGCTACAGTTCTGGTAAATAATTCCATCTCCGTATCCACTGGGTTCTCATACACATGTGACTTTAGATATCCCCGTACTAAATAATCAAGGGGAGTCAGGTTAGTTGACCTCGCAGGCCATGGAATAGAACCTCCCCTTCCAACCCAGCAACCAGGAAATACAGCACTGTGATGGTTGCAGCTATCCAAACTGAAGTGTACCGGTGCATTATCACGTTGTATCAACATCTTCCCCGCGAACAGCCAAGGATACGTCCTCCAACAATCGGGTAGAACTCTTGGTGCAAACCTCAAGCAGAGGTTGCTATTCAGACTACCTAGTAATTATGATGATCGTTCTTATTTCCTTGCAGGAAACAAAGAATGTACATGTAAATAAACAGCACAGTACGTGTAAACTTCTACGCATGTTGCTCGAACAGTCCACGGGTATACTGGCGGTTCACAGTGTCCAACGGGCACAATATTTCGGCTGACGAACTGAGCTCCTGAGAGCGGGCGGCCGATTTAAATCCCCTCCCCCCCGCGGATCGCTCTCTTCGCCGTCCGCGCCCGCGCGCCGGCGGTCGCGAAGACGTGGGCGTCGGAATCTGTCGTGGCGTCGATGTGGTTGCTACGTCCGCCCTGGTCGCCAGTTTGTAATTCTTGGTGAGAGTCTTCTTAATTACATTCAATGCCGGGTCCCAAGCCTTGCTGAGATTGTAGCCACAATCCCGGTTGATAAGATCTTCCCTGGTACGAATTTCGATAGCCTCCCTTATAACGCTGTCCCAATGTTTAGCGGTCTGAGCCAGGATCTTGGTACACTCATAATCCATCTCGTGTTTCTCGGACAAACAGTGCTCTGCTACCGCCGACTTATTTGGATATTTCAGTCGAGTGTGCCTTTGATGTTCTCGCCAACGATCTTCGATGGTGCGTACTGTTTGTCCGGTATAAGTCTTCCCACACTCACAGCGACTTTGGTATATGCCAGCCTTCCTCAAACCGAGGTCATCTTTCATACTTGCCAGTAATGACCGTGTTTTATTTGGCGGGCAAAAGACGGTTTTAATTCGGTGTTTCTTTAATACACGGCCGATTTTCCCCGATAGTGCACCCTTGTACTGAATAAAGGCAGTGGCTACCTCTTCTTCCGTGACTTCGTCCATCTCCACAGGTTGTGCTGTGGTGGTGGGACGGAGAGCGCGTCTAACCTGCCATTCCGAGTACCCGTACACGGGCGTTACTGGGAAGTGTGAAAGATAAGTGATACAAGATAAGTGATATTACTGTTAATTTTCTTCAGTGACTCTAATCAATTGCTGTAGCAATACCTGCCACATTAAAGACCTTTTAGTTGCGCAATAAAAATATCATACTTTGAGTGCGCGACGCGACAATTTTTAAACTAATTAACTGTTAGTGGAGGTATTGTTATAAGGTGTACTGCACCATAGATTTAATTCATTAGACGGTGATAAGTCAGGGGAATGTACCATGACCCACTTATTTTGATCTTAACTAAAAAGAAGTTGGATGCCATATACAAATACTTACACAACATTATAGCAGTGAAAGTGACGAAACTACAAAACAGCAACAGAGCACGTTTCAATAACACTCTTTAAGCTCGGACAGAAAAATTTTAATAAACTAACAGTACATAATATGTACACAGTAGCAGTATTAAAAACTTCATTATGGGTGTCTTGATGGAGATTTTATTTGTTTCCGTTATGATTACCACAATAAGAATTACCAAATTAAACAAACTCGTATGCACAAATACATTAGCAGATGTAAACCAATACTGGCCACAGAGGAAGGAGACATAAACTGAAGAAAGGAGGACGTAATGAACATAAAAGAGACTAGTGTTTTGTACATTGGCAAATATCAAACAGCATACCTAGAATGAAAAACGTTGAGATCTCTATTCTAAAAATGGACGACAAATAGAATATAAAAAATAACCCTGACTAATGTGTAAATAAAACTACTTTTCGTGTTACGATTTTCCGCCTTTTATAAATTTCGGTTTACGTAATTCATATCGTAACATCTGTATTTATCACACAATGAAATATTTTTAACCATTGTCCAGAGAAAAAGAGTTTTCTCTTCCTTTCTCTATGAGTGAAATATTTCTGTAGATTGTATCACGTTTATCATTTGCAAAATAGTGTACGTTGGTTCATGCTTTAGTTGGAAGAAGCGTTCTGTTTAGTGCAGGTAGCAAAACGCAATTTTTGTTTAACCAATTTGCAGTAAAATTTTATCTTGATCGTATGCTTTACCAGTGCGAACGTCTACGTCTAAGTTTTCACAGTAGATGGTTCGTTTAGCTAAACGCACAGAGCGCAGCATAAAGAGAATTTTAGGTTACAGAAGTAAGAAAAGAATTTCTGTTTTCCGCAAGATATTACAGCCGAATCGTTCTGTACTTTATGGAATATTTGTCGATAGTTTTTCGTCAGCAAGATAGGGGAAAAGAATATTTTATTACTTGTACTGCGGTTCATAGCGAATTTATTGCAGGTCTGTCGTCACCACTTGCTGTATTATTTATTGTTTAATGTATAGCTTGGCGTATTACGTGGGGGAATATTTTACGAGACGCCCTAACCCCGCTAACATCTCAGGTTCTGTTGAGAAGTTTTACACGACTTATGAAAAAGAAGGGAGGAAACGTGTTATACTCTCAGGAGCACGCACGAAGTCGCCGAGATAAAAACTTGCAGGCGGTCTAAGTTTGTTAACTGCGGATGGAGCTGCTGTGATATAGGAGCGCAGAGACTGGGATGAAATGTGTCCTCCGCGGCATCAAAAGCAGAGAGATGGCAGACAGTGTCCAAATTTGGTGTCGGCCACAAAGCAGGCGACGAAGTTCGACCGTAGAGAACAGTGGCGAGCAGGAATGCCGGAACATCTGCTCCTCGGTGACGAAGCCGACGTGAAGGGGTTATAAAAATTTCGCTTCCGGCCACGCGCTTATTTTCACTTCCTAGTTTTAGACAATGGTGGTGCATCCAAAGGAAATAAGGCCCTGCGGGATATACAGGAGTCGGACAAAATATTGAAACACCAAAACCATATTATTAGGCGTTAATACGGAGTAAGAAACCCGTTTGCATTCAAAATAGCTTTTCCATTGGTCTCGGAGTGGATATACAGAGATCTTGTATGGTGTTTCAAGGGAATCTTTCACCATTATTCCGACAAAATAGTGACAAGTTCAGAGAACAATGATGCAGTTGGATAGCAATCACAGACACTTATCTCCAAAGTAGACCACAAAGGCTCATTAATATTGACATCTGGTGACTGCTGTGGCAAGCAAGAAGTGTTTATCGAGCTCACAAAACCTGTCCTGGGAAATGCCATCTGTGTGAATACCGACCGTGTCAGTTGGAACACAGGAACACCATGAGGCTAACATGGGCCTTGGACGGTGGGTGCTTCCGTAACCAAATTCGAAGAAACACGCCGTACATACGACAAGGATTTACTTAGAAAATATCAAGAAACATCTTTCAGGGCAGAAAGTACGAATATACTTCAAACCCCTGCGGTAGAAGTCGAGCAGATAAATTAGGCAAATTACTTCTCGCATACAAGAGGCCATTGTTCCTGACCGCCATCCGATCCGTGGGTGGAAGGGAAGGAAATATTAACATCGACGTCTACAAACATTTTTTTTTTTTTTTTTTTTTTGGTCATCAGTCTACTGACTGGTTTGATGTGCAGCCCGCCACGAATTCCTTTCCTGTGCTAACCTCTTCATCTCAGAGTAGCACTTGCAACCTACGTCCTCAATTATTTGCTTGACATACTCCAATCTCTGTCTTCCTCTACAGTTTTGCCCTCTACAGCTCCCTCTAGTACTATGGAAGTCATTCCCTCATGTCTTAGCAGATGTCCTATCATCCTGCCCCTTCTCCTTATCAGTGTTTTCCACATATTCCTTTCCTCTCCGATTCTACAAACACTATGTAATCAAAAGTATCCGGACATACACAAAAACATACGTTTTTCATATGAGGTGCATTGCGCTGCCACCTACTGCGAGGTACTCCATATCAGCGACCTCAGTAGTCACTAGACATCGTGAGAGAGCATAGTGGGGCGCACCGCGGAACTCACGGACTTCGAACATGGTCAGGTGATTGGGTGTCACTTGTGTCATACATCTGTACGCGAGATTTCCACACTCTTAAACATCCCTAGATACACTGTTCCGATGTGATAGTGAAGTAGAAACGTGAAGGGACGCGCACAGCACAAAAGCGTACAGGCCGTCCTCGTCTATTGACTGTCAGAGACCGCCCACAGTTGAAGAGGGTCGTAATGTGTAATAGGCAGACATCTGTCCGGACCATCACACAGGAATTCCAAACTGCATCAGGATCCACTGCAAGTACTGAGGCAGTTAGGTGGGAGGTGACAAAACTTGGATTTCATAGTCGAGCGGCTGCTCATAGGCCACTTATCATGCCAGTAAATGCTAAACGACGCCTCGCTTGGTGTAAGGAGCGTAAACAGTGGAAGATTGAACGGTGGAAAAACGTTGTGTAGAGTGACGAATCACGGCACACAATGTGGCGATCCGATGACAGGATGCGGGTATGGCGAATGCCTGGTGAACGTCATCTGCCAGTGTGTGTAGTGCAACAGTAAAATTCGGAGGCGGTGGTGTTATAGTGTGGTCGTGTTTTTCATGGAGGGGGCTTGCACCCCTTGTTCTTTCGCGTGGCACTATCACAGCACATGCCTACATTGATGTTTTACGCACCTTCTTCCTTCCCACTGTTGAAGAGCAAATCGTGGATGGCGACCGCATCTTCCAACAAGATCGAGCACCTGTTCACAATGCACGGCCTGTGGCGGAGTGGTTACATGACAATAACATCCCTGTGATGGACTGGCCAGCACAGAGTCCTGACTTGAAACCTATAGAACACCTCTGGGATGGTTTGGAACGCCGACTTCGTGCCAGGCCTCAGCGACCGAAATCGGTACCTCTTCTCAGAGCAGCACTCCATGAAGAATGGGCTGACAGTCCCCCAGAAACCTTCCAGCACCTGATTCAACGTATGCCTGCCAGAGTAGAAGCTGTCATCAAGACTAAGGTTTGGCCAACACCATGCTGAATTCTGGCATTACCGATGGAGGGCGTCACGAACTTTTAAGTCATTTTCAGCCAGATGCTCGGATACTTTTGAACATATGATGTGTATACCTTACGGTTCGTGAAGGAGTGTGCTTTCTTTACCACTATCGCTTTCGCCTCTGCGTGTTCCGGTCGCGAATAATTCGCCTGAAGAGCAATTCCTGAGAAGCCTCTGTGTGAAGATGAATGTCCCTAATTTTAAACTTCATGGTTTTTTAGCGAAATATGTGTAGGAGAAAGCAGTATATTGGTTGACCCTTCTAAGAACGTACGCCGACGGAAATGCAGGAGTAAGCCTCACCGTAACGCAGAACGCTTGTCTTGCAGCATGAACCTGTAACTAAAAGCGCTGTTCTACTTTGGAGCTTCTCTAGTATATTTATCAGTACTGTCTGGTACGGATCTCAGACAGACGAGCAGTATTCAAATAACAGTCGAAGAAGGGTTTTATAAGCTAACTGCTTTGAGGGTGGAATACATATCCTGAGTAGTCTTCCATTAAATCTGTCAGACATATACCTTACCTGGGTTAGTTTTATGTCTTCGTTCCGCTTTAAATCACCCTATTCTCATGACTGGATATGACTGCATCCACGGATTATTCTGCAATCTCTAAGTCATACAGTAAAGTGTCTTTCTGCCTGTTTATGCGTAATACGATATTTTTTTTTTGAGACTCAACAGCCTGTCCCTGCACATAGCATAAATCCACTGGTCCTCTGAAGGTCTTCCTGCATTTCGCTATGATTTTCAAGCTTTGCGACGGTCCGCACACAACAGCACTGCTGTGTCTCCCCTAGTGGCAGTACATATCGTTAGAATCATAGGGGGACACATAACACGCAATCACAGCGTGGGGACACAAATAGAATGGTCATTCGCCTCCAGGATGAGCATAATGCCAGGGACTAAATTGTGCTTCCGCACAAGACATTCATGTAGGTTGTAGGGAAGCAGCCTACTCACGCTGTAGTAAATTCACATCAGTTTCCATTGTGTGCCAGCCAGTCTGCTGTAACTAGCTCTGACGTCATAAATGTTGCGCAATACCTTAAAAATCAAGCAAATGACCTAAAACTTTTCTAGCATGTCAGAAATAATACTAAATTAATGTGTGTTAAATATCAGTTCGATAACTTCAGCCGTTTTCGAGATTTGGACGTTTTTCTAAAAAAATCATTGGCGCAACAGAAAAGAGCTAGAGACTTCAAAATTTATATTTAGATTCATCTATCATAATGATTTAATAAAAATAGTACTTTGGATTTCACATATTAAGATTTTAGTGGAAATTCATGATTTTCTGGTTTTCGTCTCAAAACTGAAGGAAGCAAGATAGATTAAGTAGGCTAATAAATAAGGCTAGGATGTTTAGATTTAAATAGGTTGGAGGTCCGCTATGACTATGAAGATGTGTAAAGTTTCCTTTTAGTACCTATAAAATTATAGCGATAGCGGATCTCAAAAGGGCCAGTTCAGAGCTCATCTACTGCGTGCAGTGTAATTTAATTAATTCTCTCGCCCAGAATATTTAACTTAGCCACGTCAAAATTTTATTATCAATACTTACATGCGTGCTGAATGCACGTTTAAATTAAGAGCTTCTTCGGCCATCAGCAAAAGAAGCTATAAATTAATATGTAACTTGAAGTGGCGCGTTACTAGCCCAGCGGCTAGTCGAGAGAGCCGAAAAGATCAGGCGTTCCCTTCGCCGTCCGCACCGTGGGTTTATATATAAGGACGCTGCGCGAGGAAGAAAGGCCCCCAGTTCTCTCCAGACGCTGAATTACACGCCATCTGTGTCGGGAGTCGCGTCGCATCAGTGTCACTGCTACAAACAGCCTCGGGTGCCGTATTAAGTTACTAGAGATACGCGGAACCATGAAAACATTTTATGTGAAGTGTTAATTCTGGAATGATTTTCATTATCTAGCTTCAGTTTGCGTATTGTCGTATTTTCACGTGCCGTCGCGGGACAGACATTCTACCAAATATTTAGCGTGGCGTTTGATGAAATATTTTCATCAAATTATGGCGAGCATTCTTTTTAACATTTAATTCGGACATTTATAGTTGCATCAGCGCATTAGACTCTGAACTGCTCTGTTAGTTAGGTTGTAGGGATACTTGTGTTCTTTATCAGTGAATTTCAGAATATACTCAACTATTTTGGAAAACCGTTTTTGATTAGAAATCCCGGACAATCTCCTAATTCCTCAGAGCTATAAGTTGCAGCTATAATTGTATCTCAAATGAAGTGGGCACTAGGATCTCTATTACCGGTTCCATGTTTTATTAAATCACTTTCTGGGTGCCACAAAGTAAATAGAGAGCCAGTGTTGAGAACGGCGAAAGACAGCATTAACAACATTCTAAAAGCCAGAAACTGATTCAACATGCAGCAATTATCCAGCAGTTCAGTTAATTTTTACAAACTTATCCGCCGCCCCACATATGGTGCATCGGCCGGAAATGTTACAACATTCAAACAAGGACAACAACAGTAATTATTTTTACAAACTCATCCGCCGCCCCACAAGGTCATTCATCCTCCAGTAGTTACGTCTACCACCACAGGGAGCACTGAAACGCGGAACTATTTGATGCATCCGCCAAATAGTTCACAGGATACCACTCATACGCCGAACGCATGATTTAAGCAGCTGCACGCCGACACGAGTCCAGTTATAGCACAGTTCTCGCAGCAGTTATCGCCCATTTCTCATCAGTTATCGTCCAGTTACAGCTGTTCTTAACTTCTACAGTTACCTATAAGTTACAGTGCCACATAGTCTTGAGATTCAAGTCTTCCCTTTTCTGAATAGAAATGGTAATATCGGAGCGTACCAACTTTAAACATGGCTAGTAAAAGTGTATCCGCGTTCCATGAACCTTGACGTAATTAATATTTAACCAGCTATTAATATAAATTTTATTTTTCTGTAAACAAATAAACGTCAGTTTATACCGAAAGTTAACGAGAAGAAACGCAACCGAACGGTTACATCACACCCAGAGGAGTGTCAACACGACGTAATTTCGATTAGCCCAACATTAAGCCGCGAAAATGAGGATATGGACTGCCATTTGTGACACAAAATGTTGGAATATACGAATTAAGGAATTAGTAGTGATGAGTTTAGAAATGGTCGAAGTAAATTTTATGACTGATGATCTCGACGAAAGTAAATTTTCCACTTTGCTGAGAACTGAAAGAATATGAATACTGACGTCCGACCATTTATAAACATCAATATTTCTTTGATGGAGAAAATACACGCATACAAACAAATCAAACAATATTTAGAATGCAATACATAGCGTCTTTTTGATTATCATGACTTATTTTCTACGTCAAAATCTGTATTTCTTTCTTCTCCTTGGATCAGAATTTTTCACAACTGAAGAGATAATTTAAATTGAAATTGTGTGTCACTAGGCCGTTATCTTCGAGGTAATTCATAATGTTTGAACAAAATATATGTTCCAAAACCGTGCTGTATATCGACGTTAATGATATGGGCCTGTAATTTAGTGGATTACCCCTATTTCCTCCCTTGGATATTGGTGTGACCTGTGCAGCTATCTAGTGTTTGGGTACGGATCTTTCCTCGAGCGAGTGGTTGTGTGTGATTTTTGTGGTGTCACCGACACACCACACTTGCTACGATAGTTAGCATAGCCTTCAGCTACGTCATTTGCTACGACCTAGCAAGGCGCCATTATCAATTGCTATTTATCTTGTGATGCATGTACCGTCAGACCGTCGTTCAGCAATTATGGATTAAAGTTAAGTATTCAAGAAGCTACGTACCTTTTTTGCTAGTCTCTATTCCTTTAACTGTTCCAGACATCACGCCAGCCTGCGTGAGCTTAAACGCATTCCTTTCGGCTTCCTCTCATTGTGGCTTGGCTGTCTTGCCAAGTCACAACAGTTTGGCGACGAGGATGGGATTTTGCGTTCGTATTGATACCCTGATTTACTTGTCATGGCTTCGCCACCATCTCCAGATGTACTGTCCGAATTTTATCGCTTACAGAATCAGCAGACGCAGGCCTTATTGGACGCCCTTAGCCAGCTCGTCCAGGGTCAACGTGCAATGCAAAACGATGCGGCAGCCGCCACTTCACCGCTCACGCAGCCACAACACGCAGTTGCACCACCTTTCCGTCCTTTTGATGGGGCACTGGAAAGCTGGACGGAGTGGTCACGCCAATTTAGATTCAATCTCGCCGCCTACAGAATTCAAGGTAATGAGCGGCAGCCTTTATTATTATCGTGTGTCTGAGTGTCCACCTACTGTGTGATAGTGAAATTGTTTCCCCGACGCGACGTAGCAACTCTGTCCTACGACGAAATTTTGTCTGCCTTAGATGCATATTTCAAAGAATCAGTCAACGTAGTTGCCAAATGGTATACCTTCTTTCGTACAAAATGTACGGCAGGACAGACTAATAGGGAGTGGGTTGCAACCTTGCAAGGCCTTACCAGGGATTGTGCTTTTGAGTGTCAATGTGGACTCCCTTATTCAGATACTATAGTACGTGATGCTATTGCACAGAACGTTTCTGACGTTCGTATAAGGGAACAGATTTTAAAACTAGTCAATCCCTCCCTTCAACAAGTGATGGACATATTGGATCGGCAGGACACACTGGACTTTGCTCAGAAATCATTTGAAACTTCGCCACCTGTGTGTCACGTTAACCAGCCCGCCGGGCGAGCTGCACAGAACAGTAAACAGCCCTCGCGCCCGTCCGCACAGCTGCCGCCAAGCTCTCCGCCACGTGTGCCACTATCAGTGAACCAGACTGTGCCTTCAGACAGTGCTTCTTGTCTATGTGAAGAATTTGCAGACTTTTTGCACCGGGCCTTGGTTGCGCTAAGAACTATAAAGCACATTTGGAACTGAAAGTAAACCGAAAGTAAACCGAAATTTTTCAGAGTGCACAATGTTCCCCACGCATTGCGTGATGAGGTCGCAAGAACATTACACGATTTGGAATCACAAGGTGTGATTGAACGTGTGCAGGCTTCTCTCTGGGCATCACCCTTAGTAATTTTGCAAAAACCTTCCGGAAAATTGAGACTTTGTGTGGACTTCAAGGTAACAGTGAATCCACAACTAGTGACTGCAACTTTTCCTTTACCCCTCCCGGAAGATCTTTTTGACAAACTGTGTCTGGGTAAATATTTTTGGAAGTTGGACTGGCAGATGCGTACTTGCAAATACCGGTGGACGAAGAATCCCAGCGCGTTTTGGTGGTTAACACGCGTCTTGGTTTGTATCGATTCAAACGACTGCCATTCGGATGTGCATCCGCCCCTGCATTGTTTCAGCAATATCTACAAACTGTTTGTGTGTCGGTCCCTACTGCAGCAAACTATCTGGACGATATTGTGATCTCCGGAAAGACGGAAGAAGAACATTTCGCCAATCTCAGAACATTATTCCAGGTCTTGCGACAAAATGGTCTTCGCTTGCGGAAGGACAAATGTGTGTTTTTTGCTCGTGACTTACCCTATCTGGGCCATGTACTCAATGCCCAAGGCATCCATCCCAGTCCCGACCACCTCCGTGCCATACAAGACTTGCCTTTGCCGCAGAATTTGAAGCAGCTACAGAGTGTGCTGGGAAAAATCAATTATCATCGCTATGTGCGCCACGCCTCTTCCATTTCAGCTCCGCTTCATCGCTTACGCGGTAAAGGTGTTCCGTTCGTCTGGACGACGGAATGCGAACGCGCCTTTCGCCAGTTGAAATCGGCGTTGCTTTCCACTACTTGCCTTACGCCATTCGATCCCCAGAAACCCCTTTTGTTGATGGTGGATGCATCGGATTTCGGGATCGGTGCTGTGCTTGCACACAAAGATGGTTCGCACGATCGCCCTATTGCCTTTGCGTCTAAATTGCTCTCGTCTGCATAAAGAAATTATTCACAGATCGAGAAAGAAGCTTTGGCTCTCGTCTTTGGTGTTACAAAGTTTCATGATTTCTTGTATGGTCGTCACGTTACCATCATCACAGACCACAAACCTTTGACATCGCTTTTTCATCCGAACAAGCCTGTACCTCCACGTACAGCGCAGAAATTCATTCGCTGGTCTATTTTCCTCTCGCAGTACCGCTACGATGTCTTGTATCGGTCCACTGCTCAGCACGGAAACGCCGATGCATTGTCCCGTTTGCCTGTTGCTGAGGATAGAGCATTCGATTCCTCCGAACTTGCTTGCATGTTCATTGATTCGGAAACCGATGACGTGGTCGAATCGTTTCCGACTGATTTTCGTCGTGTAGCTACAGCCACAGCTGCCGACCCTGTCCTTGCTACCGTTCTGCGTTTTGTTGCTACGCAATGGCCCTTGTCAACGTCACGGATCGAGGATCCGTTGGTTCGCCGATTATTTGCTCACAAGAAGAGACTTTTTGTACGACGTGGTGTTTTGCTGTTGCGTTCTGATAATGATCAGTCCAGGGTCGTGGTCCCACGTTCGTTACAGTCCCCTGTCTTACGGCTTCTCCACCAAGGACATTGGGGTATAGTGAGAACGAAACAACTTGCTCGTCAGCACTGTACTTGGTTCGGAATCGATGCTGCGATTACAAAAATGTGCTCTTCTTGCATGGTGTGTGCAGAACAACAATCCGCACCACCGCGGAAATTCTTTGCGTGGCCAAAAGCCACTTCCCCTTGGCAACGCTTATACATCGATTTTGCTGGTCCATTCTGGAATGCTCGATGGTTAGTTGTTGTCGATTCATTCAGTAATTTTCATTTTGTTGTCCTGATGTCTTCCACGACGTCATCTGCCACCATACAAGCGTTATCCGCTATCTTTTGCATTGAATGTCTTCCACAGACTATTGTTTCCGACAATGGCCCACAATTCATGTCCGCAGAATTTCAGTCATTCTGCAAGGCCAATGGTATTCAACATCTGACGTCCGCGCCGTTTTCGCCGCAGTCAAACGGTGCCGCTGAACGATTGCTCAGGACTTTCAAGTCCCAGATGTTGAAGTTGAAAGAGTCGCATTCTCGGGAGGACGCGTTATTGCTCTTTTTGTCTTCGTATCGCTCTCAGCCCCGAGATGGTCGCTCGCCGGCTGAGTTGCTCCACGGTCGCCCTCATCGCACCTTGATGTCTTTGCTACATCTGCTGCATCAGGTCCCTGTGCAGCGGCAGACACCTGCTTTTGCCCCAGGCGACGTTGTATACTATCGCAACTATCGAGGTTCACGGCATTGGCTCGCAGGGCGCATTCTTCGCTGCCTCGGCCGCGCTATGTATCTGGTTTTGGGGGCCTCTGGTGAGGTGCGTCGGCATCTCAATCAGCTGCGCCTCTGTCGTCGCACGGGTTCTGCCGCTCCCCGTCTGCTTTCAGCGACGGTGCCGTCCGGTCAGCGCCGTGGGCATCCATCTACTGGCTCGCCTCAGCCCCAGGTATTACCGACGCTGCCTTCCATTTTGCCCCATGGCGACGCGCAGCCGCCTGTTCTCCCGCCGGCGACGCCCGCAGTGGACGCGTCGCTGTCACCGCCGGGCGCCTCCCTGGGTCACGCGCCGCCGATCGCTTCCAGTGACCCGTTGTCCTCCGACATGGAACTCTTGCCCGCTCCGGACCACATGGCGTCTGCGCCCGTCGGGTGCCCCGACCCGATGGAGGTCGACCCTTCGGCCCCTCCTGTCTCTCTCCGGGCGCGTACACCGCATGTTGGCGTGCACCCTGGACAAGGTTTTCAGGCGTTTCCTAGCTCCCCTCGGACCGAATGGCAGGGTGCGGGTGGCACAGCCTCGCCTGTTGTTAGGCTCCCCACCTCGTCGCATACGTCAACATGGGGTCATCCCCACGGCGGGCGGAAGCCTTATAACACAACCGTACGCCGATTTGCGGGGGAGGAATGTGGTGTCACCGCCAGACACCACACTTGCTAGGTGGTAGCCTTTAAATCGGCCGCGGTCCGGTAGTATACGTCGGACCCGCGTGTCGCCACTGTCAGTGATTTGCAGACCGAGCGCCGCCACACGGCAGGTCTAGAGAGACGTCCTAGCACTCGCCCCAGTTGTACAGCCCACTTTGCTAGCGATGGTTCACTGACAAATTACGCTCCCATGTGCCGAGACGATAGTTAGCATAGCCTTCAGCTACGTCATTTGCTACGACCTAGCAAGGCACCATTATCAATTGCTATTTATCTTGTGATGCATGTACCGTCAGACCGATGTTCACCAATTATGGATTAAAGTTAAGTATTCCAGAAGCTACGTACCTTTTTTGCTAGTCTCTATTCCTTTAACTGTTCCAGACATCACGCCAGCCTGCGTGAGCTTAAACGCGTGCCTTTCGGCTTCCTCTGATAGTGGCTTGGCTGTCTTGCCAAGTCACAACAATTTTTACATATGGAGTTATGGCACCAGCATTCTCTGAAACGAACCTAATTGATATACAGCCAGGACAGGAAGACTTGCTTTTATTGAGTTGCTTCACTACTCCGGCGATATCTACTTCTAAGTTACTCGTGTGGGTAGCTGTTCTCCTTTCGAATTCTGGAGTATTTACTTAATATTGTTTGGTGAAGGAATTTCGAAAGGCTGTAACTCTGCTTTAGTAAACACTGTCGTCAATAGTATTTCCGTTGCTATCGTGCAGAAAGGCATTGATAGTGTCTTGCCGCTAGCATACTTACCATACAACCAGAATCCCTTTGGATTTTCTGCCTGATTTCGAGACGAAATTTCGTTGTGGAAATTGTGATAGGCATCTCGCAGTGAAGTCCACGCTAAATTTCGAGCTTCTGTAAAAGATCGTCAATCTTGGGGATTTTGCGTTCGCTTGGATTTGGAATGCTTTTTCCGTGATTCTGCAACAGTTTTCTAACCCGTTTTGTGTATGAATGGGGATCAGCTCCCTCGTTTGTTAATTTATGTGGTATAAATCTCTCAATTGCTGTCCACACTGTTTGTTTCTATCCAAGCCACTTTTGGTCTATACTCATATTGTTAAATTGGAAGCAGGTGAGATTGCCACGCAGGAGCGCATTAAACGAATTTTTATATGCTTTTTTTAATAGGTATCTTTTTTCATTTAGTTTTGGAGGCTTTAGGAGCTACAGTATCCAGTCTCGCTAGGAGAGTCCTATGTTCACTAATGCTTGCATCCGTATTGATCCTCGTTATTAGCTCCGGACTATTTGTTACTAATCGGTCAAGTGTGTTTTCACAACCGTTTACTGTACGAGTAGGCGCATAAACTAACTGCTCGAAATAATTTTGAGAGAGATTTAATGCACTTAATCACGCCGATAGCTTATAATACCACAATAATGCCTGCTTTGCCTCACAGCACACATTGTTGCACACCCCGTGTGCTATAAATAGCAACGAACTACCTATACATCACCCACAGACTTCCATGCAGGAACTTGTTTAGAAGTGGCTACACCAAATTCAAAGTTATTACATAACAGGGTGCACCACCTCAACCACACTTCCACCAGGATGCCACCATTAACTGCGAAAGCACTCAGGTAGAGCTGCTGAAGACCCTTAGAAGCCACTACTTAGCCTCCACTGGAATTGCCGCGCGGAGTGGCCGCGCGGTATAGGGCGTCATGTCACGGTCTGCGGGGCTCCTCCCGCCGGATGTTCGAGTCCTCCCTCGGGCATGGGTTTGTGTGTTGTTCTTAGCATAAGTTAGTTTAAGTTAGTTTAAGTAGTGTGTAACTCTAGGGACCGCTAACCTCAGCAGTTTAGTCCCTTAGTAATTCACAAACACTTGAACATTTTCCACTGGAATTGCTATGCGTCCGCCCGGGAAAGACAGTAACCTCTCCATTAGGTGGTTGTCCAAATAGCAGCCTCGCCCGTGCTGACTGTTGGCTCGCCCGGTAATCACTTTAACAACTAGCTACAGCAACTTCAGGGCCAGCCCCACAGTTGCTGACGCATCGATCGCCAATTATATTATACGCATTTGGGCATTGAAATGAATCAGTGGTAAAGCCGAAAAATTGTTCCAGAGCGGTACTCGAACGCGGATCTGTCGCCCGTCCAAGACAAGCAGTCGTCTTAAACGCATCGGCCATCTGAGCACGCTTTCCATCCGACTCAAATTTCCAGCCTGTTACACAGCGTCACCTAACCATAAACCCCTCACTCGCCATTTCGCATTATGGCAAGGCATAGGGCTTGGTGTGCACATGCACTGAAATAATGGATCTTTGGTCGTCGGACCTTACCTATTAACACTACTGGCCATTAAAATTGCTACACCACGAAGATGACGTGCTACAGGCGCGAAATTTAACCGACATTAAGAAGAAGATGCTGTGATATGCAAATGATTAGCTTTTCAGAGCATTCACACAAGGTTGGCGCCGGTGGCGACACCTACAGATTGCTGACATGAGGAAAGTTTCCAACCGATTTCTCATACACAAACAGCAGTTGACCGGCGTTGCCTGGTGAAACGTTGTTGTGATGCCTCGTGTAAGGAGGAGAAACGCGTACCATCACGTTTCCGACTTTGATAAAGGTCGGATTGTAGCCTATAGCTTTGGTCCAGATCCAATCACAGTTAGCAGAATACGGAATCGGTGGGTTCAGGAGGGTAATACGGAACGCCGTGCTGGATTCCAACAGCCTCGTATCACTAGCAGTCGAGATGACAGGCATCTTATCCGCATGGCTGAAACGGATCGTGCAGCCACGTCTCGATTCCTGAGTCAACAGGTGGGGGCGATTCCAAGACAACAACCATCTGCACGAACAGTCCGACGACGTTTGCAGCAGCATGGACTATCAGCTCGGAGACCATGGCTGCGGTTATCCTTGACGCTGCATCACAGACAGGAGCGCCTGCGAACGAACCTGGCTTCACGAATGGCAAAACGTCATTTTTTCGGAATAATCCAGTTTCTGTTTACAGCATCATGATGGTCGCATCCGTGTTTGGCGACATGGCGGTGAACGCACGTTGGAAGCGTGTACTGCTCGTCGCCATACTGGCGTAACACCCGGCGTGATGGTATGGGGTGCCATTGGTTACGCGTCTCGGTCACCTCTTGTTCGCATTGACGGCATTTTGAACAGTAGACGTTACATTTCAGATGTGTTATGAGCCGTGGGTCTACCCTTCATTCGATCCCTGCGAAACCCGACATTTCAGCAGGATCATGCACGACCGCATGTTGCAGGTCCTTTCTGGATACAGAAAATGTTCAACTGCTGCCCTGGCCAGCACATTCTCCAGATCTCTCACCAACTGAAAACGTCTGGTCAATGGTGGCCGAGCAACTGGCTCGTCACAATACGCCAGTCGGTACTCTTGATGAACTGTGGTGTCGTGTTGAAGCTGCATGGGCAGCTGTACCTGTACACGCCATCCAAGCTCTGTTTGACTCAATGCCCAGGCGTATCAAAGCCGTTATTACGGCCAGAGGTGGTTGTTCTGGGGACTGATTTCTCAGGTTCTATGCACCCAAATTGTGTGAAAATTTATTCACATGTCAGTTCTAGTATAATATATATTTGTCCAATGAATACCCTATTATCATCTGCATTCCTTCTTGGTGTAGCAATTTTAATGGCCAGTAGTGTAGCTACAGCAACTTCAGGGCGAGCCCCACCGTTGCTGACGGATCGATCGCCAATGATATTATCCGAATTTTGGCAGTGAAATAAATCAGTGCTAATAGCCGAAAAATTGTGCCGGAGCGGTATTCGAACGCGGATGTGTCTCCCGTCTTAGACAAGCGGTCGTCTTAAACCCATCGGCCATCTGAGGACGCTTTCCACCGACTCAAATTCCCAGCCTGTTACACAGTACTAGCGTAGCGTCGCCTAGCATTTAACCCCTCACTCGCCATTTAGGATTATAGCAAGGCATCGGGCTTGGTGTGCACATGCACTGAAATATCGAATCTTTGGTCGTCGGTCCTTACCTATTTAACATAGGTACAGACTGTGCTGACCACAGCTGTCGCCGTGGTGCTGGTGATGGCCTCAGAAGACGTTGCTAGTTCCAACCACCCCAGCTGGTTGACTGCTCCTGTCTGTGCTTTTCCCCAGCTCGAATACGGCGCAACTCGCATCCATCACGTCCGCCCTCTTCGTACCTGAGTGTGGCACTCGAAAAGAATCTCTGATGGCGAGGAAATCGACCTTGCCATCGATACGGCAAAAGTCTCTCTGTGATGCACAATGCCTCTCTTCTAGCGCCTGCTACTGGAGTTTGTTGAATATCTCTGTAAAGGTCTCATGCCAATAAAACGATCCTATTCAGGCGTCCCTGCTAGAACGCTATCGCCAATTTGTATGTGAGCTCCAGTGTAAGCTCAATGGCTCTGAGCACTATGGGACTCAACATCTGAGGTCATAAGTCCCCTAGAACTTAGAACTACGTAAACCTAACTAACCTAAGGACACCACACACACCCATGCCCGAGGCAGGATTCGAACCTGCGTCCGCAGCAGTCCCGCGGTTGCGGACTGCAGCGCCAGAACCGCTAGACCACCGCGGCCGGCAGTGTAAGCAGTCAGAATCTTATACGATCTGCAACGGGCGAGCTGTGTCCTGCAGACTTGCGTCATGACCATACGGCGTGATTGCAGCGTGTGAAAGTAGCGGAAAGGCGCTTACAGAGTAGTTACATTCTCTGGAGCTATAAAAATTAATAACTGATCTAGAAGTAGCCTGAGGAATTTCATATTAGGTACATAAACTTCTGTTGTGCAAAGGAACAACCTGTCAAAATCTGAAGTCAATAACTGTCATAATTTGGAAGCTACAAAAAAAAAAGTCAGTAGAAAATAATTATCCGACACTTAAAAAACTAATATATATAGGGTGTTACAAAAAGGTACGGCCAAACTTTCAGGAAACATTCCTCACAAACAAAGAAAGAAAATATGTTATGTGGACATGTGTCTGGAAACGCTTACTTTCCATGTTAGAGCTCATTTTATTACTTCTCTTCAAATCACATTAATCATGGAATGGAAACACACAGCAACAGAACGTATCAGCGTGACTTCAAACACTTTGTTACAGGAAGTGTTCAGAATGTCCTCCGTTAACGTGGATACATGCGTCCACCCTCCGTCGCATGGAATCCCTGGTGCGCTGATGCAGCCCTGGAGAATGGCGTATTGTACCACAGCCGTCCACAATACGAGCACGAAGAGTCTCTACATTTGGTACCGGGGTTGAGTAGACAAGAGCTTTCAAATGCCCCCATAAATGAAAGTCAAGAGGGTTGAGATCAGGAGAGCGTGGAGGCCATGGAATTGGTCCGCCTCTACCAATCCATCGGTCACCGAATCTGTTGTTGAGAAGCGTACGAACACTTCGACTGAAATGTGCAGAAGCTCCATCGTGCATGAACCACATGTTGTGTCGTACTTGTAAAGGCACATGTTCTAGCAGCACAGGTAGAGTATCCCGTATGAAATCATGATAACGTGCTCCACTGAGCGTAGGTAGAAGAACATGGGGCCCAATCAAGACATCACCAACAATGCCTGCCCAAACGTTCACAGAAAATCTGTGTTGATGACATGATTGCACAATTGTGTGCGGATTCTCGTCAGCCCACACATGTTGATTGCGAAAATTTACAATTTGATCACGTTGGAATGAAGCCTCATCCGTAAAGAGAGCATTTGCACTAAAATGAGGATTGACACATTGTTGGATGAACCATTCGCAGAAGTGTACCTGTGGAGGCCAATCAGCTGCTGATAGTGCCTGCACACGCTGTACATGGTACGGAAACAACTGGTTCTCCCGTAGCACTCTCCATACAGTGAAGTGGTCAACGTTACCTTGTACAGCAGCAACTTCTCTGACGCTGACATTAAAGGTTATAGTCAACTGCACGAAGAATTGTCTCGTCCATTGCAGGTGTCCTCGTCGTTCTAGGTCTTCCCCAGTCACGAGTCATAGGCTGGAATGTTCCGTGCTCCCTAAGACGCCGATCAATTGCTTCGAACGTCTTCCTGTCGGGACACCTTCGGTCTGGAAATCTGTCTCGATACAAACGTACCGCGCCACGGCTAATGCCCCGTGCTAATCCATACATCAAATGGGCATCTGTCAACTCCGCATTTGTAAACATTGCACTGACTGCACAACCACGATCGTGATGAACAATAACCTGTTGATGCTACGTACTGATGTGCTTGATGCTAGTACTGTAGAGCAATGAGTCGCATGTCAACACAAGTACCGACGTCAACATTACCTTCCTTCAATTGGGCCAACTGGCGGTGAATCGAGGATTCAAATTTGGGAAGTTCTCATTTTAGAAAACCTTTCGTAATTTTCTTGTAGTAATAACTTTAAGAATTTCAAGCAGATATTTATGTTTTGTGTTAGGGTGAGTGTGAAAGAGAGTACTTGTGTGAGTGTATGTGGGACATTCGCCAATATTAAATTTTCAGTTTGCAATTCTCTACTGGAACTTGCAAGTGTTCCAGCTTTGTATCGTGGGAACGAAGCCACCAGTGGTTCCCCTACTAGTGGATGACGGATGTCCAAGCATGTATGAATATGTAAGAGACAGCCAGAACGTTCGCGACTATATAGTTAAATTCCAGTCGTAAAGTACAGCTTAAAGTTTATTTCATTTTATTTGTTTAACAAGAGAGTTTTAAGTTGCTTATTTTAATGACGTCAGTGAGCTGAGAGCAGTGGTTGGTTCATGCTAGATTTTGGCGCGAGCCGCGCCCTTAAAGTCAGTTCTGATTGGCCGTAATTCTGTACAGCCAATAAGAAGGTTTGCCACCTAACGCATGAGATAAAGGTGCTTGTAGAGGCAGGGAGAGAGAAGAAGGAAGTGGTGGACTAATTTTCGAAGGAGCTGGTCATGTTGAAAGTGTCAGAACGCACTATGTGTAAAATGAAGTGATTTGTGACTTCCACGTTTCGGTACAGTGATAAAGGTAGCTGGTGTTTACCATTAACTATTTGCGAAATTTTAAGAGTCGAGAGATATTTTGTTCTGGAGAAAATTGCGAGTGTAAACTTTGAACTAAAAGCGTGGCGGTACTAAGTAAATTTATTTTTTACTAAGTATTTATGACGAGCAAAAACTTTATTGAAAGACAACCACTGAATGCCGAGTGCAAAAGTAAATAGCAGTTTATTGAGTATGTTACTCTCGTAAATGATTTCGGAATTGAATAGGAGAAGTTCTGGCTGTTTGAGTGTGACGAGGGCTGTGAACAGGAACTTCAATGATTTGAACACATGTGGGCTGATAATCTTGCTTAATAGCGATAAAAAATCCTAATGCAAGTTTAAAAGGACCTTAGAAGTTACAAATTTGAACAGCAACCCATTTCCGATTTATTCTTTAGAGTTCACAAGACTATTTTCAGCTTTTTGTACTTATAGCGGCCTCCGACGTGTAGTTATGAAATCTCAGTTTCTTCAACACTGCTTTTCTGAGATCTCTTGAGTAGCTGCAGTCAGGAGTTACGTGTGCAGATCTGCAGCAGTATCGAGGTAGGTAGACAATTTATGTTGCAGAACCACTGACGATGTGCGAAGGAGTCCGTTACGTCGCACTATGACTGAACGTTACGCTCTCTTTCCTATATTCCCTGTCTCTCAATGAATACTTTAAATTTTTCCGTCAAACGTAACCCAAAAATTTAAGTCGCAGTAGTGTACGTCACTTTATCCCAGTGAACGTCTTTTTCAATACATACAAGCTCAGGACTTTACTTAAACACTAATTACTCTTTAAAAAGTATTTGGCGATTAAAAGTCAACGACTGTTAAAGAAATATGCATTTGTAAAATTTTTCTTAGCGTGAGCATGATGTGTCTCCCTTCCCTCTTGGAAGTACTCGATCTTCAAGGTGCATTGTTGTTTCTGAGAGTGTGCTAAAGGATATTTTCATATTCAGTACACTACTAATACATCTGTTAGTCCGTATAGCGCTTAGCGTATTTTGAGTGTTATTACTTCGCTAGAACAAATAGATCACCTTCATTAGTATCCGGGAACTTTGTATATGCGTTTTATAGACATCTTAACAATTTTATACCTGGAACTGAAATAGTTTTAAAGCTGTGAAGAGCAAAGGTATTGTGATTTTTCGCAACAGTATCAAAGCTCAGTTCGACTTTACTAACTTTTTTTTTTCGGGTGCGGGAAAAGAAATGACAGCCAGCAATACCTTTTTAGGTTTTCTATTGCACTTATTCATGGTGTCGAATCTCCGTTCTGATTAAGAAGCATTCTTCAGCGAAGTGTTCAGAGCACACTTTCGAATATTTCGTAGGGACGAAATTCTTTCTTTTTATTTTGTGGAGCCATATTTTGACTCTCCGTTCATCCTTCGGGAAATTTGAATACAAAAATTATATAACGTAGGAAACTGTCTCATGCAGAAGTACTTAGATACACACGGGTTTGAGGACCTGAATAAACTGGAGGAAATTAATCATATTGTCTTGTATAAATTTTATCTGGAGGTGAACATAGCACGAATACGTGAACACTGACTGACAGCTGAAATGT
This sequence comes from Schistocerca americana, assembly GCF_021461395.2. Lineage (NCBI taxonomy): Eukaryota > Metazoa > Arthropoda > Insecta > Orthoptera > Acrididae > Schistocerca > Schistocerca americana. Next base: position 1,241,244,397 of record NC_060119.1, on the reverse strand, counting down.
GCTTGCAAATTTATCTAGCATGTCTATCGAAACACACGGGGAAAAAAATCGCTGATATTTCCTTTACAATACTAGACGTTATAATACGGCGTCTCGATATTTTTAAACATATTAAGCGCCTCACATCAATATGAAATTCACTATTAGAGATTTGTTATACGTACCTATGAAAAGTAACTGGTCCTCCTTTCACGTACTTCACGTTACATCAGTAGTAACAACAATACTGCACCATGGCTGTTATTACTATTGAAACGTGTAGAAAGGTATGTAAAAACAGATGACTACGTGTAATATTAATTGCAGACCAGCAGCTACGTCCCATTACCACGTGACTAGCCCGGTTTGATGCGCAGTAGGCTATGCTCGCTCCATAGATATTTATACTCTACGCGTCTGGCCGACTACCGACATTGAAAATAGGAATGTCCTGCGCCTTTTTCCAATTCCTTCAGATAATTCGTTGATCCGGCTGCTGCTATAAAAGGATCAAGCCCTTTCGCATAATTTCTGTAGCATCTCACAGATCGGGTAAAGCATCACCAAAGACTGAGTAAGGAGCAATTAAGAGAGGAATATTAGAAAATGTTCTGAGATGCGGGTGGCGGTCAGTCGAGTGTATCACGTCGGGAGGTCACAGGGACAAATACTCCAGTTCGTGGAAGTGGTCGATGAAAGCCTTTGTCTGCGCGGTCCTCGCCCGTTCGTCCCCATGCTGCCGGACGTTAAGAACACGACCATCGGATCTCTGGTCATGGCTGGCCTTTCTGAGGCACTCGGGACGCAGGCAACTCTATCCTCTCAGCGTCCATCTCCTTTTCCTTCTCAGCTCTCTCCCTCTCTCTTCCTCCCTCCTCCTCTGTCCAACCCCCCCCCCCCCCCTCCCCCCTTCGCTTTCGCTGCTCTCTGTGCAACTTTGTTAGCGGGGCCAGAAGAGCCAGCAAATATTTGATAAGCTGCGCAGCCTTTGAGAGGCCCCACGCTTCTGAGAGATGCGCGCATGTTGCAGGCGATGTTTTTCGGCTCGTATTACATTTTGTTGTTACTTATATGCTCAGGAGCATTCTGCCTTTCTACGAAGCAGACGCCGCTGTAGCGCGAGGCTAGGCGTTTGTCAGTATTACGACGCCAGTACGGTCTCTGTAAAAAGGAATAAACATCTAGCGGAGGTCTTTCTTTAACATGTAGTGATCAACAAAATCCCATTCTTTCGCTTGGTAACATTTTGTCACCAGTATCTTCCGTATTTTAGTCTTTATAAGCCGTTAACCTTTTTCTCCTCGATTGCTTCTTCCAGCGCTAACGATTGATCAAGTCTGTACTAAGTATTATCGTTGGTGAAAGTGTCAAATGTTATGAACATTCTTTATGAAAGTTTTTTACTTCTATTTGTAATAACTGCCTCTCTGCAGCATTATGCTGGCCGGAGTGGCCGAGCGGCTCTAGGCGCTACGGGGTTGGGTTGTTTGTGGGAAGAGACCAAACTGCGAGGTCATCGGTATCGTCGGATCAGGGAAGAACGGGGAAGGAAGTCGGCCGTGCCCTTTCAGAGGAACCATCCCGGCATTTGCCTGGAGCGATTTAGGGAAATCACGGAAAACCTAAATCAGGATGGCCGGACGCGGGATTGAACCGTCGTCCACCCGAATTCTAGGCGCTACGATCTGGGACCGCGCGACCGCTACAGTTGCAGGTTCGAATACTGCCTCGGGCATGGATGTGTGTGATCTCCTTAGGTCAGTTAGGTTTAAGTAGTTCAAAGTTCTAGGGGACTGATGACCTCAGAAGTTAAGCCCCATAGTGCTCAGAGCCACTTTGCAGCATTATCTGTACAAAATACTATATGGCTCTGAGCACTATGGGACTCAACTGCTGTGGTCATAAGTCCCCTAGAACTTAGAACTACTTAAACCTAACTAACCTAAGGACATCACACACATCCATGCCCGAGGCAGGATTCGAACCTACAACCGTAGCGGTCGTGCCGTTCCAGACTGTAGCGCCTTTAACCGCTCGGCCACTACAAAATACTAATTCATCGCTATCTATCAGCTCATCAACTATCTTTTCCATTAATCTGTTCTTACAGCATCTTACTTTTTCCATCATTTCCCTTCCCGCGAGAGGATGCAAGCGTCCACCACCAACGTCGAAATTAGGCGAGCTTGTAGTCTGCTAGCTGACCGCACATCACGCCCCGATGTTATTTGGGTGCGAGATGCCATTTACCTTCCAGTCTCGGCTCTCCCATGGTCAACAGTATTTTCCGTCCTCCCCTGAAAGTCTTTTTTCCTGGCCCGTATGGGAGGGAGGAACAATTAATTGACCTTTGAGAAAATTTCTCTAATCAATACTTACTCTTGTGGAAGACTGGTGATTTGACAAAATATCCGTAATTCTGGTGTCTTCCCATGGTGTAGAAACTGCCTCGCATTCTATTGCGTTTAATAGTTAAATTCGTATGAAAATTCAGTTGACTTTGAACCTTCTTGTTTCATGTCTGTCAATTACCAACCACCCCTTATCCTAAATATTTCTCCCTTTGACGCCTGCTGCAGATTAGATGTCCTAAGCTGCCACGGTCAAGTAAACAAGTGGTCTCTAGGAATACAAAACCGATTGGCAGTTCATAAAGTAAGCAGTCTTTTAACACAAGTGTCATAATTGTTAAATATAAAACGCAATGGAAAGTTCAATAGTCCGCTGTAGCTGTATTTATTCAAGTCAGTTATAGACCCACAAAACCTGTTTCGCAACTTTTAAGTTGCATCTATTGGTGTATATCTGCACAGACTAATTATTTAAATTAATGCTCTGATAATGAGGAATTGAAATTACTGAGATATCTTACAGTACATAATGATTATACCTAGATATGAGAGAAAATATTACGCATCAGGCTAGAAAATTAGGTATGGATCTGTTGTGTACATAGTTCCACATAGTTAGCGCGTCGGCCGAAGTGGCCGTGCGGTTAAAGGCACTGCATTCTGGAACCGCAAGACCGCTACGGTCGCAGGTTCGAATCCTGCCTCGGGCATGGATGTTTGTGACGTCCTTAGGTTAGTTAGGTTTAACTAGTTCTAAGTTCTAGGGGACTAATAACCTCAGCAGTTGAGTCCCATAGTGCTCAGAGCCAGTTAGCGTGTACACAACTTTCCCACGAGAGCACGCCCCGCTAAGCACAACAGCGCAGACGCAGTGCTCGTCCGTCTCCACACTACGAGATGGCACTGCCTTAGAGACGGACCAAATTCTGCTTCCGCCGATCCGCGTATTAATATGTAACGCTGGCAGTGAGATTGCTGCTAATGTAGAACCTTTTCTCCTCGCGGATCACACTCGCGCAGTGATACCTGAATGCGCGAGGTATTATAACGAGTGTACAGACCTCCGATTAGTCAGTCTGCAATTGTCTGCACCAGTCTGTACCAGTCTATAGTCAAGTTTCAGTCTGCGCCTAATAAGATTACCATATTCCTGTACATAGCCATGAAGATAAAGGAACAGACACTTTGTCAAGTATCTGAGATATGTGGGAATAAGATTAACGTACCAAGACCAAAGGAACTTCAGATTGTCAAGTGTAAGCAGCATCCCGAATCAAGTTACGTAATATCTATGCTTTTTATTATTTTAATATACGTGTGTGAAAATTAATCAAGTTCTGTTTAAAGTTGGTCACCGTCAATCTGCTACTCTAAGCGTGTAAGTGGCATTTCTATCGTTTGACCTAACGGCAGAAGATAAACACGCCACGTCAGGACCACGAGACATATTGCTGACACTCGCCTACTTCGTTAGAGCGACAAGTCAAATAATGTGATGGTGTCTGTACCGATCGTCTTACAGTATGCACACCACAGGATCACATGCGCCCCATGAAGAACGGGCTTATAGATATTTAATAAATGCGATTTGTAATTTTGTACCAAAAATAAGGTTACTTGCAAATTATGTGTCGTATGGTGTGGATAGTAGTTACGGGACTGCCGCCAAGTAACTGTTGACATGGATAGGCAAAGACCTCAGCCCTCCTCAGTTAACAAAAAACCATCATCAACTGATAAAAAAATGGTCATATATGACGAGTATCATGTCTGAAAACGAAAGAACAGAATGAGAAACCAGAACTGATTCTGATTAAAAGCAGTGGAGCAGTAACACAAATAAAATATATATATAGGAACTGTCGTCATGTGACGTGGAACAACTGCCAAAAAACGGAACTGACTTGTGTTAAAACCATGAACTGTCATCATTTTGCTGATTAAATATGTTCTTGCCGGTCTGTGTGAAGCAACAGACAACGTCCCTCATAGATCTTATCCACTGAAGGACTGGGCCTTTAGTGATTGAAGAATACAATAAAGTTAGTGATGAAAACTAATAAAATTAATCCATTAAAATCTACTGAAAATTATTTTAACTGTTTTTGGGGGCCACCAATGACCGAAAGGTAGCAGCTTATGCTACCAGTCAGATTTATCAAAAGCCGACTTACTCATGCGTTGTTGTCACCAGCGTAGCACCTGACAACATAATCAACGAGCGTCCTGTGTGTTATCGAAGCGTGTGCTGTAGCTGACGTCCGGGAACTGAGACGGTGGCGGAAACTGAAACAACGTGGGCAACACGGAAGATGATAAACGCACGACGCTAGCGCTCAGCAGACGAACTGCGGTCACCACGCGAGCTATCACACTCGATTGTCTGCATTACATAAATTGAACCCGGATAATACTAAACACACATAAAAAAAAAGTTTTGCATCATCCCAGTTCCCAGAAGTCCTGAAGTCAGACGTTCACTGTGGATTTTGTATCACAGACACAGTCCCTTTGACTGTTCACAGATGTCAGTAAACCAGCCCAAAGATGTAAACAACCATGCATGAGCAGCGCCTATTAGACTCAGGGGTTCCGACAGCTGATCAATTCCAGTCATTTCACCAGGAAGGGGGAACACGGCAAGTGTTGTCATTAATTCAACCATGCCTAGACGGTCAATACTGCGGTTCGATTGCGTGCGCATTGTTACTTTGTGCGGAAGGGCTCTCAACAAAGGAAGTGTCCAGGCGTCTCGGAGTGAACCAAAGTGATGTTGTTTGGACATGGAAGGGGTGCAGAGAGACAAAAACTGTCGATGACATGGGCCCAAGGTCTACTACTGCAGAGGACGACCGCTACCTACGGATTATGGTTCTGAGGAACTCTGACAGCAACACTACCACCTTGAATAACGCTTTTCCTGGAGCCACAGGACGTCGTTTTACGACTCAAACTGCATAGGCTGCATGATGCGGAACTTCACTCCCGATGTCCACGGTGAGGCCCATCTTTGCAACCGCAATACCATGCAGCGCGATACAGATGAGCCCAAAAACATGCCGAATGGACCGCTCAGGATTGGCATCACGCTCTCTGTTCACCGATGAGTGTCGCATATGCTTTCAACCAGACAATCGTCGGAGACCTGTCTGGAGGCAACCTGGTCACGCTGAACGCCTTAGACACATTGTCCAGCGAGTGTAGCAAGGTAGAGGTTCCCTGATGTTTTGGGGTGGCATTATGTGGGGCAGACGTACGCCGCTGGTGGTCGTGGAAGGCGTCGCAACGGCTGTACGATAAGCGAATCCCATCCTCCGACAGATAGTGCAACCATATCGGCAGCATATTTGCTAGGCATTCGTCTTCATGGACGACAATTCAAGCCCCCATCGTGCACATCTTGTGAATGACTTCCCTCAGGATAACGACATAGTTCGACTAGAGTGGCCAGCATGTTCTCCAGATATGAACCCTATCGAACATGCTTGGGAGAGATTGAAAAGGGTTGTTTATGGTCGACGTGTCCCACCAACAAGTCTGAGGGGTCTTCGCCGAATCGCCGTTGAGGAGTCGGACAATCTGGACCAACAGTGCCTTGATGAACTTGTGGATAGTATGCCACGACGAATACAGACATGCATCAATGCAGGAGGACGTGCTACTGGACATCAGAGGTACCGGTGTGTACAGCAGTCTGGACCACCACCTCTGAAGGTCTCGCTGTATGGTGGCCATGTGAGGTTTTCATAAACAATGTACAGGTTCCGGAACTCTCGAACCGAGGTGATGCATATCTTTTTTTGATGTGTGTATAATAATGTTGCTACTTATTTCTGGATCATAAAATCGGTGTAGTACACTTTAAATGGAGCAGATGACCCCCAAGCGGACTGGCAGTGGGAGCAAACACGAATATTAATATAAAAAAGCGATAAGTTATCATGTATGTGTTGACAGGGTAAGAATTAGTAAGTGCTGAAGCCGGTCTCCATAAATGTTAATTTGGCTGTTTTATTGAAGTAATACTACCGAGACCCACTACTCTTCGCTAAATACTTTTTGTAGAATTACGTGTCATGCAATAACTGGCGTCAAACGACTACAAACGTGCCATCCCTTTTCATAAAGGCCACACGTTGTTTTTTACGTCGTACAGCGTTTACTCAGTGTTATTTTCTCATCAATGAAAAACATCCTGTATGCAATTCATCCTTTTTTTAAATTTTTATTTCATTCTATTATCTTTTTTGCTCTTTCGATTGATGAGCGGAGTATCGTTCTGCTACTGCTATCAGGCTACCCGCCCCTGTGGGACGTGGGAATGAAATAAAAATAACGAAGAAAAGAACTCGTAAGTTTTCTGTTGTCTTCCTCGTGCTGATGACTGGACTGTTCGGTGGCTTGTGCTCACGCGCAAGTAAGTTTTTACTTCATCACTGTAAGGGTGTATCCGTCAGTTCTTGTAATTTTCCCTTTCCTTTTTGGTCAATGTCGTGTGTAACTAAGGCTCACTCTTTGCAGAAACCTCCTGAAAAAGCCACAATAGCCGAACTTGGCCAAATTAGGAATTCCAGCTGAAAGTGGAAAATAATTAGAGAAATTTTGTTCGAATGGTTTAAATGGCTCTAAGCACCATGGGACTTAACATCTGAGGTCATCAGTCCCCTAGACGTACTTAAACCTAACTAACTTAAGGACATCACACACATCCATGCCCGAGGCAGGATTCGAACCTGTGACCATAGCAGCAGCACGGTTCCAGACTGAAGCGCCGAAAACCGCTCGGCCACAGCGGCCGGCAAAAAATTTGTACGAGCCTGGCACGTACCAGGGGAAAAGTAAATGAACTACTTTTGTTGTTGGTCTGCTGTCGATTCTGATGGCAATGAACCACTATGTTACCAGAAGTAATTTTAGGCGTTTGTTTGTAAGGTGATGCTCGGTCGCTGCTAATTCATGGAAAAACCTACATTTAATGTAGCGTTGGTGTTGTGCCCTGTCCTCTGTCACGGTAATACAGCCTGGGTATATATTGGCTGCTGCTGCATTCACGGAACATATTAAAAATTCCAGGAGCTCTGGAACGGACGCTATGTTATGCAGGCGGCGCGTCCTTTTAATCTCTCTGGACAGTTTGAAAAAAAGGGAAAAAAACGTATAATGTCTTGGCTACACAGATTCCACTTTGGTTCTGTAGGCTATTCGTTTCTGTCGATTCACCAACTTCCGTATTCCACGTAAAGCGATCACGTTATCTCACGTTTACTGTCGTTGTCCCTGTGGAAAGCCATCTATTGGTTATAATTTTGGGACGAATGGCGTTCTAGCAGAAATCGATTCTGCTTCGTTTCAGAGCATATGAAATTGCTCTTTTTTGGGGCTGAAAAATGAAACACCTCATGAAAATTTGGCTCTGCTTATAGTATACCATGCTGCAGATTCAATTTAGTGTTTAAGCAAGCGAGAAATATTCAAAGCATAACTTCGTGTAAGGGTGTACACTATTTATGTTGCCAGTAAATCACTACATATTTACTTTACGATTCTTTATTACCTTCGATTCGCATGTGATGCGACTTCTAGTGGTTACGGTAAGTCATATTCCACAACATAAATTGTAACTTAAATTCTAAATGAAGAATATACCCTTAGCAGTTTAACAGAGTAACAACGAACCACCAAAGAACATGCTTGATCTATCTCAGAACTACTCACCTGCTTTCAAGGTTGTGGAGTTTCGTACTACCTATATTCCGACCATAGTTACAAATAGAGGAAACAGAAGGACATAACTGCATGTAGTATGGAGAGAAGAGCATTATTAATTGTAGTAGAGACAGGAGAGCAAAATGGTTTCGACCTGGACGCTGCTGTGTTGATGGAATATTTACGAAATTTAATGGAGAAGAGAATGGCTAGAAACCTATATTTTTAGTTTATGTGTATATAACTATTCCGTTGCTAGCTTAACAGGAAAGTTGCGTTTATCACTTATCGGCTTAGGATTAAAATACATCTACAATGTCTGAATTTTCAATAACAATAAACTGGTCTCAAGATCAGAGAGAGGGGGAAGTAAGGAGATGAACAGACAGTGTCGGAAATTGACAAGGAAAGCGGAAAGGATGAGATGGACAGATGGACAAAGTGAGTGAGGGGGGGGGGGGGGGGGGGCAAGAAAAGATGGTGAGAGAGGGGGAAAAGAAGGAGAAGATGGACAATGACATATGGAAGAAGGTGATGCATAGATAGACGGGACACGAAGAGATGGAGAGAGTGTGGGGTAGGAGAAAATAGGCAGAGAGAGGGGAGGAGGTAATGTGCAGAGAGAGGGGTAAATGAGGGGGAGATGGACAAAGAGAGAGGGCTATGGACAGAGACAGGGGGAGAAGGTTATTAGGAGATATATCCAGTCCATATATACAGGGTGATTCAAAAAGAATACCACAACTTTAAAAATGTGTATTTAATGAAAGAAACATAATATAACCTTCTGTTATACATCATTACAAAGAGTATTTAAAAAGGTTTTTTTTTTCACTCAAAAACAAGTTCAGAGATGTTCAATATGGCCCCCTCCAGACACACGAGCAATATCAACCCGATACTCCAACTCGTTCCACACTCTCTGTGGCATATCAGGCGTAACAGTTTGGATAGCTGCTGTTATTTCTCGTTTCAAATCATCAATGGCGGCTGGGAGAGGTGGCCGAAACACCATACCCTTAAAATACCCCCATAAGAAAAAATCGCAGGGGGTAAGATCAGGGCTTCTTGGAGGCCAGTGATGAAGTGCTCTGTCACGGGCTGCCTGGCGGCCGATCCATCGCCTCTGGTAGTTGACGTTCAGGTAGTTACGGACAGATAAGTGCCAATGTGGTGGCGCTCCATCCTGCTGAAATATGGATTGTTGTGCTTCTTGTTCGAGCTGAGGAAACAGCCAATTCTCTAACATCTCCAGATACTGTAGTCCAGTTAAAGTAGCACCTTCGAAGAAAAAGGGACCAAAAACTTTATTGGCTGAAATGGCGAACAAATGTACAACTAAATGAAACTTTATAGCTCCCTTAATTCGCCGACAGATAGTGCTTAGCTCTGCCTTTTGTCGTTGCAGAGTTTTAAATTCCTAAAGTTGTGGTATTCTTTTTGAATCACCCTGTATATTATGAACATTGCTCCAGTAAGTAAATCAAAACATATGTGTACTCGAATGCAATGACGTGTCAAAATTTTAAAGGAATCGGTGAATAAATTTCGGAGGTATACGATTTTGAACAAACTAACATTTACATTTTTATTTATACAGATCCTGTCTTGAGCACAGAGTTTCGGAAGTACTGTTGTGACTCAGTGTATCTCCTTTTTTTAATGAAGTGACACTAGACAGCGTTACTGAAAGGTGCCATGAGTGGATTTTAATTCTTACAAAAATATGCGATCACGATGGGATATTTAATATTTGCCACTTCATTCTCATAACTACGGTCTATAGTCTCAACGACCGGCAAATAGTCGATAGTCTTCTATTTCTTCATGTCACTGTCTTCTTCTTCCACATGTCCGGATTCAGAACATATGTGGCCATTGTTTTCTTGGTCTTCCCGGATATCTTCTTCCCTTGTGGCCAAGTGTAACACCCTTCTTCGAATCCTATCCTTCAGAAATCTATAGACCTGGTGTCCCCGGTCATTTGTACAGTTTACAGTTTTCCCTTCTAAAGAACGGATTTCTAGTTTTACCCTTATTTTTTTCATTCTCAATTTTACTTGCCGTTAAAGTTGTTAGCCTGTACCAGCTTCTGTAGATGTCCTTGTTTCAGGTCAATTGTACTGTATCAAATTCCAAAATCTACTATTTTCCCTTTTGTGGATTAAACTCATTTTTTCTCTCTATGTGGTGATGCATGGAAGCAGTCTGAGAGATGATGTGTTTATCTGTTAGCTCTGAAAATTCCGATAGTCATGAGATTATTAAAGTACCGGTTAAAAACCTTTGTTACATATTTCATTGACTTCACGTATTAGCAGTACTTGTGGTGAGCTTATAGTTCAACTGACAAGGAAATTTACATTCTGCTATTTAAAGTAGTGCAGGATGGGTAAAATCTAGTCTGAAAAATATTTCTAGCACGCAAGATAGGAATCTCAACTTATATCATACACCACAGGCGCAGATGATGCACGTTGGGTTGCCTGTCGTAAGGTGCATGAAATATTTCCTGGAGGAGTTTTATTTTGTGCACCCTGTTCTACACTGAGACTAGTGAAGTGGCGGTGTCTGGAGATGTAACGTTGTACAGCAAGAAGCAGCCAATAAGAGAGGGGGGAAGGGGTAGAGTTTCTGCACCACTTGACAAGGTTTTCTTGGGAAGGAAGAAAGAAAGAATAGGATAAATTTACCAAGTGACTTTGCATCGTTCATATGTATACTTGACATTACAGGAATTTACTGTCGGTTATTCCTTCACTAGAGAGCGTCCCCTGTGTGGCAAAAAGGGGCAGAAAAGGGAGTGTTGTTAGTTAACAGTTTACCAGGTGGGTACTCCTAAAAGAAACTGAACTTGGAACCTGCTCCGCCAAACAGATAAACGTATCTTTTCAGTATCAGTTTGAAGAAAGATTGGTTGGTTGGTTCGGGATAGAAGTCACTGATCCCATCGGATTATGGAAGGAGAGGAAAAGAAGTCGTCCGTTCCCTTTTCAAAGGAACCAACCCGGCATTTAGGCAAAATCACGGAAATTCTAAATGAGGATGGCGGGACGCGTGTTTGAACCGTCGTCCTTCCGAACGCGAGTCCAGTGTGCTAACAACTGCGCCACCTCGCTAGCTTTGAAGAAGGGAACAACATGTAATGGATGAGTAGTAGCGGGTGTGCTCAGTACCATTTAATGTGAAATCTAAAAAATATTTCGTAGTCCACACGGAACTAATATGATTTACCCATCCTTCCTCAGCTCAGATGCTGGGTACGCTCTTGGGGACGCTTCCTCAACACCATGCACGTCCCCCCTCCCCCCGCCCTCTCTGCCTCCCCTCTGTTCCCCCCCCCCCCCCAGTGATTCCCATAATCCAGTCCCTTTTTCTTATCATTTGCATACATTTCTTTCTGCGGAGAACCTCCTGACTCCTTACCAGTCCAGATAATTTTCATCATCCTTTCGCATCCTGTAATATAACATCTTAATCGCTTCTCTTCTCCGGATTTCGCACAGCCCATTATTCAATATAGAACTAATCCGTGTTCAGAATGTATATAGTCAGAAATTTCTTTCTCAAGTTATTTGATATGTGTTTCAAACACGTGATGAAAATCTGCAAGCCGGCCGAAGTGGCCGTGCGGTTAAAAGCGCTGCAGTCTGGAACCGCAAGACCGCTACAGTCGCAGGTTCGAATCCTGCCTCGGGCATGGATGTTTGTGATGTCCTTAGGTTAGTTAGGTTTAACTAGTTCTAAGTTCTAGGGGACTAATGACCTCAGCAGTTGAGTCCCATAGTGCTCAGAGCCATTTGAACCATTTTTTTGAAAATCTGCAATGCATCTAGAACGAGTCTAAGGCATCACGCTTGTACACTGCCACCTGATTTACTAATGACTATGCGTATGTTGTAATTCTGTTTCATTAACCCACAAGTTGTTACACCAAGGTATATGAATGAGTCGACTTATTCCATGGCTGGCTCATTGATATTGAAGTCGGAGCGGACTATGTTTTGTGTTTTGAGTAATGTACAGCTATGCATTGCTGAACATTTAAAGTACGTTACCAATCTTCGAATAACTGATATCGTACAAAGACCTTCTCTTGTCCTTTAGCTATAAACCGTGCAATAATGATAACGCAAGCAACTACTCTCGCAACCTAAAAACATATATACAACACGCATTAAAAGAAACTAAATGAACAGGAAGTGAAGAATATACGACATATGTCGTTAATATTTAAGGATAAAGTGTTGTGGACGGATCTAGAGCGTTTGCTAGCTCCAAAGTGATAACGAATGGAAGCATGGAAAATATTTCGTGATAATTTCTTCACCTCAAATGCTAACAAGAGCAATCAATGCACATTGGAGAAAAAAGCATAGTATTTTTATTCGAATTTTTATTAGTTCTCACATGTATTCAGTGGAGGAAAAGTGTATTGTGAAACAAGAAAGTGAAGAAAAGGTTCCAGTTAATACCCACGACGAGTCAGTTCAATAAACATTTTCCGGTGTTAATTTTGTTTATGTACCGGCGCAGTCAGAATGGAAACTATATCAGAAGATTCATCACTTGTGGTCTGTTACATCGTGCTGCTAACTGTTTTTTTAAATGTTACAAATTAGAAAGTTTGTCAAAATCCTGTTTTGTCTACTGGGGAAATATCTCTCTCTGGGCTTCGATTACTAAGTATCTTCAGTGCTGAAAACGTATGCGGTGGCAAAATACCAAGGAATGAATTATCACAATATGTTTCGCTTTTTAATTAAACGCAATGATGGAAAGTACACGTTCCATTCCACTCTCGAATGCTGATATGTAGACCAAAGAAAGTATCGCTCCTGAGTATCGAAGCTACAGGTGATCTAAACTTCGGAGCCTAGCTGCTTTAAACATGCATCTTGATATATCGATGATATATCGCGAGGGTAAACACGAACTATAATACCCACTTAACAGTTTGCAGCAACAGCCCTCCCGCTGAATCATTCAGGAGACAAGGGTATCTGTGCAGCGAAGTTTGCCCGTATGAGCAAACTGAATTAAGCAGAGTTCTAAAACAGCCAAGTGTGGAAGAAGCGTTGGCTTGTTCTTATCCTCTTACCATGGCTACACCTACTTGGACGTTACAATAACAATTCCAGATTTAAGCCTCTCTGCAAAAGTTAGCGACTTTCGCATTTGCTGAAGTTTCGGCGGTCCGTAAGAATTCCACTAACATACATAACTTATTTACGTGCGTTTTAGTATGTGCCGTACGAACAGTAGAAATTAGAAGCTACAATCACGATCCAGTAAACGTTTATAAAGTATATTACAGACTTCTTCAAATCGTCCTAACGAGATGATTCAAATACTTAACGTTCGTTTCATTTACACAAGACACCTCCCAACTAGGGAGAAAACTGTGCTGGATTCTACTGTGATTCGCTAGGTAAACGAGAAACATGCGAAACGTGAGACCTTAACATTTCCCGGCGAATTGAATGTTCAAATAACTTACGGGTTTGCTGCCATGTGACTTCGTCGACCACCGCCGATATTTCGACAGGAGCACACCCTGCCATTCTCAAGGCAAAACTGCAGTTGTGTCTTGAGCATGGCAGAGTGTGCTCCTGTCGAAATATCGGCGGTGGTCGACGAAGTCACCTGTCAGCAAACCCGTAAGTTATTTGAACATGGAAAACATTTTTTTCGGAGCAGCACAACAACATCACACGCTACCGTAAGACCAAGATTTTCTCGCTCTCTCTCCATCCCACAGTTCCGTTGACTGAATACGTTTTGCTAGCAGCAACCAAACTTGGGACTGACCGCTCTCCTAATTTCAGAGAAATTAATCACATCTCCAGCTTTATTGCGAAGCTAATGACTAATCTCCTGAAACGAAAACAGTCTCGTTCTTGTTTGTGTGCACACCGTACACCCCTTAGAACAATTCTATATCCGATTAGAACTTTATCATTTACTAAATCTTGTATCTGTTGTAACCTATCTGAACATCTCTCTCGTCATAAAATCACAATTTTGTAAAATTACTCATGATTACATTTTATTTTCATTTGGTTAAACTAACCATTTATTGCCTCACTCATTTTTACATAGTATTGATTTAAAGATAACAGTTCGAGTAAAAAAATATTACTAACAAGAGCACCCTCCACTCTGTAAATCACGGATTTTGATGCTCTTCGAATATGTTGCAGAGGTAGGTACCCTGAGTAACTGGCTATCCGGGCCTTGGTTTTCGAGAAAATCGATTTTGAAGTTCATTGCGTGCTTTGTATACTCTTAATATTTCATACATTCTTAGCAAGTCAGCGTCGCGCAGCGGTAAGGGTTAACGGCTACGGTGCTGAAGATACCGTGTTAGAATCCTACTCGTATACTTTTTTTTTCCAAAATCGACCGAATTTTTAAATTTTATTTCAAAGTATGTCAACAAACAGTGCAAGGCGTGCGAAATTATAAAGATATAATCAGTTATTAATTTTTTTTGCCATACAATACTACAAAATTTTATTTTTCACCATCCACATTGCTTGATGTTCTAGAACAGTATTGTGGATGATGGAAACAACCGAAGCACAAATTTTCGCAGCACCACGCGCATTTTATGAAAGCAAACGTCTTGCAGGCGCACGGTTTCTTCGTGAGCGATACCGGAAAACACAATTCTTTCGCATTCAAAAAGCTTTCTCTTTCATCCGCTAATTTCGATGGGAACCATGCGTATCTAATCATGCTTTCAAAATTAGATGCGCTGATGTAAGATTAGCGAATGTGACTTTATCGAATCTTCCCTAGAAGCGATCTCTCTATTGTCTTTCATCAAGTCGGGAGCATTCTGAATAATTTTCGTGAAGATTTTCAGCTGTCGGTAAAAATAAACATCGCAGGGGTGGCAATAAGGATTGAACTTTGGTGGGACCACTTTTGTGGGGCAGGTGCTCGCTTTCCTTTCATCAGTGAAACTTTTATGGGGCAGGTGCTCGCTATCCTTTCATCAGTGAATGTCGTATAAAGTTGAATCGGTTTGCCCTCCCCACCAATCGATAATGTACAAAAAAAATTTCTGTCCCACGTACGGAAGAATTACAGAACGCAAAAATTCTCCGTACACCAGTTTCGTGAACTTCCCGGATTTAGTGCAGGACATGACTACATTTGTGCATTTCCCAGCTAATCCGTCTACATCTACATCTCCATCTACATCTACATTTATACTCCGCAAGCCACCCAACGGTGTGTGGCGGAGGGCACTTTACGTGCCACTGTCATTACCTCCCTTTTCTGTTCAAGTCGCGTATGGTCCGCGGGAAGAACGACTGTCTGAAAGCCTCCGTGCGCGCTCGAATCTCTCTGATTTTACATTCGTGATCTCCTCGGGAAGTATAAGTAGGGGGAAGCAATATATTCGATACCTCATCCAGAAACGCACCCTCTCGAAACCTGGCGAGCAAGCTACACCGCGATGCAGAGCGCCTCTCTTGCAGAGTCTGCCACTAGAGTTTGCTAAACATCTCCGTAACGCTATCACGCTTACCAAATAACCCTGTGACGAAACGCGCCGCTCTTATTTGAATCTTCTCTATCTCCTCTGTCAACCCGAACTGGTACGGATCCCACACTGATGAGCAATACTCAAGTATAAGTCGAACGAGTGTTTTGTAAGCCACCTCCTTTGTTGATGGACTACATTTTCTAAGGACTCTCCCAATGAATCTCAACCTGGTACCCGCCTTACCAACAATTAATGTGATATGATCATTCCACTTCAAATCGTTCCGCACGCATACTCCCAGATATTTTACAGAAGTGAAGTAACTGCTACCAGTGTTTGTTCCGCTATCATATAATCATACAATAATGGATCCTTTTTTCTATGTATTCGCAATACATTACATTTGTCTATGTTAAGGGTCAGTTGCCACTCCCTGCACCAAGTGCCTATCCGCTGCAGATCTTCCTGCATTTCGCTACAATTTTCTAATGCTGCAACTTCTCTGTATACTACAGCATCATCCGCGAAATGCCGCATGGAACTTCCGACACTATCTACTAGGTCATTTATATATATTGTGAAAAGCAATGGTCCCATAACACTCCCCTGTGGCACACCAGAGGTTACTTTAACGTCTGTAGACGTCTCTCCATTGATAACAACATGCTGTGTTCTGTCTGCTAAAAACTCTTCAATCCAGTCACACAGCTGGTCTGATATTTCGTAGGCTCTTACTTTGTTTATCAGGCGACAGTGCGGAACTGTATCGAACGCCTTCCGGAAGTCAAGGAAAATAGCATCTACCTGGGAGCCTTTATCTAATGTTTTCTGGGTCTCATGAACTCGTTTTTGTACGTTAGGACCAAATTTTCCGGAAGGTTCTTGCATACATATAAAAACATATGGGAGCAGGATTCGAACACGGTACCTCCAGCGTGGTAGCCGTGAACTTTTACTGCTACGCTACGCTAACTTGCCCGGAATGTGCGTAATGTTACGGGTATACAAAGCGCGCAATAAACTTTCAAAATCGATTTTCTCAAAAACCAAGGCCCGTCGCTAAAAAACCAGTTAGCCACGTACTCAGGGTAAGTGCCTCTACAACATATTTGAAACCCATGTAAATCCGTGATTTGCAGTATGGAGGGTGCACTTGTAAGTTAACTAGGGTTTTCCGAGAACGAGACGAAATGCTTTCTACTGTTGTCAGCTGAGGAGTACGCAAGTTTTGGGTCCTGCGGTCTCCTTGCAGTCCGTTTCGGGACAACGCCGGTGTCCGATATCACTACACGGACGATGTGTAAAGAACACTGGTGAGTAAGGCTTTTATCTCACCTGTCATGTCTCTCCATTTGGCTATCTTCAAGTATGAGCTCATCTGTTTTTACATCTTTGACACTTTGGTGATCCGTCTACCCCGTCTGCTACGGGAGATTTAAACTTATGTGTTTGTCTCATTATTTCACCAGCTTTCTAACACCTATGGTATGTCGAACGGGAGACCGCCACATGCAACCTCTCCTACACGGCATGTCACAACTTCATATCATTAAGAGAGTGGACGGATTCCAGAAAGCTTGAAAATGGCTACGTGTCGAATTCGGAATCGCAGTAAACAATCTTTCAACAGCCTAAAGCGGAATGATTTCTGTTCCGGCGTAACACCAAGCGCAGGCACGTCGGCGTGGAACGTAACAGCCAAGAAGGCTGTGACACGACGTCAGCCAGTAGTATGGTGATTAGGACTGCCCCGCGGCTGGAGCGGCATCCATACGAAGAGAATATAAGCGCCGCGCCAGCTAGTTTCGACCGCACTAGGATAGCCGCTAGGAGACAAGAAGTGATATACGTGGTAATATGATTGCCTCAACTGTTATCCAACTATCCGAAAAACAGCTGCCTAAGCACCTTATATTAGACGACTGGGTAGGACACCACAATTTTATTTAAAAATCTCACGAAGACTGTGGATTTATTTTATTTAGTTAGTTGCTAAACCTAATGAGATAATGGCCTTCAGTCCCTGTGTCATACAAGGCTGTGGATCCAGTCATCAGCAAACTTCTAAAATATCTGTATGTGTGAAACTCTGGTCTTGTATAACACAGGGACTGAAGGCCATCATCTCATCAGGTTTGGCAACTAACTAAATAAAATAAATATTTTAAGTAATAAATACTGAAATATACACTACTGGCCATTAAAATTGCTACACCACGAAGATGACGTCCTACAGACGCGAAATTTAACCGACAGGAAGCAGATGCTGTGATACGCAAATGAATAGCTTTTCTGAGCATTCACACAAGGTTGGCACCGGTGGCGACACCTACAATGTGCTGACATGGGGAAAGTTTCCAGCCGAATTCTCATACACGAACAGCAGTTGACCGGCGTTGCCTGGTGAAACGTTGTTGCGATGCCTCGTGTAAGGAGGAGAAATGCTTACCATCACGTTTCCGACTTTGATAAAGGTCGGATTGTAGCCTATCGCGATTACGGTTTATCGTATCGCGACATTGCTGCTCGCGTTGGTCGAGATCCAATGACTGTTAGCCGAATATGGAATCGGTGGGTTCAGGAGGGTAATACGGAACGCCCTGCTGGATCCCAACGGCCTCGTATCACTAGCAGTCGAGATGACAGGCATCTTATCCGGATGGCTGTAACGGATCGTGCAGCCACGTCTCGATCCCCGAGTCAACAGATGGGGACCTTTGCAAGACAACAAATATCTGCAAGAACAGTTCGACGACGCTTGCAGCAACATGGACTATCAGCTCGGAGACCATGGCTGCGGTTACCCTTGACGCTGCATCACAGACAGGAGCGCCTGCGATGGTGTACGAATAGCGAAACGTCATTTTTTCGCATGAAACCAGTTTCTGTTTACAGCATCATGATGGTCGCATCCGTGTTTGGCGACATGGCGGTGAACGCACATTGGAAGCGTGTATTCGTCATTGCCATACTGGCATATCACCCGGCGTGATGGTATGGGGTGCCATTGGTTACACGTCTGGGCCACCTCTTGTTCGCATTGACGGCACTTTGAACAGTGGACGTTACATTTCAGATGTGTTACGACCCTTCATTCAATCCCTGTGAAACCCTACATTTCAGCAGGATAATGCACGCACGCATGTTGCAGGTCGTGTACGGGCCTTTCAGGATAGAGAAAATGTTCGACTGCTGCCCTGGCCAGCACAGTCTCCAGATATCTCAATAATTGAAAACGTCTGGTCAATGGTGGCCGAGCAACTGGCTCGTCACAATACGCCAGTCATTACTCTTGATGAACTGTGGTATCGTGTTGAAGCTGCATGGGCAGCTGTACCTGTACACGCCATCCAAGCTCTGTTTGACTCAATGCCCTGGCGTATCAAGGCCGTTATTACGGCCAGAGGTGGTTGTTCTGGGTACTGATTTCTCAGGATGTATACACCCAAATTGCGTGAAAATGTAATCACATGTCAGTTCTAGCGCACTACATTTGTCCAATGAATACCCGTTTATCATCTGCATTTCTTCTTGGTGAATCAATTTTAATGTCCAGTGGTGTACGCACTTGAGTTTGGCAGTAGCATATGAATGCATAAAACAAACAGGTGTGTCCTGAGAAGGACTGGTGTAAAAAGTAGGTAATAGTAACTTCCGCATTAGAACTACGTGCGTCCTGGGTTTGGTCCCGAGTGGGACCAAGAATTCTTTTCTCTCACTTATAGTTTCCTTCACCTTTGGCAGCGACGTATTAATGTGAGAAATGACGAGTAGCACCTTCGTTCAGAGAACACGTAAGAAATGTAGATCCGCCAGTAAATGGCCGGGTAGGTTAGTTCAGAGTTCGAAGGAAGGTAAGGCATACCACTTTCAATAGGACAACGTGTAGCGATGCACCGTAGTGTTTGAATCAATCTTGCGTATGATTACGGATTTTCGTTACCTTTCTGTCATTGCTACTGTACAGGAAACGTCGAGAATTGAGATAAAATATTTTAATGTTTTCCGGTCATAGCGTATCAGAGGCTTCTTCTTATTTCAGTTGAAGTAGATTGTTAATATGTAATAGGTTTCAGTAAAAATGTTCCGTTTTAACTAACATCTGATTGAAAAGTAAAATATTCACCACATTAACTCCTCCAGGTGAGCAGTACAGGAAACGTCGAGAACTGAGATAAAATATTTTAATGTTTTCTGGTCATAGCGTATCAGACGCTTCTTCTTATTTCAGTTGAAGTAGATTGTTAATATGTAATGGGTTTCAGTAAAAATGTTCCGTTTTAACTAACACCTGATTGAAAAGTAAAATATTCACCACATTAACTCCTCCAGGTGAGCAGTACAGACGAAATAAAATAGTAGATTCACACACATCAGGTGATGTCACTTGATATGTAAGAGCACAGTATTGCAATTTTTCCAATTATATGTTCGTGAATTTTTCTTTGTCATTTACCAGTGCTAAATATAAAAAACTTCACACATTGTCTTTTAGTCCCAGTTAGCATGAAGAGGTAAGTAAAAGCCCGTGAGGAACTTCCGAATTTCTTAGGTACTGAATTACTCGTGAAATTGGTCTTCATTTTGAAAGAGCTGTACCCTAAATAATGTTTAACCAAGGACGCCACATTATGACGTACACCTCGCTTCACGCACATAGTATGAAGTCGTAAGCCATGCTTATGAAAATATTTGTCTCAGATGAACTGGTGAGGGGTCAATGGCTACGTACGATATGTGCAAAGTATGCAAGTCGCTTCCGTGTCAAGTCTTCACTTGGCAATAACTTACGATAAATTATCATCATCATTAGCAGCAGCAGCAACAGCTAATGGACATCACCTGCTGGATACAGGTCGCCCCTAAGCTTTTTTACGCGTTATAGTCTTCAACTTTATAAGAAAAATATGATGATGGACACCATACTGTTTGCAACCTCATGTCGCGCAAATGTCCATTAACAGGCAACATACAGGTCATTGCTACATAGGGCAACTGACATACCTTTGAACCAAGAAAACATGCGGCAGGAAAGAAGTATAATGAAATACTTTCCAGTGGCTAGTGGTCATACTGCTTCCATGTTTGACACAGTCCTAGACAAGGTGAAGAAAGACCCAGACAAAAACCAGCCCCATAAGAAAAAGACCAGGACAGATGTATATTTAGCATCCCCACATGCTGGCAGTTTAGCACAGAAGATTGCAAACATTTAAAAAAATCACAGAAAAATCCTTTTTCATGTCGAATAAATTACATGAAGAAATAATACATAACATAAAGTGTAATCATAACCCCATAATACGACTCTGGAACATACAAAGCAACATGGCAGGAATGCTTCATGTTCAGCCTAGGACTAGCAGGTGGAAATTTCAACTCCAGGTACGCAGAGTATATTAAAGCCAACACATACACCATCATCAATACCGACACATATACACACTACAGGACACCCATTTCGGCCGGTAGAGCAAAATGTGAAAGTATTCCATCATTTAAGCAAAGAACATATAATGGAACTTCCTGGCAGATTAAAACTGTGTGCCGGACCGAAAGTCGAACTCGGGATATTTGCCTTTCACGGGCATGTGCTCTATCAACTGAGTTACCCAAGGACGACTCACGCCCCGTCCTCACAGCTTTACTTCTGCTAGTACCTCTTCTCCTACTTCCGAACCTTGCAGAACTAGGACTCCTGAAAGAAAGGATATTGCGGAGACATGGCTTAGCCACAGCCTGGGGGATGTTTCCAGAATGAGATTTTCACTTTGCAGCGGAGTGTGCGCTGATATGAAACTTCCTAGCAGATTAAAACTGTGTGCCGGACCGAGACTCGAACTCGGAACCTTTGCCTTTCGCGGACAAGTGCTCTGCCAACTGAGCTACCCAAGCACGACTCACGCCCCGTCCTCCTGCAGGAGAGCGTCTGTAAAGTTTGGAAGGTAGGAGGCGAGGTACTGGCAGAAGTAAAGCTGTGAGGACGGGGCGTGGGTCGTGCTTGGGTAGCTCAGTTGGTAGAGCCCTTGCCCGCGAAAGGCAAAGGTCCCAAGTTCGAGTCTCTGTCGGGCATCAGTTTTAATCTGCCAGGAAGTTTCATATCAGCGCACACTCCGCTGCAGAGTGAAAATCTCTCTGCGGAAACATAAAATGGATCTGTTACAAGAACCGGAGATATTCCAGAAAATATGAAGTTAAAATATTAAACGAAGAACTTGAATATTGATCAGTGAATTTTCACACACTTTGATAGTGTACTTAAATAAAAGGAATGGAACAGGGAGAACTAGATGGGAAAAGAGGGAGTTTAAGAAATAATGCCTGCCGGAGTGGCCGAGCGGTTCTAGGCGCTACAGTCTGGAATCGCGCGACCGCTACGGTCGCAGGTTCGAATCCTGCCTCGGGCATGGATGTGTGTGATGTCCTTAGGTTAGTTAGGTTTAAGTAGTTCTAAGTCTAGGGGACATGACCTCAGATGTTAAGTCCCGGAGTGCTTAGAGCCATTTGATCTTTTTACTATAGAATATACTTTCATTAAACCAATAAAATTTATCAGAATCTATTAGAAACCGCGAAGGCGAAAAAAAAGGAGGCTACAGTGAGACGCCAACCAGCAACAAATCACCCGAAACCTAACAATTCCGCGTCTTCACCAATTTGGTTATACCGACCTTGTATCATACGACCCTACTTCACAAGTTACAACTGTTCCTTAGCAACCAACGTAACGTTTCCCGTCATTTTATTACAACAAATCAAACAATTAAAGACGGGTTTTCGAGAGATCCTCAATTTGCTGATGCTTAGAAAAATGGCATGTATACACATGGGCTTGAACTGAAAGCCAATATGGGGTCTCGCAGTCAGTACTGAAGAACGATGGCGTGCTTGTGACGTAGGTGGGTTTCTGCCATCTCATTAGTCAACGTGCAAACGCACGTTTAGGATATCTGTTAAGCTTTAGTATATTGCTCCGCACGTTAGAAAAGACTCTCCAACGTGCTTATTCCACGCCATGACGTTTGAAACTCCGCATTTTCAACGCTCAATTTTCGAATGCACGGTCAATGTGGCGACGGCCTTAGAACCGACATTTTGAGAGCGCCGCCGACGTGGACAAAATTAATTCTATCTTGAGTGTGAAGCGGAAACTCTGGTACATGCAAAACATTCCCCATTGACAGATTCGGCCTGTGTGCTTTCAATCAGTGAAACCAACGCTGCCGAAGTTTTATCTTCTCCACCTACACATACCTCTCTTAGAACGCATTTCTGGCCATAAGTCCACATGACCTTTTCTGCTATGTATCCTTTCAGGAAGACTTTCCCGGAATTTGATTCCATTTAGCCAAATCATTCTGTCTATTCTTC
This sequence comes from Schistocerca americana, assembly GCF_021461395.2. Taxonomy (NCBI): domain Eukaryota; kingdom Metazoa; phylum Arthropoda; class Insecta; order Orthoptera; family Acrididae; genus Schistocerca; species Schistocerca americana. The sequence goes on along the minus strand of NC_060119.1, from coordinate 1,241,221,489 downwards.
AGCAATCTAATATATGTTAAAACAGTGTCTTGTTTTTCAAGAGCTGCTAGCACTGTTCTTGTCCAAATTAAGTCAAATGTTTTCTCAGAAATGAGTGAATCTCTTGTAAGGTGTTTGATGCTCCCTTCTGTTTCTTACGCGTCTTGCAGCTGATCCACTGTGCTATATCAGCTTTAAAACCAGCTTGTTTCTTTGCCTGATGAAAACCCAATGTTCTTTTTCCCCTGTGTGTTTGGTACTGACGTTAGTGAAGATATTGTACAGTACGGCCATGAAGCTATTGGTGTATTGTTTTTGATATCCTGTCTGTCTCCTTTATTATGAAACAGCAGAGTTAAAGCATGGAGAGCGAAATTGTTTTTTGTTGCCAGCTGTTGACGATACCAAAGCGGTAGATTCCTTGTACTTGAGATATGGCCATAAAGGATGCCCTACAACAATTCTACATTGTAGCGAAGCGTTTGTTAGGCACGGATGCCATCAATATCTGCCCATAACGAACTTAATTTGCCCTCCGTGCTAACGTGAATTGCTCCTGGGGAGGGGTATCTGCCTAGTCTAGTAACCTTTCGTACAGACAGCGACGATACAGTGCGGAATCTGCCGCACCTTTCAGAGGATGACCTTTCTTACCTGCCAAGGCTAGGTTCCCCTTATGCCACTCTCGCTCATCAACCTTCCGCCTCACGTTATATGCGGCCACCGATACAGGCCAGCGCTTCAATATATCACTCATGTGGTGTGTCTGAACAGCAAACGTCATAAGTACGATACGCTTTACTCCAGGCACTGTGCGGAAACTTTATGTTGGTTTGTTGCCACCACACCGTGTGTTCGACTACCCGGATGAAATCCGTTTGGGTTAACCTACATCCAGTGTTATGTTACACGTCACTACAATTTTTAGTGGGCTACAGAGAAATTTGTATGTCCGCATCAGTGATCGATAAAGTATAGGGAGTTTGAAAAATAATGTCCGATTCCACAAGATTTCTACATAAACGGAGGCAGAAACTTCGGATGAATTTTAGCCTACGCATCGAAACTGAACCTTGGCAACAGTTGTATGTCGATTTTCCATGTAGTTGCTGGTAAGGGGCTCCGGCGCTGCTACGCGGCTCTATGGTTCTCTGTTTAGCTCGCACATCACCAAACGTGCGTCTGTTCTAGATGGCGATAACGCAGCAACAAAAGGCAGTTTGAGTTCTCTGTTGAAATTGGTAGATCTCGATTGCAACTGTGCCTATAGTATTATTATTATTATTATTTTTTTTTTTTTTTTGCGAGGATACTGCTCTACACCTACTAGGCATTCGAAGACAGCACCGCCAATTTCCATACACTTGTTGTCTGTGTAAGGAAAAGCACAGAGTGGTAGTTGAAGACAAAGTACGATCAACAGTTTTGCATGTGGTCCACAGTAGTCTACACGACATGTCAGCTGAGTATCAGCCATACCACACGTCTGTGTTTCAAGCCATACAGCATTCAGTTCCTACAAGCTGTTCTAAATGAAGATGAACAACTACGTGTGCAGTATTGTGAATTCATTCTGCGTGTGGAGATGTAAAAAAACAATTTTTTTACACGTTTAGTGTTCGGTGATGCGCTAAAATTTCATTTTAGTGGAACAGTGAACCGCCACAACGCAAGAATACGGAGAACACGGCAATCACGTAATACAGTCGAGCACTCCGTCTCCCAAACAATGATTTGGCGAGCAGTCATCTCATAAATCGTGAGAAGACTGTGCAATAGAATTCGTCAGGATCATCAATGGATAGCTGTAAATTTAACTATTGAGATGACCCTACACAGAAAAAAGAAGGGGAAAAAAAGAAACAGTGGATGTAGGGCAAGTGATCTTGGAGATCCAAGTTGCGCGTCCTACTGGAAACACGCACCTTATACTACAGTGGTGCATTAGATGTCGGCTGACGGCTGCAGCAAAACGTAACAGTGAAATTTGAGAGCATTCAGATGGGAAATTACTAGAAAATATTCCTTCTTAGATATATATGTACTAACTAAGACAGTATTTCATAGAGAAATCAGTGGCGGCTCTTAACTACGCACTCACAAGCATCGCCGTGTTTAACTGAGCATTACTCCTTCTGTTAGCATATACAGTCATGGAAAAAATATTCATACACCGTTGTGCACGTAGCTATGCGGTTCTGGGCGCTACAGTCTGGAACCGCGCGGCCGCTACGGTCTGATGACCTAAGATGTTGAGTCCCATAGTGCTCAGAGCCATTTGAATCAAGAACAAAGATCATGGCCAGTGACATTATTTGGTAACTAACAGCACGGAGTTTCCTTCCGGCTTAATTAAATCAGCATTCTACAAAAATTAAATAAAATTCTGTACCAGCTGGCTGCATACAGACAGGTATTCACACAAAAAAATAAAATTACAATGTACATAAACATAACGACAAAGTTAATACCTTGCACGCATTCCTTCCTCTGTGGATCACTTCTGTTAAACTCTTTAGCATGGAATGAACCAGTTTTTTGATAGTCTCTGTGCTAATAGTTTGCCATTCTTCTAGAAGACATTGTTTTAGAGCAATCTTACCTCGTGTTTCATGTTTACTGTCCGTTCTTTCAAGCGTACTCGAGAGATGCTTAGTTGAATTTAGGTCTGTTCTTTGTGCTGGAACTTGAGAACATGTGGAGTATGGTACAACAACCACAGACGAACAGTTTCCGCTGTATGCTTAGGATCATTGTCTTGTTGAAGGTAGTAATCTGTACCTAAACCCAAGCTGCCAACACTTTTTTTGCAGATGTTTCCCTTAGGACATTTAAATACTGAAATCTATCCACGTTACCTTCAACAAAACCATGCTGCCTAGCACCAGATGTAGCGATTCATTCCCACAGTATAATTTCTTCACCGTCCTGCTTTACTTGGGCTGAATGTGTCTGAGATCTAGCCCAGTATTTGATCCTCTCCACTCCATAACTTTGTCATCGTTTACAAGTACGTTAAATTTAATTTCGTCGGTGAAAAGTATCTTGCCCCAGAAACTTATGTTCTTGTTTATGTTCTCTCAAGCAAATTTGTATGTCAATTTCTTGTTCATCTTGCTGATGTATGGTTTTGTTCTAGGCATCTTAGCTCCAAGATCTGCAGTACATAAAATATGTAGTGAACAGCCGTGTGGTTTCCTTCCCTAACTGATCGCTAACAATGCAGAGGCTGTCAATTAAGGATCTTTTTTGACTCTCCTGTTAATCTATTTTGTTCACTTTGCGTTAGATAGTGTGATTGACCTCTTTTTGCGCTATTAATTGAGAATATATCTTTCTCTAAATCGCGATAATGTGGAATACACTGTTGCCCAGCTTCTTCCAATAATATCAGATACTTATGGAAATGAGTTTTCCGTTTCATATTGGAAGCTTTTCACTAAAGGTGTTCCTTGCTGCAAGCGGTTCGTTTGTCGTTTCTACGTTTACATATCTAGTAGTGTATGAATACTTTTTTCCTCATTGTATGCCCGCATCTCGTGGTCGTGCGGTAGCGTTCTCGCTTCCCACGCCCGGGTTCCCGGGTTCGATTCCCGGCGGGGTCAGGGATTTTCTCTGCCTCGTGATGGCTGGGTGTTGTGTGATGTCTTTAGGTTAGTTAGGTTTAAGTAGTTCTAAGTTCTAGGGGACTGATGACCATAGATGTTAAGTCCCATAGTGCTCAGAGCCATTTGAACCTCATTGTATGAATCCACCTGGTACAGAATTTTTATTTACTTATTGCAGAAGGCAAATTTAATTAATACTTTTATACGTGCAGATGAGACAGATGAGGAAGGATACTCCATACTATTAATTGACCAGACAAAATCGCTGGTTCTGATTGTTAATTTTAATAAATGAGGTTATTCTACATGAACAACAGTGTATGAATATTTCTTTCAATGACTGTACCTTCACCCGTGTCAGTGTCCGCTTTGTCCTTGGACAGTTGTTTTCTGTCAACTGGACAATTTCCAATCTAGCCGGAAAGAACAGTGTTCTGTGAGATATATTATGAGCCTTTTTGTTTATGTACGTATGCCACTGAGGCAGTAAAATTATTTTATTGTGTTGAAGAATGTGTAACGCAGGTCTCGCTCGTGTTTACTCCTATGGTTGCGTGTTAAAATGATAGATGTACATTTGTTGTTGTTGTAGTCTTCAATCTGATAACTGGTTTGACGCAGCTCTCCACGCTACCGTGTGCAAGCCTCTTCATCTCCGCATAATTACTGCAACCTACATCATTTTTAAACTGCCTGCTGTATCCATATCTTAGTGTCCCTCTACAAATTTTATTTCCCACACTAGTCTCCATTACTAAGCGTTATCCTGGACGTCTCAGAATGTGTTCTATCTAGCGATCCCTTCTTTTAGTGAACTTATATCACAAATTTCTGTTCTCCCCAAATCTGTTCAGTACTTGCTCATTGGTTCCACGATCTACCTATCTAATTTTCAGCATTCTGAAGCTTCTGTTCTCTTCTAGTTTGTTTATCGTCCACGATACACTTCCATTCAAGGCTTCACTCCAGGCAAATACCTTCGGAAAAGACTTCCTACCTTTTAAATCTACGTTCAATGTTAAGAAATTTCTCGCCATCGGAAGCGCTTTCCTTTCCACTGCCAGTCTACATTCTACATCGTCTCTACTTCGCCCATGATCACTTATTTAGCTTCCCAAATAGCAAAACTCATGTACAACTTCCAGTATCCGTCAACATCGCCTGATTTAATTCGTCCGTATTCCGTTAGCCTTGTCTTACTTCTGTTAATGTTCATCTTGTATATTCATTTCAGGACACTGCTCTTCCAAGTCCTTTGCTGTCTCTGACAGGTTTACAATGTCATCACCAAACATCAAAGTTTTTATTTCTTCTTCCTGAACTTTAACTGCTTCTCCAACTTTCCTTCGGTTTCCTTCAGTGCTTGTTCCGTGCGCAGACTGGTTAATATCGGTAATCGACTACATCCCTGTCCCACTCCCTTCTCCACCATTGTTCGTGTTCCACGCCCCTCGACTATTTTAAATGTCGTCCGGTGCGTATACAAGTTGTACATAACCTTTCGCTCCCTGTATTTTATCCTGCTACGTTCAGAATTTCAAAGAATGTATTGCAGACGACAGTGTCAAAATCTTTCTTCAAATCTACAAAAACTATAAAAGTAGGTTTGATTGTCCGTAACCCATCTTCAAAGATAAGTCTTAGGGTAGGTTTCGCAACACGTGTTCCTATATTTCTCCGGAATCGAATATCTTCACCGAGGTCAGCTTCTATCAGTACTTCCATTCTTCTGTAAATAATTCGTGCCAGTGTTTTGCAACAATGTCTTCCCCGACGTCAGCTTCTACCAGTTCCTCCATTCTCCTGTACATAATTCGTGCCAGTATTTTGCAACAATTACTTACTAAACTGATGGTTCAGCAGTATATAAACACTCACAAAGCGTGACGATGTAAGTTCACGAATATAGGAATACGCATTTGAAAATGGCAAACAAACTACATCTACATTTACATACATACTCCGCAGTCCACCATATTGTGCGTGGTGGAGGGTACCTCGAACCACTACTAGCATCTTCTCTCCCTGTTCCACTTCCAAACAGAACGAGGGAAAAATGACTGCCTATATGCCTCTGTACGAGCCCTAATCTCTCTTATCTTTGTGGTTGTAAGTTGGCGGCAGTAAAACTGTACTGCAGTCAGCCTCAAATGCCGGTTCTCTAAATTTTCTCAGTAGCAATTCACGAAAAGAACGCCTCCCTTCCTCTAGAGACTCCCACCCGAGTTCCTGAAGCATTTCCGTAACACTCGCGTGATGATCGAACCTACCAGTAACAAATCTAGCAGCCCGCCTATGAATTGTTTCTATGTCCTCCCTCAATCCGACCTGATAGGGATCCCAAACGCTCGAGCAGTACTCAAGAATAGGTCGTATTAGTGTTTTATAAGCGATCTTCTTTACAGATGAACCACATCTTCCCAAAATTCTACCAATGAACCGAAGACGACCATCCACCTTCCCCAAAACTGCCGTTACATGCTTGTCCCACTTCATATCGCTCTGCAATGTTACGCCCAAATATTTAATCGACGTGACTGTGTCAAGCGCTACGCTACTAATGGAGTATTCAAACATTACAGGATTCTTTTTCCTACTCATCTGCATTAATTTACATTTATCTATATTTAGAGTTAGCTGCCATTCTTTACACCAATCACAAATCCTGTCCAAGTCATCTTGTATCCTCCTACAGTCACTCAAAGAAGACACCTCCCCGTACACCACAGCATCATCAGAAAAGAGCCGCACATTGCTATCCACCCTATCCAAAAGATCATGTATGTAGACAGCGGACCTACCGCACTTCCCTGAGGAACTCCAGATGATACCCTCGCCTCCGATGAACACTCTTCATCGAGGACAACGTACTGGGTTCTATTACTTAAGAAGTCTTCGAGCCACCCACATACTTTTGAATCAATACCATATGCTCGTACCTTAGTTAGGAGTCTGCGGTGGGGCACTGAGTCAAACGCTTTCCGGAAGTCAAGGAATATGGCATCCATCTGATATCCTTCATCCATGGTTCGCGAGATATCATGTGAAAAAAGGGCGAGTTGCGGTTTCGCAAGAGCGATGCTTCCTAAAGCCGTGCTGATGCATGGACAGCAACTTCTCAGTCTCAAGGAAATTCATTATATTCGAACTGAGAATATGTTCAAGAATCCTGCAAAAAACCGATGTTAAGGATACTGGTCTGTAATTTTGAGGATCCGTCCTTCTACCCTTCTTATATACAGGCGTCACCTGCGCTTTTTTCCAGTCGCTCGGGACTTTACGTTGGGCAAGAGATTCGCGATAAATGCAAGCTAAGTAAGGAGCCAATGCAGTTGAGTACTCTCTGTAAAACCGAATTGGAATCCCATGAGGACCTGGCGATTTACTTATTTTCAACCCATTCTGCTGCTTCACAACCCCAGGGATGTCTATCACTATGTCCTCCGCACGGGAACCTGTACGAGACTCAAACGGCGGTATGTTTGTACGCTCCTTCTGCGTGAAAGATTTCTCAAATGCTAAATTTAAAATTTCAGCTTTCGTTTTTCTGTCTTCCGTTGCCATTCCAGACTGATCAGTGAGTGACTGGATGGAAGCCTTCGACCCGCTTACCGATTTTACGTAAGACCATAATTTCCTTGGGTTTTCAGCAAGATCTTTTGCTAAGGTAAGACAGCAGCACGAATCCCTACTAACTTTTGCCTGTCCTCATTCCCCCGATCTTTCTTGTACCGCGAGTGCAACTGCGTTTGCTTCCTGAGCTTTCTCCGAATTGCGCTGTTAAACCACGATGGGTCTTTTCCGTCCGTAACCCACTTTTTCGGCACATACACTAGATCAGCTGCGAGTGATGTAAACGACAGTGATTTTGCTACAGCCAAGTTGGAAAAGTGTCCTTACTTTCGAGATATAACAATGTTACGTCCTTTATGTAGAAACATTATCAATGTATTTCGTATGATTAATGGCAGGGTCTCCGTTGGCTCTTGAAAAGTGTGGAATGAAAAAAGTGATACTGCAAAGTGCAGCCGTATGAGCTGGCTGTGTGAAGGTCACTTTCAACATCGTGAATCACTCGCACGATTGAGCCAGGTATTCGGTGTAGTTACCTCCATGGTCGACTTTTAATCAACAGCAGCGCAGCAGCGGACGCCGAGCGCCACAGATCACGGTGCCCGCCGGGTGTTGACCCCGAAACCGCACGTCGACCGCGGGGCAGTAGTTTCTCATCCGGTCGCAATCGCCACACCGTGCAGTTGGTCGTAAATGCGACGCAAGATTTGGCGTAATTTGAACCGGCGACCGCGTGATTAAAAAGCTCACTCGTAGATTACCCGACAATTATGTACTTAGCGCAAACATCATTAGCGCCGCCGCACGAAACCAATTACGGGCCTTTGATGGTATTCCGCGGCTCTGTGCGCGCGATATTTGCAGTTAATTCATTAGCGGTCAATCGATACGGCCCGAGCAGGCAGAGGCGCTAGTCCGCACCATAAAGGCCCACTGACCGTGTTTGCACTCGCGTGTGCCGCGGCCTCAACAAGCAGCCGCAAAGGAAACTCGTGGGGTCAGCCACACACACACTCTCACTGCCTACTTGCTGGGTGATTGTCGACGCACTAGGTGGAGTCTTGCACCCCCTCTGATAATTAGGGAGTGAAAGACGACAACGTGGACTCCCGCGGATCACACTAGGGTAACGCTGATGGAGATCTTGTTGCTCCCAAGACACTGGATAACGGCGATTTCAGATGTAAACAATCTTGTTTTGGTGCACGCACGCTGTTCTCGTGCTAACTCTCGACTGCGTACATTGTTTGCTATCGGTTTGGAAGCCTCTTACGGCTTCGTCTTCACACATAGTGAAACCTGGCTGGTAGGTACTGAGAGAGCGCACTGAATAAGATTATGATTGTGGATGGTGCCGTAAACAGTTACTGTGAGTTGCACAGTCAAACACACAACTTTATTTTTCTAAGAACCACTTATTTACACATTACTTTAAAAGATCACAATCAGACAATGCGGCTGAGAGCCTAGCTAAAGAAAACTTGAGATACTTTCTGGGCTGAAGGCCCAAAACCACACCAAAAACAAGAACGGCTGAATGCCTGGCTTACAAATCAGAAGTAATTAAAAATAAAAGGTAAATTTTTTTGAAAAAAAAAAACATGCAATTGAAAACAATTAATGGCTGAAGGCCTACTCTACACGTCTGAAGGACAAATATAATTAAAGCATATTAATAAAAAAAATTCTAACCAAGAAATTTCTTGTTAAACTTACAACAGAATGGCCGAAATCCTGATTAAACAAATATTAACTTATAGCGCGGCTGAAGGCCACAAACAAATTTGAAACAACGACTGAAGGCTTGAGCAACAAGTCAGACAAACAATTTAAAATAAACCCCTTCCTTCTTGTCAAAAAATTTCCTTTAAAGTATCCACACGTCTGCAGGTCTTATTAGAAGGGGTTCACGCAAATCCTCGGCTGAAGGCCACACATAACAAATGGTTCCAATGGCTCTGAGCACTATGGGACTTAACAGCAGAGGTCATCAGTCGCCTAGAACTCAGAACTACTTAAACCTAACTAACCTAAGGACATCACACACATCCATGCCCGAGGCAGGATTCGAACCTGCGACCGTAGCGGTCTCGCAGTTCCAGACTGTAGCGCCTAGAACCGCTCGGCCACTTCGGCCGGCGTCACACATAACACATCGAACAACTAACGGCTTAGAGCCTGGACTAGAAACAATTTCAGATAGAACAAATTTTAACTAATTTTTAAAAATAAAATTACTCTTCAAAATTTTAATTTAACACGGCTGAAGGCCTTTAAGCAAAACTTAAAAAAACTGAATTAATACACGGCGGAAGGCCTCGCACAATACTTCAGACTAAAATTAAAATCACTTTCTAAAACAAACAGAAAAAGCGGTGCTCAGAAGTGTTCCAAGGTAGCTCAGACGTAAGGTGAGGTGAGACAGACAGCCAAGAGGTGAAGTTAAGTAATCGGATGGCAACCCAAACTAGGGACAGCCCAAGGACCGACCAACAATATAACCAATTCCCTTCCGTCCGACCAACGGCACAACGATGGAAAATATCGGCCGAGGACGAGGATATGAACAGCACTACGTCCTCAAAAATTGGCGTCTAAAAACAGCCAAGGGAACAATAACTACTCTAAGCAAAATATGAACCAAACAACTTAAAATTCTGTCGAACTACACGCCGTCCCGTACAGCATCAACACGACGAGTAAAGGCACACTGCCGGAAAACTACGCTAATGACCAGGGCAGGCAACTGGAGCGCTAACGGCCACAGGGCAGAAAATACCGCTGGTGCACTTCACTGGCAATAAATTTAATAATTAACCACAATATAGGAACACGGCTGCAAGATTTTGCCGACTCCAACACATCATACATTGCTGCTAGTCTGAATGGCCCAGGGAGCAACAACCCGCAAATGAACGAAGAGATGTCAAAATAGTTGAGGTTTCATAACAGGTTAACCACTTAGCTTCAGCGTCCAGGCTCAGTGGGCAACAAACTTTGTCGCTCTCGCAGCTAGCGCCCCACTGCTCCGTCCCAACCGACTGACCACCACATACACCATCACTACCCGGAAATACTAGTGGTCCCACCAAAGATAGTACGGCAGTACTGGTATCGATAAGCGCTGCTGCTGCCACTCAAGGAGGCAAGCCAGCAACTTCGTTACGCCAATAAGTAATGAAGAGACAATACTCCACTCAATGGGACAAAATGCCAAAGAACAAACGGCATGAACGCGAGCCGCACACGGCTCACGTAGGCACAATTGTCGAAATGAATTGCACTCACATGTACAGCGTAATTGTAATGTCCATGAAACATTTTAAAGAATTGGTAGACATAAAAAATATTAGAAAATAATACAGTTGGCAACGGGAATTCCACCATTAAATGCAGAGAAGAAAGTGGATAGGTGGAAAGAATACAATGAAGGCCTGTTTGGGGGGCAGGATTTGTCTGACAACAGACAAAACAGAAGAAACCGGAGTTGATAGGGGATCCAGTATTAGAATCAGAATTTAAAAGACCTTTGAAAGACTGAAGATCAAATAAGGCAGAAGGTAATTTTTAAAATCATTGAATGAAATGGCTACAAAACGACTATTCACGTTGGTGTTTTAGAATGTAAGAGTCTGTCAGTATACCATCAGACTTTCAGAAAAACATCATCCACACAATTGAGAAGTCAAAAACATTCAAAATATTCTTTATTTTTTTTTACTAAACAATTTTACGCTGACCTCGTGCACTACTAAGAAATAAGACGTTTGAGACTTGAATAAAAAATATTTTGTACTATCTTAGTTTTTGAATAGTTTTTTAACAATTAAAACTGGTAGCTCTTCACTATCTCATAATGAGACAAAATTAAACAAATTTGAAGGCTGCAAGAACCGACAAGCTTCAGAATTATATCGCAATCGGCTTAACGGCTCAACCAAGTCCCTGACTAAAAGAGTTTTTTTTTTTTTTTTTTTTTTTTTTTTTTTTTTTTTTTTTTTTTGTGTCATCGGTCTACTGGCTGGTTTGATGCGGCCCGCCACGAATTCCTTTCCTGTGCTAACCTCTTCATCTCAGAGTAGCACTTGCAACCTACGTCCTCAATTATTTGCTTGACGTACTCCAATCTCTGTCTTCCTCTACAGTTTTTGCCCTCTACAGCTCCCTACTAAAATAGTGTACAGAGTAATATAAAAAATTGAGAATCTGTTAGGTGACGATCAGATTTGGCTTTAGGATAGGTGAAGCCATCGGGGAGACAGTTCTGACGTTGCGCATGATACAGGAAGCAAGACTGCAGAAAAATAAAGACACGTTCATAGGACTTCTCGACCTTGAAAAAGCTTTGGACAATGTAAAATGGTACAAGACGTTCGAAATTCTGAAAAACAAACAGGAGTAAGCTACAGGGAAAGACGGGTGTGAGACCCGTATGAACAAGAACCAACAGGGAACAATAAGACAGTGACCAAGAACGAAGTGCTCGGATTAAAACGGGTGTAAGACAGGGATGTGGTCTTTCGCCATAGTCTTCAAGTGTTCAATCTATACAACGAAGAAGCAATGACAGAAATTAAAAAAAAAAAATCTTCAAGAACGGGATTAAAATTCAAGCTGAAAAGATATCAGTGGTAAGATTCGCTGATGACATTGTTTGCCTCAGTGAAAGTTAAGAATTACAAAGTATGTTGAATGGAATGAACAGTCGATAAGCACAGATTAAGGACTGGAAATAAATTGAAGAAAGACGAAAGTGATGATAAGTCGCAGAAATGAGAACACCCAGAAATTTTACATCAGAATTAGTGATCGTGACATAGATGAAGATAAGGATTTCTGCAACCTTGGCAGCAAAATAACCCATGACGAACGGAGCAAGGAAGATACAAAAAGCAGACTAGCACTGGAAAAAAGGGCATTTCGCGCAAAGATAAGTCTGCTAGTGTCAAACATAAGCCTTAATGTGATGAAGAAAGTTTTGAGAAATTACATTTTGTACACAGTATTGTGTGGTAGTGAATCATGGACTGTGGGGAAACCAGAACAGAAGAGAATCGAAGCATTTTAGATGTGGTGCCACAGAAGAATGTTAAAAACTAGACGAATTGATGAAGTAAGCAATGAGGAGGTTCTGCGCAGAATTGACGAGGAAAGGAGTATAGGGGAAACACTGACAAGAAGAAGGCATAAGTTGATAGGACATTTGTTAAGACATGAGGAAATAAGTTCTGTGATACCAGAAGGAGATGTAGAGGGTAAAAACCATAGACAAAGCCAGAGACTGGAATACACCCAGGAAATAATTGAGTACGTAGGTTGTGAGTGCTAATGTGGAAATAAAAGGTTGTCACAGGAGGTGAATTCGTGGCGGGCCGCATCAAACCAGTCAGAATACTGATGACTCAAAATCTACTCCTAGTTCAGTTCTGTCCATATCTGACCCAGCGTATCAGCAGTGACGGTAAGAAAAGCTGCTCCCATATGGTGTCGTACGTCTTCGAGGATCTCCAACAGAGGGGGAACATTAACGCTATAGTAGATGTTTCCCCATAAGAAAGAATTACTACGCATCTAGTCTGGCTACCGCGGTGGCCAGTGAAGTAGGGCCGTATCGACAGCTGCAACATTGCCTATCAGCAACGTGGGAATCTGCAGAGGCGCCCTCTTATTGAAAGATGAAATCCCTGCCATCAGTTTCTAGTTGTTGCATGAGCCACAATTGCAGCATGTCGAGATGAGCAGGCCGGCCGGGGAGGCCGAGCGGTTCTAGGCGCTACAATCTGGAACCGCGCGACCGCTACGGTCGCAGGTTCAAATCCTGCCTCGGGCATGGGTGTGTGTGATGTCCTTAGGTTAGTTACGTTTAAGCAGTTCTAAGTTCTAGGAGACTGATGACCACAGAAGTCCCATAGTGGTCAGAGCCATTTGAACCATTTGAGATGGGCAGTTCTTTCAAGGAAGATGAAGGATTCGTACACTGTCTTGTTATATACGGCCCGGAAGACGTTATGTTTCTCGAAATGCCGGATATGTTTGACGCTTGCACGTGGATTCTCTGTCCCCCAATATGCGTGTTTTGAGTCGGTGGATCTTTCCCAAAAGACGAAAAATGGCTTAGTCAATAAAAATTAATTTGCTTTTGAGGTCGCCAATTAGAAGATAGTTCTGCATATCGACACAGAACTGCAAATGGCAACTTCTTTTCAGAAATTACTGCTTGCAGTTTCACATGTAAGCGCCTACAATGGATTTTCCACACTGTTGGTATAGGGGTGTTCAATTCAGCACTGTCTCGATATGTACAATTTATGATTGACAACATCACGTCTAGTACACGGTCCACTGTCTGGTTGATCCACCTGGTCGGCACAAACAACTGTCCCCCTCGAATTTCTTGTACCGCTTCACCATGCTGTTGTAAACTGGTGGTGTCTTGTGAAACATGTCACTAATGTCTCTTTGCGCATTCACTACCAATTATAGCAGGCAAACTCTAACCTGATTCACTGTCATTTTCAGCAATTAGGGCCAACAGTGCCCCTGCCAGTGGTTTTTCAAACTTGCCGGCACCACCACAATAAACTAAAATAAAAAATTAATCCATACATATCATAAACATTGATGAGTGTATGTGTGTTACAGATCTCCTCGTAAACCATTTGACCGATAAAAAAAAGAAAAAAAAACTTTACGCATAATTTGAAATACCTAAAAAATGATTAAGTTTATTGCTTACTACTTTTCCGTTGTTCATACAGCAGAAGTACTGCATGGGCAGGGCGTTATAATTTATTGGTTCTTTACTATTGACTATTCGCTACACATTCTGCAGACAGTACGCGCATATAGCACTAAATGTAAATGCAAAATTATATCATTGTACGACACATAATTAAGGAGACATGACGTCATAAGCAAGGAGTTGCTTAAAAACCTACCGCATCATGTATGGCTTTTAAATTTCGCAGACAGTACTCACATAGGCCGCCGAAGGTTGTGCGACTCATATATCAGGCGATGTGACGTCATAAACGTTAAGCATGAGGCCAGATGCTCCATGGGGCAGGTGTGGACGCTCAGCTATGAATAGATACGTGGGCGACACCGGGTTACTCTGTCAGTCAGTTAAAAAAAAAAAAACATTGTTTGTGTTTCACCTGTTGTATCATTTGTGACGTGTTTAGCCGGTTACTCTTTCACTTGTTGTATCATTTGTGGCGTTTTTAGCCAGTTACCTTACTGATATTTAAAAATGTTTTGTGGACTTTATAATCACTATGTATACCAAGTAACTGTGTCACAGGACTTGCTTCCGTAGTGAATGTAAGAGAATGGTCTGGTCTGTGATACACTTGCATGTGCATTTCATTTCCATAAACGTGCCTAAATGCCAGCCGAGGAAGCCATGAAAGGCTTCTCAGTCGATTGCAGATAAACTGCAAACACAACTGAGTGGAAAAATGGTATGAAAGCAGCGTGTGAGCCTCAAAACGAAGCTGATACGAATGTTGAATTCCTCTCCAAGAAAAGCTCTTACGTGCGTCTGCTACATATCTTAAATGGCTTTTCTATCTCAAACGTATGCTGTTGGTGTAGAATTGCATGACAGGGTGCACACAAAGTAGAGTCGCGAATTTACGCACATTGGTTAATGAACGATCTGGCGAGTGAGCGAATGTGCCAGCGATACCCTACCAACCGCCACATGCACCACCAAGACACAAGTGGTACTAAAGTAAACTTTTAGATTTGATGCCGAAGTTCAAATCGACCCGACGTTTCTGTCTCCCTTCAAGTCTCGCGAAATCCGATGATATTTTCGAAACACCTTATTTTTTGCCTGCCAACCTCCATACTCTCCTGTTACGATACTCACTCACCTCTTCTTTCCTCGGATTAATCAGCTATTGCTTGGTCGTCAATTTTAGACAGACGGCTAGGTGATTTTCGAGGTGTAACAGCTAATCAACCATTTTGGGAATAATATGTTGTATTAAAGACTGAATGGGTAGAGAAAGATTAACTTCATAACCAAAGTTCATGATCGCAGCTTGATTGTTTCGAACAATAATTAAAACTTTTTGACTTATCCTCGTCTACATACTGTTACGGTTATAGCATGAGGGTTCCTATCTACAGTTTCGTGCTACTGTGCCCGACGTTGCAAGGTACAGCTAATAGAAGAGTCATACGAGGGTTGAACTAAAACGTGAAACCCCTCCTCCCCCGCACAAAAAAAACGCATGCTTCACCATAAATGCTGACCGACGGTACAGGTGGCGCTGTAGTATCTGACCATAAAAGGCATCTGTGGAATGCCCTAAATACGTCGCAAATATCAGTCGTGGTCAAAGTAGTGTTCTGTGTATTTCTGTCAGAGCTAAGTGCAGTTGAACGCATGCAAATTGTTAGTGGTAATGTGGCGGGTGCTTCCAGAACCAAGGTAGGCGAACTGTTTGGTGTATCAAGAGACGCCTTATTGAAGATTTATACCACGTACCCGAAAAGAGGAGGAACATCATCCGCTGGGTCGCGACGCTAGCGCAAATGTGTGTTTAGCGATCGTGCTGGACGATCTTTGAACAGGAACATGACGAGAAATAAGAGGAATGCAGCTGGAAACGTCACTGTAGAAATGAATATCGCACTTGAGATCCTCCTGCCTCGGGCGTGGATGTGCGTGATGTCCTTAGGTTAGTTAGGTTTAATTAGTTCTAAGTTCTAGGCGACTGATGACCTCAGAAGTTAAGTCGCATAGTGCTCAGAGCCATTTGAACCATTTTTGAACTTGCGATCCCTATCACATCAAAGTAACGCTAAGGAAACGTCATAAGCAGGGAAATTCGGGACAGGCTGGAATTGAAAAACCACAAATCAACAGGAAAACGTGATGTCAAGCCACAAAACCTGGACTGTGGAGGAATGGAAGAAACTCATTTGGTAGGAAGAGACTTGTTTCACAGAATTTCCAACTTTTTGACGAGTCTTCGTCGCACAGACTGAAAGAAGGCAGCCAAATCGTGGTATTCCGTGAGTCCAAAGGTTGCTCTGCAAGGTCGCATTACTGTCGAGTTATATGACACCATTCTGGCCGATCAGCACCATCCCATGGACTATGTTTGCTCCCGGATTTTGACGCAATATTCCAGGAAGATAGGGCCCCTGATAAATACAGTTCGTATCGTCCAGAACTGGTTCTGTGAGCACGAGAATGAATTGTTGAATGCACTCCGGCCACCACAGTCAACCGATATCAGTATGTTTGAGCCTTGTTGTCTACTTTGGAAAGAAGGGTGCTTTATCCACATCCAGCATCGTTGTGTGTATTTGCCACGATTTTAAAGGAATAATGACATAAGGTTCGTTTGAATACTGTAAAGAATCTGTGTTTATCCATTCAGAGAAGACTCGAACCTTCTTAGAATGCACGCGATTTATCTACGCCGTATTAGGCATGGTAATCTATTGTGGTGTTTCGTATTTTTGCCTCTCCCCTGTATTTAGTAAGTACACTATGGTCAGAAAAAAAAGAACAGAACGCCTTGAACGACTAGAGATAGGACGTTCATCTTCACAGGACATGTACATTAGTATGTTCTGCAGAAATTCTTAGCATTTCAGTCACCTCGGTTCAGCATATGTCCTGTTGCTTGGAAGGTACAGGGCTCGCCACTGGCCCTGACAACTTGTTCCGCGCGTGATGGCATTGACGTGAATGAGGAGCGAATGGCGTGCTGTGGTGCAGCCATCCATGCTGCATTCACCTCGTTCCAAAGTTCACCTGTGGCGTTTGGCATTGCGTCACAACGCTGCACCCGTCATTTCACCATATCCCACAAAATCTGGTAATCCGACGGGCCACGGCAAAAGGCTGACACCCTGCGGCAGTAAGAAGGCACGTGTTCATGCAATAGCATGCGATTTTGCACTTTCTTGCTGAAAAATGGCATCTGGGTTGTTGGGCAAAAAGAGTACGACTACAGATCGCAGGATGTCATTCATGTGCGTCACACTAACCACAGTGCCCTGGACACGCGCCAACTGTGATTTCTTGTTGTATCTAACAGCACCCCACACCAAAAGGCGTTGAGCTGGCGCTGTACGTGTCGCGTGGATGCAGTCACTGCGATGCCGCTCCCCCTGTCTACTGCGAACCGAAATGCGGCCATCGTTTTCAAACAAACAGAACTTTGATTCCCACGAAAATACAGGGTGATTCAAAAAGAATACCACAACTTTAGGAATTTAAAACTCTGCAACGACAAAAGGCAAAGCTAAGCACTATCTGTCGGCGAATTAAGGGAGCTATAAAGTTTTATTTAGTTGTACATTTGTTCGCTTGAGGCGCTGTTGACTAGGCGTCAGCGCCAGTTGATGCTAAGATGGCGACCGCTCAACAGAAAGCTTTTTGTGTTATTGAGTACGGCAGAAGTGAATCGGCGACAGTTGTTCAGCGTGCATTTAGAACGAAGTATGGTGTTAAACCTCCTGATAGGTGGTGTATTAAAAGTTGGTATAAACAGTTTACAGAGAATGGGTGTTTGTGCAAAGGGAAAAGTTCTGGACGGCCGAGAACGAGTGATGAAAATGTAGCACGCATCCAGCAAGCATTTGTTCGCAGCCCAGGAAAATCGACTCGCAGAGCTAGCAGAGAGCTGCAAATTCCACAATCAACTGTATGGAGAGTCCTACGAAAAACGTTAGTTATGAAACCTTATTGTCTGAAATTGGTTCAAGCACTGTCTGCAGCTGATAAGATTAAAAGAATCGATTTCTGTGATTTTATCCTTGCTCAAATGGAAACAGATGAATCTTTCGTTTCAAAGATTGTGTTTAGTGATGAAGCAACTTTCCACAGTAACGGGAAAGTCAACTGTCACAATGTCTGTATATGGGGCACTGAGAATCCGCGGGAAACAACCCAGTATGAACGTGACTCGCCTAAGGCGAACGTTTTCTGTGCCATTTCAGCCAATAAAGTTTTTGGTCCCTTTTTCTTCGAAGGTGCTACTGTAACTGGACTACAGTATCTGGAGATGTTAGAGAATTGGCTGTTCCCTCAGCTCGAACAAGAAGCACAACAATTCATATTTCAGCAGGATGGAGCGCCACCACATTGGCACTTATCTGTCCGTAACTACCTGAACGTCAACTACCCGAGGCGATGGATCGGCCGCCAGGCAGCCCGTGACAGAGCACTTCATCACTGGCCTCCAAGAAGCCCTGATCTTACCCCCTGCGATTTTTTCTTATGGGGGTATTTTAAGGGTATGGTGTTTCGGCCACCTCCCCCAGCCACCATTGATGATTTGAAACGAGAAATAACAGCAGCTATCCAAACTGTTACGCCTGATATGCTACAGAGAGTGTGGAACGAGTTGGAGTATCGGGTTGATATTGCTCGAGTGTCTGGAGGGGGCCATATTGAACATCTCTGAACTTGTTTTTGAGTGAAAAAAAATCTTTTTAAATACTCTTTGCAATGATGTATAAGAGAAGGTTATATTATGTTTCTTTCATTAAATACACATTTTTAAAGTTGTGGTATTCTTTTTGAATCACCCTGTACTATCTGATGCCATTCGTGTCCCCAGTGGCGGCGTCCCATATACCGCTGCAGTCCAACTGTTTCAGCGCATTCGTCATAACTAGGCGGAGAAGTGAACGATGCGCACGTATCTCATTTTGTAATAAACGGCGACGGACTGTCACCACTCATAGTATATGATGTGCTACACTGTTCCACTAGTGCCAAGGAGGACATACATCGCTCCTGCAATGCCATTAGGATGAAGTGTCGACCCTCTGGGAAGGGTGGTCTGGGTGACCGATTTCGTCGTCGTGTTCTACGGCCTTCCGTGAACCACCAAGCGAGGTGGCGCAGTGGTTAGCACACTGGATTCACATTCGGGAGGACGACGGTTCAATCCCGCCTCCAGCCATCCTGATTTAGGTTTTCCGTGATTTCCCTAAATCGTTTCAGGCAAATGCCGGGCTGGTTCCTTTGAAAGGGCACGGCCGATTTCCTTCCCCATCCTTCCTTAATCTGAGCTTGCGCTCCGTCTCTAATGACCTCGTTGTCGACGGGACGTTAAAACACACTAACCTAACTAACTCCGTGAACCATTCTGCACACACCCGTTGCACTGCCGAAACCCTTCATCCCGCACGAGTAGCAGTTCCCCAGATGGATGCATTTTTCTCATACCAATAATGAGCCGCCTTTCAAACACATTCCTCTGATGCTATGGTTCGCGCATGCATCTGCGAGGCATTCTGCGCATCTCCTCAAGTCAGGCTGATCCAGTAGCTTCGGTTTACAGCGACAACTAGAGCTGCAGACACACTTTACTGCGATATCGATGTTGATCCTGAACCCGGGGGCCGGCATGGTTCAAATGCTGATCATTTCTGCCGAACATATTAATATACATGCTATGTGAATATGAACGGCCGGCCGGAGTGGCCGAGCGGTTCTAGGCGCTACAGTCTGGAAGCGCGCGACCGCTACGGTCGCAGGTTCGAATCCTGCCTCGGGCATGGATGTGTGAGGTTAGTCAGGTTTAAGTAGTTCTAAGTTCTAAGGGACTGATGACCTCAGAAGTTAAGTCCCATAGTGCTCAGAGCCATTTGAATATCAACGTCCTGTCTCTTGTCGTTCAAGGTGTTTTTCTGAGCATGAATGTAATGCACTTAATACAGCTGTAGCGCGCTTAGCGCTGTCATGCGGTAAGTATACCTACAAGGAGAAGGGACCTGCATGCAGATAAAAATGGAGCGCTCCGCTAGGCGAGAGGTGCCAGCTGCGAGGATTTTCGCGGCCCCCGCCCAGCCGGTGTCAACAGGTTGATTGATAAATGGCCCGGCCTGCCGACACGTCAGATCGGCAGTAATAAAGCTGTTGACGGAGCGCCCATCGGACGTCTGCAGCAGTCTCCCTAAACACGTGAGCACCGGCCACTAGGAGCAATATTTTATCTGCGCGAGCAGCTCCGCGGAGCTGCGTTACTCGTATTTTTCCTACAGTGCAGTCCCCGACGGCAAAAACGTAAAATACGCCCTACCTGCGAGGTCGACTGCCAGTTGTAACCCGTCAGAATTTGTCGACAAACAGGACGCATCACTATCAGACAACTGGACATTATTTTAGGTTACAACTTTACATCGCACAGCACCTAATTTACGGGCGTTCCAGGTAGTGTCTCAAATAAGCGTTAGAAGGACATGCCGAAGAGTGAATTGAAAAAAAGAAAAAAGGAAATTCATACTTCTTCCAATTACGTAATGAAGTGACCACCAGTACATACAAGTGGGGATAATTACTAAGTTTTAATTAACTCCTTTAATAAAAACTGCGCCGGCCGCGGTGGTCTCGCGGTTCTAGGCGCGCAGTCCGGAACCGCGCGACTGCTACGGTCGCAGGTTCGAATTCTGCCTCGGGCATGGATGTGTGTGATGTACTTAGGTTAGTTAGGTTTAAGTAGTTCTCAGTTCTAAGGGACTGATGACCACAGATGTTACGTCCCATAGTGCTCAGCGCCAGCCAATAAAAACTGCAAACTTAATGTTTTCCTTGTTTTCACTGCTTGTACACACTGACCTCTCCGGAGCACAGTAAGGTAGAAAACAGTTCGGGGAGCCAAAACAATATGGCGCCATTCTTCACATTCTATCAATGCGATGGCTTAGTTTGCTTTGGCCACTTTAGAGGCGTGCTAAGGTACTGTGGAGTTGGGATTTGCTTAGGTACTAGGAACTGTTGAAGGTATCGACAATGAAATGCAACGAATTACGAAACTTTGTTTATCTAGCGGGTGATCAAAAAGTCAGTATAAATTTGAAAACTTAATAAACCACGGAATAATGTAGATAGAGAGGTAAAAATTGACACACATGCTTGGAATGACATGGGGTTTTATTAGAACAAAAAAAAAAAAAAATTACTAGACGCGTGAAAGATATCTTGCGCGCGTCGTTTGGTGATGATCGTGTGCTCAGCCGCCACTTTCGTCATGCTTAGCCTCCCAGGTCCCCAGACCTCAGTCCGTGAGGTTATTGGCTTTGGGGTTACCTGAAGTCGCAAGTGTATCGTGATCGACCAACATCTTTAGGGATGTTGAAAGACATCCGACGCCTTTGCCACCCCATAACTCCGGACATGCTTTACAGTGCTGTTCACAAAATTATTATTCGACTACAACTATTGTTGAGGAATGATGGTGGACATATTGAGCATTTCCTGTAAAGAACATCATCATTGCTTTGTCTTACTTTGTTATGCTAATTATTTCTATTCTGATCAGATGAAGCGCCATCTGTCGGACATTTATTGAACGTTTGTATTTTTTTTGTTGTTGTTGTAATAAAACCCCATGTCATTCCAAGCATGTGTGTCAATTTGTACCTCTCTATCTACATTATTCCGTGATTTATTCAGTTTTCAAATTTATACTGATTTTTTGATCACCCAGTACTTGCCAAATAACACTTCATGACGACCCCAAGTAAGAAGTAATGACTCTTCGAAGGCCCACAAAAAAATTACAAAGAATACAATAAAAAGTCACACTCATTCATTCAGGAAATAACATGAAAATTAAGAATGTAATGGTAACAACGTTCTAGCTACAGGGTTGGACACAAATACAGACAAGCCGAAATGACAACGCCTTACCATTCCTGATACGGTGAAGAGAAAAACCCTGTTGTGATTCAAAACAGCTTCCGTTTGTCTCGGATTGAATGAACAGAGGTCCTCTACGGTATTAAAGGTAATCTCATATCAGTATTGCTGCAAAATATGACAAGTTCAGGTAAATATGATTGAGGTGTATAGCCATCATGTGAAGTTCTCTCTAAAGTACACCATAAAGACAAAGTAATATGGAGATCTGGTGAATATGATGGTCAGGCGAAAGTCGACAATTCGGCATCGTGCAGACAAAACTAGTCCTGGACGATGCGAGATCTGTGAACAGGGGCCCTGTCATCTTAGAACACAGCATCACGATTGGGGAACAAACATTCTACTATTGGATGGACCTGAACGGGCAAAATGGTCATGTAATCTTTGGCAGTAGTCCGACCTTGCGGAGTAAACTTGGGGTTCATGGAATACCACAATATGGCTGACCCAATCATCAGCGAAGTCCTACAATGTTTCAGCGTGCAACAAGACTCGACCGACCAAGTGACTTTCTTCCATCGCTCCACTGTCCTGGTTTTCGTGTTCAGTATCACGTTTTCATGTTACGGGAGTTAGCATCACTGATGACTGTTTTCATAATTCCTGATCACTCTGCAGTTCCTTACTTAAGAAGCTCCCTACGCATTGTTTTGGTGCTGACAGGGTTCTTGAGTGCGACATTCAGTTCTCCAGTGACTCATGCAGCTATCGTCCTGTTATTTTTTCATAGCAGTCCTCTTCAATGATCGCCTGTGACAATTACTCAACACGAACATTTATCCGCTTTGTGAGACAGCGTACGATTATTTCCGCTTTCCTCGTAAGTGGTATAAATCTTAGAAACGATGGCTCTTCAAAACACGAAACATTTCGGCTTCCATCATTACGGAAGGACTCACCGTATGAAAGGCTACAACTTGCCCATGTTCGAATTCACTTAGTCCCAACATAATGCTCTCACGACCGCTATTCTGACCACGATTGACACTTGGAACGCATTGATGACATTGTACATGTGCCGTTCGTGGCCAGATACAATAGTGCAGTCGGCTGTGTTGACCAGCATATACATTTACGTTCAAGTATGCATTTCCGACGGTGTTCTCATGTTTTTGTTCAACCCCTATATGTCGTTACTTTAATTCATTTTTGTTTTTGAATATCCTGGAACGGCTCATGAATCTGTATAATACTGGTGCCTTTTTAAATGAGATAGACTGATGTAATGCAGAAATTATTAACTTCATTCCTAAATCACTGAGTTCAAATCTCAAGGCACTGTGTTATACTTTACTGGATGTAATGTGAAATCGCAGACCAGCTTAGATACACTCTTTCTTTCCCACTGACATTTTGCTCCTTATCGAGGTTACATTATCTCCACCTTGGATTTCAAGTCATCTGTAAGGCCAGGTAAGAATTTCCACTTGGAAAGAAGAGTACATAGATCTGATCCCAAAACTATAAAACGCCACTCATAATTATATGTTCCAGACGGTTGTACGACACCTTCATAAATAACTGTTGGGGACTTAAGAACATTACCTCGTATCATAACTTCCATTATAAAAATTTTACTATCACCCAAAACATGTTTTGTGTGACAAAATTTAGTAGAGCGTATGGAAGAGTGTCCAGCTATAAGCTATTAGCACAAACCGAAATAATTTCAGATTTAAGAAAATAATACGTGTTTAGAAAATTTATTGCTTGAACAGAAAACTCGCTTCAACCACTTCTGTTCTGTGTATATTCTGGAAGTTCGTGAAGCTCAAAATGTCGTTTTTACGATGTTGTTGTTGTGTTGTTCGATCCAAAGACTGGTCTGAAGCAGCTCTTCATTCTACTTTCTCCTGTACAACCTTCTTCATATCCGACTAACTACTGCAACATAAATCCCTGTGAATCTGCGTACCGTATTCATCTCTTTGTCACCCTCTACCATTTTAGCCCCAACACTTCCCTCCAATACTAAACTGGTGATCGCTTGATGCCTCAGAACGTGTTCCACCAACCGATTCCGTCTTCTACGCAGGCAGAAGGCAACAGCAGAAGGAAAACAGGTCATAAATGAATACACTACACTCGGCAAGAGCACACTATTTAACACATTACAGGAAATTTATAGAGGAGACAACACAAACAACTAAAAAGTCTACACACACACACACACACACACACACACACACACACACACAAAGATAAAGTATAAAAAAATTCAAATTTGACGCCAGACTCACTGGTGAAGAAATGAACACCGACTGGTCTTGGACACACAACAACCACTATTACAGTGTGTTTTGGTGAAGTGCAAAGTGCTTTTAAGACCATATTTGTGAAAATATGTGTTACATTTATGTGTGTTTCACAGTGCTGAGAAAAATGGCCTTGCCACACAAAAACGCAAGTAAAAACGAATATAGGTGCGGAATATCGCGACATACTAAATTACTTTTACACCATAAAATGATAGGTGCCGTGTCTCCAAAAATGTATTTATGGGCCTTATGACTGCTGTAATAACTTTTAATGATGGGAACTATGAAAGACTTAAGGTTCTAGAGAAGTTAGGGGTAAGATGTGGACAGAACACAGCTAAAGGACTGCAGGAACTGGATAAGCTTCGAGTATGTGAAGCAGAGTTAGCTGCTCAGCAAATGACAAAAGAAGCAAGAAAGAAAAGGAGGAGGCAAGCACTCGGCTGTTGTGACCCTGAAGAAGACGGACCAGGGCAATTCTAGTGCATAAAAGACGCAGAACTATGAGTCTGTATAAGAATTTGTAATAAAAAATGTTTTAAACCTCAGTATCTATGACAACATTTTTTTGCAATAAATGACCCGTTTTGTAAAAAAGTACTGATTGTAGAGACATGAAATTTTTACACCATGCCAAGTGTGAGATTCAATTCATACGGAACTAGAATAATTAAAATATCCTTAGCTGTTTGTTTTTATGTTCATTTACTTACAAAATTCTGTAAAAAAATTGAGTGTTTGAAAAATAAAGAAAAGATAACATGCCCCACAATACAATTTTAGTAATAATTCTAGTTTATTGTATCTAGAAAGGTGCATTCAATAGTTATGGAAAAATGTAAGTTGGTGTCTTAAAAAGTCTCCAAGATAATGTGTCACAAAATTCGATAATTTAACATTGGCGGCATAGGACATACAATGTCCCCTTAACTCCCAACAAAATTTCTCATCAACACCGTTTGGTTGCAGATGACAAACTACCTGTAATAAATAATACACAAGTGGTCCTGAAAATCCAAGCAAACCGAGTGCAAATATATTAACTAAGCGAAACAAATTGTTGTTTGAAGTAAATATTCAAGTAATTTTGTAACAATTTAGTAAAAATGTTCACGTTACAGATGAAACAAAACAGAAACCCACTGATGATGGCACGGAGCTGCTGAATCATGTTTGGGAACTTGGGAAAAACGGTGTTTTGCGTAACTCGCGGACCCTACATCCATCAATGTATATTTGTTGCCCTGCTGCGTGCCGAAGCGTTCTGCATTCTTGACTGCTTCGAGGAAAGATAATTTTTTTGAGGGGGGGGGGGGGGGGGGGAAGGGGGAGTTTGCCGCGCGGGATTAGCCGAGCGGTCTGAGGCGCTGCAGTCACGGACTGTGCGGCTGGTCCCGGCGGAGGTTCGTGTCCTCCCTCGGGCATAGGTGTGTTTGTGTGTTTGTCGTTAGGATAATTTAGGTCAAGTAGTGTGTAAGCTTAGGGACTGATGACCTTAGCAGTTAAGTCCCGTAAGATTTCACATACACTTGAACATTTCTGGAGGGGGAGTTATGCCTCAAAGAATATCCCCAGCCCCACTCAAAACCGTGCCTGAAATAACCACAAGACAGAAATTGTGGATTTGAGATTTTACAGTATTAGCGAGAGGCTTGTATTAAAGTCATTCAAAATAAACGTCTAGTGGTATCAAGACATGAACAAGTGTTGTGCGAGTGGTTGTGGGCAGTACGTGAGGTGGGCACGGAACAATGCGGAGCAGATGGTGAGACGTAACGTGCGGTCTCTGGTGTTGCGGCCGCGCTCGGGGAGGGAATCTGTGTGGAGAGGCGGGGCCCCGCCGCGCCGTTATTGAGACGCCAGCTCAGCTACTGCGGTGTACACCAGGCCCGGCCTCGGCGTTGTTTCGCGGTGGTCCCACTAGGGAGGGCCGCGCGTGCTTCGATAGCGGCGCCCGCGCCCCGGAACAGATGCCGGCGGCAGTTGCGTTTTACGATCGCTCGTAACGGCGCGGCAAAGTGCCGGAGAGCGCCGCGGGGTCGCCTGGAGTGAGAACCAAACGCTGCCATCAGCCGCAGTAAGGAGCCCGCTGTTCAATGGTCCGTCCAAATCTGGGTCAGTGCGGCGCGCCAGCCACGGGTCGTCACCGATTCGGATCGCGGGGGGCGCTTTTCTCTACGTGGTACGTATTGTATCGGCCCTCATTAATGGCATCTTTCATTAACCCTCGAGTGGTCACGCCAATGAAAATTCCTATCCACTCCTTTTAGATTTGCCTTTACTTATTTGTTTTTACAACAATGAGAGTAAGGCACCAGTTTCTGTAGGGGAGAGATTGAGACACAGGAGAGCCAAATGTTGGAATTGGTCCGTTGCTTTCTTTTGACTGGATGACATACGTCCTCCACGCGACCCCTCGTGTAAGTATTTTTGATTTATCAAACAATGGAAAATTCAGGATGGAAGGTAACAATACTATGAGAAGGAAAGTTTCTACCCACCATATAGAGGAGATGATGAGTCACAGATAGGCACAACAAAAGGACTCTCACAATTATAGCTTTTGTCCGCTAAGGACACACTCACACACACACACACACTCACACACTCACACACACACATACACGCGCGCGCGCGCGCGCGTGCAAACGCAACTCACACACTTGACTGCAGCCTCACGCAACTGAAACCACACATTGGTTTCAGTTGCCTGAGACAGCAGTCGTGTGTGTGAGTTGCGTTTGCGAGTGACTGTATATATATATATATATATATATATATATAGTGTGTGTGTGTCTGTCTGTCTATTGTTGACGAAGGCCTTATTGGCCGAAAGCTATAATTGTGACAGTCTTTTAGTTGTGTCTCTCTGCGACTCAACATCTCCGCTATATGGTGGGTAGCAACTTCCCTTCTCATAATATTGTTATTTTTGATGTTTTCCTTCAATACTTCATTTATGTAGCACTTTTTATAAATCATTACATCTTACAAAATATTTTCCATTCATATCTGCATATAATTTGCATTTTAAGTGAAACATTTCATTTCCAATCGACACGACATTTCGCATAACTCTTGTCACTGTTTTGTGTCTTAGGAAAGGGGCTACTTTCTATGTCTTCCACCAGCAACCAAATATACTATTTTATATTATCTAGGTAGCACATTTTTCCCCTTGGAAACAGCAATTTTAGTTACTGTACTGACATTTGCCTGACGAAACAATGTCATAGAGCTTTAATCTGTATGATGTGTACATTTATTCAACTCTTTATGTTTTCTGTTTATATTCTTATTTTATTTCAGAAGAACCTATAGCTTCCATTATGGAGGTGGAAACTCAGACTATAATGTTTGGATAAAATGGCTGGAGGAGTATAATTCAGAAGAAGGACTTCCCGACTGTGAGACCGACATCAGGGACTACGGTATTGATAACACAGTATCCGACAATCACAGATCTGAGACAGAAGACGATGTCACTGACTGTGGACACAGAATTGAGGATATTCATTTAGAGGAATTCGAAGGAATTGATGGAAACACTAACTGTGGCAAAAAAGTGATCCGGAAAAGTTTTTGGTATTTGTACTGATACTTGTACAAATTAACAAGGAATCTCTTCAGTGCGAGGTCTCAAAAGGCCAATGATGTTTACGGCATTCGACGCTCCACATACTATCGTGAATCCAAAATATTTTCTGCTAATAGCAACACGAGCGGGACTGAAGGTATCCAATGGCGAGCACAGTATGAGTCTACAGAGCGTAGTTGAACTCTTAGTCGACGAGTAACTCACAACGATACTACCGCCTTGATGCCAAGCAGAGCATCGAGAACAATAAACAAAGCGAACATTGCGTTGTATATACAACAGTTACGGAAGTTGACATTTCGTCAGAAAGAAACCCAAGGAAATTCGCAGAGTGAGAAAGAAGTGGCGCATGAAATATTAGCGTTTCTGCAAGGTGAATCAGTGGAATGCGTGGTTTGGTATACGCTCGACTGTGCGGAAAATGTACGTTAGAAGTATAATGATGACGGTACGTGATTAACAAGTGAAAGTGATACTGAAACAGGTGTCGAGCTGTGTGGTTCATCATCCTTGTCGTATAGGGAGCCACAAATCCCGTCTCCAGTGCAACGTTGTAAAGGACCATCGTTGTCCAAGGAGCAGGTCTAAACGAAATTACGTACATGTAAAATCGCCCGCAGCATATTAAAAGGGTAATTATGAACAGATTTCGAATAAGTCCGCAACAATATGACCGTGTAGTGCTTAAGAAAAACTATTGTCACTCAAAGGAGGAAAGAGCTGTAATTGTTACAAAAGCTGGTGTGTTCATGTTTCACGGATGCTCGATTAAATTTACAGGATGTGCATGATAGAGACTTGTTAAGTCATGCTCATCAAAACGCGTGCGACGTAGATTAAGTGATTTCAATGGAATGGAGGCGTGCATAACTTCAAACAGTGCTACAGAATTGGAAAACGTTAAACAACGTAATTTCAAACAAGCGTCAACGTGACGATAGACAGCAAACTGCGGAATTCGACAAAAAATTTGTAGGTGAGATAAATAAACTTGTCCCATAGTTCAGTAAGAAATTCGTTTTAAACACCGAACAATAGGAATTTGAAGAGGAAATGTGTGTGAAAGAAACACTGCGAATTGGAGATACCACGAGAGTTGTTTGAAGGTCAATTAACGTCAATGCCCTAACACATTCGTATACAATTATGCCGATTGTTAATCTGGATGGTAAATTGGGTGGTCAGTTATTTATTGAGCTGTGGGATGTTGGAGGTGCTCCGCCCTCTATGATTCTTTCTCGTGCGAGTCATCTTGCAAGGGCAATAGGGAATATCTGGGTCACAGCAAGCAAGAGTGGGAAAATGGACGTGAGACAACTACAGCTATCGTTTGAGCTCTGCTTTTGGCCAATAACTGGTCAAGATAACTTGCCTTTGCTTCATTCCTGGTCTGATTATGCAAATCATTCTCCTTTAGAGAAAGCTATCCCTCCTTAAAAGTGTGTGACATTGGAATTCATGCCACCTGGAACAAACAGGCAAATTCAGCCTCTGGATGTTTGCCTTTTCTATGCCTATAAAACGTATTATCCCGCTTTCATTAAAGGATAGCCAGTTTCACGATACGCTTTTTTGTAACTCCGAAGGAGTTCGTCTTCAATCTCGATGGTGTGAACCTTTGTGATCCCTGTAGCATGACATTTTTCATTCAATGTTCAGGGTGCTAACATTTCTCCTGTCTTAATTGTTAACACAACATTTGCAAGTGAGCCGCACGAAAGATAGAACTTGCAACCTCGCTATCAAGGGGTTAATTATAAGATTAATACACTCCTGGAAATTGAAATAAGAACACCGTGAATTCATTGTCCCAGGAAGGGGAAACTTTATTGACACATTCCTGGGGTCAGATACATCACATGATCACACTGACAGAACCACAGGCACATAGACACAGGCAACAGAGCATGCACAATGTCGGTACTAGTACAGTGCATATCCACCTTTCGCAGCAATGCAGGCTGCTATTCTCCCATGGAGACGATCGTAGAGATGCTGGATGTAGTCCTGTGGAACGGCTTGCCATGCCATTTCCACCTGGCGCCTCAGTTGGACCAGCGTTCGTGCTGGACGTGCAGACCGCGTGAGACGACGCTTCATCCAGTCCCAAACATGCTCAATGGGGGACAGATCCGGAGATCTCGCTAGCCAGGGTAGTTGACTTACACCTTCTAGAGCACGTTGGGTGGCACGGGATACATGCGGACGTGCATTGTCCTGTTGGAACAGCAAGTTCCCGTGCCGGTCTAGGAATGGTACAACGATGGGTTCGATGACGGTTTGGATGTACCGTGCACTATTCAGTGTCCCGTCGACGATCACCAGTGGTGTACGGCCAGTGTAGGAGATCGCTCCCCACACCATGATGCCGGGTGTTGGCCCTGTGTGCCTCGGTCGCATGCAGTCCTGATTGTGGCGCTCACCTGCACGGCGCCAAACACGCATACGACCATCATTGGCACCAAGGCAGAAGCGACTCTCATCGCTGAAGACGACACGTCTCCATTCGTCCCTCCATTCACGCCTGTCGCGACACCACTGGAGGCGGGCTGCACGATGTTGGGGCGTGAGCGGAAGACGGCCTAACGGTGTGCGGGACCGTAGCCCAGCTTCATGGAGACGGTTGCGAATGGTCCTCGCCGATACCCCAGGAGCAACAGTGTCCCTAATTTACTGGGAAGTGGCGGTGCGGTCCCCAACGGCACTGCGTAGGATCCTACGGTCTTGGCATGCATCCGTGCGTCGCTGCGGTCCGGTCCCAGGTCGACGGGCACGTGCACCTTCCGCCGACCACTGGCGACAACATCGATGTACTGTGGAGACCTCACGCCCCACGTGTTGAGCAATTCGGCGGTACGTCCACCCGGCCTCCCGCATGCCCACTATACGCCCTCGCTCAAAGTCCGTCAACTGCACATACGGTTCACGTCCACGCTGTCGCGGCATGCTACCAGTGTTAAAGACTGCGATGGAGCTCCGTATGCCACGGCAAACTGGCTGACACTGACGGCGGCGGTGCACAAATGCTGCGCAGCTAGCGCCATTCGACGGCCAACACCGCGGTTCCTGGTGTGTCCGCTGTGCCGTGCGTGTGATCATTGCTTGTACAGCCCTCTCGCAGTGTCCGGAGCAAGTATGGTGGGTCTGACACACCGGTGTCAATGTGTTCTTTTTTCCATTTCCAGGAGTGTATATTCAATAACAAAGCTTTTTAACGCGTAATTTGCTTTATAACTCACATATTATAGCACTAATATATTTTAATAAAATTAAAAATAAATTTATATTCGTATAGCATTAAAACCTCTATGGATGACTACTGTCATTCACGCGACTTATTGTGAAATTTTTTAGGCGCAACCACAGGAGGGTTAAAGCCGGCGTCTAGTGGCAGAAGGCCACCGACCACTTCTTTTATTGTTTTGCACCACATCTCAATTGCTCATTTCTAAAAGACCCGAAAACCGTACACACTAGTTTAATGTTTCATAATAATTTCATTGTCAGAGGTACTATTTACAGGGTGTTACAAAAAAGTACGGCCAAACTTTCAGGAAACATTCCTCACACACAAATAAAGAAAAGATGTTATGTGGACATGTGTCGGGAAACGCTTAATTTCCATGTTAGAGCTCATTTTAGTTTCGTCAGTATGTACAGTACTCCCTCGATTCACCGCCAGTTGGCCCAATTGAAGGAAGGTAATGTTGACTTCGGTGCTTGTGTTGACATGCGACTCATTGCTCTACAGTACTAGCATCAAGCACATCAGTACGTAACATCAACAGGTTAGTGTTCATCACGAACGTGGTTTTGCAGTCAGTGCAATGTTTACAAATGCGGAGTTGGCAGATGCCCATTTGATGTATGGATTAGCACGGAGCAATAGCCGTGGCGCGGTACGTTTGTATCGAGACAGATTTCCAGAACGAAGGTGTCCCGACATGAAGACGTTCGAAGCAATTGATCGGCGTCTTAGGGAGCACGGAACATTCCAGCCTATGACTCGCGAGTGGGGAAGACCTAGAACGACGAGGACACCTGCGATGGACGAGGCAATTCTTCGTGCAGTTGACGATAACCCTAATGTCAGCGTCAGAGAAGTTGGTGCTGTACAATGTAACGTTGACCACGTCACTGTACGGAGAGTGCTACGGGAGAACCAGTTGTTTCCGTACCATGTACAGCGTGTGCAGGCACTATCAGCAGCTGATTGGCCTCCACGGGTACACTTCTGCAAATGGTTCATCCAACAATTTGTCAATCCTCATTTCAGTGCAAATGTTCTCTTTACGGATGAGGCTTCATTCCAACATGATCAAATTGTAAATTTTCACAATCAGCATGTGTGGGCTGACGAGAATCCGCACGCAATTGTGCAATCACGTCATCAACACAATTTTACTGTGAACGTTTGGTCAGGCATTGTTGGTGATGTCTTGATTGGGCCCCATGTTCTTCCACCAACGCTCAATGGGGCACGTTATCATGATTTCATATGGGATACTCTACCTGTGCTGCTAGAACATGTGCCTTTACAAGTACGGCACAACATGTGGTTCATGCACGATGGAGCTCCTGCACATTTCAGTCGAAGTGTTCGTACGCTTCTCAACAACAGATTCGGTGACCGATGGATTGGTAGAGTCGGACCAATTCCATGGCCTCCACGCTCTCCTGACCTCAACCCTCTTGACTTTCATTTATGGGGGCATTTGAAAGCTCTTGTCTACGCAACCCCGGTACCAAATGTAGAGACTCTTCGTGCTCTTATTTTGGACGGCTGTGATACAATACGCCATTCTCCAGGGCTGCATCAGTGCATCAGGGATCCATGCGACGGGGGTGGATGCATGTATCCTCGCTAACGGAGGACATTTTGAAGATTTCCTGTAACAAAGTGTTTGACGTCACGCTGGTACGTTCTGTTGCTGTGTGTTTCCATGCCATGATTAATGTGATTTGAAGAGAAGTAATAAAATGAGCTCTAACATGGAAAGTAAGCGTTTCCGGACACATGTCCACTTAACATACTTAATTTCTTTCTTTGTGTGTGAGGAATGTTTCCTGAAAGTTTGGCCGTACATCTTTGTTACACCCTGTATATCAGTAGACACCCTCACAGTATATACGCTGCTGCAAGGATACCTTCTGACGTTATCGTTAGGCCAACGGTATTTATGAAAACTCCTTATTAAAAAACATAATTTCTGGTGTAATAGCGCTAACTCAACATTGACAGCAAAATATGACATTCATGTAATGTAGCGTGAAAGATTTTTATGAACTGCGAGAGCGCACTAAACGCTTTGTGACTATAGCGCTTATCCTTGGAGAGGAAATCTCGTAATAAGATAGTGAAAAGACTAAAAGAGTGTATCTTTACTTTGCTTTGAAGTCTCAGCCAGTACGGACGTATCAGTTTGTTAAATACATATACTGTTTTTGTCTGCCATCACGGCTTGTAGTAATTTCTACGACACAAATTCTACGACACGATTTCAAGAGAATAGAATTTCTGAATTTCAAAGCATATAACATTTACGTTTATTCAAAAATGAGTGATCTGAGTTTGTGCCTATTGAATACTGCCACAGGACTTGCGGGAGATTGATTTGTATATGTTTTCCGGCGAATCTGTTATCACAGCCAGTTCATCAGCCCGTTGCTGTCTTTGTAAAATCCTGTTCATACGGCAAGGACATCCATGAGTAAACTGAGTACTGTAACAGCACTCGTACAGGCTCTGACGATTAAGAAATTTTAATTTTATGTGCATTTTCAATTGAACGTATGGGCATTAATTACTCTTACTGCCGAAAGAAGGCAAGGATTTTATTAACACATACTCAACAAGTAACGCAATTGCATTATGTATTCACTCGCTTACTATGATTCGTTAATGTGAAGCGATACATCAGAAGACGAGATTAGAAGCCTCGAAGTAGATCCTGTTACGACAAAATTGAAGGTCTGACACAAATTTATGATTACAGACATTGACACTTTAATATTACAGATTTATTTATTTTGAATGTACTGTGCGCTGGCTATACGTACGATCAGCGTATTAAACTGTAACTTGTTTTTCAGAGCACCTGGTGATGTTTTTAAGTGATGGCACTGGTCCCCCACTATAGTGTCTCTCAAAGTATCTCTAGAATACTGTAGATATTGCTGTGCACTCGTTGTGGATGTATTTTGGGGTCGCCTGCTGCGGTTGCCTCGACACGAATTTAATTTAATGCATGTAATTCATAAGGGGATGAGCCCATAATAACTACGATACAGTTATGTACTGAGAAAAGAGTCGCGTGGAGAATGAGTCTCCAACTTTTGCACTAATTTTCCATCACCACATTTCTCAGCTGTAATCTGTGGAACACTGAGAGGTTCTTTCGCATGGGAAGAAATGCTTTATGCCTCTGGAGTACTGCGCCAAACCAAGTTGTGTGTGGGCATGAGATTCGAACCTAGTTCATTTCAGTGGCGGATACAGAAAAACCTCAAGGAGGGGGCGCAAAAGAGATCTTGAGATACCTTTACTTTTACCGTAATAAAAATTAATCAAGTCACATGCAAAGTTTAAGAAAGCCTTGTTTAAACTGATTATACACATATACAAGCCAATGCCATTTTATGATATAAAAAAGCTACAATTGGGTTCTCTTCCTTAAATGATGAATTCTATGCCCTGTTTCTTCCTGGAAAATTGGTTAATTACATCGTCCATAGGCCAATCAATGCTACGGTCAGTGTTCAAGAGAGCTAAGCCGTTAAGTCGATCCTCCTTCATTGTCGACAGCAGCCATGTCTTTGTACGTCGCAATGTTGAAAAACTACACTAGCACACTTAGCACTAAAACACACACGGTCACACTCCACGCATTTCTAATATCACTAAGTACAACACTGACTGAAGTCCGTGGTAATAGCCAATAACCGCAGTTGTTCACTTTTTACACTTGTTATCACTTCGAAGTTAACGGGACGATTGTAGCTTTCAAGCTGACTACGTGGCAGCTACTCTGCTTCCCTTATATATGAAGGTCTTATTTCTATAGCGGTACAAGTCCATTTTTGTTCATTCTGAGATACAGAGGCCTAAAGTTAGATGAGCGCTGAGAGATCTGCAGTTGAGATACGAGAAATATTCAGAAATGGCTCTGACCACTAAGGGACATAACTTCTGAGGTCATCAGTCCCCTAGAGCTTAGAACTACTTAAACCTAACTAACCTAAAGACATCACACACATCCATGCCCGAGGCAGGATTCGAACCTGCGACCGTAACGGTCGCGCGGTTCCAGACTGTAGCGCCTAGAACCGCTCGGCTACTCCGGCCGGCAATGTTCAAGTATATATAGTTGAATTCATTATATATACATGAATATTTCTGATACCTCAACTGCAGATTTTTCAGCGCTCATTGAACTTTAGGACTCTGTATCTCAGAATGAACAAATTCAGTATACATACTTGAATATTTTTGGTATCTCAACAGCAGATTTTTCAGTGCTGATTTAACTTTACGACTCTGTATCGCAGAATGAACAAATTCAGTATATATACTTGAATATTTCTGGTATCTCAAAAGCAGATTTTTCAGTGCTGATTTAATTTTAGGACTCTGTATCTCAGAATGAACAAAAATGGACTTGCACCAGTACTGACATAAGCCCTTCATATGTGGCTCGGTTGTTTCGAGAACATTCGATGTCAGAATGTTCGCTTCCAGACTTTTACGGAGTGCGAACAAACACCTACTGTGAAAGCAACAAGCCAACATGTACCTTACGACGTATAATATAAGGGCGAGTTTCCAATGATGGCGTCATCCGGCAATTTAAGTGTATGTGGAACTTTTACTGTCGATTCCGTTCCTTTCTAGTGCATTCAATAGAGGGCCTATGTAGTAGCAATGTGTTTTTAGGAATATTCCCGAAAATCACTATTACCGGAGATATACGCATCAGTGTTACGTTGTTAGTAGAAATATTGTTACGAAACTCGTATCAACGTTTTTACCGAGAAATTTCTATGAATTACTATCATTAATACTTCACAAATAACTGATCACTCTCACTCTTGACTACTTTTCACACTTGCACTTGCTACAACTAGAACTTCTTACTTATTCATTCTTCAGTCTTAATATTTTTGCTTCTTAACATAAACTAGCTTCCTATTCGGCGAATAGTCCGTATTTAAAACGCTACGTAACGAAGGTTCTCTGTACTAGAAAACAGTAAAATATTCGCGACTTTTCTCGAACAAATGCCACAGACACAATAACGTCTCGAGATCACTAGAATGGCCGCGACTTTCCTCGTAGGTATGTGTTAGCTATCTATGTGCCAGACAGAAACGTATAAAATACGAGGACGCGCGTGCTGCTTAGGAAAGTACAGCTACTCGATAGCTCGATACAGTAGAGTCGACTGACGAAAGAAACGAACGAATAGCGTGCGGGCTGACTGGCGGGGGCGGCGCGGGTGGCAATACGGGCGGCCCCGCAAGGGGGGGGGGGGGGGTATAAAATGACGTTTATCTTAATAATATGGATATTTGTATATGTGTTTGGAGAGAGAGAGAGAGATGGATAAATTTTTGATTACGATTTTTACTTTAAGTCGTAACTGGTATCTGAACTTTGGTTGCTGCCTCCTTGAATGATCAGCTTCTGTAAAAATTGGTGAATTATTACAATTTGGAGGTAGTTATTGTTCTTTAAGGTTCAAAATACGACTCTGTTAGTTTCTTGGCCGCATTGCGGAAATCTTTGAGCCGAGGTTTTCGTAGCTTTTCATACCTAAGGGACCACTGTTGTAAGGAAATAAGATCAAACTGAAATCTGCTTTTCGTGAGAAAAGGAGATTGCTTGGCACACAAGCTTCCTTCAAACTACACGTCCTGCTACATCAAAATTGGTCAGTGGAGTTCAGCACCATACTATTGTACAAGAACATAATCCAATTACTGTAATTAAGAAATTATGAGAGGTTGTTACTATAGAGAATGCATTTCTTTTCCTGTATTTTAGTGAACTTTGTACACTTACAATTCTGTCGATTGATAGACGGCGACGTCAATGAAGTTCACCTCCTTTTCCAAAAGCAAGATATTTCTATTCTTCACTCCCAGAAAATTTGTATACATTAATGTTTGGCAACTCTTACACACACTTTACTCGGTTTTATCACTAAAATATCAATATTCATTAAATCTAACAATACGATCTGAGCGACGGCCTAGCAACACGCCCTCTTTCCACAGTATACAGATTAACAGTCCTCTTGTTTTTTTTAGTAAATCAATTGTCTTTTTTGTAGAGTCCATACTCAAAGATTCACAACTACTATCGATGGGAGAGCCAGTCCTGACAAAACTCTACCATCTGGTGAGAAAGATGTATGAGACAGGCGAAATACCCTCAGACTTCAAGACGAATATAATAATTTCAATGCCAAAGAAAGCAGGTGTTGACAGATGTGAAAATTACCGAATATCAGTTTAATAAGTCACAGCTGCAAAGTACTAACGCGAATTATTTACAGACGAATGGAAAAACTGATAGAAGCCGACCTCAGGGAAGATCAGTTTGGATTCCGTAGAAATGTTGGAACACGTGAGGCAACACTGACCCTACGACTTATCTTAGAAGAAAGATTAAGGAAAGGCAAACCTACGTTTCTAGCATTTGTAGACTTAGAGAAAGCTTTTGACAATGTTGATTGGAATTCTCTCTTTCAAATTCTGAAGGTGGCAGGGGTAAAATACAGGGAGCGAAAGGCTATTTACAATTTGCACAGAAACCAGATGGCAGTTGTAAGAGTTATAAGAGTATGAAAGGGAAGCAGCGGTTGGGAAAGGAGTGAGACAGGGTTGTAGCCTCTCCCCGATGCTATTCAATCTGTATATTGAGCAAGCAGTAAAGGAAACAAAAGAAGAGTTCGGAGAAGGTATTAAAATCCATGGAGAAGAAATAAAAACTTTGAGGTTCGCCGATTACATTGTAATTCTGTGAGAGACAGCAAAGGACTTGGAAGAGCAGTTGAACGGAATGGACAGTGTCTTGAAAGGAGGATATAAGATGGACATCAACAAAAGCAAAACGAGGATAATGGAATGTAGTCGAATTAAATCGGGTGAAGCTGAGGGAATTAGATTAGGAAATGAGACACTTAATGTAGTAAAGGAGTTTTACTATTTGGGGAGCAAAATAACTGATGATTGTCGAAGTAGAGAGGATATAAAATGTAGACTGGTAATGGCAAGGAAAGCGTTTCTGAAGAAGAAAAATTTGTTAACATCGAGTATAGATTTAAATGTCAGGAAGCCGTTTGTGAAAGTATTTGTATGGAGTGTAGCCATGTATGGAAGTGAAACGTGGACGATAAATAGTTTAGACAAGAAGAGAATAGAAGCTTTGAAATATGGTACTACAGAAGAATGCTGAAGATTAGATGGGTAGATCACATAACTAATGAGGAGGTATTGAATAGAATTGGGGAGAAAAGGAGCTTGTGGGACAACTTGACTAGAAGAAGGGATCGGTTGGTAGGACATGTTCTGAGACACCAAGGGATCATCAATTTAGTATTGGAGGGTAGCGTGGAGGGTAAAAATCGTAGAGGGAGACCAAGAGATGAATACACTAAGCGGATTGAGAAGGATGTAGGCTGCAGTAGGTACTGGGAGATAAAGAAGCTTGCACAGGATAGAGTAGCACGGAGAGCTGCATCAAACTAGCCTCAGGACTGAAGACCAAAACAACAACAACAACAACAACAACATCGATGAGGGGATTGCGCGCAAAAGAGTTTCTTGCTGTCCAGCTGCGCTTCATTTCTCTTCATGTTCTTTTTGAATCACATTTACATTTACGGTATTTATATACATTACTGGGCTTCTCAGAATAAAATTAGGCACAAATTAGTTAGAAAAAAAGGGCAGTGAGGCTCACATAACATTACAGAGGGTGCCCCCGCATACGTATCCCCCATTTCTTCAGTTAGTAATTTGAAAAAAATATTTTCCTATTTTCCTGTTGTAGTTACACTCAAACCTGCAGGTCATCGCATCCTAGACTGTTGTTGACCTATGTCCCTGTCACAGCTTCGCGACCTGGCGCAGTGCCGTTACACGGACAACCGACACCGCTCCTCGGGGTCGCAGGTAAGCATCAGCCACTCACCTGTCAGCGCAGCCGCCAGCAGCAGCAGCGTCAGCACGCCGCTCTGACAGTCCCCCCGCAGCAGCGCCATCAGCATATGCGGCCGGCACCTGCAACAGGCCCAAGCACCCAGCCGTTAACCACATACCGTCGAGTGGCCGACATGTAAACGCGCCGGGTAGCCGTACGTCACACGTAGACCGCCGGAACTTGCGCCCGACTAGAACTCCCTTCACTGCACCTGTTACGAGGTGTGGCTAGAAAAAAACCGGACTAGTACTGGTGAAACAATAAAACGAATGCAATAAGGCTGAAGTCGCGTGGCCTGTCACGTGACTCTCGCTCCGCCTACTGCTCGAGTTTCATCTGCCTCCTGCACTCAGTCTGCCCGTGGCGTCTGTTTTAAGTAGTTGACGTTTTCTCTGTGCGTCGGAAAATGTTGAGTGTACAGAAAAAACAGCGTGTTAACATCAAATTTTGTTTCAAACTAGGAAAATCTGCAAGTGAAACGTTTGTAATGTTACAACAAGTGTACGGCGATGATTGTTTATCGCGAACACAAGTGTTTGAGTGGTTTAAACGATTTAAAGATGGCCGCGAAGACACCAGTGATGACACTCGCACTGGCAGACCATTGTCAGCAAAAACTGATGCAAACATTGAAAAAATCGGTAAACTTGTTCGACAAGATCGCCGTTTAACAATCAGAGCAGTGTCTGAGTTAACAGGAGTTGACAAGGAAAGTGTTAGGCAGATTCTTCATGAAAGTTTCAATATGAACAAAGTATGTTCAAAAATGGTTCCAAAGTGTCTCACAATTGAACAGAAGGAACGCCGAAGAATGATTTGTTCTGACATCCTGGAAAACATTGAAAGTGATCCCACCTTCTTACAAATTGTTATTACTTGCGATGAATCGTGGTTTTTTACTTACGATCCCGAAACTAAATGCCAATAGATGCATTGGAAAACTCCTGGTTCTCCACGACAAAAAAAGCACGAATGTCAAAATACAAATTCAAGGCAATGATGATTGGTTTTTTTTTTTGACATCAAAGGGATTGTGCACATTGATTGGGTACCAGAGGGACAAACAGTGAATCAGCATTACTACATTAGCGTCCTGGCTACCCTACGTGAGCGAGTACGGCGAAAACGGAACGATTTGTGGAGAAAAAAGTCATGAATCCTTCACCAAGACAATGCCCCAGCTCACAGTGCGTTGTCAGTGAAGACGTTTTTGGCAAAACACAACATTCCCATCTTAGATCATGTACCCTACTCACCTGATTTGGCCCCCTGTGACTTTTTTCTTTTCCCTAAAGTCAAGTCAGCTTTGAAAGGAACCAAATTTGAGACTGTTGAAGCAGTAAGAGAAAAAGCGACGGAAGTAATGTATGGACTTACCGAAAATGATCTGCAGCATTGCTATGAACAGTGGAAAATTCGTATGGAGCGGTGTAGAGACCGAGGAGGAGAGTACATTGAAGGAGATAACATGAAATTGTAAATAATTGTAAATAAATGTGTTTCCCAGCATCAGTCCGGTTTTTTTCTAGCCGCACCTCGTATTTATATTCGGTGAATTTTTTCTAAAAAAAAAGTTTCAGGGTACCCCGACATTGAATTTAATGCAGCGAAAAATACTTATAACTGAAACATGCTTTCAGCCATGACGTCATCGACATCATCATTGTAGCGCGACCGTAGAGACATCTATCGGTACCCCGGCGTTTGAGATTACGCATATCCGTTTAGCACTACCATCGCCCACTATTAAGCGGGCGAGGGCACTACATGCTTGTCGAACTGGCTGCCAGCGATTCAGTTGCCGCAGCTTCGAAATGCTTGAAACAGTCAATGACACCGCTTTTCCCACCAACAACTGCACTGGTATCGTTCGTATTGCAATCGCCAACACGAAAAAATGAGATAAAAATTTACGTCCGTGAAATAAGTCTTTGGCACTCTTCCAAGTTCTCAACATCGTAAAAAATTTACTTTGTCAACGAAAAAGTTTAGGGGTACGCATCTCCCAGTGTTCCCCCAGAAAAACAGCACTGTTTATTTTACAGTACTACGTTAGAAGTGTACTAGATGCCAGGGTGTCTGTTCCATCTAAGGTAAAAAACATTGGTGCAGATCCTTGTTTAAACATGTTGCAGTGGTCAGTTACTGCAGACGCTAGGTACATGGGGTATACTCTAATTACCCAGACTTACGTTGTACGTTTTTGTGTGGCCATCATCGAATATTTGTGAACGGATAGATGCATTCCTTTTGGTTAGGCGGCCACAATCCACATTAGCGTAATGTGGATGGTAAGAATTAAAAGCGACAACTGAATACATATGATAATAGAAGCAAATACGTTGCAGTAACTGTTTGAGGAACCGTCTGGAGTTGCATACGAAGCTTATTAATTTACTGATGACTACT
The DNA here is from genome assembly GCF_021461395.2 of Schistocerca americana. Taxonomy (NCBI): domain Eukaryota; kingdom Metazoa; phylum Arthropoda; class Insecta; order Orthoptera; family Acrididae; genus Schistocerca; species Schistocerca americana. The sequence continues at coordinate 1,241,180,172 of NC_060119.1, read as the reverse complement.
TTTGAGCGGTTTGTCCATTATCAAGTCATCGACGTACTTAAGTCTTATATTACAGTCAGACATCTAAAGTTACCGACCATAAAACTTATGAGTGTGGCAACATCCAATGTTAACTTCGACAGAGGAACATCACTGTATGTCAAAACATACGCTTATAAGCTTAGTGGTTGACTGTGATGCAAGACTTAGGTTTTTGCCTAATTTGCCCAAGCCATTCATCAATAAATAAATAAAATTATCTACTCAACTTAAGGCAGTTTATAATACCATGATCGATAGGGAGTAGTTGTTCAGCGAAATTAATGATGTTAACTGTAAAATGTTTTCTCTTTAATGCTTGATGTCATTGATTTACTGTAAGGAAATAGACTTTCACGAAATATGTTTCGTAGCATTCTAACTGTGTATTTAAATAATGAGACTTTCTAAAATACGTTTGTTTATGAAATGGAAATAATAATGTAAAAAACTGGTTCATACTTAGGAACTTGCACTGTATAATCTAAACGGTATAGTACTTTCCCTCCGCAATGCAAGTCAGTTGGCGCGGGCCAAAAGGTGGAATTGGCACTCAATCCGTGTGGCAAGCGAGAGAGCACAGTAAGCAGTCAGTAGCCAGCGGCCGACCAGTCAACAGCGCACGTGCCGAGTTAGGCATCCAGTATCTGATATGAGGTGGAATGGCATCGGGTGTAATTGTGGCTGTAAAAGGGTGCTCTCGCATTGGAAATGGCTATAAAAATGATATTCACGTCACCAAGAAGAACTAAATAGAGCAAATTACTGCTGAATGAGATACCAGGTACCCGCCACGTGCTTGCCACCACTATTGCGCCACCACTTCAACAGGTTCCAAAGGTTAGAAATGACCTAGTATATAGTGTCGGAAGTTCCATGCGGCTTTTCGCGGATGATTCTGTAGTATACAGAGAAGTTGCAGCATTAGAAAATTGTAGCAAAACGCAGGAAGATCTGCAACGGATAGGCACTTGGTGCAGGGAGTGGCAACTGACCCTTAACATAGACAAATGTAATGTATTGCGAATACATAGAAAGAAGGATCCTTTATTGTATGATTATATGATAGCGGAACAAACACTGGTAGCAGTTACTTCTGTAAAATATCTGCGAGTATGCGTGCGGAACGATTTGAAGTGGAATGATCATATCACATTAATTGTTGGTAAGGCGGGTACCAGGTCGAGATTCATTGGGAGAGTCCTTAGAAAACGTAGTCCATCAACAAAGGAGGTGGCTTACAAAACACTCGTTCGACCTATACTTGAGTATTGCTCACCAGATCGGGTTGACGGAGGAGATAGAGAAGATCCAAAGAAAAGCGGCGCGTTTCGTCACAGGGTTATTAGATAACAGTGATAGCGTTACGGAGATGTTTAGCAAACTCAAGTGGCAGACTCTGCAAGAGAGGCGCTCTGCATCGCGGTGTAGCTTGCTCGCCAGGTTTCGAGAGGGTGCGTTTCTGGATGAGGTATCGAATATATTGCTTCCCCCTACTTATACCTCCCGAGGAGATCACGAATGTAAAATTAGAGAGATTCGAGCGCGCACGGAGGCTTTCAGACAGTCGTTCTTCCCGCGAACCATACGCGACTGGAACAGAAAAGGGAGGTAATGACAGTGGCACGTAAAGTGCCCTCTGCCACTCACCGTTGGGTGGCTTGCGGAGTATAAATGTAGATGTAGATGTACATCAATATGAACCAGAGTATTTGTGTGAATTAATTTGCAATAATAACGCAAATAATACTAAATTTTGTGTTCGAACCATGAACTGTTTCCTTTCATGGTACCTATCAGGGTCCTCTCCTCGTAATGACCAATATCCGAGTACACTGAGTGTGAAAAACATGATAATCATCTGTCTTATTTAGCAATCCATAGATCTGAATGCAAAAGTATACAGGGTGTTACAAAAAGGTTAGGCCAAACTTTCAGGAAACATTCCTCACAGACAAATAAAGAAAACATGTTATGTGGGCATTTGTCCGGAAACGCTTAATTTCCATTTTAGAGCTCATTTTAGTTTCGTCCACCTACGCTCAATAGAGCACGTTATCATGATTTCATACGGGATACTCTACCTGTGCTGCTAGAACATGTGCCTTTACAAGTACGACACAACCTGTGGTTCATGCACGATGGAGCTCCTGCATATTTCAGTCGAAGTGTTCGTACGCTTCTCAACAGATTCGGTGACCGATGGATTGGTAGAGGCGGACCAATTCCATGGCCTCCACGCTCTCCTGACCTCAACCCTCATGACTTTCATTTATGGGGGCATTTGAAAGCTCTTGTCTACGCAACCCCGGTACCAAATGTAGAGACTCTTCGTGCTCGTATTGTGGACGGCTGTGGTACAATACGCCATTCTCCAGGGCTGCATCAGCGCATCAGGGATTCCATGCGACGGAGGTCGGATGCATGTATCCTCGCTAACGGAGGACATTTTGAACATTTCCTGTAACAAAGTGTTTGAAGTCACGCTGGTACGTTCTGTTGCTGTGTGTTTCCATGCCATGATTAATGTGATTTGAAGAGAAGTAATAAAATGAGCTCTAACACGGAAAGTAAGCGTTTCCGGACACATGTCCATATAACATATTTTCTTTCTTTGTGTGTGAGGGATGTTTCCTGAAAGTTTGGCCGTACCTTTTTGTAACACCCTGTATAGAAGTGAGTAGTTAGATTATTAATTTCAGTGGTATAAAGGGAGACATTAATTATTGAATCCATGAAAATCTCCAATGTGTTTCGGTTTGCTTCCATTTTACAAATATCAATGTTTTAATGTTCTGCAGTATAAAAATTGTCAGTGAAAATCACCTGCTTCACAAGTGGTGTTATAAAGCATCTGGTCTAGCCGTTAACTGCAATTGAAATTTTACTTGAAGTCGTTTCTGTAGTTGTACAGAGTATTGTCAGTTCAAATAATGTTAAAGCTTTGCAAGAGAAATCATCTTAAGTGGGACAGTAACTCAGCTTTCATCATACTGCAAAATGTTTCTGAAAAGTGTGTATAGTTTGCATATATAAGGAAAGTATAGTTTTTGTGCCCCCCATTTCATTCTTTTATATAAGGAAGAAACCAAACTAAGTAGTTGTTTTCTAGCTAAAGAAACCTGAAGCAATCATTTAAAAGAATATGTATGAAAGATATGTGTTCAGTGTTATCTTATTGCATTTATGATGTGCATATTGGTGTTGTCCAAACTTTAATTCTTATCTGATGTCACTTTATCTTGTGTAAGTCTTTTTGGGAACAATTTCTGTGGTACGGCAGTGAAAGGTCAGTAGGGATAAAGTCCATATACGTTTTTATTTGTTTCTGTAATTACTTACATATGCTGTTGTTTACTACTGCTACGCACTGTGCAGTTCGTCTAGTTGTAACAGGTGTTCTTGCACTTTACAAAGAAAGTACTTATGAAAGTTCCCTTTTGCAAGAGTAAAGACATATCTATTGGAAATAATGTTTTCACATTATCATGCCTAATTAGGCTGGCGACCGTTTATTACTTCATTTTCGTTAAATCTGTTACTGTAATTTCTTACGAAGATTCAAGTCCTTTTAATTTCTACCAACAGCCATAGATACGAAATTCGCGTTCGATTCCCTCTGTCTTTCAGGTAACACACGGTCAAAACTTTCAAAATCCTCTCAGAGGGTAACACCTACTGTGCGTGTAAGTCATATTTAGCCAAACTGCAACGGTAGTGTTATACTTGGCTTACTTGTGACAAGTTTGTAAGTTCCGTTATTTGGAAACAGTGTAGCAGACGCACGAGCAACACCGGTAACAGTTTTACAAGTTCCTCTAATAGTTACTGTAATGAAAATAAATAAGGCATTTCCTCTATCAGTTTCTCGGGTTCGATTCCCGATGGGCTCAAGGAATTTCACCTGCCTCGAGATGACTGGCTGTTTGTGTTGTCCTCATCATTTGATCATCATTCATGAAAGTGGCGAGATTGGACTGAGCACTGGTTGGGAATTTGTAAGGGCGCTGATAACTGCACAGTTGAGCGCCCCACAGACCAAACATCATCATCATCATCTAACAGTTACTGTAATCACGTAAATGTTGCAGACGTGTTTTAACGCCAGCATGCTGGAGATATACAAAAGCGCTGCGTTCAACGTGAGTTCGATTCAGATTATATGCGAGAAAGTTGCGAATATGTGGTTACGAACTGCCACTTACTTCAAAACGAAATATTATTCTAGTTAGTAAAAAAATATCTATTTGAAATGTGGTCTTACCGATTATTTCCCTAAACGACAGGGCTCAAATATCACTCATTGTACGTCGATAGGAAATATGCTGCAAGTGCGATGGGGAACATTTTGCTGTACATTTTCATGCAGACAAACTTTCGAAATTACAGTAGTTACAATTTTCAACAACAGATGGCGCTGCAAGTGATGTGAAAGATGCAGAAGACAACGCAGTCTGTGGGTGCGCCATTCTGTACGTCGTCTTTCTGCTGTAAGCGTGTGCTGTTCACAACGTGCAAGTGTGCTGTAGACAACATGGTTTATTCCTTAGAACAGAGGATTTTTCTGGTGTTGGAATTCCACCGCCTAGAACACAGTGTTGTTGCAACAAGACGAAGTTTTCAACGGAGGTTTAATGTAACCAAAGGACCGAAAAGCGATACAATAAAGGATCTGTTTGAAAATTTCAACGGACTGGGAACGTGACGGATGAACGTGCTGGAAAGGTAGGGCGACCGCATACTGCAACCACAGAGGGCAACGCGCAGCTAGTGCAGTAGGTGATCCAACAGCGGCCTCGGGTTTCCGTTCGCCGTGTTGCAGCTGCGGTCCAAATGACGCCAACGTCCACGTATCGTCTCATGCGCCAGAGTTTACACCTGTCCATACAAAATTCAAACGCGGCAACCCCTCAGCGCCGCTACCATTGCTGCACGAGAGACATTCACTTAACGATATAGTGCACAGGATTGATGACGGCGATATGCATGTGGGCAGCATTTGGTTTACTGACGAAGCTTATTTTTACCTGGACGGCTTCGTCAATAAACAGAACTGACGCATATCGGGAACCGAAAAGCCCCATGTTGCAGTCCCATCGTCCCTGCATCCTCAAAAAGTACTGTTCTGGGCCGCCATTTCTTCCAAAAGAATCATTGGCCCATTTTTCAGATCCGAAACGATTACTGCATCACGCTATCTGGACATTCTTCGTGAATTTGTGGCGGTACAAACTGCCTTAGACGACACTGCGAACACCTCGTGGTTTATGCAAGATGGTGCCCGGCCACATCGCACGGCCGACGTCTTTAATTTCCTGAATGAATATTTCGATGATCGTGTGATTGCTTTGGGCTATCCGAAACATACAGGAGGCGGCGTGGATTGGCCTCCCTATTCGCCAGACATGAACCCCTGTGACTTCTTTCTGTGGGGACACTTGAAAGACCAGGTGTACCGCCAGAATCCAGAAACAATTGAACAGCTGAAGCAGTACATCTCATCTGCATGTGAAGCCATTCCGCCAGACACGCTGTCTAAGGTTTCGGGTAATTTCATTCAGAGACTACGCCATATTATTGCTACGCATGGTGGATATGTGGAAAATATCGTACTATAGAGTTTCCCAGACCGCAGCGCCATCTGTTGTTGAAAATTGTAACTACTGTAATTTCGAAAGTTTGTCTGCCTGAAAATGTACTGTTGTCCCAAGCATATTGCAACAAACGGTGTATTTCTATCGCTGCTCATTTAGATTTTATTGCCGTTTCAAATATACCGGTCATTTTTGAAACACCCTGTACTTTCCTATGATCGAACGGCCGTTACCTTTAGTATATACTTCGTATTTCTCTATGGTAATGATTCATCGCTATTAGTTATGATAGTTTTGTTTAATTTTAAGGTAAACGTCTTTATATCCTGCCCTATTCTTTCTAACAGGTGATTCGCTTGTGTTGCAGAAATTATGGTGGTATTAGAAAATTTGCTAATTCGGAGTATTCCATTTTTATATAGCCTACACCCTACAGCAGTTCCAGCCTAAAATGTATATCATCCACAAAAACTGGGGCACAGTGTTTCGATAAATACAGGGTGCGTCAAAAAATGTATACACACTTTGAAGCGTCTTAGAAAACTTATTTCCCGTTCTGCAATGTTAAATTTCTGGAAATGGAAAGCTTAAAGTCCAATTGGAAAAATAAATGTACTTTGTAAATGTGATTAATGTTCAAACTAGTGGCCTTCAGCATCAATACTTTTCTGAGTACGAGTCACCACTGATTCCGTACATCGTACTAAGTGTCCAATGAGATTTCTGCGCACACTGCCTGAATCTCATTCGAAAGTGTGTCCAGGTTACGTGGTTTACGTTTGTACACATCATCTTTTACTGTGCCCCATAAGAAGAAATCCAGCGGCGTGAGGTCTGGAGAGCGTGCAGGAAACTCGATTGGTCCCCTGCGTCCTATCCACTGGCCTGGCACATTGTGATCCAGGTATGCTCGTATGTCCCTATGATAGGGCGGCGGGGCGCCATCTTGTTGGAAATAAAACTCATCATTACCGTATAATGCAGGAATGGCAGGGAATATGGAGTCAGCAAGCATTGTTAGGTATGTTTCTCCAGTAACAGTACCTTCAAAGCGGAAAGGCCCAGTGAGTCCCCTTGCAGACAAACCACACGACACATTTACACCAGGCAAATTGACAGCCTTTTCAACTGTAATGTGACGATTATCTTCAGCCCAGTACACACAATTGTGCCTATTGATAGTTCCACTGAGTTTGAATTGGGCTACATCCGACCAAATTATGCTACCCATAAATCCCGGTTCACGTCTCACCATCTCCTGAACCCATTCACAAAATTCTAACCTTCGATCTGGATCGTCTTCACTTAGCTGTTGCACCAGCCTTGGAATGTACACACGAAACTTGCCTTTCTTCAGAATGCGTAGCACACTACTAGCACTTAAATTACTCTCACGTGCCGCTTACCTTGAAGATCTTTGAGGCGAACGCTGAAATAGTTCCAAGACCGCAGTTGTGGATTCATCACTTGTAGCTGTACGAGGTCGCCCTGATCGACCTTTATGCACATCACACACTGTTCCACGAGTTTCGAATTTGTCTCGTAGACGTGTAATTGTTAACCTTGAAGGTGTTTCGGTGCCATATTCACTTCTCCACTGTCTTCAAACCGTTCAAACCACAACTACATTCTCAAACTTCCAGTACCACTTAATTATCTGCTTCCGCGCTTCAAAGCTCAAACGCACGTCCGCCATGTTGCAGTTACTTCCTTGCCACTGCTGCCACTCGTTGAAGAAACATAACATTACTTTCTCACAGATATTTAACCTTGAAGAACGGGAAATACATTGTCTATGACAGTTCAAAGGGTGTATACATTTTTTTGACGCACCCTGTATAATCGAAACAGTGGGTGAGAGACATTGAGTACATATTCCCTGGACTGTAGAGAGCTCTCCAAGTGAACTGTCCACAGTCCGATGGTGAACGACCAATTTATTTTACCATACTAACAATAAGACAGAACCTGACCATAATATCGGGCTACTTCGCTGTTGCTGGGACGTTACAAAATACTGAAATAAAATATTATATGAAAAAAGTAGTCTGAAATATGAAGCTACCAGCAAGGGCAAAAAAACACTTCTTGTGTGTGTGTGTGTGTGTGTGTGTGTGTGTGTGTGTGTGTGTGTGTGTGTGTTTGGGAGAGCTGAGAACGCACGCACTCCGGTCGAGTTGCCTCGCCGTGTCAGCTGTGCATTCGGGCTCGTTCTGCCACGTATTTTTAACGTGGCCCTCCATGTTTGTACTGCTCGGTTTTATTATTTCTTCTGCCATTAATAAATAATGCGCTAATTAGCGGGTTTAAATTTTTAATGTAGGATGTTCCACATCTGCTATGTTAACTTTTCTGCCACGGGATGTTAGCGTGTAATTTCCTGTTTTTTTATCTTTTTTATTTTTATTTTTATTCCGCTCCAGCGTTTTGCGCTGGTAAAACATTGGTTTATCTACGACTTCCGCGGCACGACTGAAACGAAATAAAACAATAAAGCGAAGAGCAAAGAGGGGACGTAGGTCATTTCACAAGAACGCATTACGTGAGAGCAATCCACGTCTCTCCAAAAGCCCTTGTACAAATAAATAAAGTCAAGCATATGTACCATGTTTACTTTATTGTGTTATTGTTTTACATCCGTTCCAATTAAGGCACAGAAAATGCGGCTACACTGGAACGACAAGTACATTCACAAAGCTCGTACCTGTTGCGTTCTGGTACGGGGAAATGTGGACAACAGAACAGTCGTAACGGAGTAACAATTCGTCTACAATAACACACAGATTCACATCTTAACTGTATTCGAATGATACAAAAATATTCGCGTATTTTTTCATAATTAAAATCTGTAAATGAAATTTGGATTTGAACGCTCGAGGGCACGTGAATGCACTTAGGAGCCAAAACATTACGACCTCCATCGGAAAGCAATATAGTTCCGTGTGGCATCGATTCGACAAGTCTAAGGTAGCCCTCCAGAGATATGCAATGTGGCACCAGATGCCTAACCACAGGTCACGAAATTCTGGCAAATAATGCACCGGTCGTTAATTAACCCGAAGTTGGTGCCCAGTAGTGTCCCAGATGTGTTTTATCGGGTCAGATCAGGCGAAGTCGACGGCCTTATTACCGGGCATGGATTCGTATTTCCAGCTCAGTCCTATTATACAATGCAGAAAAATATAGTACACCTCTTTAGTGGTTTCCAAATCACCCAAGATTTATTGCAGGAACACTGCATACGGATTACATGAAATGATTACATTTGGCGATTCTGAGGTACTGTCTGTTGACCCATGCTGAGACACCCTGCCATGTGGGGTCGCCGCGCTGTCAGTGGCGTCTTGTCGAGGACCGGGCGGCTCCCCCCGTCGGAAGTTCGAGTCCTCCCTCGGGCATTAGTGTGTGTGTGTGTGTGTGTGTTGTCCTTAGCGTAAGTTAGTTTAAGTTACACTACTGGCCATTAAAATTGCTACACCAAGAAGAAATGCAGATGATAAACGGGTATTCAATGGACAATTATATTACACTGGAACTGACATGTCATTACATTTTCAGGCAATTTGGGTGCATAGCTCCTGAGAAATCAGTACCAAGAACAACCACCTCTGGCCGTAATAACGGCCTTAATACGCCCGGGAATTAAGTCAAACAGAGCTTGAATGGCGTGTACAGGTACAGCTGCCCATGCAGCTTCAACACGATACCACAGTTCATTAAGAGTTATGACTGGCGTATTGTGACGAGCCAGTTGCTCGGCCACCATTGACCAGACGCTTTCAGTGGATGAGAGATCTGGAGAATGTGCTACCCAGGGCAGCAGTCGAACATTTTATGAATCCAGACAGGCCTATACAGGACCTGCAACATGCGGTCGTGCACTATCCTGCTGAAATGTAGGGTTTCGCAGTGATCGAATGAAGGGTAGAGCCACGGGTCGTAACACATCTGAAATGTAACGTCCACTGTTCGAAGTGCCGTCAGTGCGAACAAGAGGTGACCGAGACGTGTAACCAATGGCACCCCATGCCAGCATGCCGGGTGATACGCCAGTACGGCGATGACAAATACACGCATCCAATGCGCGTTCACATCGATGTCACCAAAAGCGGATGCGAAACTCATGATGCTGTAAACAGAACCTGGATTCATCTGAAAAAAATGACGTTTCGCCATTCGTGCACCCAGGTTGGTCGTTGAGTACACCATTGCAGGCGCTCCTGTCTGTGATGCAGCGTCAAGGGTAACCGCAGCCATGGTCTGTGAGTTGATTGTCCACGCTGCTGCAAACGTCGTCGAACTGTTCGTGCAGATGGTTGTTGTCTTGCAAACGTCCCCATCTGTTGACTCAGGGATCGAGACGTGGCTGCAGGATCCGTTACAGCCATTCGGATAAGATGCCTGTCATCTCGACTGCTAGTGATACGAGGCAGTTGGGATCCAACACGGCGTTCCCTATTACCCTCCTGAAGGCACCGATTCCATATTCTGCTAACAGTCATTGGATCTCGACCAACGCGATCAGCAATGTCGCGATAAGATAAACCGCTATCGCGATAGGCTTCTCCTTACACGAGCCATCACAACAACGTTTCACCAGCCAACGCCGGTCAACTGCTGTTTGTGTATGAGGAATCGGTTGGAAACTTTACTCATGTCAGCACGTTGTAGGTATCGCCACCGGCGCTAACGTTGTGTGAATGCTCTGAAAAACTAATCATTTGCATATCACAGCATCTTGATCCTGTCGATTAAATTTCGCGTCTGTAGCACGTCATCTTCGTGGTGTAGCAATTTTAACGGCCAGTAGTGCAGATTAAGTAGTGCGTAAGCTTAGGGACCGATAACCTCAGCCGTTTGATCCCATAAGAGCTTACCACAAATTCCCATTTGAGACACCCAGCCGGCCGGAGTGGCCGTGCGGTTCTGGGCGCTACAGTCTGGAGCCGAGCGACCGCTACGATGGCAGGTTCGAATCCTGCCTCGGGTATGGATGTGTGTGACGTCCTTAGGTTATTTATGTTTAATTGGTTGTAAGTTCTAGGCGACTGATGAACTCAGAAGTTAAATCGCATAGTGCTGAGAGCCATTTGAGACACCCATTTAGTACGTGGTGTAGCCTCCACGGGCGGCAACGCAGGTGCTGACTCCGGCATCCGGTCAGTCATACAGAGGGCGAATACTCTCCTGGAATACGTTGTGCCACGCTTGCTCGACCTGTTCACGTAGTTGAGTTACAATGATTTCTCGTCCCATCATATCAAACATGTGGTTGACTGGAGACAAATGGTTCAAATGGCTCTGAGCACATCTGAGGTCGTCAGTCCCCTAGAACTTAGAGCTACTTAAACCTAACTAACCTAAGAACTTCACACACATCCATTCCGGAGGCAGGATTCGAACCTGCGGCCGTAGCGGTCGCGCGGTTCCAGACTGAAGCGCCTAGAACCTGTCGGCCACACCGGCTGGCTGACTGGAGACAAGTTCGGAGGTCGTGGTAGTCATGTAAGTTGCTGCACGTCTTGTAGAGCACGCTGAATTTTAGTGGCAGAGTGTGTGTGTGTGCGAGATTATCCTGCTCGAACAACAGCTTCCTGTTGCAATAACGGCAAAAGAACGAGCCTAACATCGTCCTGGACGTAACGAGCGTTGGTAAGCGTACCTTGGATCATAAGGCCTGGGGTGTCTTGGACGAATGCAGTCTACGAGGCAACCACCAGACCTACGTCGTACATATTAACGACCACCTCTTGCATCCAAGCAGAGTCTGATTTCATCGCTGAAGACCACGGCGCGCCGTCACGTCTTCCAGGTGATTCTATGACGGCATCAGTCGAGCAATGCACGTCGATGCTGTGGCGTAAGTGGAAGGCGGGCTAGAATGTGCGTGCGAGTACCTCTACTGCTGAAAACATCATTCAGACGTCTGGGCCCACAATCCCTCATATCTGTGTTGTGGTACCTGCCCTGCATGCCACTGCAGCCACAACTATATGACGATCCTGGCGGACATTTGTGCTGCATGGGCATCTAGAAGTTCATCCAAGAGTGTCACATGTTCACCTGAGCACTCATACCCGTATCATTGCAGTATCAACGCAGTACAACCAACTTGTGCGGCAATTCTCCGGAAGGATAATACCATCACCCGGAAGACCATAGTTTGATCTCTTTTAAACTCGCTCGTTTGGCCGCAGGAAGCGCGAGTGCATTTCCGTCGAATCATTACCTGTTTGCTTCACACGTTTGCACCACACTGAGAGTCCTGGCTGTGAGAATTCCCTCTTAAAGGGTAGACACAGACAGCGCTCTGGCAGCTATGCAACTACGCTGTGTGTTAGCGGACATAGAAACCATTATCAGTACAGGGCTATTACAAATGATTGAAGCGATTTCATAAATTCACTGTAGCTCCATTCATTGACATATGGTCACGACACACTACAAATACGTAGAAAAACTCATAAAGTTTTGTTTGGCTGAAGCCGCACTTCAGGCTTCTGCCGCCAAGGCGCTCGAGAGCGCAGTGAGACAAAATGGCGACAGGAGCCGAGAAAGCGTATGTCGTGCTTGAAATGCACTCACATCAGTCAGTCATAACAGTGCAACGACACTTCAGGACGAAGTTCAACAAAGATCCACCAACTGCTAACTCCATTCGGCGATGGTATGCGCAGCTTAAAGCTTCTGGATGCCTCTGTAAGGGGAAATCAACGGATCGGCCTGCAGTGAGCGAAGAAACGGTTGAACGCGTGCGGGCAAGTTTCACGCGTAGCCCGCGGAAGTCGACGAATAAAGCAAGCAGGGAGCTAAACGTACCATGGGATGGTGCTCGACCGCACTTCCATCATGATGTTCGGCATTTCTTAAACAGGAGATTGGAAAACTGATGGATCGGTCGTGGTGGAGATCATGATCAGCAATTCATGTCATGGCCTCCACGCTCTCCCGACTTAACCCCATGCGATTTCTTTCTGTGGAGTTATGTGAAAGATTCAGTGTTTAAACTTCCTCCACCAAGAAACGTGCCAGAACTGCGAGCTCGCATCAACGATGCTTTCGAACTCATTGATGGGGACATGCTGCGCCGAGTGTGGGAGGAACTTGATTATCGGTTTGATGTCTGCCGAATCACTAAAGGGGCACATATCGAACATTTGTGAATGCCTAAAAAAACTTTTGAGTTTTTGTATGTGTGTGCAAAGCATTGTGAAAATATCTCAAATAATAAAGTTATTGTAGAGCTGTGAAATCGCTTCAATCATTTGTAATAACCCTGTTCCTTTTTTTGTCTCCCAGGAGGAAAATGCCGTCATCGGATCAAAAGCGCTGTCGTCTTTCCATGTGCATCCTTCCGTGTTAGAATGAAAGATACTGGATACGTGATCTAGAACATCCTGTATGTATGCTGCGTCTAAGAGTCGGTGCGATGCAAGAGCTCTAAACACAAGCTAATCAACTGTTTCGAGAGTCTTCCATGAACAACAACTGCACCCTTATTACTCACAGAAGGTGCACCCATTTCAGCTATCGGATTTCCCATTTCTAACGGCGTCTGCAAATTGATTGCTACAGCAAGATCCTACTTGCGTATTGCGTATATATACAATACGCAATATGCACGGACATGGATTACACTGAAATGTTCCACGTGGCAACACAAACAATCAGGAATAGTTGCTGCCTTCAAGGAAAGTCTCTTTGAAGGGCCATGAAAAATAACTTCTGCACCTACACCGTTCGCAGTGTTAATAACAATATTATCGACAGCTTTATACAGCGTCGGCCTCGAACGCCTTCTCCTCCTATAATAACGCGGCGTTTTCTGTGTGAGCGGTCCAGTGCTGTCGCACGAGCGGCTGCACGAAGAATGACGCCTTCTCACCACATCCATTATTTATAGTATGTGATCAAAAATATCTGGACACCTGGCCGAAAATAACAGCGGCGCCCTCCATCAGTAATGCTGCAGTTCAGTATGGTGTTGGTCCACCCTTAGCCTTGATTACAGCTTCCGCTCTAGGCGGCGTAAGTTCAGTCAGGTGCTGGAAGGTTTCTTGGGGAATGGCAGTCCATTCTTAACGGACTGCTGCACTGAGGACAGCCGGCGTCCCAAAACATCCCAAAGGTGTTCTGTAGGATTCAGGTCAGGACTCCGTGCAGGCCAGTCCATTAAAGGGATGTTATTGTCGTTTAACCACTCCGACACAGGCCGTGCATTATGAACAGGTGCTCGACCGCGTTGGAAGATGTAATCGCCATCCCCGAATTGCTCTTCAACAGTGGGAGGGAAGAAGGTGTAACCTCCCCCTCACTTATCGACCTTAATGACAGTGAAAAATTAAACCGCGTGTACCTAATGGAAATTTGGGAAAAGTAATCGTCACCGAAGTTAATTTGTCGGTAAAGAGGGAGGAAAGGGTTACATCTAAATGAAAGGAAAAATGCAAATGAAACTGGTGAAAATTAATTTTGAAAAGGGGTAAATTTAATAAAGAAAGTAAACGTGCGGCCGTTACGTCAACAATTAACCAGCGGTAATTAGATATTTCAGATTTGGGGAAAATTACGGTCGCCAGTCCTATGGACAATTACTATAGTAACTGAAAAAGAAAGGTTATTGCACATATAATTAGCACTAGAAGCGTGGCAACTGAAGGTTGACACGTGTAGTGTGAAAACTGAAAGTTTGTCAGAAGTAATAAACTTCGCTACACTCTGACTTAATTTAGCAAAAGAAATAATAAAACCGGGAAATCGAAAGTTAATTTCGTGACTGAAGCTAATAGTGAGCTTTCTTTCTGAAGCACATCGAAATTCAGTAAAATACGGTTAGTCTTGGACTACCTCAACAATCATTTCAAAAGCTACTTGAATCTACGCAATTTAGAAATAAGAGATTTAACTTTGAACTTGAATTAAATGATTCTGAACAATTAACAATAGTAAAATTTAGTACGTACCAAGCTGAGCTGCAGTCACAGGTAAGCTAAAATACGGTAACAAAACACGAACTCTTAATTTGTGCTTGTGTAATCTAAATATTGTAGCCAGCTAAGAATACTTTAACTGAACTTTGAAATTAAATCAGTGAAATCGAATGATGCTGGCGTTTGAATTTCTACAACACTCGGGTTCATTCCGGAAAAGGAAGGGACCTTGCTTGGTAATGCAATTGGGACAATGAGCAACAAACGTTCATGCTAAGTTGCTGTAATTTTGTGATGCAAGAATTTTAAAAGTTTGAAAAGCTGAGGTCTGCCATACAGTTCTAAAACTTTACGTGCTTGCAGTCTTCCTTGTTGGTTGATTAAAGGTTTGAAACCGTCGATCCAGGAGGTGGCGACAGTCACTCATTGTCGGCCGTCGCTGTTGCAGAAGCTGGATGTTGGCGCGCCTTCTTCTCAACACGGTCACCAGACGAAACGGGCTCTTGATGTGCGCCAGCTAATTCTTCCTGTCCGCGACACCATGTCAGAAACTATCATCGCAAGTCGAGCGCAATTACATACTGCCAAACCCCGAAAGCGCGGCAACTCGCGGGAGCTTCACACAACACACCTGCTCCACTGCACCACCCCAGCCAGACTCTTTCTGCTCAGCCTGCGCTCCACGCGGCAGAGTTAACACTACCAAAGATCCTAAACACTTTCGTTCTCCACACGACCTATCGATGTATTCGTTCGATAGCATAGTTTTCCCTAGGCCAGACCCAGCGTAAAAATACGAATAATATTCACAAAACAAACCAATTATACATCGACATAAATGGATATATATACAAATAGTGAAACAATTACAATATACAAAGACACAGAAATGTTATATCTTCAGGTAACAAAATAAGGAAAAAAATTTGCAGTGCAATAGATGGAAATAGGAGGATATGCATTTCCGGCGTTACAAAGGTTCTTAAAACACCAATGTAGGCCTGTGCTGTGATAGCTCCACGCGAAACAACAATGGGTGTAAGCCCCCTCCATGAAAAGCGCGACCACACTGTAACACCACCGCCTCCGAATTTAACTGTTGGCACTACACACGCTGGCAGATGACGTTCACCGGCCATTCGCTATACCCACGCCCTGCCATCGGATCGCCACATTGTGTACCGCGATTAGTCACTCCACACGTTTTTCCACTGTTCAATCGTCCAATGTTTAGGCTCCTTGCACCAAACAAGGCGTCGTTTGGCTTTTCCCGCGTGATATGTGTCTTATGAGCAGCTGCTCGACCATGAAATTCGTTTTCTCACCTCCCGCCTAACTATCATAGTATTTGCAGTGGATTCTGATGCAGTTTGGAATTCCTGAGTGATTGTCTAGATAGACGTCTCCCTATTACACCTTACGACCCTGTTCAATTGTCGGCGGTCTCCGTCAGAGAACAGACGAGTTCGGCCTGTAAGCTTTTGTGCTGTACGTGTCCCTTTCTCGTTTCCACTTCACTATGACATCATCAGAAACAGTGGACCTATGGACGTTTATGAGTCTTGAAGTCTCGCGTACAGACGTATGATTTAAGTGACACCCAATCATCTGACCACATTCGAGGTCCGTGAGTCCCGCGGAGCGCCCATTCTGCTCTCTCACGATGTGCAATGACTACTGAGGTCACTGATATGGAGTACCTGGCAGTATGTGACAGCAAAACGCACCTAATATGAAAAGCGAAGGTTTTGGGGGTGTCCGGATACTTTTGATCACGCAGTGTATGTAGAACAACTTTAAGCTGCTGCTTCAACGCTTGTAAACCGTCGTTAATTTCTCATTACTTAACAGCTATTTGCGGTTTATTCAAGTTCAGTTCACCGCGAATGTCAAGCTCTGTAGCTGTCCTTACAATAAAGTTGTATGTGATTAATGAAATAGTTGCTGTCAATACAAATACGGCAGTAGGTTACACGAATGAAGGAAAAGTTTTGAAGGGACATTATTGTGTCAGAAGCATAAGAACAATACACGCTGTGCTCCATGGCTCGTGGTAGCAGCTGAAGAGCTAAAATCCGATTCCAAAAAGTGCAGTATTTATGTATCTGATACTACCTGGCTCTGTTTCCTTGTCCGTATCCCAAATTATGAACATTATCATAGAATTAATGTTAAAATACTGTGATGAAAATGAGCGTTCTGTATCAATTTTGTGCAGTATATGAGATAATTTTCAAAGCAATTTTAAGCAAACTACACAACTATAATTAGTTTTTTTTGCAATTTCGAAGCTTCCAGGTGAAAATAAAAAATTCCATTCTTACCAATATCTTACTAATGGTGAATATGACAGTCATGGAAGACAGAATACAGCGTTTAAACTTATGAAACATATCTATAAAACGGAGGAAGATACCGCAAAAATTTACATAAAAACGGAAAATCAATGGCTGCAGAACTGCATAAATTTATGGTACGATGGAAATAGTGAAGAAAGTAATGATATAAAATTTGATAAAAACTCTGTAGATCAAATAGTCATAAAAGACTTAAAACCATCCTAAATATAACAAAGAAAAAGAAAGCTACTTGCTTAGATGGAATTAATGCTGAATTAACCACATATCGAAGAATCATTTCAGAATTTAGTTTGCTCCGTTTTTAAATAAGTACTGCAAGAACTTTTCCCTAACTGAACAGTGGAACGCAGTCACAGTTATTTCTGTATTTTTTTAAGGCAATAGGAAAGACACCGGAAATTATACAGGACTAAATTTAGCAAATGCCGGATATAAAATTACGGGAACATTGCTAAAGATAGCAAACTATTGCTGGGAAGTCCGTTTAATATAGTTTATTTTGTTGTTGTTGTGGTCTTCAGTCCTGAGACTGGATTGATGCAGCTCTCCATGCTCCTCTATCCTGTGGAAGCTTTTTCATCTCCCAGTACCTACTGCAACCTACATCCTTCTGAATCTGCTTAGTGTATTCATCTCTTGGTCTCCCTCTACGATTTTTACCCTCCACACTGCCCTCCGATACTAAATTGGTGATCCCTTGATGCCTCAGAACATGTCCTACCAACCGATCCCTTCTTCTGGTCAAGTTGTGCCACAAACTTCTCTTCTCCCTAATCCTATTCAATACTTCCTCATTAGTTATGTGATCTACCCATCTAACCTTCAGCATTCTTCTGTAGCACCACATTTCGAAAGCTTGTATTCTCTTCTTGTCGAAACTATTTATCGTCCATGTTTCACTTCCATACATGGCTACACTCCATACAAATACTTTCAGAAATGACTTCCTGACACTTAAATCTATAGTCGATGTTAACAAATTTCTCTTCTTCAGAAACGCTTTCCTTGCCATTGCCAGTCTACATTTTATATCTTCTCTACTTCGACCATCATCAGTTATTTTGCTACCCAAATAGCAAAACTCCTTTACTACTTTAAGTGGCTCATTTCCTAATCTAATTCCCTCAGCATCACCCGACTTAATTAGACTACATTCCATTACCCTTGTTTTGCTTTTGTTGATGTTCATCTTATATCCTCCTTTCAAGGCACTGTCCATTCCATTCAACTGCTCTTCCAAGTCCTTTGCTGTCTCTGACAGAATTACAATGTCATCGGCGAACCTCAAAGTTTTTATTTCTTCTCCATGAATTTCAATACCTACTCCGAATTTTTCTTTTGTTTCCTTTACTGCTTGCTCAATATACAGATTGAACAACATCGGGGAGAGGCTACAACCCTGTCTTACTCCCTTCCCAACCACTGCTTCCATTTCATGTCCCTCGACTCTTATAACTGCCATCTGGTTTCTGTACAAATTGTAAATAGCCTTCCGCTCCCTGTATTTTACCCCTGCCACCTTTAGAATTTGAAAGAGAGTATTCCAGTCAACATTGTCAAAAGCTTTCTCTAAGTCTACAAATGCTAGAAACGTAGGTTTGCCTTTTCTTAATCTTTCTTCTAAGATAAGTCGTAAGGTCAGTATTGCCTTACGTGTTCCAGTGTTTCTACGGAATCCAAACTGATCTTCCCCGAGGTTCGCTTCTACTAGTTTTTCCATTCCTCTGTAAAGAATTCGTGTTAGTATTTTGCAGCTGTGACTTATTAAACTGATAGTTCGGTAATTTTCACATCTGTCAACACCTGCTTTCTTTGGGATTGGAATTATTATATTCTTCTTGAACTCTGAGGGTATTTCGCCTGTTTCATACATCTTGCTCACCAGATGGTAGAGTTTTGTCAGGACTGGCTCTCCCAAGGCCGTCAGTAGTTCCAACGGAATGTTGTCTACTCCGGGGGCCTTGTTTCGACTCAGGTCTTACAGTGCTCTGTCAAACTCTTCACGCAGTATCATATCTCCCATTTCATCTTCATCTACATCTTCTTCCATTTCCATAATATTGTCCTCAAGTACATCGCCCTTGTATAGACCCTCTATATACTCCTTCCACCTTTCTGCTTTCCCTTCTTTGCTTAGAACTGGGTTTCCATCTGAGCTCTTGATATTCATGCAAGTCGTTCTCTTATCTCCAAAGGTCTCTTTAATTTTCCTGTAGGCAGTATCTATCTTACCCCTAGTGAGATAGGCCTCTACATCCTTACATTTGTCCTCTAGCCTTGCCTGCTTAGCCATTTTGCACTTCCTGTCGATCTCATTTTTGAGACGTTTGTATTCCTTTTTGCCTGCTTCATTTACTGCATTTTTATATTTTCTCGTTTCATCAATTAAATTCAATATTTCTTCTGTTACCCAAGGATTTCTACTAGCCCTCGTCTTTTTACCTACTTGATCCTCTGCTGCCTTCGCTACTTCATCCCTCAAAGCTACCCATTCTTCTTCTACTGTATTCCTTTCCCCCATTCCTGTCAATTGTTCCCTTATGCTCTCCCTGAAACTCTGTACAACCTTTGGTTCTTTCAGTTTATCCAGGTCCCATCTCCTTAAATTCCCACCTTTTTGCAGTTTCTTCAGTTTTAATCTACTGGTCATAACTAATAGATTGTGGTCAGAGTCCACATCTGCCCGTGGAAATGTCTTACAATTTAAAACCTGGTTCCTAAATCTCTGTCTTACCATTAGATAATCTATCTGAAACCTGTCAGTATATCCAGGCTTCTTCCATGTATACAGTCTTCTTTTATGATTCTTGAACCAAGTGTTAGCTATGATTATGTTGTGCTCTGTGCAAAATTCTACCAGGCGGCTTCCTCTTTCATTTCTTAGCCCCAATCCATATTCACCCACTATGTTTCCTTCTCTCCCCTTTCCTACACTCGAATTCCAGTTACCCATGACTATTAAATTTTCGTGTCCCTTCACAATCTGAATAATTTCTTTTATTTCATCATACATTTCTTCAATTTCTTCGTCATCTGCGAGCTAGTTGGCATATAAACGTGTACTACTGTAGTAGGTGTGGGCTTCGTATCTATCTTGGCCACAATAATGCGTTCACTATGCTGTTTGTAGTAGCTTACCCGCATTCCTATTTTCCTATTCATTATTAAACCTACTCCTGCATTACCCCTATTTGATTTTGTATTTATAACCCTGTAATCACCTGACCAGAAGTCTTGTTCCTCCTGCCACCGAACTTCACTAATTCCCACTATATCTAACTTCAACCTATCCATTTCCCTTTTTAAATTTTCTAACCTACCTGCCCGATTAAGGGATCTGACATTCCACGCTTCGATCCGTAGAACGCCAGTTTTCTTTCTCCTGACAACGACATCCTCTTGAGTAGTTCCCGCCCGGAGATCCGAATGGGGGACTATTTTACCTCCGGAATATTTTACCCAAGAGGACGCCATCATCATTTAATCATACAGTAAAGCTGTATGCCCTCGGGAAAGATTACGGCTGTAGTTTCCCATTGCTTTCAGCCATTCGCATTACCAGCGCAGCAAGGCCGTTTTGGTTATTGTTACAAGGCCAGATCAGTCAATCATCCAGACTGTTGCCCTTGCAACTACTGAAAAGGCTGCTGCCCCTCTTCAGGAACCACACGTTTGTCTGGCCTCTCAACAGATACCCCTCCGTTGTGGTTGCACGTACGGTACGGCTATCTGTATCGCTGAGGCACGCAAGCCTCCCCACCAACGGCAAGGTCCATGGTTCATATAGTTTATATTAATTATAATAATACAAATTATTCAAAATTTCGGGATTTCTGTTTAGAAACGCATTTATCGTTTCATCGATTACGATAAAACTTTTGACAAAAAAAAATGACCCTTTTGTGGAAAGTATTTGAAATAAAATATTTTTCTAAACACCTTATTGATTTCATATAGTGTCTGTATGTAAACACGAAAGTACTTAAGTTCAGGTACGACAATGTCGGATCAAATTTTAATGAACCAAGGCATTCAAAAGGGTGTAATCTATTGCATACTTTATTTAATTTGTATATTAACATCCTAGCTATGAACTGGAAAGGTGAAATACAGATAGCATGTACCATATCATTAAATTATTGTACGCTGACAGTCATTAAATTATACAGGAAAAATAATCATTTTACAAAGAGCAGTATATAGATTGAGCCGAAATGTAATATACTACTTAACTATATCTGCGAATAAGACAATGATGATGGCTTTGAAACGGATGAATTCAGTCAGATTGAGAATAATAACACACGAGAAAATTTTAGGAAAAGTGTACCGCTTTAGTTGTCTGAGACGTGATATTAATTTTAAATGTGACGAAGACAGTCAGAAGAAGTTTAATAAGTTTCAAGCTGTCCCCAGAACAACTGGAAGAACATCCGTAAAAAAAAAAAAAAAAAAAAAAAAAAAAAAAAAAAAAAAAAAAAAAAAAAAAAAAAAAAAAAAAAAGGGAAAACAAAGGAAATTTTGTAAACTGAAACATATAATTCTGGGAATGAGATGAAAAAGCTAACAAAAATGTAGAAACCTGTAGTAATTTTATGAAATATAATGTCATGACTTTAAAACTGTAAGACACTACCTGTTATATTTGTTATTGAACACTAACATCACCTCTGTTGGTTGATTGGGGGAAGAGACCAAACAGCAAGGTCATCGTTCTCGTCGGATTAGGGAAGGACGAGGAAGGAAGTCGGCCGTGCCCTTTCAAAGGAACCAACCCGGCATTTGCCTGGAGTGATTTAGTGAAATCACGGGAAACCTAGATCACGATGGCCGGACCCGGGATTGAACGGTCGTCCTCCCGAATGCGAGTCCAGTGTGATGACCTCTGCCTACCGCTGTCTTTACCATGTCCTCTATAAAGCTTTACAGATATTAAACAGGACACACACCCACATACCTAGACGGTACATACACACACACACTCACACACACACACACACACACACACACACACACATACATATATATTAGTTTCTGTCTGGGATCAATGGACAACAGCGTCTCAGTAATAAATTAAAATAGTTCCAACTGCAATTTTTTACCCGTCTCCTTGGCCGTGGTCGCTAACGCACGCTTTTGCGGTGACGCTCGAGCTGGTGGTAAGCCGGATCGACTTCTGTTGGTGGAAAAAAGTTTTGCTACCAGTATTTGGTCGGCAAATGGATGACAGGGGTGTTGGCATAAATCCCTGATCACCAGACGTTGAGCCAATGTCCTATAAATAAATAAACAAAAAAAGAAATAAAAAATCCCCCAGTTTCTCACTTAAGTTTCCGTTAGGTCTGATTTGATTGCTAGCAAATGCCCGAACTGGTATTCACCTCCCATTTTTTTTTATGTGGGAAAAACTTTTCCACATTAACAGCGCACTTGGTAACTGTCTTAAAATAACCAGAACGCTACAATGAGCTGGATCTCAAACAGCCCACACTTCTCGGAAGGTGAGAACAGAAAAATTCCAGGTCGGCTCTCCAGCAAATGCCGAGGTTAAAAGAGAAGTTTTGAGAAATAGATTCGGTAGAACTACAAGACCTCCTCCCTTCCAGCATCCCCCTAGGACAGTGGAAACATCGACCCATTCGGTGAGTTTCAGTGCGAAATGCTCACCGGCTGCAAATTATAGAAACAGCGCATTGTTCTATGGCATCGCCTGTTTTTACGGCAATTTTGAAAATTTCTGCGGTAACGTTCCAATGTACTATGAAAATGCAGTTTGCGTTCTTTTTATTTCAAATAGTTTTGGCAGTAGCCTGGAATTTCACTGCAATTTTAACAACATTTTTTTGGAACCTAACGTAAATTCTTCTGTAACCTTTCCAAAGTTTAAAACATTTCATTTGTCACGTTAATTAAATTTTTCTCTTGCTAATTAGTGTCATTTAATTATCACGTCATGAAAATTTGTTTTATTCTCATTAATTTGACATATGTATCCAAGAGATGCTATAAAGTACTTATAGCAATCTATTTCTTATTTAATTTCAGAAGACTTCAGACGTTTTTCTAAAGTAAAAAAAGCAGAAAATACCCCAAATGTCGTTTCAGTATCGACAGAACAAAGTGAATTAAGCTCAGACACGGTGATAAGACATTGTCTGGTCACCCTTCATCCAGCTAACAAATATATCTCGAACGATATCATCTTCAAAAGCACCATTTACCACCATCAACATTTATGTTATGATGATGATATTTTATATCATCATTATTTATATTCATTCACTTCCGATGTATGTAGATAGGGTGTTATTTGCTCATTTTGACGTATGAAAACGTAAGAAAATATTCTGTCAGTCAAGAGCCGTTGGTTAGGAACAATCGCTGCATCGACGTCTCGCTTGTCAGAAACTGGATGGGTTGCAATAAATCTTGCTATTACATTCGAGAACAACGGAGAAACATTTTTTGCGTTAAAGAATAAATTACAGCTTGTGGTAGCCAGATGATTGGTGGACTGGTAATGGACATATAAGTTTAGGTACCAAACTGTATTGATCCCAGTGTGAAAATGTGTTCAGAAAGCAACGTGATATGGCTAAAATTACCTTCATCTACCATAAATTGTCACAGAAACCGTTAAAATCTAAGCCAATAATTCTATTATTGAACAATTTCCTGTTAAACACAATGTATCAATAACTAGGCAATGACTTGGACTTAAATACTTTCGTATTTCACCTTGGAATTCGACACTGCTAATAAAACATGTAAAAGGGGAGTAATGGAAACATCTCCCGATGGTTAGTTAACTTAGAAAGCTTAGTCCCATATTATGGACCAAATTATGTAGTAGCCATGTCTTCGATTCGCTGGTTACATTTAGCCCCTACAGATAGTATACTATTACTTAACTCAGTCTATGCCGTCAGACACGGAGGTGAGCCAGACAGAGACAAAAGCCACGCGACGGATTAACGATAGTTAGAGTGATATATTGGCCAGCCTGAGTGGGTGTTTTAGACAGTTTTCCACAGTTTTCTTGGTTTTCTACCAAAATGGATTGTTACACAATCACTTATAGAAAACAACATAATAACACAGGCTTACGTTTTCTCAATTTCAAGAACCTTATATTCTAGGGAAGTTTACTAAACTTACGTTAACAATTCTTGTCTGGGCAAAGGCTGGGCTGGTCTCCAACCTCGACCTCAGAAAAAATTATGATAAACACTGAAAATACGATACACATAGAACAGAGACAGATGCCGCACATTGCGATACGTTAAATTACGCCTGTGGTGACAGGAAGGACATACGAACACAAAGTTAAAATGAAATTTGACAAATAGCTTAAACGGCGGCCCCATAAGACGGAAAACACGCTAGAAAAGAGATGCCTGAGGAAATATATGCGTTCTAGGAAAGTAGATGCGAATGATTATATAAATAGCTGTTTCTCGCCACGGGTTGCTATGGGTCAGTCTAGTTAAACAAATAAATAAATAAATAGAAAGCATAGGTTTCTTACATGTATAGGGAATGGAAATAAGCCCTAATATCCTTTGCCACTCACATTGATCTCCTCCTCCTCCTTTCCCATCGCATTGTTCATCACACCTCCAAACTTTCTCTAACTTCCTCGCTCTCCTCTTCCTCCTGCCCCCCTCTCTCTCTGTCTATCAGCTCCTTCCCTATTTCTGTGTCCACCTTGTCCTCCTCCTCTCTCCCCTTCTTTTCCTGTCAACTCTCTCTACCCATCTCCTTCTTTACACTTTCTACCTCCATATCTCCACCTCTATGTCCATCTCCTATGAGTACAACATTTCCGTTTCCTAACAATGTTCACTGCTTATTACATAGTCTACATCCTTCCAAACGTTCATAAGAGTATTGGATAAATATTTAAAGTAAACTGCTCTGGAACTTTTCGAGATTTTTGGTAATAACAGTTCCCATTTATATATAACATAGTTACGTACATGTAACACATATTTGAAAAACAGGTAAATCAAAAACGCCCAAGTTCGAATGCAATGTTGGGTAATAATTTCGAAGCAATCGATGAAGAAATTGCGGAGATTTAAGATTTCCAACACGCGAAAATTTATATTTTTACTTGTGTAGACGTAAATGTTCGTTTGCACATAGTCGTAGATCTTGTAAAGTTCTTGACCGATTGCTTTGAAATGTTGACACAACGTTGCATGCGAATACGCTCCTATTTCTTATATACTTGCTGAAGCGCCATATGGTGTATAAAAAAAAAGTTCAAATGGCTCTGAGCACTATGGGACTTAACATCTGATGTCATCAGTCTCCTAGAATTTAGAACTACTTAAGCCTAACTAACCTAAGGACATCACACACATCCATGCGAGAAGCAGGATTCGAACCTGCGACCGTAGCGGTCGGGCGGTTCCAGACTGAAGCGCCTAGAACCACTCGGCCACAACGGACGGCCATCTGGTGATAAAGATATATGTATTATATATAAAGATGATACATCGTTAGCAAATATCTCTTGTTTTTTGTTTAATGTTGTTATATAGATGTTCGTTTCAACAAAATCGTGAATCTCCTAAACTTGTTCAGCGATTCCTTTGAAATTTGTACACAATGTTGCTTTCGAATACGCAGGTGTTTTTATGTACGCGTTGGAGTGCCAAATAGTATATAACTATATGTGTTACATATACAACATTTTTAATATGTATGTAATATATATAATTATGTAACATACGGCGCTCCCCGTAGGTACATAAAACTCGTGTATCCGAATGCGATGTTACGTCAAAATTTCGAAGGAATCGGTGAATAACTTTCGGAGATTTAAGATTTTGAACAAGCGAAAATGAGATTTTTTCTAACAAATTATCCTCTTAATATATAATATATACTCGTATATGTTTATATACCATTGACTGTCCAGTAAATTATCAAAGCACTGTCGTATTCGAATTTAGCTTTGTCAGAATTTCAAAACAAACGGTGCAGAACTTTCGGAGATATACTATTTTGAACAAACATACATTTACATTTTTATTTACGTAGATGATGAGCCCTATATGAAGAAATGGAATATAGATTAGTTGGCGTTACTTCTGTTCCCAAGTATTATTGAGAAGATATATAGAAAATTTTACTAGGTTTACCCATCACCGAAATTACTGTTTTTAATTAACTGAGACTCATCATAAATTGGTAATTAATGAAATTACCGCCCATTCTTTTAGCAATATCGAGGTCACTTAATTTGGGTGTTAAAAGCAGGTACTTCATATTTGCATTAGCTTAACAGGCATAGATTTGACGTGCCGTCATGTCACACAACACCTTTTAGCTACATTTAGCTAATAAAACTATCAAAGTCTTGAGGTAAGTTAGAGCGAAGTGTCCATTCAAATGCCTAATCATATAACTGCCATCTCATAAATCTCAGCCAGGTTACTTAAATCAAGCCTAACAAGGAAATTGTAATGTCCGCACACTCCGATTTGTTAATCTTTGCACTATCTACAAATTTCTGAAAAGGCAGTCGGATCCTAATACAGAAAAAAAACTTGCGAAACGACAATGGCCCGAGTTCGAGACTTAATCTTGCTTACATTTTTAATCTGCAAGGTTGTATAGTGAAAATTTCACTCTGGTAACATCCCCCAGACTGTGGCTTAGCACGATCTCCGCAATATCTTTTCCTACGGTAGAGCCAATCTTGCAAAATTCACAGGAGAACTTCAGTGGGGTCAGATCCGCTCCGGCGTTCGAAGCGGTCAGACAAGTGGTGTTTTCTTGTGCACGCTGCAGCCACTGTATACAAATCGCTTGCAATTGGTGCTGCAGGTGAAAAGTATAGAGTATAAACAACAACAGAAATTTTCCCTCTGAAGAATACGGTGAAACTAGAATTCGACAAGTAGAACGAGTGGCCAGCAGCTCTCTAAATCCAGAGATGGGTAACTAACTACACGTATGAAACTAACAAGTCATCAAGTAGACAATGTGCAGCTGTAAACAAACGGGTCGATTTACTATTTCAAAATCTGGCCTATCTTAGTGTAGGAGCGAGCACTGTGCGATACTATTAGCAACACCCTCCATCGCTAAGTTTACAGCTAGTCTAGTCGAAGACATCTTGACAAATGTGCGTGTCTTTAACATCCCCATCAAGGTTCCAAACCAGGTCATACAACTCAAATTGCAGCCTTAAGGAAACGTTCGTGTAATTCTGAACGAGGTCTGGGCCGATTTTTGTTCTTTCCCCCGCCATATCTAGCAAAATGGAATCAAACAACCGGTCCCGTCGGTAACGAGTATTGGGGGCTATCAGGCCTACGTGCATACATGGGGCATGTACCTGCATACTTCGTATGTAGTGAAACAGATAACGGCAAACAAGATTGCCCCACACGAAAGTTACGTCTTGAACTCAACCTCACTTAGCCAAAACCTGTATTTTTAGACCTCGTAGCAGGAATCAGCAGTGAACAGGTAGCAAACAATTCCGCAGCAGTTGAAAGTAATTCAGTTGTTGTTAATGGTCCCGAGACTGTCACCAACAAGCCGGAACACAGAAATGATGTTTTAAGTGTATCAGTCGAACGTCTCTCTCCGCCATTAGGCGTACTTGGAAAGAGTCAGGCCGATTTAGAAACGGGAAATACTGACCCACTTCCTGATAATCACGCCCATTCCAGTAGTACAACTGAAGATTATAGCACAGCTGATACTAGCGTTCTCGAGGCAACAATGGTAAACAATACGACCATCAGAGAGACATTGAAATCGCGGTCGGACAGTTTCCAACAACCAACTCAGAAACGTCCGCAACGGAGGCGATGTGATGGGCGGAGCGCCGAAGCTGAGTCTTGAAACTACATCGATGAAACACCCAGCGCAAGCATCTGCGGATTCATCATCAGAAACAACAGAACCACCACGGATGGGCATGACTGAGTCTGCTCGTACGGAAACGCTCGGTCATATTTCGATTCCAATGTTTAAGACAAAAGTTTCTGCGAGTTGTAACGAAGATTCACTTATTGTAAACTATTATTTTAAAACTGTATTTGCCCCGATTCTACCTGCTGGCGTCAAGTCTAATTGAATTTTGTTTTCTTTATGCTAAAGGTAATTTATGTGTTTATTCCACTGTTGTGGCCTCCTTCCAAGGACTGTATTGTCTGAGGGTAAACTTTGTTCTCGATACTCTGCTGTCAAGAACAGTATTTTATGTTTAATAATGTCTTTGTAAAACTGAGGCCACGACGGAACAACCACCAGCTTGAACCTCATTCCACCCAGATATTACGCTACAGGACCATTACACATGAAGCAATGGCTAAATAGGCTCTGGGAACAATATGGCTGTAGTATATCGAACGAACAATCACGAGATTCGAATTAAATAATACTGGGAAACTATTAAGAAATCCAATCGAAATATACATGCCTTCATTAATTGTCGTAGTGCGTGTTGGGAACACAGGTGCATTTACCAATAATAATAATGATAATAATAATAATAAGTAAAGTATCCTCGGGCTGGAGTTATGGTCTTATAAGTTTTATTCCATGATCGATTTCAAGGTTTCATGTCGCATCTTCCGATGTAGGTCCACAACAACATACAGAGAGACACTATACCAGTGGGCTGTGGTCAACAGGAGGGAAAAAAGTTCGCTCCAGTATGGCGTCGCCAATACCTTCTGCCAGAGGCTGTTTTTCTTTATTATAATTCAAATCGGAATACTTGGACGGGGATTCCAACTCGTCTCCTCCTGAAAGCGACTTTCGTACCTTTTTTTCTTTTTTTTTTTTTTTTTTTTTTTTTTCACGGGAGCAACTTTTGTGATTCATAATTGTCTTGATTGCATCGAATGAGTTAACAACAGTTAGGCGCTTTCAGCTTTTATGAAACATAATGGGACCTAAAAAATACAGAAACGACAAAATACAAAGCTTCAGTTGTGACTTAAAGTGGCTCAGGTAGCTTGTGACCTTTATGTGTAAGCTTAACACGTCTTTCATTACCGCTTAATTTAATCATTGGTAACACACATACCTGTTAAAAATGATTTGCTAAGGCAGTCATCCGAAAATCATATAAAATGATTTAACACATGGCTGGATAACGCCTTTTGTACCTCCTGTGATCAGGTTATTCGAAACCAGTGTGCTGGCCACAAAATATTTTATTAATATTGATTACTTTTTTCTAACTTGCAGACATCATGAGGCATAAAAATTTAGCAACCTTATGTAGGTGCATATTCTGTTCTGACTACTGTTCAACACGTTCGGAAAGTAATTATGTGACACAATGGTATGTATTTTATATCATGCCGTGACGATGGGCTACGCTCATAGTGGGTTAACAAATAAAATTTTTAATGACGACCAAATTAAACGGTAATAGAAGACACGTTTATTGCTAAAATAAGAAGTTATTTAAATTGTAAAATGTAGCAAATTGTTATCTTCCATTTTTTATAATTCTGATCGTATGATCACATAATCTTCAGTTCCCATTAACTGTAAAAACTAGTAACTCCGCAATTTTTCCCGTATACGAGGGCTGTTCGGAAAGAAAGGTATGATCTATCACGAAACGAAATCCACAGTGAAAATTTAAAAAAAATTATTTGCAACAGTTAGCCACACCTTCCAGCTACCTCTCTAAATAGGGGCCGCTTAGAGACTTGTCGTGGCGTTTTACAAGCTTTCCAGTACCCTCGTCTCAGAAAGCAGCGGCCTACGTTTTCCACCAATTCTCTTCGCTAGTCTGCCTTTCGTTGTTTGTGCCAAAATGTTGTCTCCGTAGCCAGTGGTTAATGCGAGCAGACATGAACTACGGATCAAACACTTTCCATCGAAAACGTTACAGGAGCGTCTTCATTGCCCCTGCAGAATACGGACGAAAATTGTCGTGAAGAAAGAAATGCATTACATTTATGTTACGAGGGCTGCGTAGCTTCAGATGAAATCTCTCACCATAACCAGATATATGGCGGGACTCATTGTTGCTTTGGGCATTTCTACGTGATCGTTTTGTGCTCTGAACTGAAAAGAGTGACTGAAAAGACACTGCCCAACACATCCGTGTAAAGTCCCATCTGATTTTCACACTGGATTCCATTTCGCACCTAATCGGACCTTACTTTCCGATTTCGCCTCGTATTTTGGATCTAATGATTGTAAGAGCCGAAACTTGTAAACTGTTTTAAGTCCATCCAACACTGTAGATACGTCAATAGAAAAGTAGTTAACGACAAAGGTCCACTACTCCAAGTTGGAAATGTCATATATCACTGAAAAGAAGTTCAGTTGTAAGCAGTCCACTGACTAATAAAGACCGGAATCCGTGGAGGTAACAACTGAAGCGATCCGTTAAGCCGACGCAGTAGCAGACAACGAGGTGACGGGAACAAAGGCGCCGCGCGCTGCCGGGCTAACTATTGTAAAAGCGCAAATGTAGCGTGGCTGCCGCCGCAGGCGGCATTAGCGCATTTTTGGCGCAGCCGCCAGAACCACAGCCGAGGGCACAATGGGCGCGCACGGTGCCGGCCACGTACGTCGGCGTCGCCTTTGTGCGCGCGCCCATTCAGCGGCCCACACTCACGCTCGGCCGCCATCGGCAGGTATTTAAACATCGATCCCCGGCCGTTGTCCGCGCTGCCCGCTAGCTCTCTAATTGTAGTGCCGCTTGTGCTGAGCTGAGCGCCCTTGTCCCCTGCTGTGCCGACTACCAGCGCTACGCCACAGGATGCTGGCGTGCCTATCTGGTAGGCGCTCGTGCCAGGAGTCAGCATATTAAAGAATTTGCGTTGTAGGGAAAATGTGTGCAAGATATACATCCCGATGTAGTATATATAACATTCTGAGAAGTACTTTGACGTTGTGCCTTGTTATGATAGCAAGACTTAAGAAAAATCAAGACATGGTAATAAGATTTAACGACCAAGAAAAAGCCTTCGAGAATGTAAATAGTTTTAGAATCTCAATACAAATAGATGTAAGCTATAGGGAAAGACAACTAATATACATTATGTACAAAAACCAGGAAAATGCAATAAGAATGGAGTAGCAAGAAGGACATGCATTGATAAAAAAAGGGTAGAAAACAGGGATGTAGTTTTTTGGCTCCTACTGCTCAGTTTATATACCGAAGAAGCAATAACAAAAATAAAAAAAATTCAAAGAGCAGGCGTAACAATCGAAACTGATAATTGTAAACATTCGTCGACGACCTTCCTATCCCTAGTAAAAGTGAGGAAGAGCTGCAAGATTTGTTGAAAGGAGTGGCTAGAGAGGAAACCGAAGGAAGGCGAGTGTGATGAGGATTTTCAGGATAGAGATTATAGCTAAACTTAACATTGAAACTGGCTCCAGAAGTAAACTAAAGAATTCTGATACTCGGAAGGAAATCGCGGCCCGAAGCATGGAGGACATAAAGGGCAGACTAGTATAGACAAGAGTACCCGTGGTCTAAAAAAGAAAAAAAAAGAAAAAAAAGGGGTAGCGTCTTTGATTCACAATCAAAACGTCTTCGGTCCCGGGTTCGATCCCCGCCACTGCCTAAATTTTTATAAATAATCAGCATTGGCGGCCAAAGACTTCCGGCATAAGAAGTCAGCCTCATTCTGCCAACGGCCTTGTCAAAGAGGGCGGAGGAGCAGATAGAGGTTCAGGGCACCCTCTTGTCCTAGGGGTGGGAAATTGCCCCTAAAGGCGGAAGAATCAGCAATGATCAACGACATGAGGATGCAGAAGGCAATGGAAACCACTGCATTAAAGACACGTAACGTGTATCCACAGGACATGTGGCCTGTAATTGAAGAAGTGTCATGATGATCTCTCCATTGGCAAAAGATTCCGGAATAGTCCCCCATTCAGATCTCCGGGAGGGGACTGCCAAGGGGGAGGTTACCATGAGAAAAAGATTAATAATCTACGAAAGGATAACGTTCTACGAGTCGGCGCGTGGAATGTCAGAAGCTTGAACGTTGTAGGGAAACTAGAAAATCTGAAAAGGGAAATGCAGAGGCTCAATCTAGATATAGTAGGGCTCAGTGAAGCGAAGGGGAAGGAAGACAAGGATTTCTGGTCAGATGAGTATCGGGTAATATCAAGAGCAGCAGAAAATGGTATAACAGGTGTAGGATTCGTTATGAATAGGAAGGTAGGGCAGAGGGTGTGTTACTGTGAACAGTTCAGTGACCAGGTTGTTCTAATCAGAATCGACAGCAGACCAACACCGACAACGATAGTTCATGTATACATGCCGACGTCGCAAGCTGAAGATGAACAGATAGAGAAAGTGCATGAGGATATTGAAAGGGTAA
Organism: Schistocerca americana; assembly: GCF_021461395.2. Lineage (NCBI taxonomy): Eukaryota > Metazoa > Arthropoda > Insecta > Orthoptera > Acrididae > Schistocerca > Schistocerca americana. Next base: position 1,241,147,929 of record NC_060119.1, on the reverse strand, counting down.
TGCAGTATGTAAAGGGGGACGAAAATTTAATAGTCATGGGCGACTGGAATGCAGTTTTTGGGGAAGGAGCAGAAGAAAAGGTTACAGGAGAATATGGGCTTGGGACAAGGAATGAAAGACGAGAAAGACTAATTGAGTTCTGTAACAAGTTTCAGCTAGTAATAGCGAATACCCTGTTCAAGAATCACAAGAGGAGAAGGTATACTTGGAAAAGGCCCGGAGATACGGGAAGATTTCAATTAGATTACATCATGGTCAGACAGAGATTCCGAAATCAGATACTGGATTGTAAGGCGTACCCAGGAGCAAATATAGACTCAGATCACAATATAGTAGTGATGAAGAGTAGGCTGAAGTTCAAGACATTAGTCAGGAAGAATCAATACGCAAAGAAGTGGGATACGGAAATACTAAGGAATGACGAGATACGTTTGAAGTTCTCTAACGCTATAGATACAGCAATAAGGAATAGCGCAGTAGGCGGTACAGTTGAAGAGGAATTGACATCTCTAAAAAGGGGCATCACAAAAGTTGGGAAGGAAAACGTAGGTACCAAGAAGGTAGCTGCGAAGAAACCATGGGCAACAGAAGAAATACTTCAGTTGATTGACGAAAGGAGGAAGTACAAACATGTTACGGGAAAATCAGGAATACAGAAATACAAGTCGCTGAGGAATGAAATAAATAGGAAGTGCAGGTTGCTAAGACGAAGTGGCTGCAGGAAAAATGTGAAGACATCGAAAAAGATATGATTGTCGGAAGGACAGACACAGCATACAGGAAAGTCAAAACAACCTTTGGTGACATTAAAAGCAACGGTGGTAACATTAAGAGTGAAAGCCTCTATGAGGGTGAAGATTTGTCTGATGTGATAGAAGAAGAAATAGGAGTCGATTTAGAAGAGATAGGGGATCCAGTATTAGAATCGGAATTTAAAAGAGCTTTGGAGGACTTACGGTCAAATAAGGCAGAAGGGATAGATAACATTCCATCAGAATTTCTAAAATCACTGGGGGAAGTGGCAACAAAACGACTATTCACGTTGGTGTGTAGAATATATGAGTCTGGCGATATACCATCTGACTTTCGGGAAAGCATCATCCACACAATTCCGAAGACGGCAAGAGCTGGCAAGTGCGAGAATTATCGCACAATCAGCTTAACAGCTGATGCATCGAAGCTGCTTACGAGAATAATATACAGAAGAATGGAAAAGAAAATTGAGAATGTGCTAGGTAACGATCAGTTTGGCTTTAGGAAAAGCAAAGGGACGAGAGAGGCAATTCTGACGTTACGGCTAATAATGGAAGCAAGGCTAAAGAAAAATCAAGACACTTTCACAGGATTTGTCGACCTGGAAAAAGCGTTCGACAATATAAAATGGTGCAAGCTGTTCGAGATTCTGAAAAAAGTAGGGATAAGCTATAAGGAGAGACGGGTTATATACAATATGTACAACAACCAAGAGGGAATAATAAGAGTGGACGATCAAGAACGAAGTGCTCGTATTAAGAAGGGTGTAAGACAAGGCTGTAGCCTTTCGCCCCTACTCTTCAATCTGTACATCGAGGAAGCAATGATGTTAATAAAAGAAAGGTTCAGGAGTGGAATTAAAATACAAGGTGAAAGGATATCAATGGTACGATTCGCTGATGACATTGCTATCCTGAGTGAAAGTGAAGAAGAATTAAATGATCTGCTGAACGGAATGAGCCGACCGAAGTGGCCGTGCGGTTAACGGTGCTGCAGTCTGGAACCGCAAGACAACTACGGTCGCAGGTTCGAATCCTGCCTCGGGCATGGATGTTTGTGATGTCCTTAGGTTAGTTAGGTTTAACTAGTTCTAAGTTCTAGGGGACTAGTGACCTCAGCAGTTGAGTCCCATAGTGCTCAGAGCCATTTGAACCATTTTTTGAACGGAATGAACAGTCTAATGAGTACACAGTATGGTTTGAGAGTAAATCGGAGAATGACGAAGGTAATGAGAATTAGTAGAAATGAGAACAGCGAGAAGCTTAACATCAGGATTGATGGTCACGAAGTCAATGAAGTTAAGGAATTCTGCTACCTAGGCAGTAAAATAACCAACGACGGACGGAGCAAGGAGGACATCAAGAGCAGACTCGCTATGGCAAAAAAGGCATTTCTGGCCAAGAGGAGTCTAGTAATATCAAATACCGGCCTTAAAATGAGGAAGAAATTTCTGAGGATGTACATCTGGAGTACAGTATTGTATGGTAGTGAAACATGGACTGTGGGAAAACCGGAAGAGAAGAGAGTCGAAGCATTTGAGATGTGGTGCTATAGACGAATGTTGAAAATTAGGTGGACTGATAAGGTAAGGAATGAGGAGGTTCTACGCAGAATCGGAGAGGAAAGGAATATGTGGAAAACACTGATAAGGAGATGGGACAGGATGATAGGACATCTGCTAAGACATGAGGGAATGACTTCCATGGTACTAGAGGGAGCTGTAGAGGGCAAAAACTGTAGAGGAAGACAGAGATTGGAATACGTCAAGCAAATAATTGAGGACGTAGGTTGCAAGTGCTACTCTGAGATGAAGAGGTTAGCACAGGAAAGGAATTCGTGGCGAGCCGCATCAAACCAGTCAGTAGACTGATGACCAAAAAAAAAAAAAAAGTATAGACAAAGGAGAATTCGTGGCCAAAAGAAGTCTACTACTCTTGGTATCAAGTGTCGGCCGTCATATGAGGAAGAAATGTTTCAGAATATTTGTTGGGAGTACAGCACTGCATGATTTTCCATCACTGACTGTGGGAAAATTGTGAGTGTCGGCAACAGCTGCGTCTGAGATGTGTGTACAGAAAAATGTTGAAAAACAGTTGAACTGATAAAATAAGAAGTGATGAGGATCTTTGCAGAATCAGCGAGAAGCGGAACATGCGAATAGCAATGGCAATAAGAGGGCTCAGAATGCTCTACGAAATCAAGGAATAACTTCCATCGCACTTGTAGTGGTTGTAAACTGTATGGGAGTTGTAAACTGTATGGGAAGACAAAGAACGGAATATGTCGAACAAGCAATTGAGGACATTAGATCCAAGTGATACTGTGATACAAACATGTTGACACCGCAGAGGAATCACATCAATTCAGTTTGAAGACTAATGATTCTTCCTCCCTCCACCCAAAAAGGAATCTGCGCTTGTCCTATAACTCTCCGCGTAGTAACGACTCGTTTACAATACTCGTATTCAAATATTTTCTCTTTGGATGTGGCCATAGGTTTAGGAAACATCAATCACGCGAAACGCAAATGGCGCTATTCACATATAATGCCATCAGTGCTATGGATAGGAAGTAGATCCAATGTTTCTTGGCTTTCGAAAAGCTTTTGAATCAATACCACATAGAAGAATTACAAGAAAATTATGTTAGTTCGGTTTATCTAGTCAGGTTTACATTATACTGAAAATTTTCTGTAAGCCGGGAAGCAACAATTTATCCTGAAACGAGATTAATATACAAACACGGAAGCAATATCAAATGTGCTTAAGTGAGTCTAAGAAGAATGTTGCTGTTCTGGCATTTTCATCGGTACCAACACTCTACTCTCTTATTCTGTTTATTAAACACTTTTCCATTAGGAGAAGTTCGCTTACTTCGGTGTATATCCGCGTACAGGATGTGCTGGATGTTTGCATAAATATAATTACGTTAAAAGAATTTGGCTATTAAGACACCAAGATTCATAGAAAGTCAGTTTTAATAAAAGGCCCTTACATGTAATAAACACACAGTCGACCATGAAAGCTTGTGAAGAGTATTTCGAAGTCATGAGTGGGAAGTGACATATTTGAAATGTTCATCAGACCTTTGGGTATTCTGTATTTATGCAGACGAAGCCAGGCGAAGAATCTCCTGCAGCATGATAGCGGTGTTGTGATGATAATTCCATGTGTTTTATGACTTATCGTTGATACTGCACGAGCATCAGCATAGGTTACGATGTCTGCCAAAACTGTTTTGCATTATGCACAGCAGCATACTAGCATATACACCAAATTCATTCATAAATTTCATATTAGAACAGGTACAGTTTACGGGCTACGAAGCAAATACCACGCGGTGCGAAATGAAAAGTGGGAGAGTCAGCAGTGCGCGTCGAAAGATATAAGCAGTATCTGAATAAATTGGGCTGATCTATTGTTCCAGCTTTCGCCAATAGAGGACAAATAAATTAGTTACATTGATGAACAGTGTCTTAAGGGATAATAAGAGGCAACGTGTAGCTCTTCTACCGCCAGGAACTTCAGTTATGACATAACTCATGAAGATACAGTTAACAGGGGACATTAAATACGACTACCGTAAAGGGACGGAACAAGTACGCTGACGTTATGGTGTCCATACATAAATTCTCCCAAGTCTAAGGAGAGTAAACTTTTATCCAGGTACTAAGAACGGAAAATGGCAGAGTTAGCAGTTATGTGTGCACCGATTTAATTGCGCCAGGTAACAGTAAACAGGTAAATCCTGTTTGACGACTGTTCTGGCCAACGTATCAAAAAAGGTAATATAAACAATGAATCTGAACTCCACCGACAAAATTTCAAATGTGGTTCAGTGATACTGTGTGAATGTTTTGGTAAGAAGGGAAAGGAAAAATATAGGTGCTTAGGAGGTAAATGCGAAGACACCATGGGTAACAGAAGAAATACTTCAGTTGATCGATGACAGAAGGAATTCAGGGAATTCAGGAATACAGAAGTACAACTCGCTAAAGAATGAAATAAATAGCAAGTGCAGGAATCTAAGACGGTGTGGCTGCAGGAAAAATGTGAAGAAATAGAAAAAGAAATGATTGTCGGAAGGGCTGATTCAGCATACAGGAAACTCAATATAACCTTCGGTGAAATTAAAAACAAATGTGGTAACATTAAGAGAGCAACGGGAATTCCACTGTTAAATACAGAAGAGAGCGCGGACACGTGGAAAGAATGCACTGAAGGCCTCTGTGATGGGGCAGATTTGACTGTTGTCATAGAAGAAGAAATAGGAGCCGATTTAGAAGAGACAGAGGATCCAGTATTAGAATGAGAATTTAAGATAGCTTTGGAGGACTTAAGATCAAATAAGGCATAAGGACTTTCTAAAGTCATTGGGGGAAATGGCAAAAAAACGACTTTTCACGTTGGTGTGTAGAATGTATGGGTCTGGCGACATACCACATGTCTTTCGGAAAAATATCAACCAGGACATTCCACAGACTACAAGAGCTGACAAGTGGAGAATTATCACACAAACAACTTAACGGCTCATGGATCCAAATTGCTGTTAAGAGTAATATGCAGAAGAATGGAAAGAAAATTGAGAATGTGTTATGTGGCGATCTGTTTGGCGTTAGGAAAGGTAAAAGCACCAGAGAGGCAATTCTGAGGTTGAGGCTGATATGGAAGAAAGACTGAAGAAAAATCAAGACATGTTCATAGAATTAGTCTACTTGAAGAAAGCGTTTGACAGTGTCAGATGGTGAAAGACGTTCGGTATTCTGAGGAAAATAGGTGTAAGATGTAGGAAGAGAAGTGTAATATATAATACGTACAAACGACAAGAAGGAATAATAAGAGTGGAAGACCAAGAACGAAGTACTCGGATTACGATGGCTGTAAGACACGAATGTAGTCTTTCGCTCCTACTGTTCAATCTGTACATCAAAGAAGCAATAATGGAAATAAACGAAAGGGTCAGAAGTGGAATTAAAATTCAAGTTGAAAGGATATCTATGATACTATGACATTGGTATCCTGAGTGAAAGTGAAGAAGAATTACATGATCTGCTGGATGAAATGAACAATGCACTGGGTACAGAATATAGACCGAGAGTAAATAGAAGAAAGACCAAAGTAATGAGAAGTAGCAGAAATGACAATAGTGAGAAATTTGGCATCAGGACTGATGGCCAGGAAGTAGATGCAATTAAACAATTCTGCTACCTAGGCAGTGAAATAACCAACTGCAGACCGAGGGAGGAGGACATCAAAAGCAGACTATCAATGGCAAAAAGGGCATTCCTGGCCAAGAGAAGTCTACTAGTATCAAGCATAGGCCGTAATTTGAGGAAGAAATTTCTGAGAATGTACGTCCAGAGTACAGCATTGTATGGTAGTGAAACATGGACTGTGGGAAAACCGGAACAGAAGAGAATCCAAGCATTTGAGATGTAGTGCTACAGATGAATGTTGAATATTAGGTTGACTAATACGGTAAGGAACGAGGAGGTTCTGCGCAAAATCGGAGAGCAAAGGAATATGTAGAAAACACTGATAAGGAGAAGGGACATGATGATAGGACATCTGTTAAGGATCAGGACTGACTTTTATACTACTAGAGGGAGTTGTAAAGGGCAAAAACCGTAGAGGAAGACATAGATTGGAATACAAAGCGTTCGACAATGTAAAATGGTGCAAAATTTAGATATTCTGAGGAAAATAGGGGTGAGAGTAATATACGACATGTACAAGAGCCAAGAGGGAATAATGAGAGTGGACGACCAAGAACGAAGTGCTCGGATTAAAAAGGGTTTAAGACAGGGATGTAATCTTTCACATCTACTCTCCAATCTCTACATCGGAGAAGCAATGACATGAATGGAAATAAAAGAAGGTTCAGGAGTGGAGCTAAAATTCAGTGTAGAAGGATATCAATGATACGATTCGCTGATGACATTGCTATCTTGAGTGAAAGTGAAGAAGAATTATGTGATCAGCTGAATGTAACCAACAGTCTAACGAATACAGTCTATGGATTGAGAGTAAATCGAAGAAAGACGAAAGTAGCATGGTGCAGGGACAATGAGAACAGGGAGAAGCTAAGTAGATGTAGATGAAGTAGATGAAGGTAAGTAGAAGCAGATGAAGGTAAGGAATTTTACTACATTGACAGCAAAATAATCAGTGACGGAAAGAGCCAGGAGGACATCAAAAGCGAAAAGGGCATTTCTGACCAAGAGAACTCTACTAGTACCAAACGTAGGCCTTAATTTGAGGTAGAAATTTCTGAGAATGTATGTTTGTGGTGCTAAATATGAATTTCGAAAGTTAATTGGACCAATAAGTTGAGGAATGAATAGGTTCTGCACAGTATCGGGGAGGAAAGAATATGTGGAAAACACTGACGCTGAAAACGAGATGGGACAGGATGACAGGACATCTGCCAAGACACCAGGGAATGACTTCTATGGTACTAGAGGGAGCTGTAGTGGTCAAAAACTGTAGAGGAAGACAAAGATTGGAATCTATCTAGCAAATAATGGCTGACATAGGTTGCATGAGCTACTCTGGGATAAAGAGTTTGGCACAGGAGAGGAATTCGTGGCAGGAGAGTGATGACTCAAAAACAACCACATCACAGTGCTTTTGTAGAAGAGGGTTGTTGCACCCCTCTATTTTTTGTTGCGTGTTTTAATACTAGTGTATTTCAGGCTTTTGAGGTATTTTCTCAGAAATAATAGTAGTTTGAGTAATAAAGCAAACAAACATTGATTACATTAATCCATTGTAAGGAGCCACTTCTAACCACGGGTCCCATACGAAAACCACCGAAAATGTAGCAGTGGAGGTTGGATTCACCTTGTACAACATCGGAAATCAGCTGGTTGTTTCTTGCTTGTCCAGTTTATCAAGTGTTTAGAGAGGTAAAATTTATCTGCAGTTAAAATCTCCAGAGTGAGATTTTCACTCTGCAGCGGAGTGTGCGCTGATATGAAACTTCGTGGCAGATTAAAACTGTGTGTCGGACCGACACTCGAATTCAGGACCTTTGCCATTCGCGGGCAAGTGCTCTACCGACTGAGCTACCCAAGCACGACTCTCGGTCCGGCACGCAGTTTTAATCTGCCATGAAGTTTCATATCAGCGCACACTCCGCTGCAGAGTGAAAATCTCATTCTGGAAACATCCCCGAGGCTGTGGCTAAGCCATGTCTCCGAAATATCCTTTCATTCAGGAGTGCTAGTTCTGCAAGGTTCGCAGGAGAGCTTCTGTAAAGTTTGGAAGGCAGGAGAAGAGGTACTGGCAGAAGTAAACTTGCGAGGACGGGCCGCGAGTCGTGCTTGGGTAGCTCAGTTGATAGAGCACTTGCCCGCGAAAGGCAAAGGTCCCGAGTTCGAGTCTCGGTCCGGCACACAGTTTTAATCTGCCAGGAAATTTCAATTAAAATCTCCTTCAGAGGAGTACAGATGAATGAACAACCCTAACATCAGTACTGTTAAAGCAAAATTCGACAATCAGTAACAAAACGGGCGTTATTACTGCTGCAAGATGACCTCGGTTCATAATATTTTGATTCGTTTATACACTGTGGAACAGAAATAGAGGACTACTTTATCAAAGCTCATATTGTCTCCCACTGCTACGCAGCAGTTTGATATTTGGCTCGAAGCTACCTAAACTATTCCTCTGTAATGGCGCAAAAACGTGGCGTCCTGCGACGTTCCCCTCGATCCCGACGACGTATTAAGCAGTGAAGTGTCGACACATGTGAAAAAAGGCCAGACTTCTCAAGTTGAAGTGTCATATACGTGGGTTAATGATGTGACGTTGGCACCAACATTCATCACAGTCTGCCCAACACCAAAGAGGACGTGTCACACGATGGGAAGGCCATCACACCCCGTCCACCCCTTATTTTGACGCCTCTGCGATCGAGGTCAGAACGGCGGTGCCCATCGTTTAAATCATGCTGTTTTGTTATGGGTGACTTACAATAAACTTTCAGACTCACTGCCTCTCCGATTCGACACGACAAATTGTCAGAGGGTGGCGTTAAATATGGGAATGGAACCACGCCTTAGGTTGGGGTGTTGATACCCACACAGTTCGAGGTCGAAAATACAAGTTCGTAATGCGAAAGGCAGCAGGAGGAGGTACGTGGCAATCTTCGACACTGCTGACACGCCTAGAACTTTTCAGCTCTTCTTTAAGGACAATGTGGAGCTGAATCCCATTTTAACATTATCGCACCCTAAAAAACCTCAAGACCGTTTTACATCTACATCTTCATCCATACTCCGGAAGCCACCTGACGGTGTGTGGCAGAGGGTACGTTGAGTGCCTCCATCGGTTCTCCCTTCTATTCCAGTCTGGTATTGTTCGTGGAAAGACGGATTGTCGGTATGCCTCTGTGTGGGCTCTAAACTGTCTGATTTTATCCTCATGGTCTCTTTGCGAGATGTACGTAGGAGGGAGCAATATACTGCTTGACTCTTTGGTGAATGTGTGTTCTCGAAACTTCAACAAAAGCCCGTGCCGAGCTACTGAGCGTCTCTCCTGCAGAGTCTTTGACTGGAGTTTATCTATCATCGCCGTAACGCTTTCGCGATTACTAAATGATCCTGTAACGAAGCGCGCTGCTCTCCGTTGGATCTTATCTCTTCTATCAACCCTATCTGGTACGGATCCCACACTGCTGAGCAGTATTCAAGCAGTGGGCGAACAACCGTACTGTAACCTACTTCCTTTGTTTTCGGATTGCATTTCCTTAGGATTCTTCCAATGAATCTCAGCCTGGCATCTGCTTTACCGACGATCAACTTTATATGATCAATCCACTTTAAATCACCCCTAATGCGTACTCCCAGATAATTTACGCAATTAACTGCTTCCAGTTGCTGACCTGCTATATTGTAGCTAAATGATAGGGGATCTTTCTTTCTGTGTATTCGCAGCACATTACACTTGTCTACATTGAGATTCAATTGCCATTCCCTGCACCATGCGTCAATTCGCTGCAGATCCTCCTGCATTTCAGTACAATTTTCCATTGTTACAACCTCTCGATATACCACAGCATCATCCGCAAAAAGAGTCAGTGAACTTCCGATGTCATCCACAAGGTCATTTATGTATATTGTGAACAGCAACGGTCCTACGACACTCCCCTGCGGCACACCTGAAATCACTCTTACTTCGGAAGACTTCTCTCCATTGAGAATGACATGTTGCGTTCTGTTATCTAGGAACTCTTCAATCTAATCACACAATTGTTCTAATAGTCCATATGCTCTTACTTTGTTCATTAAACGACTGTGGGGAACTGTATCGTACGCCTTGCGGAAGTCAAGAAACACGGTATCTACCTGGGAACCCGTGTCTATGGCCCTCTGAGTCTCGTGGACGAATAGCAGGAGCTGGGTTTCACGCGATCGTCTTTTTCGAAACCCATGCTGATTCCTACAGAGTAGATTTCTAGTGTCCAGAAAAGTCATTATACTCGAACACAATACTTGTTCCAAAACTCTACAACTGATCGACGTTAGAGATATAGGCCTATAGTTCTGCACATCTGTTCGACGTCTCTTCCTGATAACGGGGATGACCTGTGCCCTTTTCCAATCCTCTGGAACGCTACGCTCTTCTAGAGACCTACGGTACACCGCTGCAAGAAGGGGGGGCAAGTTCCTTCGCGTGCTCTGTGTATAATCGAACTGGTATCCCATCAGGTGCAGCGGCCTTTCCTCTTTTGAGCGATTTTAATTGTTTCTCTATCCCTCTGTCGTCTATTTCGATACCTACCACTTTGTCATCTGTGCGACAATCTAGAGAAGGAACCATTTGACGAAGTCTGAACGTGTTTAGATGCAGCAAAATGTGCTTATACATTTTCAGCCTTCCTGTTCCGCGCCTTCCAGCTGTGTGATCACCGGGTGTGTGCGTGTGTGGGGGGGGGGGGGGGGGGGGACAGTGCGACATTGACATATGCACCAATAAAATGGCAAATGGTTCCTCTAGGACTCCCAGATCGACAGCAGCCTCGGAGGCTCCAGCCCACCTTTATTGAGACTTTGAAACGTACCTGCTCTGAGACAACGTTTGAAGTAGTTCTTTGCGCCTGTAGCCAGGCAACCATTCGACACCCCTCCGTTCCCAGATGCCTGTTTGGAGTGTTCGCTGGTTTAGTCCTAAAATTCCACATGACATCCATCCCACACACCAGAACAATTTTCTGGTCTGGTCTGTACATATCTTTCGAAAGGAAATCCGATTTTTAGGTTAACTGCAAACTACCAATATCTTTCCATTGAATTAACCTATAACTAGCCGCGCGGGGTAGCCGCGTGGTCTAAAAGCGCCTTGTCACGGTTCGCGCGGATACCCCCGTCGGAGGTTCGAGTCCCCCCTCAGGCATAGGTGTGTGTGTTGTACTTAGCGTAAGTTGGTTTAAGTAATGTGTAGGCCTAGGAACTGATGACCAATGCAGTTTGGTCCCCTAGTACCTTAGCACAAATTTATTAAAATTACCTATAACTAGGCCATATACCTGAATATTTGTATGATGACTGACTCCATCTGTGACCCATTAATTTTACAGCCAAAGAATTTTGCACTTTGATGTTCACTACTTAAGATTTCTGTACATTTATAGCTAGTGGCGAGCCTCAGCAGCAAGCAGATATTTTGCCAAGAAATAACTGAATGTTCACAGTTTTTATCTGCTAGTACATCCACACACTTACCCGTTTTACTTTGGCACGATCTGAGATTACAGTTTATAGCATGAACAATAATTATCCTACAACATTTTCCTGGAATACGTGGATCACATTTCCGTGTCTGTGAGTGGTTCGCAACTGTGGATAATGTGCTGCGTTCTGTATGCAGTCCAGCAGCAAATCTAACTATATATCTCATGCGATAGTGTTTCCATGAAACACATCAGTACCCAAAAGGCGCTTGAAACACACCTTTACCAAATTCACCCTGCAGAGACCTCAGCGCTTTCGCACGATAACGCAAAGCGAAGGACGAGTGCGGATATCACGTCTGACACCATAGAAATTGGATGTGAAGCCTTTACTCGTCCAGGGCACCAGCCGGACCTGGCCCCCACATACTCTGGCCACTACAAAGGAAACTCATCAGGGTGGTCGCTTTGAAGGTGCGGCGTCTCTGCGAAACTCCTGGGCTGAGGAGAAGCGAAGAGGTTTTAAACGCGCTGGAGTGAATACGCCTGCACAAAGGGAAATAGAAACTATCGTGGAGAGCGTATACCATTGTTTTATCATTTCTCAATTCAAGGTTTATCCCTCCTACCTGTAGGTCTACATCTTTTCAAAGGTAGACTTCTGAGAGACAAACGAGTGAGACGAGAGCGTAAACGTTTCCTGTGCAGCCTTCCGTTAGCATACGTTTAATTTCTTGCGCATGTCCTCATTTCCAACTCTGTCGTCTCTAGAGTATCTCTTACAGATCGGAGGAATTTACACATTCGTTATATCCATATGTACACCGACGTAGTGAGAGTATAAATTGAGGTTCACATATTATAAGTTTTGGTTATTTAGTGAATGGATGCCAAATTCTTCCTTAAGCTGCAATGCACGTTGTTCTTTCACATATTATAGAAACGACACCATTCATGCCAGTGTTGATGTGTGATTCCGAATAAGCACTACCGACAGGTTTATTTACAAGACATGTCTCCTAAGGTATGTTGCATAGAGATACTGTGTATGTTTTTGATAATGACTTTACAGTCGAAACTGGCCAGTAGCAGCTGAGCCGGTGGGTTTCTCGCGCCAGGCGATATCGATTCTTACTTCCATCTTTGATTGTTGTCCCTGTGCCTTGTTCTCTTTGCGTGTTTGAGGCAGACTATTATCTTATAAGGTGGACCTTAAGTGATTGGGTGTGGACTGACACATCTTCTCACGTAGTATCTAGATTTTTTTTTTTTTTGATCAAAGGAAACTAAGCTCCTGAACTTTGTTCATTGGTTAGCCTGTAATATGCTTATATTATGGTATTATGTGTGTGTGTGTGTGTGTGTGTGTGTGTGTGTAACTTGTATATACTACAGTGTGTCTGCCGCTCATGTTTTCCTGTTTTCAGAAAGGTTTATTGTGGTCGACGCGAGCAAACCTCGCCCCGCGAACTTGCAGTGTGACTGAAATCTCAGGATTTGAACTCAGGGCCGTCCGGACCCCGTTAACACGCGATTTCTCTATTTCATTCAAGGGAGGCTTGTTTTAGGCAGAATACTTCCTACTGCCCAAAGGTGAGTATAAGTTCACCCTTTGGACCGTGTGTGTGTGAAATCGTAATAGATTAACGTTTGCTCGCGCCCACCCCATATTCATCAAATTGACGTTTTGCCGTAAGCTTGCATAAAGTCTAGAATCGTCCAGACATTGAGTGTAGCAGAATGCTAAGCGTAAACAGAACAATTATAGTACCCTTCAGGTCAGACAGCATGAAATTAATTTTACCTTTTCAGTAAGTGTAAAACTGAGTGAGAAAGGCGATAGCAGACATCGTAAACATTTGGCTATCTATTTCATCTATTATTTTGGTTGTTGTTACCGGCACGTAAAGGGGCCGTTGTCACAAGTGTGACGGTTAATATTGTAAACACTAATTGTGGATAGTGCCTTGATATGCAAATGCTGTTAATTGATTATTAATGCTGATGAAGTCATGTGTATGTGTAATCAATAAAGAAGTGTTGCAACTAAAAACTGGTTGTGTTACTGGTATACAAGATTAGTGTGTGCAATCGCCACACCAGCAGCAAATAAACGGAAAATTTTACAGCCCATGACGGACAATATTTTACTTCCAGAAAAGGACAGGGTATGAAGTCCAGTCAAATACCTAAATATGGTCTATCAATTGCAAACCTGTACTACGTGCATGTACAACATAAAGACCATCAGGATAAACGAAATGGACATAAACATCAATTTAAGTAAAAAAAGGAAAAAATTACCACAAACACACATTTGTAAATAGTGGAAGTTTTAAATGAGCTGGCAGGAGTCACTACAAACCTCCAGCAAAATAATTATCTTTGTATTATAGAGCATATATATATACATATATAGGTAGCATGAATAGGCAAAACCATTTGATAGACTCGGTCCAATTGGCCTTACAGGCTCATCGATACCGATCGACTGCTGTGGTATGGTGTGGAGTGGCGTGGAGGTAACACGCCGTTCTCCCGAACGTTGTCGGTTTACGTAGCCTGGAGCCGCTACTGTTCCGTCACGCAGCTCCTCAACTGGCATCACGAAGCGGAGTGCACTGTGTTTCAGTCCTCACACCAAGAAAAACCCCTGCCAGTACCCGGGACTCGAACCAGGGTCCTACTCATGGCAGGTGAGCAGCTCCGACCACTCAGCTATGCAGGTGGACCAAAACAAGTTCGAAAGACAAAAATAAAACAGTCAGTAGCCCAAAGTCGAATATTTTTCTAATGTGTATGTTAAAGTATAATGAGAGGAGCAACTCAGGAAAATGTGCTGAAAAAAGTTAAACACATGAATCTCATGTGTTGAAATGGGGAACGCAAAACGGTTTGTGTTTTGGGATGTCGCCATCTTGAGTCGACGCACTATGAATAGTGGACTGGGTCGGCCGGTGTGGCCGTGCGGTTCTAGGCGCTTCAGTCTGGAACCGCGCGACTGCTACGGTCGCAGGTTCGAATCCTGCCTCGGGCATGGATTTGTGTGATGTCCTTAGGTTAGTTAGGTTTAAGTAGTTCTAAGTTCTAGGGGACTGATGACCACAGATGTTAAGTCCCATAGTGCTCAGAGCCATTTTAGTGGACTGGAGAGTGTTCGAGCATGTAAGCTCCTTCCATTAGGGCAGTTACCGTCAGCCACATGGGCCACGATAAAATTTTAGCTTCGATGCGAAAGCTGAATTAATCCTACGTTCTTATAATCATTAAAGTAGGCGATGTACTGTTATCAAAAAGAATGATAATTTTGAAACGCTTTGTGTATTCAGAAAATTAGTAGCCGTAGCATGGAAAAAAATTGACGATCTGTTAGATGATCAGTTTGGCTTTCGGAAAGGTAAGGGCACCAGGGAGGCTGTTCTGACGTTGGGATTGACGATGGGAGCGAGACTTGAAACAAATCAAGAAACGTTCGTAGGAATTCTCGATCTTGGAAAAAAAATTCGACACTGTAGAATAATGGCAATATTCGAAATTCTTAGGAAAATAGGAGTGAGCTGTAGGGTATGACAGGTAATATTCGACGTGTACAGAAATCAAGAGGGAACAATAAGAATGGTCAGTATTAAAAAGGGTGTGAAACAGGGATACAGCTTCAGAATGAGAATTTCACTCTGCAGCGGAGTGTGCGCTGATATGAAACTTCCTGACAGATTAAAACTGTGTGCCGCACCGAGACTGGAACTCGGGAACTTTCCCTTTCACGGGCAAGTGCTCTACCAACTGAGCTACTGAAGCACGACTCACGCCCCGTCCTCACAGCTCTACTTCTGCCAGTACCTCGTCTCCTACCTTCCAAACTTTACAAAAGCTCTCCTGCGAACCTTGCAGAACTAGCACTCCTGGACGAAAGGATACTGCGGAGACACGGCTTAGCCACAGCCTGGGGGATGTTTCCAGAATGAGATTTTCACTCTGCAGCGGAGTGTGCGCTGATACGAAAGTTCCTGGCAGATTAAAATTGTGTGCCGGTAAGGAACTCGAAATCGGGACCTTTGCCTTTCGCGGGCAAGTCCTATACCAACTGAGCTACGCAAGTACGACTCACGCCTCGTCCTCACAGCTTTACTCCGCACACTCCGCCGCAGAGTGAAAATCTCATTCTGGAAACATCTCCCAGGCTGTGGCTAAGCAATGTCTCCGCAATATCGTTTCTTTCAGGAGTGCTAGTTCTGCAAAGTTCGCAGGAGAGCTTCTGTAAAGTTTGGAAGGTAGGACACGAGGTACTGGCAGAAGTAAAGCTGTGAGGAGGCGGAGAGCGTCGACCTTGGGTAGCTCAGTTGGTAGAGCACTTGCCCGCGAAACGGAAAGATCCGGCACACAGTTTTAATCTGCCAGGAAGTTTCAGGGATACAGCTATTCGATCCTGCTTCTCAGTTTATACGTCAAAGATAGAACATAAATTAAAGAATGGGATTAAAATTAAATGTGAAAGGATATTAACGACAAGAATCGCTGATGAAGTTTTTATCTTCAACTAAATTGAATAATTACAGAACTTCCTGAATGAAATCCACAGTCTAATGAGATGATGGTATGGCCTGAGAGGGTTTCTGGCCGCCTAGTGGAAGTCTTTAAATCTGACGTCAGTCCGGAGCCTTGAGCTTCGAAGATGATGAAAACCACACAAAATCCACCCTGAAGACACATAAAATATACGACCCGGCTAGGGACTCAAAGCCAAGTCCGCCACACGGCCTTAGCAATGGAGGCGAACGACAGTCTAAACACTATAGCTCTCAGTCCCTAAATGGTTTAATGACTACAGAATACGGAATGACAGTAAGCGGGAGAGAGACGAACGTAAAGAGGAGTAACAGAAATGAGGTTAGCGATAATCCACAAACTAGACAAAGTTAAGGAATTCTGCTGTCTTGGAAAAAATTGCTACACCACGAAGATGACGTGCTACAGACGCGAAATTTAACCGACAGGAAGGAGATGATGTGATATTCAAATGATTAGCATTTCCGAGCATTCACAAAGGGTTGGCGCCGGTGGCGGCACCTATAACGTGCTGACATGGGGAAAGTTTCCAACCGATTTCTCATACACAAACAGCAGTTGACAGGCGTTGCCTGGTGAAATGTTGTTGTGATGCCTCGTGTAAGGAGGAGAAATGCGTATCACCACGTTTCTGACTTTGATAAAGGTCGGATTGCAGCCTATCGCGATTGCGGTTTATCGTATCACGACACTGCTGCTCGCGTCGGTCGAGATCCAATGACTGTTATGACTATTAGCAGAATATGGAATCAGTGGATTCAGGAGGGTAATACGGAACGCCGTGCTGGATCCCAACCGCGTCGTATCACTAGCAGCCAAGATGACAGGCATCTTATCCACATGGCTGTAACGGATCGTGCAGGCACGTCTCGATCCCTGAGTCAACAGACGGAGGCGTTTGCAAGACAACAACCATCTGCACGAACGGTTCGACGACGTATGCAGCAACATGGACTATAAGCTCGGAGACCATGGCTGAGGTTAGCCTTGACGTTGCATCACAGACAGGAGCGCCTGCGATGGTGTACTCAACGACGAACGTGGGTACACGAATGGTAAAACGTCATTTTTTCGGATGAATCCAGGTTCTGTTTATAGCATCATGATGGTCGCATCCGTGTTTGGCGACATCGCGGTGAACGCACATTGGAAGCGTGTATTCGTCATCGCCATACTGGCGTATCACCCGGCGTGGTGGTATAGGGTGCCATTGGTTACACGTCTCGGTCACCTCTTGTTCGCGTTGATGGCACTTTGGACAGTGGACGTTACATTTCTGAAGTGCTACGACCCGAGGCTCTGCCTTTCATTCGATCCCTGCGAAGCCCTACATTTCAGCAGGATAATGCACGACCGCATGTTGCAGGTCCTGTACGGGTCTCTCTGGATACAGAAAATGTTCGACTGCTTCTCTGGCTAGCACATTCTCCAGATCTCTCACCAACTGAAAATGTCTGGTCAATCGAGGCCGAGCAAGTGGCTCGTCACAATACGCCAGTCACTACTCTTGATGAACTGTGGTATCGTGTTGAAGCTGCATGGCCAGTTATACCTGTACACGGCATCCAAACTCTGTTTGACTCAATGCCCAGGCGTGTCAAGGCCGTTATTACGGCCAGAGGTGGTTGTTCTGGGTTCTGATTTCTCGGGATCTATGCACCCAAATTGCGGGAAAATGAAATCACATTCCAGTTCTAGTATAATAAATTTGTCCAATGAATACAAGTTTATCATGTGCATTTCTTCTTTGTGTAGCAATTTTAATGGCCGGTAGTGTACCTACGGGAGATTTGGTCATAACCTGAGATTTACAAACATCTGTAGATATTCGATTCGAGTCTGGTTTACCTGCCAGCATTCTGCAGCTGGAAGAGTATAAGCTGCACGCATTTAACGACGAATATTGTAGCTGACGTCACTTCTCGTTTGCACAAGGTTCGACAGGCGTTTCCGATGAGTACACGTGACGTCCGACGCGTGGGTGGGTCGGAGAATTCTGTCGGCGATATGGGCTGCGTGCTCCGATACTGCAGTCGATGGGCGCAGTCGATATTAACGAGAGTGGATAGGACGGCCCACTGCTTTGGTTTTGGGAGGGGGGGGGGGGGTGGAAGGGGGGTTGTGGGCGCCCAGCCCGCGGGCACGTCTGCTTGTTAATGTCGGGTCTGGGTACGGCGCCAGGCCGCGGCGTCGTTAGCACACAGCTCCGATGGCAGAGGCGGGATTGATTTCTCCCGCTCTGGTCCCTGCGACCGCAGAACACAAGCCCAGCCGTACGGCGGTCGGGCCTACGTGACGGACCCCCTGGCGTTCTGGAGGTTGTTAATGCGTTCTGTCTATCGTGTGTCGAGGGGGAAAAGTTAGAGCTCCGGACGGTGTGGCTTCTACTTCGACGTACATGATCCTCGAGCCTCTGCATAGCGCACGTCACTGAGTGACTTGTGCCATCACTATACAGGGCTATTACAAATGATTGAAGCGATTTCATAAATTCATTGACATTTCATAAATTCATTGACATATGGTCACGACACACTACAGATACGTAGAAAAACTCATAAAGTTTTGTTCAGCTGAAGCCACATTTCAGGTTTCTGCCGCCAGAGCGCTCGAGTGTGCTGTGAGACAAAATGGCGACAGGAGCCGAGAAAGCGTATGTCGTGCTTGAAATGCACTCACATCAGGCAGTTATAACAGTGCAACGACACTTCAGGACGAAGTTCAACAAAAATCCACCAACTGCTGACTCCATACGGCGATGGTATGCGCAGCTTAAAGCTTCTGGATACCTCTGTAAGGGGAAATCAACGGGTCGGCCTGCAGTGAGGGAAGAAACGGTTGAACGCTTGCGGGCAAGTTTCACGCGTAGCCTGCGGAAGTCGACGAATAAAGCAAGCAGGGAGCTAAACGTACCACAGCCGACGGTTTGGAAAATCTTACGGAAAAGGCTAAAGCAGAAGCCTTACGGTTTACAATTACTACAAGCCCTGACACCCGATGACACAGTCAAACGGTTTGAATTTTCGGCGCGGTTGCAACAGCTCATGGAAGAGGATGTGTTCAGTGCGAAACTTGTTTTCAGTGATGAAGCAACATTTTTTCTTAATGGTGAAGTGAACAGACACAATGTGCGAATCTGGGCGGTAGAGAATCCTCACTCATTCGTGCAGCAAATTCGCAATTCACCAAAAGTTAACGTGTTTTGTGCAACCTCACGGTTTAAAGTTTACGGCCCCTTTTTCTTCTGCGAAAAAAACTTGTATCTGGACATGCTGGAAAATTGGCTCATGCCACAACTGGAGACCGACAGCGCCGACTTCATCTTTCAACAGGATGGTGCTCCACCGCACTTCCATCATGATGTTCGGCATTTCTTAAACAGGAGATTGGAAAACAGATGGATCGGTCGTGGTGGAGATCATGATCAGCAATTCATGTCATGGCCTCCACGCTCTCCCGACTTAACCCCATGCGATTTCTTTCTGTGGGGTTATGTGAAAGATTCAGTGTTTAAACCTCCTCTACCAAGAAACGTGCCAGAACTGCGAGCTCGCATCAACGATGCTTTCGAACTCATTGATGGGGACATGCTGCGCCGAGTGTGGGAGGAACTTGATTATCGGCTTGATGTCTGCCGAATCACTAAAGGGGCACATATCGAACATTTGTGAATGCCTAAAAAACTTTTTGAGTTTTTGTATGTGTGTGCAAAGCATTGTGAAAATATCTCAAATAATAAAGTTACTGTAGAGCTGTGAAATCGCTTCAATCATTTGTAATAACTCTGTACATTCTCTTCCTCAATGGAGCCGGCCGCAGTGGCCGAGCGGTTCTAGGCGCTACAGTCTGGAACCGCGCGACCGCTGCGGTAGCAGGTTAGAATCCTGCCTCGGGCATGGATGTGTTTGATGTCCCTAGGTTACTTAGGTTCAAGTAGTTCTAAGTCCTAGGGGACTGATGACCTCAGAAGTTAAGTCCCATAGTGCTCACAGCCATTTGAACTTCAATGGAGAAAGGAAGTATAACTGATATAATTGCGTACGCTTCCGCGGCCAGAGTCAGTCGACATAAAAGTTTTCTGGGTTTGGTACCGCGTCATAATGTAAAAACTACTGCAGCTATAGGAAAGCAAACGTTTCGGCCACGATTGCAGCGCTTTCTTCTGGGTCTAATGACATTCAGAAGCGGTACCAAACCCAGAAAACTTTTATGTCGAAATATAACAGCATTTAAGTCCCTGTATCTCCCAGAATATTATACTGGACAGCGAATGGTGAAAAAGAAGTTGCATTTGATGTGTCCCCCTTGCACAAAACGTTTAGAGTCACACATGTTGGATGAGTTCTAGTCTGTTACTTCCTTTGTATTCCTCTCCTTTCTTCTTGAAGTATGTATCAAATGTTCTTCTCTTCACCGCTTTTGCCAATCACCTCCTCATGCATCATCTTATCAGTACATCTAATTTTTAACATCCTCCTACAGTATCCAATCTCAGACGATTCGATTCTCCTTTTTCCGGTTGTCTATGGTTTACTACCATACTATGCTGACCTCTAAACGTACTGTCTCAGAAATTTCTGCCTCATACTAACACAATGTATTAATAGTAGTAGACTTTTGTGGTAGGAAATGCCTTTTTGCCTGTGCTAGTCTGGTTTTTTGTGTTCTCCTTGATTTGTCCGTCATGTATTATATTACACAACTGGCCATTAAAATTACTACACCAAGAAGAAATACAAATGATAAACGGGTATTCGTTGGACAAATATATTATACTAGAACTGACATGTGATTACATTTTCACGCAATTTGGGTGCATAGATCCCGAGAACTCAATACCCAGAAAAACCACCTCTGGCTGTAATAACGGCCATGATACGCCTGGGCATTGAGTCAAACAGAGCTTGGATGGCGTGTACAGGTACAGCTGCCCATGCAACTCCAACACGATACCACAGTTCATAAAGAGTAGTGACTGGCGTATTGTGACGAGCCAGATGCTCGGCCACCATTGACCAGACGTTTTCAATTGGTAAGAGATCTGGAGAATGTGCTGGCCAGGGCAGCAGTGCAACATTTTCTGTATCCAAAAAGGCCCGTACAGGATCTGCAACATGCGGTCGTGCATTATCCTGCTGAAATGTGTGGTTTCGCAGGGATCGAATGAAGGGTAGAGCCACGGGTCGTAACACATCAGAAATGTAACGTCCACTGTTTAAAGTGCCGTCAATGCGAACAAGAGGTGACCGAGACGTGTAACCAATGGCACCCCATACCACCACGCCGGGTGATACGCCAGTATGGCGATGACGAATACACGCTTCCAATGTGCGTTCACCGCGATGTCGCCAAACTCGGATACGACCATCATGATGCTGTAAACAAAAGCTGGATTCATCCGAAAAAATGACGTTTTGCCATTCGTGCACCCAGGTTCGTCGTTGAGTACACCATCGCAGGCGCTCCTGTCTGTGATGCAACGTCAAGGCTAACCGCAGCTATGGTCTCCGAGCTGACAGTCCATGCTGCTGCAAACGTCGTCAAACTGTTCGTGCAGATGGTTGTTGTCTTGCAAACGTCCCCATCTGTTGACACAGGGATCGAGACGTGGCTCTTCACGATCCGTCACAGCCATGCGGATAAGATGCCTGTCATCTCGACTGCTAGTGATACGAGGCCATTGGGATCCATGCACGACGTTCCGTATTACCCTCCTGAACCCACCGATTCCATATTCTGCTAACAGTCATTGGATCTCGGCCAACGCGAGCACCAATGTCGCGGTACGATAAACCGCAATCACGATAGGCTACAATCCGACCTTTATCAAAGTCGGAACCGTTATGGTACGCATTTCTCCTCCTTACACGAGGCATCACAGCAACGTTTCACCAGGCAACGCTGGTCAACTGTTGTTTGTGTATGAGAAATCGGTTGGAAACTTTCCACATGTCAGCACGTTGTAGGTGTCGCCACCGGCGCCAACCTTGTGAGAATGCTCTGAAAAGCTAATCATTTGCATATCACAGCATCTTCTTCCTGTCGGTTAAATTTCGCGTCTGTAGCACGTCATCTTCTTGGTGTAGCAATGTTAATGGCCAGAAGTGTTGTAAGACAATACGTCCAAGCTACGTTGTCGCTGCTGTCTACAAGCTGCACGCTGTGATTTTAGTGTTTCCCGCTCATCACATCATCCAATAACGTGATGGGAGTGATTGATCCGTGGAGGTTAGACGAGATTGTTTCGCGAACGCTATTGACAAAGGAATGAGATTTTCCTGGTGACACATGAGTCTACACTTAATCTTTAATAAGGATAGAAGTTGATGCAATGAATTAAAATTTGTGTCAATTTTCTTAGGAAGATGTACTAAGCACTATACCACTATAACACTGTGGCTACCACAGGTGCACGGTCTGTCTCAGGTCAATGCTCTCCCTAACACAAACTTCAATTGACACTGTCATCCAATTTTCTCCTACTTAAATCGTCTCCTAGAAAATGAAATTCCATCAGATCAGTAGATCACATACATCTGAGGTAGAGGCAGGATTTTACTATTGCGTACAAAGTTTGGGTGCTATTCCAATTTCGGAGCGTCTCGGCAATACTGGCGAGTTATAGTGTGACAGTTATTGAACTATAAAAAAAAATGTAAATTAGTTACAAACTACGACTTTCACACATTTTATTCATCATGTAAAAGTTACTAGAGATATTCGGATTTAGGTTATGACATGTTCGATATTCATGCCATCAATGACGATGATATGGAGCAGACGAAATTCCGCAGCGAAATTCTGCATCACCAGCTGAAGTGTCAGAACATCTATGCTGTCGATGACCTTCTGAATGGCTGCTTTCACCTCAACAATGGTTTTTGGTTTGTTGCTGTACACCAGGTGTTTAATATAGCCCCACAAAATGGAGTCGCATGTGTTCAGATCTGGAGAATATGGCGGCCAATCGAGGCCTATGCCAGTGGTCTCAGGGACCTCAGAGCCGGATTGCTGACCCCAAAGCGCTCCTCCAGGACATCAAAAAGTCTCCTGCTTCGATGTGGTCGAGCTCCGTCTTGCATGAATCACGTCTTTTCGAAATCAGGGTGACTTTGGATAATGGGGATGAAATCGCCATCCAAAACCTTCACTTACCGTACGGCAGTCACCGTGCCATGAAGGAATATCGCACCGATTACTCCTCGACTGGGTAGTGCACGCCACACAGTCACCCCTTGAGTGTGAAGAGACTTCTCGATCGCGAAATGCGGATTCTCAGTCCCCCAAACGAGACAATTTTCCTTATTGACGAACCCATCCAGATGAAAGTGGGCTTCGTCGCTAAACCAAGTAACAAAGCGCGTGCGCGTGTGCATACTAGTTCCCATGATGCCCCGCTGCCAATCGTGGTGTTCGAATGTCCTAACGCAAACCGTTCAGAAGTTATGACGATTTTATTTTATATTTTAGTTCAATAACTGTCACCCAGTAAAAAGGGAAAATTGGCTGAAAGTGTGAATTGAAGTTTGTGTTAGGGAGGGCAGTGGACTAGAGTAGTCCATGCAGGGGTGGTAGCCACAATGAGACGGTGGTGCAGTAGTTAGCACGTCTGCCTCGTAAGTACGAGACCTGGGTTGAATTTCTGGCCGTTCGCGAATTTTTTGTTTCAGCTTCTACCATTACCAATGTTGAGAACACGTATAGAAAACCGGCATTTGCTGCTGTTTCCAGAATGCTACTACTGCCACTAACGTACGTTTCGAGTAAGCACCGCGTAAACAAGTTAAGAAAATTTAGGGCTCGTATCGAGGCATATTGGCAGTCATTTTTAACCCGAAATGAGATTTTTCTCTCTGCAGCGGAGTGTGCGCTGATATGAAACTTCCTGGCAGATTAAAATTTTGTGTCGGACCGAGATTTGAACTCAGGACCTTCGCCTTTTGCTCTACCATCTGAGCTACCCAAGCACGACTCACGCCTTGTCCTCACAGCTGTACTTCCGCCAGTACCTCGTCTCCTGCTTTCCACAGGTCGTGAGTTCGAGTCTCGGTCCGGCACACAGTTTTAATTTGCCAGGAAGTTTCATTTTTAACCAGATCTATTTACGAGTAGTACAATGTACCCATTCCTATGGACCATAATTGTGGCTTGCAGTGAATTGGAGTAGATATGGATGTAGATTTGTCACAATTTCCACTGTTGCATGTTGCTAGAGAAAGTTTTGTGTGTCTTTTCGTCATTCTCTGACTTAGTTTTAAGTATAGCGTCTTCTGTGAATGAAATTGTATACTTCAAGGTTACAACCGTAATTGGTAATTTAAGAAGACTCGTTAAAAGTTTCGTGAACAGCTCCCGATATTCAACAAAGCCGAAAATAGTGTTCAGAAGCTGATGCTAAACGGAACTCCAGTGGTGATGTCTAAGATAATCCTAAATCCTACTTTAGACGGAGTCACTAAGCTGGGAAACTCGTTTCTTGAAACCAGCACTCCAAAACTAGGCTGTTGATATACTTTCCGGGATGTGAGGTAGTGGTCCAAGAACTTTTCTGCTCCTTACGTTTCGTCCAGGACTGCGCTGGACTTCCTCAGAGGCGCTGCTCCGCTGAGTCTTGCCGAGTCTCCGCTGAGTCGGCAAGACTCAGCGGAGCAGGCCTCTGAGGAAGTCCAGCGCAGTCCTGGACGAAACGTAAGGAGCAGAAAAGTTCTTGGACCACGACCTCACATCCCGGAAAGTATATCAACAGCCATGTGACCCGATCGTGAAAGCGTTCATTCTACACTGCAAAACTAGGTTCGTAGATGGCTACCAACTTCAGTTTAATCGTTTTACGAGTGCCAAATCACCATTTTCGTTCCTAAAAGGTAAGTTGTGGCAGCTTTAGTGGTACTGACTGAGTTCACACGTGTCTCTTTGAAATCAATACAAAAGAAAAGGAATAAACACACACAGACTCCTTGCGCAAAGATTGTTCCGTTAAATTTCTCTGGCGCACAGCGGGAATTTTTGCGGCTGCACGCCCGAAATTTAAAGGGACAAAAATAAACTCGTTTGAATTCGTGACTGAAAAAAGAGACGATGTCAGCTCAAGCGATTAGCAACGAAATAATGGTACATTTCGCCAAAAGCTTGTAACTTTGCAATTACATATGTTCTTTTTTATTCTACGCTAAAGTATTAATTTCAACCGTGAAACTAGGACAGTTGATCTGAAACTGTGTGGTGGGAGAAGAGCGACAAAGCGAAAAAGAAATCCTTCCATTAATAATTCTGAAAAATTGATTTGTGGCACGTAAGCTTTTAAAAGGCGCCTGAACCACCACACAGATTCGTGTTGTTGTAAATACGGTATCTGCGAACCTGGTGTGAATGTGGTCAGGGTGCGAAACAATCACTTGAGAGATCAACTCGCCTTTATCTTGGAAAGAGCATGAAAATTATGACATATAGTTAATAATTTTATTCAATCTGTACTGACCGACATAGAGCTGCACCGGAACTAATGGAGGTTTCTTTAATATTCGTTAAAGACTTTTAGAGAGGTAAGAGTGCAACGGGAATACCACCATTAATGCCGACGAGAGAAGGTGTAGGTGGACAGGGTACATCGAGAGTCTCTATGAAAGGAAGACTCGTCCGATGACGTGCTAGATAGAGGAAGCGGCAACAAAACGACTGTTCACGCTGGCGATATTCCATCTGACTTTCGGAAAAAAACTTCATTCACTTTATTCTCAATGTAGCAAGAACCGATAATTACGAGAAGTATCGCACAATCAGTTTAACAGGTCGTACATACAAGTTACTGGTAAGAATAGTGTACACAAAAGTGGGAACGAAAATTGAGGATGTGTTAGATGAGGATCAGTTTCGCTTTAGGAAAGGTAAAGACGCCAGTTCTGACGATGCGGTTGATAATGGAATAAAGACTCTAGCAAAATCAAGATACTTTCATTGGATTTGTGGACCCGAAGAAAGCGTTCGGCAATGGGGTAATGTGTTCGATATCCTTGGAAAAATATGGGTAAGCTATAAGGAAAGACGGGTAATAGACAATGCGTACAAGAGCCATGAGCGAACAATTACATTGGAAGGGAAAGAACGAAGTGCACGGATTAAAAAGGTTGTAAGACAGGGATGTAGTCTTTCTCCTCTACTGTTCAGTCTGTACATCGAAGAAACAACGATAAAAATAAAAGAAACGGTAAAGAGTGTGATTAAAACTTAAGATGAACCGGTATCAATGTTAACAATTCGCATATGACGTTGCTATCCCCAGCGAAATTGAAGAAGAATTACACGATGTGTCGAATGAGATGAGCAGTGTGATGAGTACAGAATATGGATTGAGAGCAAATCGAAGCAAGATGAAAGTACTGAGAAGTAACTGAAACGAGAACAGCAAAAATCGTAACATCAGAATTGGGGATCACGAAGTAGGTGAGGACGACGGATGGAGCAAGAAGGACACAAAAAGAAGACAAGCACTGACAAAAATGCATTCTTGGCTGAGGGAAGTCTACTACTATCAGCTGTACGTCAGAATTTGGGGAACAATTTTGTGAGAATATGGATATGGAGAACTGCATTGCATGGTAGTGCGAGTTGGACTGTAGGAAAAACAGAAGAGAATTGAAGCGTTTCAGAGGTGGTGCTGCAGAAGAATGTTGAAAATTAGGTGATAGGGTGAGTGATGAGAAGGTCCGCCGTAGAAGGAAAGGGCAAAGGAAGTGACCCGTGGCTGGCTCGCGTCATGCTTTGTTTTTCTATCATTCCTTGCAGTCCAGTGGTGGCTTATTTCTTCTTCAGTTACCGCCATAACGTTGCTGTCGTCTCTCCGTGAGCGGCAGCAGCAGCGTGTATCGATACTAGTACTGCTGTACTATTTTTGGTGTGGATGATGTACACTCCTGGAAATGGAAATAAGAACACCGTGAATTCATTGTCCCAGGAAGGGGAAACTTTATTGACACATTCCTGGGGTCAGATACATCACATGATCACACTGACAGAACCACAGGCACATAGACACAGGCAACAGAGCATGCACAATGTCGGCACTAGTACAGTGTATATCCACCTTTCGCAGCAATGCAGGCTGCTATTCTCCCATGGAGACGATCGTAGAGATGCTGGATGTAGTCCTGTGGAACGGCTTGCCATGCCATTTCCACCTGGCGCCTCAGTTGGACCAGCGTTCATGCTGGACGTGCAGACCGCGTGAGACGACGCTTCATCCAGTCCCAAACATGCTCAATGGGGGACAGATCCGGAGATCTTGCTGGCCAGGGTAGTTGACTTACACCTTCTAGAGCACGTTGGGTGGCACGGGATACATGCGGACGTGCATTGTCCTGTTGGAACAGCAAGTTCCCTTGCCGGTCTAGGAATGGTAGAACGATGGGTTCGATGACAGTTTGGATGTACCGTGCACTATTCAGTGTCCCCTCGACGATCACCAGTCGTGTACGGCCAGTGTAGGAGATCGCTCCCCACACCATGATGCCGGGTGTTGGCCCTGGGCCGGCCGAAGTGGCCGTGCGGTTAAAGGCGCTGCAGTCTGGAACCGCAAGACCGCTACGGTCGCAGGTTCGAATCCTGCCTCGGGCATGGATGTTTGTGATGTCCTTAGGTTAGTTAGGTTTAACTAGTTCTAAGTTCTAGGGGACTAATGACCTCAGCAGTTGAGTCCCATAGTGCTCAGAGCCATTTTTTTTTGTTGGCCCTGTGTGCCTCGGTCGTATGCAGTCCTGATTGTGGCGCTCACCTGCACGGCGCCAAACACGCATATGACCATCATTGGCACCAAGGCAGAAGCGACTCTCGTCGCTGAAGACGACACGTCTCCATTCGTCCCTCCATTCACGCCTGTCGCGACACCACTGGAGGCGGGCTGCACGATGTTGGGGCGTGAGCGGAAGACGGCCTAACGGTGTGCGGGACTGTAGCCCAGCTTCATGGAGACGGTTGCGAATGGTCCTCGCCGATACCCCAGGAGCAACAGTGTCCCTAATTTGCTGGGAAGTGGCGGTGCGGTCCCCTACGGCACTGCGTAGGATCCTACGGTCTTGGCGTGCATCCGTGCGTCGCTGCGGTCCGGTCCCAGGTCGACGGGCACGTGCACCTTCCGCCGACCACTGGCGACAACATCGACGTACTGTGGAGACCTCACGCCCCACGTGTTGAGCAATTCGGCGGTACGTCCACCCGGCCTCCCGCATGCCCACTATACGCCCTCGCTCAAAGTCCGTCAACTGCACATACGGTTCACGTCCACGCTGTCGCGGCATGCTACCAGTGTTAAAGACTGCGATGGAGCTCCGTATGCCACGGCAAACTGGCTGACACTGACGGCGGCGGTGCACAAATGCTGCGCAGCTAGCGCCATTCGACGGCCAACACCGCGGTTCCTGGTGTGTCCGCTGTGCCGTGCGTGTGATCATTGCTTGTACAGCCCTCTCGCAGTGTCCGGAGCAAGTATGGTGGGTCTGACACACCGGTGTCAATGTGTTCTTTTTTCCATTTCCAGGAGTGTGTTTTGCGGCTGTGCTGTGTGTGGCAGTGGTCGGTTGGGGCAGAGCAGCGAGGAAGTCTCCACGGCGCGTGATCAGGCCGGAGCTGATGGCGGCGTGCACGCGCGGTTGGAGTTGTGAGGCACTTCTTACGAGGGTTACGAAGATCGTCGCCCACCTATCCTGGACACTAAAGTTGAGTGCTCACTTAAGCTACTATGAAGCCTCAACTGCTAACACATCTCTTCGTATGGTCCTGGTTGTCGCTTTCTGGGAGATTCTCGCGAGCAAACCCGTGTGTGCATTGAAGTCGGCTACAATTGCAGCCATCTTCCTGTGTGGTGTTTAACTTAATTTAATTCATTCCTTCATTAGTGAAGTGCACAAACGGTATCTTCTGCCTTGTGGCCGTTGACGTTCCGGTGACCTGCCCTGGTCGTTGAAGTAGTTTTGGCAGTGTATTTGGCTGGCCAGAGGGGCCGAGCGGTTCTAGGCGCTACAGTCTGGAACCGCGCGACCGCTACGGTCGCAGGTTCGAATCCTGCCTCGGGCATGGATATGTGTGATGTCATTAGGTTAGTTAGGTTTAAGCAGTTCTAAGTTCTAGGGAACCGATGACATCAGAAGTTAAGTTCCATAGTGCTCAGAGCCATTTGAACCATTTTTTGGCAGTGTATTTTCCTCGTTGTGTTGATGCTGTCCAGCACGGTGTGTAGTTCGATAGCTGAGGTGTTGTTGGTAGTTTTGGGCGTTTATTCTGACTTGGCTGGATTGGGCAACAGTATGCAGAACGTTGTGCTATTGACATCTTGTTGTCGTTTTGCTGGTTGGGTGGAGCAGAACTGATCTTGTTGGTTGGTTTTGTCGGCTGGCTATCGGTTGGGTTGCCTTCCGATTAAGAGGTTGTCGATCTGGCTGCCTGTCTCATCTGAACGTGCGTTAGTGTTACCTTCTGAGTGCCGCTCCTTGTGTTTTACATAGTGATTTTCTTTTTATTCTTAAGTACTCTGCTTGGCGTTGAGCCGAGTTTTAGCTTATTAAAATTGAAATCCTTTTTCTCTTAGGCCTTAAGACGTAAAATATTCTTTCTTGTTTGGTATGTGGCCGTCAGTCGAGTTTTCAGCCTCTTCAAATCAGAAGTTGAAAATTTTGTCAACGCCTTAAGCTGATAAATTGTTTTGTTGATATGCGGCCCTCAGCCGAGTTTTCAGCCTATTTAGATTAAACTTTGAAAATCTTTGTCTCGGCCTTAAGCCTTAACACTGTTCTTGATTCATGTGAGGCCTTCAGCCGAGTTCTATGGGAAAAAATTTGGGTTAAGGCTTTCAGTCTTTGTTTGATGATAAAAATTTTTTTTCTAAGGAGTGGTATCTCCAAAAGAACTCCTGTACCTCAACTGCTTATTTAATCCTTGTGCCTTGGATTTTCCATGTGACCTTCAGCCGATCTAAATTAAATCAAAGAAAGTCTTTCGTTAAAACCTTGAGAGTTTTGATTCTTGCTTGTGTGATTGTGTGTTTTAAGAAATAAAGTTTACATGTTGAGTGCAACTGACAGTAACTTATTTTGGCCCCTTCCGCTCTGTCCTGCTAGCCCAAGGATTTCAGGAATATGCGGAAAACACTGACGAATAAGGGACAGGATGATAGGACATCTGTTAACACATCAGGGAATAACTACCATGGTACTAGAGGGAACTGCAAAGGGTAAAAAATACAGGGGAAGACAGAAACTGGAATACGTCCAGCAAACAACTGAGGACGTAGGTTGCAGGCTACTCTGTGATGAAGACATTGTCACAGGAGAGGAGTTCGCGGCAGGCCGCATCAAACCAGCCACGGTCCGCCCGCCGGACAAACGCACTTGCCGATACTGCAATATGGTAGCTGCTGGTACCTCCGCAATTTGACAGACTGCCACATAACAGCCGCCACATCTCAATCACCGACCTCCAGAGGTTTCCAGGCAGCACAGAGACATGGCGCTTCCGCTGTCTCGGCGCTGGACCATGGAATATTGAAACTGCCAGGAGCAGACCGTTATCATCGACAAAGCTGTGCACTGGTACAGACATCACTGAACTTATGACGCAGCTACTTGCGGCGTCTCAGAGACGTGAAGCAGCAACCACCGTCTGACTGCTTGAGACTGATACCGCCAGCACGTGGCCGCCGCGTCCATGGCCCAAGCCAATCCTTGAGGACATCCCAGCAACGGCCGCTGCCCTCAACCGCAGCTCAACCTGCAGTTCGGTCTTCATCGCTCTGGATGTACTACTGGGCTCGGCTGCCTGGACCTGCTGTGATCTGGCTCGTCATCGCCCACCGTCTACTGTCTGCCTACATTCTTGTACGACTGTTAATAAAGAGTTCTGGCAACAGACTGGCTGCCTAGATGATCTGCACCTCCAACCACTTCCAGGAGAAAACCTCACGCCTACACTTTCCCAAAGCAACTCCCCGATGAAAATCTATTGTAGTTCTTCGTCAGTGATCGATAGTTAACTGACACAGAAGTGTATTTTTTAATGCTGTCAAATCCTAAATCTAGGTCCCTGGTTATTAGATTTATACTGGTAACTTATCTTCTTCCGGCATCTGCCAACAACTACCGAACTATTTCATTGTTGACATCATTTTCCTAAATTTTTGAGTAGGTGATTATTCTAGAACAGTAGTCACCTTAGCAAAAATAATATCCTAAACAGTTCAATGTTTGTATTTCAGGATTGCTCTACTGAGAATGCCATTAACATGTTCAGTCACCAGATTTCACAAGCATTAGGAGAAGCGTTAAATAATAAAATAGCGCCGTTTCTTGTTTTCTGCGACCTACCTAAGGCTTTTGACGGTGAGAATCACAGTATACTTCTAGAAAAATTGACATTTTATCGGATTGATGGCATAGCCATCCAATGGACAGTGACTTATCTAAACAAAGAACGCTGACAGCTGTACTTATTATTTCAGCCAATACAGGCACAAGTCTGATTGTGGAGTAACCACACATGGGGTCCACAAGCCTCAATCTTAGGTTCACTGTTGTTCCTTATGTCTGTAAATGGTTTTTCGCCTAATATACAACATGCAGGATTCGTTCTTTTTTGCAGATGACAGAAGAAATGGCATGCAAAGTTGTTAAAAGTATCATTGGTTTTTCTGTGAATGGTCTCACCCTCAATTTCAAAAAGACACAACATATTGAGTTCTGCAACATCTAGGTATAGCACACCAATGATGTTACACATGGTAAGGAAATAGTATATGGGGTGGAAACTTCAAAATTCTTAGCTATCCATATTGATGAGAATTTAAATTGGAAGAAGCACATTTCGGAACTTCTAGAACAACTTAGTGCTGCCACATTTGCGCTTAGGATCATTGGCGAGAGATAAATCAGTAAGCTGACGTACTTGGATATTTTCATTCTATGGAACAATTTTCTGAGTAACTCATCTTTAAGAAGGAAAGTCTGCATTGCACGAAAACGTGCTATAAGAATAAAATGTGGAGCTCAACCACTATCATCTTGTAGATATCTAAGGAGTTGGGCAGTCTGACTACTGCTTCACAGTATATTTATTCCCTCATGACGTTTGTTGTAAACAATCCACTACAGTTCAGAACGAACGCTGATGTACGTAAGTACAATACCAGAAGGAAAAATGACATTTGTACCCCACATTAAGGCTGTCTTCAGCAGAAAAAAGAAGGGCACAGTCCTGCAACAGAAAGTTTTGATACCTTACCCTATGATATAAATTACTTGCCCCGTAAGGGGCTTCCAGGCCAGTGACGCCAATCGCTCATTACATTTCCATATAAATTACCGACAGACAGCAACAGTTGAAAACAATCTCAGAACGTTTCTCCTTGACAACGCCTTCTATCAATAGAAGAATCTCTGTTACTGCAACGTATAATAAGTGGTATGAATTACTCACATCCACGAATTTTTTTGTTTGTGTAATGTTACAAAAATAACAAAAAAATTAAAGAATAAATACTTTAAAATGTTCATAATGTAACCATTTGCACAGATTATTTTGCGATGTAAATGGAAAATGACTCTTTCCACATCATTACGATCTGTCTTGCAAAATGATCCGTGGAGCATGTAACAAGTTATCTAAGTGACTGACTAGCCATCTTACTGCTGTACTTCACACAAAGGAAAAAACAACTAATCTACAGTGGAGTCTTAGAAGGATACTTTCCTCTCACGTTCTTGTCGATATTAATATTACAATCCCGTATTATTACGCCACACAAGGGCGGAAAAGGGAGGGTTGAAAACTAAAAGTACCCAGTGCTGCGTCGAATCACGTTCAAATTTCGTCGAATGGTTTTGAATGGTCTCTAGTGGTTCCAACACGTACAGGAGAGCAAAAATTGGGGTCACGTTGCACCTGAATGGGGTGCGATCATGTTCGATGGGGATGCAGACATATTACGTCTTCAGAGAAGGGCTGAAACGTCCGAGAGCTTCAGTAGTGTCAAAGATTTCCAAGATTTCCTGTTGCTCATCGCACTGCGAACTGTCGTTTTCGACCGTGAAATGTGGTGGAATAAACGCTCCCATGAAATGGGTGGTTTCAACAAAGTCCTTTAAGCCACTCGCTGCGGGCGTTTCGTTTCGATTCGAGCGGTGGTGCGTCTCAAACGTATTTCTGAGCTACCCATAAAGAAAATCTCGTGGTTTCAATTCCGGGAGTCGGGGTTCTGACTTCCACAGCAGAGACGTCAAAGGAAGGCGTGAAATACACTGAAGAGCCAAAGAAATTGGAACACCTGCACGCAGAAATTCCACCTGACGACGTGGCATGGACTCGACTAATGTCTGAAGAGTATGAGGGAGTGGAACTCTCTTTTGAACAGCACGTTGCAAGGCATCCCCGATAATGTTCATGTCTCTAGAGTTTGTGGTTAGCGGAAGTATTTAAACCCAGAAGTGTGTTTCTGGAGCCACTCGGTAGCAGTTCTGGACGTATGGGGTGTCGCATTTTCCTGCTGGAATCAGAATGCACAATTGACATTAATGGATATAGATGATCAGACAGGATGCTTACGTACGTGTCACATGTCAGAGTCGTGTCTAGTTGTGTCAGGGGTCCCACATCACTCCATCTGCACACGCACCACGCCATTACAGAGCCTCCACCAGCTTGAATAATCCCCTGCTGACATGCAGGGCCCATGAATTCATGAGGTTTTCTCCATACCCGTACACGTCCATCCCCTCGATACAATTCGAAGAGAAACTTGTCCGACCAGGTGTCATCTTTCCAGTCTTCAACAGTCCAATGACTGAGTTGACGGGCCCAGGCGAGCCGTAAAGCTTTGTGTCGTACAGTCATCATGGGTACATATTGATGATGTTTCATTGAATGGTTTGCACGCTCATACTTATCATACTTATCGACCTTAATAACAGTGAAAAATGAAACCGCGTGTACCTAATGGGAATTTTGGAAAAGCAATCGTCACCGAAGTTAACCTGTCGGTAAAGAGGGAGGAAAGGGTTACATCTAAATGAAAGGAAAAATGCAAGTGAAACTGGTGGAAATTAATTTTGAAATAGGGATAAAGTTAATAAAGAAAGTAAATGTGCGGCCGTTACGTTAACAATCAACTAGCGGTAATTAGATATTTGAGATTTGGGGGAAATTACGGTCGCCAGTCCTAAGGACAATTACTATAGTAAATGAAAAAGAAAGGTTATTACACATATAATTAGCACTAGAAGCGTGGCAACTGAAGGTTGACACGTGTAGTGTGAAAACTGAAAGTTTGTCAGAAGTAATAAATTTCGCTACACTTAATTTAGCAAAAGAATTAATGAAACCGGAAAATCGAAAGTTAATTTAGTGACTGAAGTTAATAGTGAGCTTTCTTTCTGAAGCACATCGAAATACAGTTAGTCTTGGACTACCTCAACAATCATTTCTAAAGCTACTTGAATCTACGCAATTTAGAAAGAAGAGATTTAACTTTGAACTTGAATTAAACGATTCTGAACAATTAACAATAGTGAAATTTAGTACGTACCAAGCTGAGCTGCAGTCACAAGTAAGCTAAAATACGGTAACAAAACTCGCACTCTTAATTTGTGCTTGTGTAATCTAACTATTGTAGCCAGCTATGAATACTAAAATTGAACTTTTAAATTAAAGCAGTGAAATGGAATTATGCTGTCGTTTGAATTTCAACGACACTCGGGTTCATTTCGGAAAAGGAAGGGACCCTGCTTGGCAATGCAATTGGGACAATGAGCAACAAAGGTTCATGCTAAGTTGCTGTAATTTTGCGAGGCAAATGGAACAAATTGAAAAGCTGAGATTTGCTATACAGTTCTGAAGCTTTACGTGCTTTTAGTCTTCCTTGTTGGTTGATTGAAGGTTTGAAGCCGTCGATCGAGGAGGTGACGACAGTCACTCATTGTCGGCCGTCGCTGTTGCAGAAGCTGGATGTTGGCGCGCCTTCTTCTCGACACGGTCACCAGGCGAAACGGGCTCTTGATGTGCGCTAGCTAATGCTTCCCGTCCGCGACACCATGTCAGAAACTATCATCGCGAGTCGATCGCAATTACATGCTGCAAACCCCGAAAGCGCGGCAACTCGCGGGAGCGCCACACAACACACCTGCTCCACTCGCTACTCCAGCCAGACTCCAACAGCTCTGCCCGCGCTTCACGCGGCAGAGTTAACACTACCAAAGATCCTACACACTTTGAGTCTTCACACGACCTATCGATGTAATCGTTCGATAGCAGTTTTCCCTAGGCAAGACCCAGCGTAAAAATACAAATAATATTTACGAAACAAACCAATTATACATCGACATAAATGCATAAATATATATATACAAATAGTAAAACAATTACAATATGTAAAGACACAGAAATGTCATATATTCAGGTAACAAAAATAAGGAAAACAAATTATAGTACAATAGATGGAAATAGGAGGATATGCATTTCCGGCGTTACACCCAGCATTGATATCTCCAATAATTTGCGGAAGTGTTGCACTTGTGTCACGTTGAACGTTTCTCTTTAGTCGTCGTTGATCTCGTTCTTGCAGGATCTTTTTCCGGCCGCAGCGATGTTGGAAAATTGATGTTTTATCTTATTCCTGATATACACGGTACACTCCTGAAATGGTCATTTTGGAAAATCCCTACTTCATCGCTTCTGACAAGATCCTGTGTTCCATCAATCGTGTGTCGACTGTAACACGACGTTCAAACTCACTTAAATCTTGATAGCCTGCATTGTAGCAGCAGTAACCGATCTAACAACTGCGCCAGACACTTGTTGTGTTATATAATCGTTGCCGACAGCGGCGTCGTATTGGCTGATTGATTTGGTGGAAGAGACCAAACAGCGAAGCCATCGGTCTCATCGGAGTAGGGAAGGATGGGATACGGAGTCGGCCGTGCCCTTTCAAAGGAACCATCCCGGCATTTGCCCGAACCGGTTTAGGGAAATCACGGAAAACCTAAATCAGGATGGCGATTGAACCGTCGTTCTCTCGAATGCTAGTCCAGTCACACTGCGCCACCTCGCTCGGTCAGCGCCATATTCAGCCTGTTTACATATCTCTATATTTGATTATGCGTTCCTGTACCAGATTCTTTGGCGCTTCATTGTGTGCGTAGGAAAGGCTGTGACGACCTTCTCATTATGCGACACATCGTGGACTCGGGTAGAATTGTGGTAAAACTTAGTGCCAGTGTGATATAATTAACCCGCCATACATCTCACTTGAATGTCCACACATTGGCGTTTTTTCTTTCTTTTGCCTTCGTACATGCTTTATCATTCAAAGCATCGTCGAGTCCGAGGATGACGTCACAGGGCGCCATGCCTTTGCGCCATCAGAGGAATGTTGTAGGCAGACTTGAGCCAAATTTCAAATTATGCGTCGCAGTTTGAGGCAGTTATGGAGTTTCGATAAGGTGTTCCTTTAATTCTGTTGCGCGGTGTATCATTGAACTACTGTGTTCTGGAGCTGAGGACCCGTAGCTTACCCAGACACAATGTTTTCAATTCCACCGTGCGTATTGCATCTGTTGAAACGCTATATAACCTAATACGATACTCATCTCACCGTTTCGTGCCGTGAAAGATGGAACTCCCCGAAAATGTATAATTTTCCAGTGACTTTCGCCGCTAGGGATCCTCATGCCCATTTCCTGGCAGCGGAGTTGGGAAACTTTTTAGGTTTACAACTTCGCTTCCGCCCTTTTTTCTCGAAGTTCGAAGCTCTATTGTGAAAAAATTACAAACAAATTTACGATTGATTGGCCACCACTAGCTACTACTTTCTCCCTGCTTTCCAATAGCATGAAAGGCTCGCGGCGGAAGAACTGGACGTCTTTTGAGAAGATCCATGAATCGATCCAATTTTGCACTTGTTCACATGATCTGAAATGCTGTCAGCCAAGCCGTGTGCCGTTCATCCAAAAAGGTGGTAGTCAGAGGGAACAGTATCTGGAGAATACGGCGGGTGGGGAAACTTCTCATTTCGAAGTTTCCAAGTATCTTTTGATGAGTATTGCGGCGTGAGGTCGAACAGTGACATGTCGCAAAATCACCTCTCCCTGTCTGATGCTGTATCGTGGCCGTTTGTCTTTCAGTGTGCGGTACAAATACAGCAAAGATGGGATCTGAGCCAGAAAGTCTGCCCTTTTAATTATGCTTTCCCTTTGAAATTCAGAAACTTGTTGTTCCTCAGTGCAAATTCTTCTACGGTATTGTAGTGAACCTGAGTTTTAATCATGTAGTTTTTCATTTACATCCTTATTTTAGCCTTTGTCCTTATCGACATCACGTTACATCACGGCAGCCGTTCCCAGCCTCCTTTGCCTTTTACTTTTAACTTATTTCTCGGATACTTCCGCGAAAAGTTTCAACGTTAATATTAACAAGCGTTACTATCTAATGCCGAGAAAAAAGTATATCACTCCATTAAAAAAACATATTTGGTTGAATACCTCCCTCTGCATACTATAAAATGCCAAAAGCTTCCTTTCGATCTATTAAATAGTTATCGATATAAAAAGGGTGCACTTGTGAGTGATTCACTTTGTATGTGTGTGTGTATGTGTGTGTGTGTGTGTGTGTGTGTGTGAATGGATGATGGATGGGTGCGGAGGTGTTACTCAAGCAGGAATTGAAAATGTCTTTGAAAAACACTTTCTTCTTGGTTGTGAGAGACGCACAAACAACCATTGAAATTCCCAACAGACTTTTCACAAACCCTTGCGAGGCATGTTTTCCGCGCAAATGGAAGTGTCGTGTCACTGGTGAACACGAATCCCTGCCGAAATGGCGTGGGAGAGACAGCCTGCGCTCGGCAAACCTCTCGAAAAGTATTTGTGACGCCAAATTGATCCTCATTGAAATTCCCGTCGCGAATAAACTTTCAAATTTAATTAAGGAAAAATTTTGTAAATGAGCAGGGCCAAGAGGCGTGGCAGTGTCGCTAATGCATTAAGGCTGGAGGGCCGCTATCGTGTTACGGCCGTAATGAAGTCTGTCTGATTGCGTGGGAGTTGGTGGGTGGGTGGATGGGAGGGGGTGGGAGGGATGGAGAGGGTGATGGGGGAAGGGGTAGGAGGAGGGGAGGTGGAGGGAGTGGAGACGGGGAAAACCCTCCCTCTGGCGTGCCAACGAGGCTGCTGCCGTTGAAATTGAGGGTGTCCTCGCAGAAAACCACCTATACCATCGCAATTGGTGGCCCTGTCTTAATGACCCGATATCCGTTACTTGATTCTGTCTCGTGCTGTTCCCTTCATAGGATTTGTCGGCTTCGACAGAACGTGCGACAACTTCTAACAATACCACCACTTGCAAAGTAGGTTAAAAATCAGATTAATAATGTTACTCACGCAGCATATGTTCGCTTTATCGGGTAACAACAAAGTTATTGACTGTGGATGGTATCGTCAGAATGGAAATAATGAAGTCACTGCAAAAAAAGTCATTAATTTTGGCACTTATCTTGAATGGATTCCCATGCAGATTTCGTCGAAGTTGTTATGGCTCATCTTGTTGATTCTAGGGTGATTGCACTTCGACTGCTAGAAACTCCAGATCTGTTTTTTAGCAATATTTGAAGACCTAACAAATGCGTTTTTCAGGAAATTCTTAATGATCAAACAATCCCAGATAAGAACAATGGTATGGTAGAAATAATATTTGACTTGGTGTTCCGAATCCATATTTTTATTAAACTTCTTGTTAATTCACAGATACTTCTTCCTACTGGCCAAATCATCAAGATAACAGTTTCGTATCAATCTTCATATATTTAATTTCCACTTTAACCAAACACAAGGCTTGACTGTTCTTTTACAAAGTGAAATAACAGTTTAACTTCTGCAAAGTGGAACAAAGACTGCTCTGTGCACATTCGCGCCAAAACTGGTACAAGTAAGTCAAATGGTTCAAATGGCTCTGAGCATTATGAGACTTAACATCTCTGGTCATCAGTCCCCTAGAACTTAGAACAACCTAAATCTAACTAACCTAAGGACATCACACACATCCATGACCGAGGCAGGATTCGAACCTGCGACCGTAGTGGGCACGCGGTTCCAGACTGAAGCGCCTAGAACCGCACGGCCACACCGGCCAACCAAGAAAGTCAAAGATTATGACAGTCTCACAGAAATGAATACACACCAGAACCATATCTCTGTAATATATCGATACATCGGAGTACCTATACAGTAATAAAACCAAATGTGAATATTGTCACGAAAAAATGTCTGTTACTTCGCAGAAAAGTAGTACGATATTACTGGTATCGAGAACTGGGGTTGGAGTGCCGTAATGGTCACGTAAATAAAGAACCATTACAAACTAAAATGGTCACTATGTTCGAAATCGCTGGCCGGAGTGGCCGTGCGGTTATAGGCGCTACAGTCTGGAGCCGAGCGACCGCTACGGTCGCAGGTTCGAATCCTGCCTCGGGCATGGATGTGTGTGATGTCCTTAGGTTAGTTAGGTTTAAGTAGTTCTAAGTTCTAGGTGACTGATGACCTCAGAAGTTAAGTCGCATAGTGCTCAGAGCCATTTGAACCATTTTTTTGTTCGAAATCCTAATAGGATGTGTATAAGCCGTAGGGAAACGTACGTATTTTACAGTATCTACAAGAAGCAATAGGGAACGGTAAGAATGAAAAAGCAAGAGAGAGAAGTCCTGGATAAAAAATAGCGTAAAGCAGGGCTGCAGTTCTTTACCGCTAATACCCAGCGCATAGACCGAAAAAAACGTGACAAAATTAAAAGTAAGTTCGATAAGATGGGAAAGAAAAGAATCAAACACCGTACGAAGGGTGTCGGAAGACCGTCGTGTCGTCTTCAGCCTTTAGGCGTCACTTTATGCTGATATGGAGGGCCGTGTGGTCAGCACACCGCTCTCACGGCCGTTGTCAGTTTTCGTGACCGGAGCCGCTACTTCTCAATCACGTATCTCCTCAATTTGCCTCACAACGGCACCCCGCTTGCCAATAGCGCTCGTCAGACAGGATGATCATCCATCCAAGTGCTAGTCAACCTCAGCAGCGATTAACTTCGATGATCTGATGGGAACCGGGGTACCACTGTGACAAGACCGTTGGCTGGTAAGGTTAAAGAGTGTAATTAAAGCTCAGTACGTAACGATATCAAGGGAGAGATTCACTGATGTCATTTCTGTCCTTAACTTAAGTTGGAAGAATTACAAAATCAAATCAGCAGCCCACTGAGGGCAAAATACGGACGAAGAAGAAAGTGAACGAAAGTAAAGACGAGCGGCAGAAATCAGGATAGCGATAAAATTATTAAAATTTGGGAACACGTAGTAGACAAACTGAAGCAAAACAAACTGTTAGGAAGAGTCTGAGATGTTAAGTTATTGGACAATATTGAAAAATAGGTGGACAAATATGGTAAGAAATAAGGAGGTTCCAGAAGAAACGGAGAAAACCACTCAGAAGCTGAAGGTTTGGTTAGCGATTAGCGAGAAGCACTATGAGAATGCATTCTGCGAATTATTAGTAGACATAGGAAGACAAATGAGAGAAGAGACTGAAGTGCAATATGCAGCTAAGGCTGTAATAAAAGTGGGAAAGATGGGAGTAGTTTATAACACTGGACAGATGCCTTTGTGTTACAACTGTACGCTATACTCCTATGACAAAAATTTATCGTTTTATCTTTTGATTTGTAAATGACTATACAACTGCAAATTTATAATGAATTCTAAAATAATGGCATTTTTGTAGTGGATACTTTTTTAGTGAGGAAATAAAATCGTCTCAAAGATGATTTTAAGATTTATAAGAGGACGAAACTGCAAAAAGGTAGGAAATTAAGGATATGGGACCTGCAGAAGTTAAAAGAATCACAGGTTGTTAGGAGTTTCAGAGGGAGTATTAGGCAGCAGATGACTAGTAAAGGGGAAAGGAATACAGCAGAATACGAATGGGTGTCTTTAAGAGAATCGAAGTGGTAAAAAGACAAAGTCTACTGGATATCCTTGGATAACACAAGAGATATTGCATTTAACGGATGAAAGGAGAAAATTTAAAAAATGCAGCAGATGAAGCTGGCGAAAGGGAATGCAAACGTTTAAAAAACGTGAAAATGGCTAAACAGGATTGTTTAGAGGACAAATGTAAGGATTTAGAAGCATATTTCACTAGGGGAAAGGTATACCTCCTACAGTAAAATTAAAGAGGTTTTTGGGGAAAAGAAAGGCAACTGTATGTCAAGAGCTCAGATGGGAAACCAGTCCTACACAAAGAAGGGAAAGCAGAAGGGTAAAAACAACACATAGATGAACGTGAATGCAACGTAATACAATGGGAAGTGAATGTAGATGAAGCTGAGATGGGAGATATGATGCTACGAGAAGAAAGCGCTAGCTGAAAAGTGTGAAAATTGTCGAACTATCAGTTTAATAAGCCATGGTAGTAGATTACTAACACTAATTCTTTACATAAGAATGGAAAAACTGAGCGATACCTATTTTGGGGAAGATCAATTTGGACTCCGTAGAAATGTAGAAACACGCGTGGCATTACTGACCAAGGTATGTTAAGGGAAAACGAACCTAAATTTATAGCATTTATAGACTTAGAGAAACCTTTTGACTGTGTTGACTGGAATACTCTCTTTGAAATTATGAGTGTAGCAGGGGTAAAATTACAGGAAGCAAAAGGCTATTTACAACTTGTACAGAAAGCAGACTAGGGGTATGAGAGGGCAGCAGTGGTTGGGAAGGGAGTGAGACAGGGTTGTAGCCTATCCACGATGTTATTCAGTCAGTACATTGAGCAAGCAGTAAAGGAAACAAAAGAAAAATTTGGAGTGGGAATTAAAAACCATGGAGAAAATATAAAAAGTTTGCGGTTTGTCGATGACATTGTAATTCTGTCGGAGGCAGCAAAGGACCTGGAAGAGAGGTTGAATGGAATGGAAAGTGTCTTCAAAGGAGGATGTAAGATGAATGTCAACAAAAGCAAAACGAGGAAAATGGAATGTAATCGAATTAAATCGTTAACGGGATTAGGGAACGAAATAACTGATGATGGCAGAAGTAGAGAGGGTATAGTATGTAGACTGGCAATGGTAAGAAAAGAATTTGTGAAGAACAGAAATTTCTTAACACGGAATGTTGATTTAAATTTTGGGAAGTCTTTACTTACGATATTTGTGTGGAGTGTGGCTATGTACGGAAGTGAAACATGGACAATAAACAGATTAGACAGAAAGAGAACAGAAGCTTTCGAAATGTGATGCTGCAGAAGAATTTTGAACATTAGATGGGTCGATCAA
The DNA here is from genome assembly GCF_021461395.2 of Schistocerca americana. Taxonomy (NCBI): domain Eukaryota; kingdom Metazoa; phylum Arthropoda; class Insecta; order Orthoptera; family Acrididae; genus Schistocerca; species Schistocerca americana. The sequence goes on along the minus strand of NC_060119.1, from coordinate 1,241,105,593 downwards.
GTAAGTAATGAGGAGATACAGAACAGAATCGGGGAGACAAGAAATCTGTGGCACAGCTTTAGCAAAAGAAGACTGAGGCATCATGGTATCACCAATTTCGTACTGGAGAGAAGTGTGGATGTTAAAAGCTATAGAGAGAGACCGGGAGATGAATACAGCAAGCAGACTCAAAAGGGTGGAGGTTTCAGTGGGTATTCGGAGATGAAGACGCTCAAAAAAATGATTCAAATGGCTCTGAGTACTATGGGACTTAACTGCTGTGGTCATCAGTACTCTAGAACTTAGAACTACTTAAACCTAACTAACCTAAGGACATCACACACATCCATGCCCGAGGCAGGATTCGAACCTGCGACCGTAGCGGTCGCGTGATTCCTGACTGTAGGGCCTAGAACCGCTTGGTCACCCCGGCCGGCGAAGACGCTCATACAGGATAGAGTAGCATGGAGAGCTGCCTCAGTCTTCGGAGTGAAGACCACAACAACAACAAGAGGGCGAAGTCCACCAGCAGTAGAAAGAAGGGCATGGGAGGAGATCAGTGGGGGAACGAGGAAAGGAAATCCCTCTGTAGCAGAAAGGCTCAAAACTACCAAAGGAAAAGATGAAAATCGTGAGGTGCGCGCGTTTATGTGGGTGTGTGTGTAAGTGTGTGTGTGTGTGTGTGTGTGGGTGGGTGGGTGGGTGGTTACCAAGCCAGCGCAGACACAACGGCATAAAGGTGGCGTGCAATCACCAACTATGGGCATAGCTGTTGGGTAACACACTTGGTGCAAGCAGAATGAAGAAAATTTAATAGCCAAGATCTGTGATTACACGGAAGAAAATTTAATAGCGAATATCGCATTCAATACTACTCGCTCGTGATCGGTTTCAAAAGTTTCTGATCTTAAGAAAAAAAGTTGCTGTTATGCATCCTGTCCCATTAATACCGTGTCACATATGCCATGTTGACATTATGTTGGGTAGTATGTAGCACATTCTACACTCCTGGAAATGGAAAAAAGAACACATTGACACCGGTGTGTCAGACCCACCATACTTGCTCCGGACACTGCGAGAGGGCTGTACAAGCAATGATCACACGCACGGCACAGCGGACACACCAGGAACCGCGGTGTTGGCCGTCGAATGGCGCTAGCTGCGCAGCATTTGTGCACCGCCGCCGTCAGTGTCAGCCAGTTTGCCGTGGCATACGGAGCTCCATCGCAGTCTTAGGCCGTCTTCCGCTCACGCCCCAACATCGTGCAGCCCGCCTCCAGTGGTGTCGCGACAGGCGTGAATGGAGGGACGAATGGAGACGTGTCGTCTTCAGTGATGAGAGTCGCTACTGCCTTGGTGCCAATGATGGTCGTATGCGTGTTTGGCGCCGCGCAGGTGAGCGCCACAATCAGGACTGCATATGACCGAGACACACAGGGCCAACACCCGGCATCATGGTGTGGGGAGCGATCTCCTACACTGGCCGTACACCACTGGTGATCGTCGAGGGGACACTGAATAGTGCACGGTACATCCAAACCGTCATCGAACCCATCGTTCTACCATTCCTAGACCGGCAAGGGAACTTGCTGTTCCAACAGGACAATGCACGTCCGCATGTATCCCGTGCCACCCAACGTGCTCTAGAAGGTGTAAGTCGACTACCCTGGCCAGCAAGGTCTCCGGATCTGTCCCCCATTGAGCATGTTTGGGACTGGATGAAGCGTCGTCTCACGCGGTCTGCACGTCCAGCACGAACGCTGGTCCAACTGAGGCGCCAGGTGGAAATGGCATGGCAAGCCGTTCCACAGGACTACATCCAGCATCTCTACGATCGTCTCCATGGGAGAATAGCAGCCTGCATTGCTGCGAAATGTGGATATACACTGTACTAGTGCCGACATTGTGCATGCTCTGTTGCCTGTGTCTATGTGCCTGTGGTTCTGTCAGTGTGATCATGTGATGTATCTGACCCCAGGAATGTGTCAATAAAGTTTCCCCTTCCTGAGACAATGAATTCACGGTGTTCTTATTTCAATTTCCAGGAGTGTATATGTGTTTGTTGAAAATGTCGCAAATAAAAACAATGCAGCTAAAAATCGTGTAGTTACACACGACGCTGTTGAAGTGAATTGTTTCTATTTGTGTCAAAACTTTTGTTTTTAACGAACTGTGTGGAATGTGCTACAAACTGTCCAATATAGTGTCATCATGACATGTGAGATACAATAGTAATGGAACAAGACGTATAACAACAACTTCTTTAAAGATCAGAAGATGACCGTACTGACTGTTGAAGCCGGTCATCAGGGGAAAATAGTACTGAATGCGAGCTTGGTTGTTCAATTTTTTCCAGTGTAATTATAGACCGCTCCTCGTTATCTCTAATTATGAGGAATTTCAGGCAAGCAGAGATGATGATAAAGCCTCTTCAGATGGACGTTCAGCGGATCAATGGTACAACAGGCAGCCAGTACAAGAGGCAGCCGCAGTGTGTTGTAACGGACCGAAGAGCTGAAATCCGGAAAATGCTATATCATTAATGGAAACTCGCTATATTACCAACGTAAATGAGTACAGTGAACTCAGCATCCAAATACAGACATCTCCAGACAGAGCGTTGTTTAACTTTGTAAATGCTTGGGTCAGTATTTGTCGTAACACACTGACGATCCAAGACGTTAAGGTCACCGTCCACCGCGAGACTCTTCGTCACTTGGTGACGTTGAGACCACTTGACGCGGAACAGAGACGAATGGGGACACATTCTATCCACTACAGGGACTGAGAAAGAGAAAATCCACTGATATAAAAGACTAAGAAGGGGAAGGAGAATGAGTGAGGCTGTTCGAGTGTTACTGCCCAGAGCATGAATGTAAAGGGTTGACGACAGAATACAATTCTGGTGCAGGCAAACGTTTGTCGTAGCGCTTCTTTCGGCGCGCATTGTTGAATAATGTTATCCCCCGTAGACGACCCATGTTGACCCAACGATTGCAACGGGAGCAGGATCAACGAGACTGGAGCGTGGATCAGTGGAGACGTGTCGCCTAGTCCGTACAAGACGCCGATGAGTGGTACCTAAGAGCAAAACCGTTTTCTTCTTAATCTTTTTAAATTTTTGTTTGTAATTGTTGAAATGCGCGATGAACACAATGCTGTCTTGTATGTCAATTTATTCACGACCGCTTTCTGTCATTAGACCAATTTCGCTGTCATTTAACAAAGACATCACATGGCTTTCACACTTTTATGTGACATGAACAGCACTGAACGACTTTAAAAACGTAAAAAAAGATAAATACTTTGCGTTGCACCACTGACGTACAACAACACGTAGAATGCTGACAATCCAGGTTGCAAGTGACTTCTTAGATCGCACTTGTAACCTGGGTCTTGTTGTGTGAGTCAGTACTGTAACGCAGACCACATATGCTTTTTAAGCGTTTCAAGACGTGCAGTATTCTTCATGCCATACAAAAGCAAAAATTTTATGTGATATTGTCTTTGTATATGATAGTTTTTCACCGTGATAATCGTCTTATGACTGCAACGTGTCGTCAATAAACTGATATATTAGACAGCGTTGTGTTCATCACGCATTTCAACAAATACATTGATCCTGTTAACCGTTGCGTGAGGAAAATGTATTTCTGTATAATTTAGACTTCTTGATAATTGGGGCAGTCTGCTGTAGCTTAGCTGCTCGTTCAATTACAGGACGCTCCACATTACTCTGACAGTTGGCGAAATTTCTTTTTAACGTTCAAAATGAAACTGCCAGAGCACAATCTCTTCCTAATGGCGTTACTGCCAGCTGCCTGTTCCCATTTCTCCACCGTCTTCCTCCGCCATTCCTCCGACCAATCTCCGTAGGCAATACAACAGTACAATGTTATTCCAAGCAGTATTATTACGAGGTGACTGGGTGGTATATGCACGAAAGATGTTGTCTGTAGGATTTTAAGACATGAAAGATAGAGGGGATGGCCTAATGGGAGGTGAGTAACTATTGGTAGACTCTCGCGACTGACCCTGTGTGTATAACTGAAAACTGTAATTTAGGGAAATGCCCGTTGTATGCCTTTATCTAACAATTAATGTCAAACGACCGCTGATGATTGTTAATCTTACTACTGATAAGTGGCACAACTACGAGACTTCTAGCTTCAGACTGAGATACTTCACAGATTAGCACAAGTTTACAAAAGCTACGCTGAAAAACGACAGAAATATCATGTATAGGGTCTAATAGGCAATTAAAAATGTTCTACTGTTTCATATAACTCTCTGGAGAGTACATTGCTATTAAACTAAAAAAAGTCACCCCAGCTATTATTACACGTTTCAAAGTCACTACAAATGTAATAGACAGTGTGTAACATATTGAAGTTTATGCTGCGTGGCATAATGAAAGTCTCGATCATTAAAAGAACGGCCAGGATGTTTACTAACTGCAAATTTAATTATGAGAAAGTTATAATCAAAGTTGTGGGCCTAAGTTCGCCGCTTTCACAGTGTGGTAATCATAATAAAATTTAGCAGCCTGAAGTTAATGATACATGGGAAATAAAAGTAATTATACTGTATCGGTATTTCATTCCTGCTGCTGCGCAAACCTCATCTATTTTTGTACACATATATAATTGCAGCTGCCGCACTCAAATGCTTGTGTTAATTAATTAATATTTTATTTGTGCATTCCACGTCCACCCAGAAAACCACAGAATAGCCCGCTACGTAATTGAACAGCCCCTACCCTTCCCCAACGTGGAGTCGTATTGTGTAAATAAATCGACTATTGCAAACTCTGTTAAAAGCACTGCGGAAAACCCGCAAGTAATAAAAATAGCTTGCAGTCAATGCCAAGGGCTTCCTCAAAGACAAAATGATAAATGGTTGACAGCAGTGTGGTTTGGAATGTAATAAAACAATACAGCGTGTATGATAAAGCAGCTAACTTAATTCATACATTTTTAACAAACCAGGCCTCTAAAGTACAATGCGCAGAACAAAACTCTGAATCTTTTGAGAACAAATGAAGCGTATGACAAGCTGATGGTTTCTTATACTACCTTTTATTCCGATACAACACATAATCAGCATCGCAAAAGGAAATAACTGTAATAAATACTAGAAACAAATGCAAGCAATTCAATATAAAATTCCTTCCCCATACTGGTGTATCTGCCCTACCATTGCAAGAAATCTAGCTCTAGAGAACATGAAATCGATATGGGAACAGCCTCCATAACTCTTACGACATACTACCTGAACTGCAAGAATGCTTGTCTGGGTTCCCTCGTGGTAAGGTATGGTCACATCGCAAAGGTTAACTGTTCAAAACTTGGGTAAAATTATGGGAAATCCAATAAACACCGTGAAAGGAAAATTCCGGAAGCTAATTTACCAATCGGCGACGACACACTGGCAGTATAATACCGTTTCCACAGATTATATTACATTAAAATCATTGCGGATACCTTAAATTTTGAGTAACATGTCCTACAAGGCCAATCGTTTTGGTTTACGTTACTGGAAAAACACGTTTACTGGTTTCGAATTTACAAATTATTCATTAGACAGCTTGCATCTTCCATAAAAGCACGGGAGAACTGCCGGATATCAGTAACGTCCTGCCACGATATTTCGGCGCAGAGTCTTCTGGCCATCTTCAGGTGAGTTCCACTGTAGTAGTACTACAGTATTACTACAGTACTTCCAGAAGATTCTGCGCCGAAATATCGTGGCAGGACGTTACTGATATCCGGCAGTTCTCCCGTGTTTTTATGGAACAATCAGTACGCCGGGAACGCTTTAAACATCACAACTTGCGTCTGTTTTACGACCTTTCTCTAATTAATGGCATTCACGATGCTCTTGGCGTTTTCAGATATTCTCACTGTAGTCTTCAATACCATTAATGTTTATTGGACAACAGAAATTATTGAGACCCAGAAATTGCTTTGATCGCCTTCGATTTAAAGAAATCAACAGAAGTTAAAGTATGACTAACATCTGCTGTACTGGAGACAAAACTCTTGCCCTCAAGGAACAAAAAACTCCTCAACATCGAGCCAAGTATTTGAACCAAAGAACGTACACAGAACAAAAAATGCACATAGCCTACTGGCTTCAAGCATAGAGTCCAGACCGTCGTCCGGCTCATTTATTTCGTCCTGCATACTAGTCTGAGACCAGCATTACACCTGTCCGAAAAGAATTGTGCTTCATGACCTTCGTCCACGACTTTCTTTCATGACATTTTCTGAACTTCCTTCTTTCCCCAGTCTTATAAGTCGAATGTTGGTTTAATTCGTGGGTCAGAAGGTCCAGTGTCTCAATGTAACGCAAAAAAGACATTGAATATTCAAGATAAAAACGGTCCCGAGTCCATATTACACACATTCCGTCACAAAAGAACATAATTTTATTTACTATTGAAAAATACCTTAATGTTGAACCAACTATAACAAAGAGGCAGCTTGTTATCGCTAAATAGGGGGAGAGTGTCATGGATGTGATACGCCAGTTGGGGTGACAATCATTAAAACAAAAGTGTTTTTCGATTACGACCAAACGATTTATTCCAAATCATTTGCTTCAGTTGCTCTGTGCTTCAAAGCTCAAATTCTGCGAAACAGGAGTTGCTTCTGACGCTTTCGGCTATTACATTGAACTGCTTCAACTTCTCCGTATGATCCTTTTACATACAGTTATTAGCTTTCGTCAAGTGGATAATGTTTCCGTATTTGTTTTCCTTTTTAGAAACTACTTCCAGCGTCACTAAAAAGTACTAAAATTTAGAAATACCTTTTATTGTCAGTGATACAGCATCAACTGATCCAGCAAAGCCTGATACAAAAATATTGCTCATCATAAGCTAGACATTTTTTTACAAATGCCTTTTGATAAAGTCAATGTATTTCAGTCGAAACAGGATCTCAAAATACCTCGCTTCTGAAGAATAGTTTGAATTAAAAGACAGTGTTTTGATTATGATGAATAACTTTCTGATACTTTGATCAGACGAAAGTCAATTACGGTTTTGTAACCCTCTGATCAAAGGAAATCGTTTGATGTACCTCGTTGTAAGCCTGTGTTAATTATTTTTTATTTTGGGATTTTTCAAATCCGTTCTATCAGTTCATTACGCATATGATTTGAATGCGCCCAGAACCGCCAATTCGTGAGTGTTTTTTACTGTCATTCGGATGCACTGAACCATCAGCATTATTAACCGTCATCATAAATTCACACGATACTTAATTTGAGGCATGATACACGTCGTAACTCTGGTGTAGGGTTTGTCTGGTGCCTTGGGAGTGCCTATAGCCGGAGAAAAATAAGCAGCAGCCTAGGGGATCTATTTTGTAAAGAATTTCTTTCTTTCAAGGGATGAATCCCAGTTGTATGTTGTTCCGAGAGTATATTTATGAATACATAGCAACTGATATCGTCCATTACTTTTAGCTCTATTAATATTTATTTTGCGGTTAATGAGGTCTCTTGGTTTTTACTACTCGTAATTCAACTGCTCCAATAAATTCATCAACTTTTTTCCATTCTTCACATTCGTAATACCCTCCCTATACATCCCAATACTTTCACTGTTTCTCTGCTTTCCTACTCTGCTATTAAAATCGCCTGCCAGTATCATTTCATGACCACTTGCAACGGCTTCTATAGAATCTATCAGCATATGTTCCAAATCTTCTTTTACCTTCAACGGCAAGCCTTCAGTAGGGGCATACACTCCCACGATCGCTATATTCATGGTTCTAGCTCTCAGATTGAGCTTTATCAGTCTTTCATTAACTTCTTCCCTCGAGGCTACATATTTTGACCACCGTTTGTTTAGAATGACGGACACTCCTGCTTTCGACCTATTGCTTTTGTCCACTCCACTAAAATAACGATATTCACAACCAGTACCTTTCCTTTTGTTCAGAAAACACTGCTACCGAAATTGTTGGAGTTTCTAAGGAGGCTGTTTGAAAGATTATTAAATGGAGAAGATGTTCCATCGGAATGGAAAACATGTTACGTAAGCTGGTGCATAAGAAAAAGTCACGTAATGATCCAAATAATTATAGATGATTGGCAGTGATCCCTTTCGTTGTAGACTCTACCCGAAGGTACTGAAAGAAACAAGGCATAAGGAACAAGAAGAGCAAGCAGGATACCGAGGTGGAAGATCGGTAATGTACAACGTCTTCACAATGAAACTATTATGTGAAAAACACAAATGTTTGGCTGGAGATGCATCTTGCATTGACTGACCTAGAGAAAGCATGCGATAATGTACCATCAAAGAAACTGAGGGAAAAGTTAGGTAGTGTTAGATCAGAGATTGCTAAACGTCGTTATGAAAATAGCACCACGAGAGTAAGGATTGGAAATAATCGGACAGAGGAAATCGTGATGTATAAGGGTCTGCGGTAGGCATGTGAGCTGTCACCAAACCTCTTTAAGTTGTATCTCGGAGCAATCCTGCAGATTTTGCATAGAAAGTGCCAGGTTATTGGAGTGACAGTTTAGGACAGCAAGATATTTAGCCTATATTTTGCAGATGACAAGATTGTGCTGATTGGAAATGAAGATGATATGACCTATATCAGGCATAGAATGAGGTTGGCGCGAAGATGAACAAGAAGAACTGTGAGTACTTGGCTATTTGAACAGAAAAAGTAAATAATTTTGAGGTAGGTGGAGAAGTAATTGTAGGTGGAAAGCAAAATATCTTGGGGTACTACTTAAGAAACAGGGTACAGGCAATGATGAAATCACTAATAGAATTAATAAAGGAAGAGTTGTAGAAAGGGCAATGAACTATGTTTCATGGAACAAAGAGATAAGGAGAACGAAAAACAGACTGTATAAGACTGTAATCCTGAGTGTAGAACGTTATTTTGAACAGAGCAGAAGCCTGAGGCATTATCAAGTAAGACGAAGTCAAGCTGTACTAGAATGGACATGATAAGAAATGACGTAATCTGACAAAGGATGATACTGAAATATCTGTAACAACATCCAATAAAACCGCTTATGTTGTTTGGCCATGTGAATAGCATGAATGAAGATAGGATACCAGATAGGATACTACGGTGGTTACTAACCCAACAAAAGAGAAGGGATCGCCTAAGACGGAACTGGTAAAATTGTGTGGAGAAGGCAATGGAAGCAAGGTATGTGAATGTTAAAAAAAGTCAAGACGAAATAAGATGGTGACGGGGGGCACAGAAGCGGCGTGAACAGGAGATAATCTGCAGGAAGAAGAAGAAGGAGAAGCTATTTTACTGGCGCTTGGGACGCGTTTCGTAAATTAAGTAGAAACAGAATTAGAAGCAAACATCTATCTTATGACATATACGACTACAAGTGATAAGTGGCATTCTTGCCGCTAGGGGCGCCAGTGTCTCTTCAACTATCAGAATGTAACAACTTCCAAAGCACTTAGCGTCGGAACTGTATCTGTTCCACAGTCGTAACACTGAATCACGGAGCAAGACACGTCAGTCATTTAGTAAATCGATCCCATGTATTTTTGTGGACAGAAGATCGATAAACCAATATTATTCCAAGTGTTTGTTATTTATAACGCTAGACGATCACCTGAAACATCTTTGTGTAGCTGAGGGCCTGAAGCCCTATACAACAAATGACTACAAGACAAATACATCCATCGGAATCGTGGATTTGCAAATCTACGTTATTGACAGGGCTCGAAATAATGTAACCAGTCAATTAGTCTCAATCTCCAAGAAGGACTGTGTACAACTGATACGCAGAATTTTGTCGGCGTGCTTCTGACAGCAACTTGTGCCCAGCTAGGAACAACTCAGTCTGATGTTCTCTGCTGGGCACTCGTGGAAAGGGCTAGAACGTTTCATTTAACTTTTGATTTGAGTATAGTTGCTCTAAATTCTGACCCTTGCTTTGTATCGATGTAAGTTTACGATTTATCAGAATTTCATTCTGATGAAGACACACCTAGTAGCTGTCGTAACCTAGGTCAATATAGCTACCAGTTAGTTGCAATCGGTTGCCTGTGGAGACTTTATGCAATGGAATCTACTATTGTCGCTGATAGCACACGTTATTGACATACCTACCTTACCTCCGAGCAAATGGACTCGCCCTTCCCACGTCACCGGCGTGCGCAAAATCGAGGCAAACACTGTCACTTGTGAGCGAGCGGTCTAACGTAACGGTGTCACTATGTTTTCGAAACAGGAACAACGGAGTTGGATCAAGATTGAATGACTGTCAGTGCACAGTATTACTGTTAGTTTTTGGAGTATCACCTGCGACCAGCTTTGCGGAAGAAGCGGCGACATTTTCCGCGCAACCCACCCATCATTTTGCACGACTATGCGCGGGAGCATACAGCGCAAGCTGTGGCTGCTCTGTTCGGTCGATGGGACTGGGAAGTACTGTTCCATCCACCATACTCCGCGGACTGAAGTCGTTGTGACTTTGATTTGATTCCGAAGATGAAGGAACAACTTCGTGGCATTCGCTTCAGAACTGTTCCAGAGATTCGACAGGCAGTAGACCGTTCCATTCGCAACGTCAACAGAACAGGCTCTGTTAACGGTATACTACGCCTTCCACATCGCTGGCAACGCCTTCTACACAGCGCTGGTGACTACTTTGAAGGACAGTAACAGGTGCAAACATGTAACTCTTTTGTACGGGTTGTGAATAAATAGTTGCCACTATTTAAGTTCCAACCCTCGTACAATGGGTGCAAACATTCAGTTGGATTACATTAGTGGATTACTGTCAGTTTATAAGGCATGGATATACTGTATTTACTACGACATTTAGGGACTCCGTGGCACTTGTGTTAGTGTGTGTGTGTGTGTGTGTGTGTGTGTGTGTGTGTGTGTGTGTGTGTGTGTGTATGTGTGTGTTTTAGTACCAAACTCAAACTTATGTGGATGTTTTGATTACGTAGGCGAACAGTAGTAGAAATGTAAATACCTTTGAGTGCTCACAGGCTCCTTTGTCAGTCGCATTTACACCACTAAGCAAAGAAGGCATATTACGAGACGAAATCAATACGCCTTTTTTCCTTACCGTAAAGAACAGTACGTGATGTAAATACGACTGGAAAAGGATTCTGTGACCACTCACATGTATTCGAATTTGTACTACTGTTCACCTGTGTAAACAAAATACCCGCTTAATTTAGAGCTCTACACTAAACTAGATTTTTGTTTTGTTTTCTTATGCCTGTCTGTGCCGTAGGCAAGGCAAACGCCGTATAGCGATGCAAATGAATTATAGAAACCGCCATTCGTAGTGGCCGAGCGGTTCTAGGCGCTACAGTCTGGAACCGCGTGATCGCTACGGTCGCAGGTTCGAATCCTGCCTCGGTCATGGATGTGTGTGATGTCCTTAGGTTAGTTAGGTTTAAGTAGTTCTAAGTTCTAGGGGACTGATGACCTCAGCAGTTAGGTCCCATAGTGCTCAGAGCCATTTGAACCATTTGATAAAAACCCAATTGCTAATGGCGGTATAATCCTCCGAAACGCGAAGTGGAACATACGATATAGTGAATGTGACTGATTACCGCCACATGTATTTTCAGTTGTTATTCATGACGGCAGCGGTCGATCCCAATCTAAAAACTTTTGTATATGAAACGATTTGCCTACAAAATTATTCCATTCCAGTGTGACAGGGTGCTACAGTAACCTGTCTCGAATTATTTCGATAAAAGACTGTTATTATACTGAAATGATTTCTGTAAAAATGTTTTTCTTTCGTTTTTGTGACTTAAAGGACGACTCTAGTATAAACCACGAGCGTTGGGACACAGTGGAAGCTGTTGCTTTCAGTTTATGGGAGAATTTAAAATGACCGGCGCTCGGTAGACAAATATTTATCACTGTCGTCGTGATTAATGAAGCACCAGCGAGCAAGACCCCTAAGAGATAACTGTTTAAGGGACTTCGAGTCTGCCGATAAAGTATCCGAGATGATCCGGGCTTCTTTTGACTTTCTAAAACAAATCCTCGTAACAAGGCAGCCGTGTACGGTGGAGATTTTTTCCTCCCGGGGGAGGGCTCGGCCGCCATCCGTAACAGAGACAGCCGCGGGTGAGTAAGCGGCTGAGCGGCGCGGCACGACAGCCAGGGAAGCGACGCGTAGCGACTCGGCTGCGGAATGTGCGCAGAACTCCTGATGAGGGCGAAGTCTAATCTAGCAGCGAGCGCGCTGGAATTCCGGCCACGTCTACCGACCCGGCAAAGTCTCATGAGGAGGCGGGGAGGAGAGGGGGTAGGCTGATGTCTGACAGCGCGACATCCAGGAGACGAGCGCCACTCACTGGGACGAAATCACGACTTCTTTCGCAACGAAAAATTCACTGTCTTTCCTTCGGCGGACTGCAACACACGATCCTTGTGCCGACACCGAAAGTATTCCAGCAACTGATAACAAAATCTGTGCCCTAGAGCTTCAGTTGTTGTACGGCTGTGGTAACATGCAGTGATCTGTTGGTAAACTAGTGTGTTTTTGGTGAAAAATAGACAAAAATGGGGCTTGAATACGTTTAACTACTAATTCGCATTGTCTCTTTGTCACGTCCACTGATGAAGGTGTCGTACCCCTAAAGTGCAACGTGGTTGGTTAGAGTAAGTGACTGTACAAACCCCCGTTACTAGATGAATATCTCTAGTATGCAAGGATTGATTTGTGGAGAGCGAGCGCGCTACATGGTGCGCGATTCGCAAAAGCGCGTGGCGCGCCCGGGCAAGATTTGCAACGGTCGGTGGGACGCCTACGCCGCCGGGCGGCCACGTCGCCCGCAGCTTCGGGCATTGTTTGGTTTTTCGCGCATCACGCGAAAACTATGTAGCTTACGGTGAAGAGCGATGCGGCAGTGGATTGTGGTCAGCAATATGCAGCTTCTGAAAGATCGATCTTTATTTCATGTCACGAGACGCAAAAGTTATAGTAACCTCAAAATCGGTTAATATCACGAATACTGAAAGATTAAGAAAAATAGTAAATACCGACATACAGGGATGAGCGAGCACTCATTAAAAACGTTTCGACATAGCGGGTCGAGTGCCGTAGTCATATGTTAAGATTCATAAATAATTAAGCCCGTAAAGAGCAATAAACAAAGCTTGAGAAAAAATTGTTTATAAAATTCAATAGAAAATTCATGACGTAAAGAACGGCACTATATAATATTTTTGGTGGCGTCACACGTATTTTAAACTAGTTAAGTTATACTGTACACTTAACTTGCAATAGTTTTCATTGTTTGCATATTATTATTAACAGGCCGCAGCTCGTGGTTGTGCGGTAGCGTTCTCGCTTCCCGCGCCCGGGTTCCCGGGTTCGATTCCCGGCGCGGTCAGGGATTTTCTCTGCCTCGTGATGCCTGGGTGTTGTGTGATGTCCTTAGGTTAGTTAGGTTTAAGTAGTTCTAAGTTCTAGGGGACTGATGACCATAGATGTTAAGCCCCATAGTGCTCAGAGCCATTTGAACCATTTATTATTAACATTTGTCGCCCAGAATTAATTAATCATTATACATATGAAGATTTTGAGCACCGCAATGTGTAGATCGCTATGGATTACGTCTAAAAACGGTGCCAGCACAGATGTAAACAAACAAATTTGCGCTAAGTGGCGAAATTTTGCAAAAACTAAAACTTGATTTACGGGCGATAGAATAATCCTAGAAATTAATGTTAAATAGTAAATAGGATGTACTTTTTAGTGCGGTTCCGATGGTTCACTTATTTCTGTCGAGGGATGTATGTATCAAAATTTGTAACCTTAACTGGTCATCTTGGCCAATGGGCAGTAGTTGGTCAGTCGTTTTGGAGGGTGGGTGGCGAGCGAGTCCCACTTGAGGGTGGCCCATGTGGCGGTTTGAGAATTCTTTTTCGAGCCGATTTATTTCGACAGTGAGTGTGCAAGCATATATTTGATGAACTGGAAGTGCTACGATTATTTGTGTGAGTACGATTTACGAGGTATACAGCGTCGTAAGTTTACATATGGTGAACCGTGATTTCGCGCTGAAACTGTTAGAACAAAAAGGACAGTGGGACTTGTGGTTCTGTTCGAATTGGTTTAGTAATTATAGCAGCCTACATTACTGCTATTGGAGGCTCGGAGTCAAATTATTATTAAAGTAAAACTGTAAACCGTCTCACCAGTGCTAATTTCATTGTGTGAAAGAAAAGAACAACGCCAATAAATAGTGATTGAACTGTGTCGTGAATAACTGATTTTAGTATAATAATCGCCCAATTCTTGTTCCCTAGCATAAACTGTACTTACGACTGAGTGAATAATTAATTCAAAAAACTATAACTAATGCGCGGGTGTGGAACAGTGTACTAATGCACCAAGTGTGGAAATCATCCCCTGAGACTTACGTGAGAGCCAATAATTTGCAATAACATTTTTTTACCAACATTTGTATATGCACATTCGTGGGAGCTCTGCAACCGCACTTCCTTTATTTACCTCCCTGTCGCAAGTAGGAGGAATTTCTGCACTGAAGGCAAGTAAACAATTTCTTTACCCTGATGCAACGGGAACAAGCAGCACAACATCGACGAACCCAATGTTTAACCATATGCGCCAAAGGAACAGGTGTAGGTATGCGTATTCAAATACAGAGACATATTAACAGGCAAAATACGACGCTACGGTCGGCAACGACTATATAAGACAGCAAGTGTCTGGTGCAGTTGTTAGATCGGTTACTGCTGCTACAATGGCAGGTTATCAAGATTTAAGTGAGTTTGAACGTGGTGTTACAGTCGGCGCACGAGCGATGGGACACGGCATCTCCGAGGTAGCGATGAAGTGGCCATTTTCCCGTACGACCATTTCACGAGTGTACCGTGAATATCAGCTTGGCTCAAATGGCTCTGAGCACTGGTGGTCGTGCGGTTCTAGGCGCTCCAGTCCGGAGCCGCGCTGCTGCTACGGTCGCAAGTTTGAATCCTGCCTCGGGCATGGATGTGTGTGATGTCCTTAGGTTAGTTAGGTTTAATTAGTTATAAGTTCTAGGGGACTGATGACCACAGCAGTTGAGTCCCATAGTGCTCAGAGCCATTTGAACCACTTGAACAGAAAAGTAACACTTCCCCAAACTGCTGCTGGTTTCAAAGCTGGGCGATCAAAAACTGTCAGCGTGCGAACCATTCAAGGAAACATCATCGATATGAGCTTTCGGAGCCAAAGGCCCGCTGTTGTATTCTTGATGACTGCACGACACAAAGTTTTAGGCCGCGCCTGGGCCCGTCAACACCGACATTGGACTGTTGATGACTGGAAAGATGTTGCCTAGTCGTACGAATCTAGTTTCAAATTTAATTGAGGGGATGGAACTGTACGGGTATGGAGACAACCTCACTAATCCATAGTCCCTTCATGTAAGCAGGGGACTGAACAAGCTGGTGGAGCCGGTCGGAGTGGTCGAGCGGTTCTACTCGCTACAGTCGAACCGCGCGAACGCTACGGTCGTAGGTTCGAATCCTGCCTCCTGCGTGGATGTGTGTGATGTCATAGGTTAGTTAGGTTTAAGTAGTTATAAGTTCTAGGGGACTCATGGCCTCAGAAGTTAAGTCCCATAGTGCTCAGAGCCATTTGAGCCACGCTGGTGGAGGTTCTCTAATGGTTGTGAGGCGTGCGCAGTTAGATTAATACTGGAGCCCCGATACGTCTAGATATGACTGTGACAGGTGACACGTACGTAAGCATCCTGTCTGATCACCCGCGTCCATTCAAGTCCATTACGCATTCCGACGGACTTGGGCAATTCCAGCAGGACAACGTCCATAATTGTTACAGAGTGGCTCCAGGAATACTCTTCCGAGTTTAAACACTTCCGCTGGCTACCAAACTCACCATACATTAACATTATTGAGCACATCTGGGATGCCTTGCAACCTGCTGTTCAGGAGAGACCTATATGTGTGTGTGTGTGTGTGTGTGTATTATGATCCATTGCCAAATGCATCTGGAAATGACATGGGAGACATGAAGCAAGCACTGAATTTTAAGCCTTTGGATTTATTACAGAGACTTTTTACAAGGAGGAAGTTCAGCTGCGTAACTATGACAACAAGGGAAAGGATTTTGTAAGCTTTTATGTGGTCCAGCATGCTGTAAAAGAGATAAGTACTGCTGAGAGCAAATAAAAAGAGAGAAAGCCATGTTTCTGATTTGCACGGAACAACGATACCGTGAGAGAGAAAAATAGACGCTAATTTCAGTCATTGAAACAAGAGGACGAACACACTGTTCATCCTACAATAGCGTTATGTAAAGAATTTAGCTTCAGCAATTCGGAAAGGGTTTGGTAGAAACAACAGGGACTGCTAACCATCACTGATCACGAACTAACAATCATTGTATCGTGCTACATCTACACAGCGTGTTCCTATCGGCCAGCAGCATCTACAAGGTGTCCAGCCTTTAGCTCAACTGCCACGTTCGCTCCACTACACACATCAGAGGAGCCACTTTTTGGCGCACCATCTGGCCAGTCACAGCTCTAACTTCCGGGCCCAATACGCCCTTATCAAAAGGACCGTCTTCGTCATTTCAACGGTCATTCTCTCACAAAAGATTTCGAAACTTGCGTCAACAAATGGAGAAACATGTCCACAAATTCAGCTGGATAGATCGTCTCTTCTTTTTCTTCGATTTCACCGTTCTTCCCTTCCTCCCTCGTCCAGTGCAGTCCAATGGTTCAGCCTTCCGTTTCTAAGCTTGGAGAGAGCAGAAAAAAAACCACATCCAAAGTAACAGAATGGATCATATGAAAGACAGGGCGTGTTCAAGAAAGAGAGGCTGCTGATCATAAACCGAAAGTTAGGATTAAAATGAAACAAATACGCCACAAATCACTTCTCATAGGCATTGGTCCGAGTAGAAAACGGTAAAGGTGGAATATGTAAACGATAATATAGTCTAGTTGGTAGCTATACAACAATGAAAGATATACTCAAATAAACGGACGTCTTTCAAACTTAACGATGGAAGGTAGGAAGGAGAAGCAGGTACCTTTCCACGTTGTCTCAGTATAAAAAAGCTGAGGTGAAGTGCCAAGAAACGAATGGTCATCAAGAGCGCAGTGCCTTGTCACGTTTGAGTTCGAGTATGTGTGTTAATTTGAGATACGAGGGTCGTTCAGTAACAAAAGAAATAGCTGAACAGCAACAGTACAACTCAGAATACGATTCCACGTTTTGACATTATATCGACCCAGAGAATATTTTCTTATTTCAGTTTCACCAAGCTGTGACAGAGGATACAGTACACCAGAAAGCAGTTGGATTCAAATGATTTTTATTATCATTCTAAAAGAGCTGTCAATCGCAAAAAGTAGTCACTAGATGTTAATGAATCTCCTCTATTTTCTTGAGGCGTTTCGGACGTTCCCCGTCATCAGAAGATCTGCTAATTTAATAACAAATTTTATATTACAAATGTGTACACATGGAGCAACGTGTTAATACAGGCACAGTGGTTTGTACAAAGGGGTCCAAAAAATGTATCCAGTGTTTAAATGGCCATAACTTGCAAACTAATTGACGGAGTTGTCTCATTTTTGGCGAAAGTGTAGCTTAAAGTCCAACTTAAAGATATCACTGTAAGTGTTCGAAATGGTCACCATTAACATCCACACACGAACGATGCCGCCGAAATGCAACGTGTTCAGTTGGATATTTGCACAGACTGTAGATGGATTCTCGAAGTTCATCCAATGTGCCTGGCTTTTGTCGATAAACGACGTCCTTTAGTGTTCCCCCCAGGTAAAAGTCCAGAGGAGTTTGGGGAACGTGGTGGATACTCCACAGCACCTCTACGGCCTATCCATCTTCCTGGTAGATTTTCGAGATACGTCCTAACACGATTTTGATAGTGAGCTGGGGTACCATCTTGTTGAAAGTAAACTCTTCCGTCTCTATACAAGTCTCGGATGGCAGGTATTATTCTTAACGAACTTTTTTCGATCTAAAAGCAAATAAAAATGTAAATAACTTAATTACAGACCACTGATGATGCTTTACCTTAATAAAGGGAAACGCGTCTGCTGAAAAAAATCACGCATGTTTGTAGGTGCAACGACAGAATAAAAATACTCTCAGGAATCATAAAGCAACTACGGACACTATCGACACACAAATGAAGAATTTAGTTGAAAGATTTCTACAACTGTCCTCTGTAACAGTACAAAGGCGTGTCGTCCAGTGACTCATCTTCGGGTCCGGTGAACCTTCAAACAGCTAAGTGTCGGCGCAATCGAAAAAAGGACAGAGCTGTAAGGTGGGTTACTGATGTCTCGCTGGCAACATATTTAACCATATTTCTGCTCAAAGACCCCGTAGAAATGTCACACTTTACCTTAATAAGGCTCAATGCGTCTGCTGAAAAAATCATGCATTTTTGTAGTTGCAACGACAGAACAAAAATACCCTCAAGATCTTTGAACTAAATTTCACATTTCTGCGTCACACCGTGGGAAAATTGTAGGGGTTAAAAAGTTAATTCTTTTGCCAACTGTACAACCTGTTAAGTAACAGCGTGGTCGGCACTACACACAGTTGGTAAAAGATATCACCTTAGTTCTTTCGCAGTCGACTCGAGCACGTCTTGGTCGTTTATGCAATGTCCATAAAGTATTAGTTTACTTGGAATTCTTGATAGAGGCACTTGATTGTATCCACGGGGTTACCGGTAGTTTAAACGCACAGAAGGATTTGTCGAACAAGTGTGATGCCTACTGCAAAACGTTTGTTAATTAACAAAAATGAAGAGTGCGTACTGCAAGGGGACAATGATCTGAAGCAGTGCAACAAGTTTCGCTGCGACTGGAATAAGCAGAGAGGTTTTCAGGTTCTGGATTGGTCCTCACAGTCTCCTGACGCCAATCCTATTGAAAATGTATCATCTTACATCAAACAGAAGTTGCACGGAAGATCTTCAGTTTGCAACAACTGTCAACACAAATTCGATGCATTCGGAGGTCTCTTACGCGTGAAAACGGGCAATGCGTGGTTTCCAGCACGCGTCGGAGATGCAGCAAGGTGAGTCAAGTGGCGCACGCTCCGTGCAGAGTGGCGGGACCTGCGTATTAGCATACCGTGGCGGCAGGGTTGGCAAGCGGCAGGCAGCGCGGCAGAGACGCAGGGTGCGCTTTCCTGGACCGCTGCCAGCCTACGGTGAGCCAGCCGGGCCGGGGCGAGCGCGGGACCGCAGCAGTCAGCAGTGGCGCTAATGGAGAGCTCTTGTCCCCCACCCCACGGCTTGACCCGCACACCGCGAGAGCTGCCAAGGAGGTTTTCTTCCCCTCTGCTCCCTACATGTTGACCCTGAAAGCCTGGGCGACGGCTCCACTCAGCAATTCCTTCTGCCGCAGTAGCTGATATTCTCGCGATTTTTTTGTTTGTTTTACTTTTGCAGTCGCACGTCTCCTCCTATCGTAACACAACTCATGCGCGGACCGTCAAAAGCCCCCCCCCCCCTTCCCCAGCGCGAACGTCAGTGTCTGTGGACCCAGAGGGGTGGGGCCAGGTTGGCAGTATACTGCAGTGTCGCGGAATAGTAAAATGTTGGGAACGTTGAATATTGTCAAAGTTTCTTTGCTATGCCGAGAGCCAGAGGCAGTAGGTTAGCCAAGAGCTAAGCGGACTGCGCATGTATCAGAATGTGTCGTCACACAGGGGCAATGGCCTGGTTACACACAACAGCTGAGAGATGATTGCTTAGCATGCGGGTTTGTGCTAGAAGGATACTTTCGTAGAGTGTGAGACAGAGGTATAGCGTCAGCTGTACTGCATTTCACAACTTCGCGTAAATCTGCCGTAACAACACGTAACTCTGTCGCAAGAACACCTAAGGGGTGAGTACGACAGATGAATCAGCAGTATAAGTGGAACGACTGCATTCATTACAAACGAGCATGACGTCAGGACGTCGCTCGTGCTTCCTTTAAATACGCCAGCTTTGATAGCAACAAGGCACTCGCAGTTAGATGTGTACTGGGTCGCTGCGTAGCGTTCAGCTCGGTGATCGACATGTTAATCTTTATTAAGGAGATGTTGCAGTAAGGACGGCCCATCCAGCAGCAGATGTGAGGGGACAGTACCAGCTCTGGTCCTCTCTGCTGCCGCTGTCAATCATCAACCCAGGATTAGCAGACATCGCGGCAGACTCGCCCGCCGCCAATGCTGACCACATCAGTGAGCCGTCGTCGAGATCGTGTGGGGCTTAGGCACTGTTCATCCGCCGTCACAGCCGGGTGAGCCGACGACGCTGGGGGACTCCAGCCCGTTCCGCCCGTCCACCGCGGACGAGCCACCAGGAGGAGCAGGGAAAAAGATGGGGCGGGATAGAGTACACTCCGCACTACGAGAACGCCTCTCGTGCCGACAGCGTCGGGACTCCAACCCAGAGCCTCCACGCGCAACAGCTTGCTGTCCGCAGCCGAGCCGGCCAAAGCCGGTCGCCGCCAGCCACGCGCGGCCGAAGTACGAAGTAAGGACATTCCTCCGCTACGTCACAGCACGCGGCGCGGCGCTAGCAAGCGGCACGGATCTGGTGTCATGGCTACGAGTCAGCAAGGACTCGGGGAAGGTCGATGATATCACCAAGCCACACTGTACTAGGCAGGACTAAAGGTGTTATGAATTAATAATGTTTCTTTGGCGTTTCTGACGCTTCTACAGCCATTTCCTAGCTTCCTGACAACTGGAGAGGTCACCGCTCGGCCTCCAGTCCACCGTACGCGACCGGGACCACCGGGGCCCCTACAATACACAAATCAGACGCCGCACCTCCCCTCTCCAGGAAGACTGCACTACACCAGCGCCCTCTCCGGCGCTGGCATACAGGGAGCAGACGAATGCACTCGAGGGTCGAGTTCGTCAACCCAGATCGTCTCGTCAGTTCAGTAGCTCAGCTCCACCGGACAGTGGCTGCCGACGTCATAGTTAAAACTTCCTGGCAGATTAAAACTACGTGCCAGACCGAGTCTCAAACTCGGGACCTTTGCCTTTCGCAAGCAAGTGCTCACCATCTGAGCTACCCAAGCACGACTCACGCCTCGTCCTCACTGCTTCACTTCTGCCAGTAAATCGTCTCCTAACTTCCAAGGACGGGGCTCAGATGGTGAGCACTTGCCCACGGGACGCAAAGATCCCGAGTTCGAGTCTCGGTCCGGCACACAGAATGAGATTTTCACTCTGCAGTACCTCGTCTCCTACCTTCCAAACTTTACAGAAGCTCTCCTGCGAACCAGAAGTGAAGCTGTGAGTACCAGGCGTGAGTCGTGCTTCGGTAGCTCTGTTGGTAGAGCACTTGCCCGCGAAAGGCAAAGGTCACGAGTTCGAGTCTCGGTCGGGCAAACAGTTTTAATCTGCCAGGAAGTTTCATATCAGCGCACACTCCGCTGCAGAGTGAAAATCTCATTCTGAACACCCTACTTTTTTTCAGTATTAATTTACACTGCCTTAGAAGAAAAGCGAAGCACCTGAAAGGGGAGGAAGAAACAGAATGATATTTCACAGTATGAGATGATATGTAACGTTTTTTCCAAGGATTACACAATACAAAGAGCTTAACAGTAAAAAATGGTTCAAATGGCTCTGATCGTTATGGGAATGAACATCTGAGGTCATCAGTCCCCTAGATTTAGAACTACTTAAACCTAACTAACCTAAGGACATCACATACATCCATGACCGATGCAGGACTCGAACCTGCGACCGTAGCAGCAGCGCGGTTCCGGACTGAAGCGCCTAGAACCGCTCGGTCACAACGGCCGGTTGCTTAACAGTAGAAGGCCCGTCATCAGTATGACATTGTACCCAATGTGTCCCGCATGCATGCTCCGATCCGGTTGGGAATGGTTCATAAATATAATCTTTCCTCTCCTGAGGTAAGGCGGGCCAACTGTCGTAAATGGTCATTCATAAAATGGATATAAGCGCCAGGACGAAGTTGACGTTCGAGCCAGTCCCACACATGTTCTATAGGGAACGGATCTGGAGATCGTGTTGGCTACGCGAGTACTTCAGCATCACAACAGGATTTATAGACACGTGCCATGAGTGGACTAACATTATCGTGTTGAAAAATGGTACTACAACACTGCCGCATAAGAAGTAACAAATTTCCGTGATGAATCATTGTACCATTATTGTTCCCTCAATCAGTGTGAGACATGATTGGAGTCGTGTAATAGCTCCCCATCATCATGACGCTAGAGAATTGGAATCGGCCGACGCCATACTCGCAGACATCAACATTGGTATTTATTATTATTTTCAGCCATAATGGCTATGTTTGTGAACCGTGACTGTGCGGGATGATTATTTATTTCTAGTTTCTGCCACCAGTTACTTTTTTATTTTATGTTTAATCTAACATAATACAACGCGTTTATAACATGTTCTGTTCATCTTCAGGCGTTTATACATACATACATACATACAGAGAAATGTTACTTAAAAATAGACAGTCTTAAACTAGATTAATCTAGATCTCTTTGTCCTTTGTTTGTTACTGTAGCAGAAGAAATCAGTGATGTTTCTGGTGGTTTTCTTCCTTGTAGCCGATATTGTATACAATGTGCAATAGTGTAATGTCAAACAACAGCTCCGCCATTACACCAGTGATGCAAGTGAAGCAGCAAGATGATTAAATCGTAAGTGATCAACTGTCATATAAAAGCGTTTCACACTATTTTCGTAACACATAACTGATGCAAATCTATCTGCATCCTATACAGGCTGTGATATCATACAGAGTGAAGCACAAGGTAGAAAACCAGCAGAAGACCTCACTGATTTCAATTTATAGCCCTACACTGCCCCTCTTCTCTCCCCAAAATGCCACACCAGCCGCTACAGTAACAAACAATGGACAAAGAGTTCTAGATTAATCTAGTTTACGACTGTTTATTTTTAAGTAACATTTCTCTGTATGTATGTATGTATGTATAAACGCCTGAAGATGAACGGAATATTCGAAATGCGTTGTATTATGTTAGATCAAACATAAAATAAAAAAGTGACTGGTAGCAGAAACTAGAAATAAATAATCATCATGGGTAGCGCAGAACCGCGCTTTATCGCTACTTTCAGGTCATGATACCGCTAAAAATACAGCATATAGCGTTGTGGTTTTAATTGCAGCTTACGAATTTGACGGCAATTCACTAGTTCGTCCCCGTGCATCCGGGCTATGTGTAAAACACGGAACCGACGCGGCAAGTATTCCGACAATGTTTTATACTATCGTCATTCAAAGGTTCCTGCTTCATGCACAGCCATTGTCCATGAGCAGATCGAAACCGGTCACTATCTAGACGGTTTTATAAGTAAATTTCAAAAATTATACTGTGATCGACGACTTTTCCCAATAATGTTTTCAAAAATGTGTAACCCGTCATTCGGATCTTTTCATAAATGACCAGCAATAATTTTTTTCATTTACAGGTTCGGTCAAGAAATACAGGAAAAACGTTTAATAAAATACTTCAAAACCGTTTGTACGTGGCCACATTTATCAATATCCGCTTACCGCTATGCTAGTTCAAATAAGCAAAGCAATCGGCTATTTTAAACTCTGACCGACAGCAGAGAAAATCCACCTCGTAACCTACCTTGCAGATGTGCAAAGCAGCGGAGTGAAGGATTAAGATTCGTTTTCGAATATCGGTTTTGAAGCTAAGAGATAGAACGTCAGAAAACTGCAGGCTAATCCAACGTAGACATACCACTCGACATGGAGAATATTAAGTGTTGCAAATTTGACAGAAGTATAGCCACTAAATTAACATAATAGGGAATTAGGAACGAGATATTATTCCTGTCAACAGCAGATAGGAAAATGAAAAATTTGTGTCAACTTGGGAATACGTAAGGGTCGTCTGCTGCGGATCCCCATGTCGAACAATGTGCAATTAACGGTGTGATCAGACACACTTGCTCCTGCATTAGAATTGTTGTCAGATCTACCACACATCAGTACCTA
The DNA here is from genome assembly GCF_021461395.2 of Schistocerca americana. NCBI lineage: Eukaryota > Metazoa > Arthropoda > Insecta > Orthoptera > Acrididae > Schistocerca > Schistocerca americana. The sequence continues at coordinate 1,241,081,578 of NC_060119.1, read as the reverse complement.
ATCTACGAACGAGCTGCCGATCTCCACGTTCTGTGCCGGCCGAAGTGGCCGTGCGGTTAAAGGCGCTGCAGTCTGGAACCGCGAGACCGCTGCGGTCGCAGGTTCGAATCCTGCCTCGGGCATGGATGTTTGTGATGTCCTTAGGTTAGTTAGGTTTAACTAGTTCTAAGTTCTAGGGGACTAATGACCTCAGCAGTTGAGTCCCATAGTACTCAGAGCCATTTTTTTCCACGTTCTGTGATGAGGTGTAGACTTCCTACGGCTTGTCACTTACTCGTTAATCTACCCCCTCCTGTAATTTTTTCGCTACACAATTATCTCGAACTTTTAGCAGTCATTGTCTACGACTCCACTAAACGGCAGGATTTAACATTGCAGACTCGGAAGAAAACAGCCCAATTATACTGTAGATGTTAATCCCACGTGGCATCAGTGAAACAAAGAAAATACCTTTTTCTGCCGTAGAAGAGGGTGAAAATAGTAGTGAATTCTCCGGGACTGGGATCTTATCAAAGTCTATGGACTACAACACAGCACTGCTTCCAGTCACAGAGCTATGAATTCTGCATTCCAGCTCGTATGGCTGCACAATAATGTGACAAACTGGAGGGACGAGGATTACCGTGGTGCAGTCGTACGCTGCTCAAAGTTGATTTTACCGGCATATTTGAGAAAGGTTTTAGGTTTCCCACGTTCATCTAGTCGTATATTAGCCCAGAGCTACATGTCATCAAATCAATCCTAAAATATAGCTTTCAGTTCACATTGAATTCAGATGTAACAAAGTCGGTCGACATTAAAAAATAGAAATGACAGAACTAATGCAATAAATCTATTAACGTGAACAGAAGTGAACTTCTACAGACACTTCGAGGGGTATTAATGTGACATTAGCCTTTTAGGCTTCTTCTTCAGATTTCGTATTTTTCATCTCCACCTTCAACCTAGCATTAAGACAGTGTGAGGAATTGATTCGTGTGAATATTTTTTAGCTTATTTCGTAGCTCGTTGGACACCTTTGATTTAACTATAAGAAGATGTAATTTCAAATCGTAGAATACAAAACGTGGCATCCATATTCATAAACAGATTTATTTTGATATTAAATGAAACAACAAGTTTGCTGTTACCAGTCACTATTTATCTCCACGACGTTTTTCAAAGGTTTAAACCTCCTTCATCGGGTGGGTTTAAATTTGTTAGTATGACGTTTGTGTGTGTGTGTGTGTGTGTGTGTGTGTGTGTGTGTGTGTGTGTGTGTGTGTGTACACCAACTACTGCCACAAACTGTACATCCATCTGCATATTTTAAAGCATTAACCGATGTGTTACCCTAATCCTTATACAGATAATACATGTAACAGATATAGTCTTAAGACCCCCTACCTTGTAAAGTTTGCTCCCATACAATCACTCTTTCCAACCTCTCTCTCCCTCTCACTTTCTCCTTCTCTTCCTCTCCCTCTGCCTCCAGCCCTTCATTTCTATCTCTGAATCCCAACCGAAACTGTTATTTGTGTATAATTTTCCACTGTAGCCAATATGATTATTTTACTTAAAGTTTGTAACAATTCACCTAATTGTATAATCGAGTATGAAGTTTAAGCTATTTCAACTTGTCAAAATCGGATTTATATACAACCTGAAATAATTATTCCAACGCATGTAATCGACTCCAATGTAAACATCTCCAAATCCTTTAAAATTTATTCTGTAACAATGTTGTTACAGTGTACATTCTTTGTACTTTGTGATAATGTTTTCTCATCTTCTGTACGATCCTTATACCCAGTACTTCCCAGGCGCCATATTTGTTCACAAATTGACAGTATATATTGGATGTGTTACGACGGTGAAAGGAACCTGTGACCACTGGAGGTTCTCTGTTTTACTTATTCTACGTTTACCGTTAGACATACGTTTAATTTTTTGTCATAAGTAACCCAAAACCACGTTCAGAAATAGTGTTTTGTCTCTCCACCAGAAAGTGTCACACGTTTCTCGAAAAAATCTTAACACAACACAAACACAAATGTTATACTAACAAATGTAAATGCAGCTGATGATGGAGGTTTAAACCTTTGAAACGCGTCGTGAAGATAAGTAAACAGTGACTGGTAACAGTAAAATTGTTGTTTCATTTAATGTCAATAACAGTCACGGTAAAGCTTAAGTTAAAATGTTCGCATTTGAAGTGACTTTGCTGTGCTATCGATTTGTGCTCACCGTTTATTCATCTACCCAATCTTCTGAGACACAGTAAGTTTCACGTATTTCTATTCAAATTTTGTTCTTATGCTACAACTCGTTTCCAAACTCGCCGAATCAGGTACACCAAAACTAGCAAGTTTTGAATCTTGACCCCTCTTGGACAAACTTCAGTGGACGCCCTTGCATACGAATGCAGCATAAACCAGTTCTCGAGATGTGCGTTCCCAGGCCCAGTGGCATAACAAAAAAATGGTTCTGAGCACTATGGCACTTAACTTCTGAGGTCATCAGTCCCCTAGAACTTAGAACTAGTTAAACCTAACTAACCTAAGGACATCACACACATCCATGCCCGAGGCAGGATTCGAACCTGCGACGTAGCGGTCTTGCGGTTCCAGACTGCAGCGCCTTTAACCGCACGGCCACTTCGGCCGGCTAATGATTTTCTCATCCACCCCTGTCCCTCTTACATACTTTCCCTGGGCATCCCGTTGCCTGCACCTGCAGGCGGCGTCCGGCGTCGTGGTGGGCAGTGGTCATAACGTCGCAGCTCATCAGCGTGGGTGCCAGTGCAGACACTGGCTGTGGCAGCGTGCCACGGCACGCAGTACCTTCGCGTCCTCACCAGCAAACCGTAGCCTACGCGGCACGCAACCCGCCGCATGCGGTATCGGCCGCAGGGCCTCATTTCCTGGGACGACACGAACTGTACACAGCGCACCGCGCACCGCACACCTTGTTATGCAGAGGCAGCCGCCCTGTGTGACCTGCACGGCAAACAGCAGAGTCCCGCAGCCCGCCTGAGGCAGCGACGACAGCAGGTGTTTTATTTACGTGACGTGTGCCAGCATGTTCTGTCTGCCTGTGCAACAAAACAGCCCAGTCGGCACACTGGATGAAGGTAACACAGATTCCTGGCAACTTTCGTTGAGATTGACAGTAAATTAATCACTAGTAGCACCAATAATAGTAGAGACTAACTAGGTGTCAAAATCGAGCAAAGTGAAGAAATGGATGCAAAACAACGTATTATGCACCAAGCAAGGTGTGTAACGCCGGAAATGCATATCCTCCTATTTCCATCTATTGCACTGCAAATTTTTTTCCTTATTTTGTTACCTGAAGATATAACATTTCTGTGTCTTTGTATATTGTAATTGTTTTACTATTTGTATATATTTATGCATTTATGTCGATGTATAATTGGTTTGATTTGGATATCGAACGAATACATCGATAGGTCGTGTGGAGAACCAAAGTGTTTAGGATCTTCGGTAGTGTTAACTCTGTCGCATGGAACGAGAGCAGAGAGAGAGTCTGGCTGGGGTGGTGCAGTGGAGCAGGTGTGTTGTGTGACGCTCCCGCGAGTTGCCGCGCTTTCGGGTTTGGGCAGCATGTAATTGCGCTCGACTTGCTATGATAGTTTCTGACACGGTGTCGCAGACGGGAAGCCCGTTTCGCCTGGTGACCGTGTCGAGAAGAAGGCGCGCCAACATCCAGCTTCTGCAACAGCGACGGCCGACAATGAGTGACTGTCGCCATCTCCTCGATCGACGGCTTCAAACCTTCAATCAACCAACAAGGAAGACTGGAAGCACGTAAAGTTTTAGAACTGTATGGCAGACCTCAGCTTTTCAAATTGTTCAAATCACAAAATTACAGCAACGTAGCATGAACCTTTGTTGCTCATTGTCCCAATTGCATTACCAAGCACGGTCCCTTCCTTTTCCGGAACGAACCCGAGTGTCTTTGAAATTCAAACGCCATCATCATTCGATTTCACTGCTTTAATTTCAAAGTTCAGTTAAGGTATTCATAGCTGGATACAATATTTAGATTACACAAGCACAAATTAAGAGTGCGAGTTTTGTTACCGTATTTTAGCTTACCTGTGACTGCAGCTCAGCTTGGTACGTACTAAATTTTACTATTGTTAATTGTGCAGAATCATTTAATTCAAGTTCAAAGTTAAATCTCTTATTTCTAAATTGCGTAGATTATTACTTCTGACAAACTTTCAGTTTTCACACTACACGTGTCAACCTTCAGTTGCCACGCTTCCAGTGCTAATTATATGTGTAATAACCGTTTTTTTCCCGTTACTATAGTAATTGTCCTTAGGACTGGCGACCGTAATTTCCCCCAAATTCCAAATATCTAATTAGCGCCAATTAATTGTAAACGTGACGACCGCACATTTACTTTCTTTATTAACTTTACCCCTTTTCATAATTAATTTCCGCCAGTTTCATTTGGATTTTTCCTTTCATTTAGATGTAACCATGTCCTCCCTCTTTACCGACAGATTAACTTCGGTGACGATTGCTTTTCCCAAATTTCCATTAGGTACACGCGGTTTAATTTTTCACTGTCATTAAGGTCGATAAGCGAGGGGGAGGTTACAGGTGGTTGTAAGAAGCCGAGTAGTATAGACAAAGTAGGCATTTCTCATTGAATAAAAGCTACTAGTATCGAATACTGAAGGAAGAGATTGTTGAGAATGTTCTTCTTGAGCACTAAATTTCATGGGGGCAAATCACGGACTGTGAAGAAACCGGAAAGGAACGGGATCGAAGCGTTTAATATGTCGTGCTACAGAAAGACGTTGAAAATTACGTGCAGTGATGACATAAGGAATGGGGAGGTAGTTCGCAGAATCGGTGAGGAAAGGAACATGAAAACATTGACAATAGGAACGGACTGAATGACAGGACACGTGTTAAGAAAGCAAACAATAACTTTCATGTTAAATTTGTGATCCCTTGATGCCTCAGAACATGTCCTACCAACCGATCCCTTCTTCGTGTCAAGTTGTGCCACAAACTCCTCTTTTCCCCAATCCTATTCAATACCACCTCATTAGTTATGTGATCTACCCATCTAATCTTGAGCATTCGAAAGCTTCTATTCTCTTCTTGTCCAAACTATTTATCGTCCATGTTTCACTTCCATTCATGGCTACACTCCATACAAACACTTTCAGAGACGACTTCCTGACACTTAAATCTATACTCGATGCTAACAAATTTCTCTTCTTCAGAAACGGTTTCCTTGTCATTGCCAGTCTACATTTTACATCTTCTCTACTTCGACCATCATCAGTTATTTTGCTCCCCAAATAGCAAAACTCCTTTGCTACTTTAAGTGTCTCATTTTCTAATCTAATTCCCTCAGCATCACCCGACTTAATTCGATTACATTCCACTATCCTCGTTTTGCTTTTGTTGATGTCATCTTATATCCTACTTTCAAGACACTGTCCATTCCGTTCAACTGCTCTTCCAAGTCCTTTGCTGTGTCTGACAGAATTACAATGTCATCGGCGAACCTCAAAGTTTTTATTTCTTTTCCATGGATTTTAATACCTACTCCGAATTTATCTTTTGTTTCCTTTACTGCTTGCTACATATACAGATTGAATAACATCGGGGAGAGGCTACAGCCCTGTCTCACTCCCTTACCAACCGCTGCTTCCCTTTCATGCCCATCGACTCTTATAACTACCATCTGGTTTTTGTACAAATTCTAAATAGCCTTTCGCTCCCTGTATTTTACCCCTGCCACCTTTAGAATTTGAAAGAGAGTATTCCAGTCAACATTGTCAAAAGCTTTCTCTAAGTCTACAAATGCTAGAAACGTAGGTTTGCCTTTCCTTAATCTTTCTTCTAAGATAAGTCGTAAGGTCAGTATTGCCTCACGTGTTCCAATATTTCTAAGGAATTCAAACTGATCTTCCCCGAGGTCGGCTTCTGCCAGTTTTTCCATTCGTCTGTAAAGAATTCGTGTTAGTATTTTGCAGCGTGGAGGGGAAAAATCGTAGAGGGAGACCAAGAGATGAATACACTAAGCAGATTCAGAAGGATGTAGATTGCAGTAAGAACTGGGAGATGAAGAAGCTTGCACAGGATAGAGTAGCATGGAGAGCTGCATCAAACCAGTCTCAGGACTGAAGACCACAACAACAACAACAACTTTCATGTTACGTCAGGGAGGTGTAGAGGGGTAGAAGCTACATTGGAGAGTGGAATACACCCAACAAATAATTATGTTGCTTGTACGTACAACTCGGCGCAAGACATAAAACGATGAAACGAGTGAGAATACTTATCATAAGTGTGTGTGTGTGTGTGTATGTGTGTGTGTGCGCGCGCGCTCTTGTGTTTGTGTGCGTGCGTGTGTGTGTGTATGTGTGTGTGTGTGTGTGTGTGTGAGAGAGAGAGAGAGAGAGAGAGAGAGAGAGAGAGACAATTACATCACGATAGACAAATTTTGCCTTATACATATACAGTATGATATGTTTTATCACCTACAGGTCTGACACAATCGAACTCTGTCTCTTTCTCATAGATGCGCGCGCACACACACACACACACACACACACACACACACACACACACACACACACTCACTCACACACAAATACGTACTTAATATAATAATATTAATTAAAAAGTTACATAAAATGTTGTCACTGTTGGCATATTTTCTGATCTTAGTGTACAGAAAGTTTATATGTTGAACTCACGACATGAAAATGAGCCTGTGGCCATTGGAAAATATTTATGTTTGTATTACTCTTCGTCTACGTAATTAAAACGCACACGTAAAAGCGAACCACTCTGTCTTTAGGCCACAAGTGGCCCATCGGGGCCATCCGACCGCCGTGTCATTCCCAGCTGAGGATGTGGATAGGAAGGGCGTGTGGTCCGCACGCCGCTCTCCCGGTCTTTATGACAGTTTTCTTTGACCGGAGCCGCTACTATTCGCTCGAGTAGCTCCTCAATTGTCATCACGAAGCTGAGTGCACCCCAAAAAAATGACAACAGTGCATTTCGGCGCGGATGGTTACCCATCCAAGTGCCGGCCACTCCCGACAGCACTTAACTTAGGTGATCTGACGGGAACCGGCGTATCCACCGCGGCAAAGACGTTGCCTAAAAAGTACACATAAGTACACATAAGCACGCTGGAATCATTGCAGGTCAGCAACTTCTGTTAATCAGTACAACGAGAAACCAGCCAAAGTTGCAAATTCCGCTTTTCTTACTTACTCGATGATACTTTCGGGACGGGACCCATTTTCAAATCATCGTGCCGAATAGTCAAAATTGTATTTCCAAAAACACATAAACCATGTCAAAAAATATACGTGTTATGAAATGCAAATGAACAGTTACAGCGCATACAGGGAACAGTGAAATTAGCAACCTTGGCTGGGTTATCGGTGTACTTTCGTAAGTTTGAGTTTTGTTCCAAAGTAGTTTCATAAGTTTCTTCTGCTGCCAGGCACTGTCACAGAATAACGAAAGTAGTTTCATAAGTTTCTTCTGCTGCCAGGCACTGTCACAGAATAACGAAAGTCGTACATGCAGTACATCCATATTGATAGACTTAAAACCAACTGATAATGGAGTTGTAACGCTCCGAAACGCGTAATGGAAATTTTAATACAATTAATGTTATTGGTTACAGGAAATGATTGTTAGTTGCTTAGTCTTATATTTCATGAATGGGTTGTATGACTAATTGTAAAGTCGTGGAACAAATGCAGTACCTCTAGATGTTCAGAATTGTGTCTTTTTGAAGTAGAGAAAGAGACAATTCACTGAAAACAACTCAATAATCCCTTTACGAACTTTCATGTTACACATTAATATGTGAATACAGCTGCACGCTCATAATTTGCAAGTGTTTTTTAAAATACTGGTGTCAATTAGTAATTTCTATCCACTACCTTCTCCATGTGATGTTAATAGAAATTAGTCTAAGGAACAGAAAGAATTTTCGAGCAGGACTTTTTTGTTTACAAATTTAACTTTTCTGTATGTCGGATTGTATATCATCGAGTAAGTGATCAAAATTGTTGGTGGCAGCATTGGACACAAGTTTTGTGCTGACAACCTTAATATGGAAAACTGAACGTCTTTTCACCTTCTGGTACTGTAATTATTTGGATTATTGTTTCTTTTTAACTCTACTGGTTTATATGCAAAGAGAAAAATAATGATTGTATTGTGAAGCAGTGGTCACAATGCATAAATCCGGAAAAATATGCGTGCACGATGATCGTGAGCGAGCACCACATACTATTCTTATTGACAACTTGAATACAACGTATTAATGTTCCACGGTAATATTTATTAGTTCGTTATGACCGGCTTTCAGCTTCTTAGGTCATCGTCAGATAACTCTGAACAGATAGTCCACAAAACGTCAGCGAGAATTCATAACTGTGCGAAGAATACTGTATAAAGATACGTCACATTCTGTGACCATATCGATACAAAACACAAGCATGTTGTAGTGGCTAAAAAGAGACACTGAACAGATAAATCTTACATTACAGTATATTCAAATATTAAAACTATGTCAGTGTGTAAATAACAAATGTGCTACAAGTCGGTAATGGCAGAGGACACTTTGTCATGTGGACAAACTGGTGAATATGATGAAAAGAGCGAATAAAGGGAGGGGAAGAAAGACGTCGATGGAATGTGGGTGTGAAACAGTGATAACAATCTTATTTGATAATGGTGAGGGGAATAATAATTGGCTGCTACTTTCATAAGGATAGTAGTGGAACTGCGTTTGGCCATAAAGGACCAGGTCAGGATTCTTTAATTGGTGTTTATTAATGGTCAGAATTGCAAGTAATGTTAGTTTTCTCACTTTAGTTCCTTTGTGGAGGACATCACAGTTATTATTCGTCTCACCATTAGGTAATAAGGTTATTATAACTGTCCCATACCCACATTCAATCGACGTCTTTCTTCCCCTCCCGTCTCCCTTTATTCAGCCTGTTCATCAGATTCACTAATTTATCCATATGACGTAGTTGTCTGTGCCATTACTCAGTTGTAGCACATTTTTTGTTTTACACGCTGACGTAGTTTTAATATATGAAAATACTTTAATGTTAGATTTATTTGATCAGTGTCTCTTTAGGTATTTCACCATGCTCACGCTTTGCATCGATATAATCACAAAATGTCACACATTTTTCTTAATGCTATGAATTCTCGCTGAAATTGTGTGGACTATCTGTCTAACATTAATTTGACAATGGCCTAAGAAGCCGAAAGCCGATTCATAACGAACTAATAAATATGATGTTAGAATTATATTAATACCTTCAGCTTCTGAAGGGCGTTGATATATATCAACGGGGACAGGTGCAAATGTGTGGCCCGACTGGGACTCGAACCCGGGATCTGCTACTTACATAGCAGACGCTCTATCCAGCTGAGCCACCGAGGGCACAGAGGATAGCGCGACTGCAGGGACTATCTCGCGCACGCCTCTCGTGAGACCCACATTCTCCCCTTGTATGTCCTCACATTACATTCATAGTGTCCCACTCCAACACAGTCACTACTCGTGGAGGACATTCTTACCAAGTCCCGTAAGAGTTCGGGGAATATGTGTGCATCTGCACAGAAGAAGAAGGTCATGGCCTTTATTGCCAGAACTACATACTTATTTGGATATGGTGTCTGTTCTTTCGGACATTTCCGAAAGAACAGACACCATATCCATTTAAGTATATAATAAATATGATTGTGGAACATTATGACGTTGAAGTGACTCGTATGTTCTTCCAAGAACCGAAGGAATATTCCGTAAGTAGTGTCATTCTTACATCACGTTACAGAGCTACTGAAATCTTTCATAAAGACGAGTAATCACACAGTATTATTTCATTCGACAATATTCAATGAAAATATGTTACCTTAAGCGGTTTTTCGGTCCCCAAGATTTACAATGATCAGAAATGGAAATTCAACAGAACTGAGTTGTCTTAGGAGAGAGAGAAAAAAAGGCCATCCTCAGTTTCTTTCATTTTAAATTCTAATCGATAAAAAAATGGTTCATGTGGCTCTGAGCACTATGGGACGAAGTCGTCAGTCCCCTAGAACGTAGAACTACGTAAACCTAACTAACCCACGGACATCACACACATTCAAGCCCAAGGCAGGATTCGAACCTGCGACCGATGCGGTCGCGCTGTTCCAGGCTGTAGCGACTAGAACCGCTCCGGCCGGCTCTGATCGATATTTAGACCTATATTTTTAAAGCATCCATCTTACTTATTATCTTCTTATAATGTGTTAGACTTACCATTGGTGAAGTAGCTCTAGAAGTGCAGAACTAGATATGTTGCGTCTTTTTGAAACTGAGAGTGAGACCGTTTACAGAAAAACTACTCAATTATGCTTTTATGAATAACATTAAGTATTTTTCTCCTGTTGCTGTATATGTTTTTGGGTTTGTTACACTACTACTGACGTTTGTAAAAAATAGTATTCTTCTTTTCTGTTTTAGATCTGTTTACACATACGCGAAATAATGTGGACCCAATATTGAACCTTGTGGAACTCCGGAAGTGGTATCTCCACAGTCAGTTGATTAACCAATCTCGATGACGGCCCTCTTTAGTCGCAGTATCCCTCACTGGAGTTGCCGAATGTGTGCTGAGACACGTCCCCAGCGAATGGAGCGTAACGCCCATACTCCCGCATCTTGGGAACAGCGCAGAGCAAAGCGGCTGGCACCCTGGAATTAGCTGTGCTGGCCACGGGCGTGTAGCCAGCCGCATACATTAGTGGCAGCTGCGCCGCTGTCCGGAACAGCTGCTGCGCTGCGTTGCGCCCACAGCGCACAGTGCGGTCGGCCCTTTGGGAGGGGCAGGGGGGGGGGGGGGGGACTTCCCATACAGGCCGCGCCGCGCGCCAAATAAAACCACTCCCTTCCTGCTTTGTATTTAGAATTCCGCCGAAGTCCAAATCAGGTACCCCCCCCCCCCCCCCCCCCATGCTAAACGAGCCGTCTAAGCGGAAAATTTACATAGATATTTTGCAGGACTTGATGTGGAGAGTTCCTATAGTTCAATTCTTTTATCTCGGCGGTTCGCGCATGCCCTCGTTGCAAGTTGTACGCGCCAAGAAAAGCAGCGCCATAGTACAGTTCGCAAACTTACGTTTAGGGGGGAGCGCGCAGTTTATGAAGTAAAGCCACCACGATCGCATTAAACCTTCCGCTGCTACAGGGACGTTCTAACAACCCTACCACAAAAAAGGTCAAAATTTTAAAAACGACTGTGGTGTTGCTCACGCTGCTAAATACTGCGTTATCGGGCAACAACAGTCATATTATGTGGCAGGTGTCATTAGAACACAGTTAATAAAGTCATTTTATGTAATAATAAAAAAACTAGGCACTCATCTTTTTGTGTTTCCCATTCTGGTCTCGTCAAAGACGCCTAGGTTTTATTCTGCTATATTCAAAAGTTTTGTAGATGCGCTTCACAAACCATTCTTGAAGATTACACTTTTACTGGACAATGGTGATGTAAAAAAATAATCAGCACTCCTAATTTAAATTATACTTCCTTTTAATTGCAATATCACGTGACACACAAACATCACTTCACAATACAAAACATACTTGAAAACATCTCTCTCACAGTCACTGTTAAAGTTCACATTTTATACGCGGACTATGTTATGCATCTTTCCAACATGACGCCCAACACTTGACTTTTTCCACGTCCGACTCTCTAACAACTTAACAACTAATTAACTATCGCTTACGCGCCCAAAAATCAGAGTTGCAAGTGCGTCAAAGATCATAGTGACAAAAGAAAGAATACACATAAGAATAATATCATTGCAATATAAACATATCGATGTATCACAAATGAAATCAAATCTGAATGTTGTCTGAGAATTATGTTAAGTAGTTAACAGAAAAAAAATGTGGAATATTACTTGTATCAAGAGGTTCAGATGAGGTACCATAATGATTACGTAATTCAAGTGCTCCCCGCATTCCGCGATGTGCGCGATTTTGTCATCACTGCACTGCTCGCCTGTGCAGACACATGGTGTTTCGACTGCTTTGACACACTTTATCATTCGATTTCACAAAAACTATTTCGCCCAAAAATTTGATTTTTACACATCTTCTTGACTGATACCTTCCCCCCATCAATGAGTTAATTTTGTTTCGATGTTCAACGCAGTTATTGTGCAACATTAGACGTAGTAAACCATTGCACGAAATTTTGAAGAGTTTGCAGAGGTCAAAGTCCATAGCGTATACTTTCTGTATGGTTGATTTTAGTTGCCACCAGAAATTTCAAAAAATTACATTCAAACGAATAAAATTCATGAAGTAAGACACTGCGATATTGTTTTTAAATAAAGAAAGTATTAACCACCGATCAAGGGTTGAACTCAAAACCTTTCGCTTAGCAGCCATACACTTTAACCATTACGCTAACGCAGCTCGTCATTAAATAATGCACCCGGAGAATTTTAAAATATCACGCAAAATACCGACAAACACTGTTGGTATGACTATGAATTATTCACGTTTCGTCGAAGTACAATAGGAAATAAACAATTACCGCTGTTCTTTATTGCGAAAAAGCGGTTAGTGAGAATGATACAAACACCTTTCCTTGCTATCGCCTGAATTAGGAGGCTTATTGCTTGTTTGGTTTAGTTAATTAATAGAATATGAAGCAATTGGTATAAAGAATACTTTTTCCAAAGTTTTTTTAAAAGAAAGTCTGCTATCAAGACATTGCTTTTGTTCAATTACTTTATTTATGACTGAAAGTTTCTAAAACTGAAGACACTCGTCCGTGCTCTGCACTGCAGTCGAGCTCTGGCAACGTCGTTCTCTGTTCATTGGCTGACTGTGTTTTGTGACGTCAGATGCGCAGAACGAACCTAAACTCGGCCGCCGTCATAAATGACGCACACTTTAGTACCGTATTGAATTGCTCGACTTCCCACGTCGTTCGTGCGCTTCGGGAGATGGTCGTAAAGTTTTATTTACCACCACGAAAAAATGAAGTATAATATTTAATTTCTTATTTTGTTTTATGTACAAAGGTTAAATTAGCGTGTTTCAGCAAACTATTATGGTGCGGATAAACATGGTGAAGGAGCATCTCGTAATGTGTCAGGAAGCGACACATTGTCATTGATGTGAGCCTTGTTATTTTTGGCTCTGTGCTGTGGTGCACGCTCTGCGCCAAAGAAGAGCAGATAGGATGGAGCTGTCATGAGTGCAGTCGGTTGTGAGCCTGTGAATAGGATGCACCCGAGGTTATAGTAAACTGACTGCAGGAGTTGGTCTCGGTGTTTCCGGTGTTTTACTGTACATGAAGTGGGGCCAGGCAGTGGCGTGACTGTTTACAGCGGTACTTGCAGCAGACAATTGGTTCTCATCTATTCTGGATTTCGGATTAGCGCCCGGTTCTGACATGTTCCAAATGGAGGTTCTGAAGGTAACATTGGAGCATCTATTTGAGAATACTAGAATACTAGAATTTCCAGGTGGGAACGTGTTATTGATAGAAGTAGTCTACTCAACGAAAGATACGAGAGTCACTCCAAAAGAAATGCGCACTATTTTTTTTAATCCATCTTTTATTCTACATGTTTGAAAGTTTTACAGTGTGTAGATACATCCTTTAGGAACAATATATTCCTTCTCCACATAATTTCCATCCCTCTCAACTGCCTTACGCCATCTTGGAACCAGCGCCTGTATACCCGCACGGTAAAGTTCTGGACCAAACTCTTTGAGCAGAAGGGAGTCCTCATCTTCAAACCTTGTTCCAAGAAGGAAGTCTTTCAGTTTCCCAAAGAGATGATAGTCACATGGAGCCAGGTCAGGACTGTAAGGCGGGTGTTTCAGTGTTGTCCATCCGAGATTTTTTGACTGACATGTGGCCGTGCATTGCTGTGCAACAGCGAAACATCCTCCTTTTGCCGATGTGGTCAAACACGACTCAGTGGAGCTTGAAGTTTCTTCAGTGTCGTCACATATGCATCAGAATTTATGGCGGCTCCACAAGCAACAGTCCTTCGGAATCGATAAACAGCGTAGCCATAACTTTTTCCAGCAGTATGTCTGGTTTTGAAATTTTTTTTCTTGGGTGAATCTGCATGCTGCCACTCAAATGATTGCCTCTTCGTCTCTGGTGAAAAATGATAGAGCCATGTTTCATCGCCCGTCACAATTCTTCCAAGGAATTCATCTCCATCATTCTCGTACTGTTCCAAAAGTTCGCTGCAAACCGTTTTTCTTGTTTCTTTGTGAGCCACTGTCAACATCCTGGGAACCCACCTGGCACAAACCTTTTTTAACGCCAACACTTTCAGTATTCTGCAAACAATTCCTTCCCTTATCCCGACGTAGCGTGACAATTCGTTCACTGTGATGCGTCTGTCAGCAGTCACCAATTCGTTAAGTCTCTGCACATTGTCTGGTGTGTGTGCAGTACGAGGCCTGCCGCTGCGAGGACAATCCTCAATATTGCCGTGCCCGCTTTCATCACGTAACGTGCTTGCCTACCGACTAACTGTACTGCGATCGACAGCAGCATTTCCATACACCCTTTTCAACCTCTTGTGGATGTTTCCCACGGTCTCGTTTTCACAGAACAGGAATTCTATGACAGCACGTTGCTTCTGACGAACGTCAAGTGTAGCAGCCATCTCGACGGCGTCACTCACGGGAACAGGTGAACTAAGTTTGAAAACAAACGGGAAGGATGTATCTACACACTGTAAGACTTTCACACATGCAGAATGGAAACTGTATTTTTACAAAAATAGTATGCATTTCTTTTGGAGTGACAATCGTACAATGAAAACAGTACGTTCACACTGTTGCCAACTGTGATGTCCTTAATTGTAGACTGTATTTCATTCAGGTGGGTGTTGACTTGGAATTTACATTGTGTTCGGAGGGTTCGTCTTTAGACTCATGGTTCCTAGGCTTGGGCAAGTCAAAAAATGGTTCAACTGGCTCTGAGCACTGTAGGACTTAACATCTGAGCTCATCACTCCCCTAGAACTTAGAACTACTTAAACCTAACTAACCTAAGGACATGACACAATTCCATGCCCGAGGCAGGATTCGAACCTGCGACTGTAGCAGTCGCAGCGGTTCTGGACTGAAGTGCCAAGAACGGCTTGGGCAAGTCAATTACGTCGGTTCCGAACCGTCTCCATTCGTACTTGGTTGTAGTCATTACGGGTGCAGCTAAGTAGGAGCGGGTGTGGTGCGTGAGCGCGACATGGCCCTTTCGTAACCTGCTGATTCTTGTATTGCAGTTATACAAAATTCTGAACGACAGAGGTGGTCAGGAAGTACACTACTGGCCATTAAAATTGCTACACCAAGAAGAAATGCAGATAATAAATGGTATGCATTGGACAAATATATTATAATAGAGCTGACATCTGATCACATTTTCACGCAGTTTGGGTGCATAGACCCAGAGAAATCAGTACCCAGAACAACCACCTCTGATCGTAATAACGGCCTTGATACGCCTGGGCATTGAGTCAGATAGAGCATGGATGGCGTGTACAGGTACAGCTGCCCATGCAGCTTCAACAGGATACCACTGTCCATCAAGAGTAGTGACTGGCGTTTTGTGACGAGCCAGTTGCGGCCAGCATTGACCAGACGTTTTCAATTGGTGAGAGATCTGGAGAATGTGCTGACCAGGGCAGCAGTCGAACATTTTCTGTATCCAGAAAGGTCTGTACAGGACCTGCAACATGCGGTCGTCCATTATCCTGCTGAAATGTAGGGTTCAGCAGCTATCGAATGAAGGGTAGAGAAATATAACGTCCACTGTTCAAAGTGCCGTCAATGCAAACAAGAAATGACCGAGATGTGTGACCAACGGCACCCCATACCATCACGCCGGGTGATACGCCAGTATGGCGATCACGAATACACGCTTCCAATGTGCGTTCACCGCGATGTCGCCAAACACGGATGCGACTATCATGATGCTGTAAACAGAACAGGATTCATCCGAAAAAATGACGTTTTGCCATTCGTGCACCCAGGTTTGTCGTCGAGTACACCATCGCAGGCGCTCCTGTCTGTGATGCAGCGTCAAGGGTAACCGCAGCCATGGTCTCCGAGCTGATAGTCCATGCTGCTGCAAACGTCGTCGAACTGTTCGTGCAGGTGGTTGTTGTCTTGCAAACGTCCCCATCTGTTGACTCAGCGATCGAGACGTGGCTGCACGATCCGTTACAGCCATCCGGATAAGATGCCTGTCATCTCGACTGCTAGTGATGCGAGGCCGTTGTGATCCAGCACGGCGTTCCGTATTACCCACCTGAACCCACCGATTCCATATTCTGCTAACAGTCATTGGAACTCAACCAACGCGAGCAGCAATGTCGCGATACGATAAACCGCAATCGTTATAGGCTACAATCCGACTCTTATCAAAGTCGGAAACGTGATGGTACGCATTTCTCCTTACACGAGGCATCACAACGTTTCACCAGGCATCGCCGGTCAACTGCTATTTGTGTATGAGAAATCGGTTGGAAACGTTGTAGGTGTCGCCGCCGTCGCCAACCTTGTGTGAATGCTCTGAAAAGCTAATCATTTGCATATCACAGCATGTTCTTCCTGTCGGTTAAATTTCGCGTCTGTAGCACGTCATCTTCGTGGTGTAGCAATTTTGATCGCCAGTAGTGTAGTACATTAGTTAAAATTTTCAAATGTGTGTGAATTCCTAAGGGACCAAACTGCTTAAGTCGTCGGTCCCTAGTCTTACACACTACTTAAACTAACTTATGCTAAGATCAACACACACACCCATGCCCGAGGTAGGACTCGAACCCATGGCCGGAGGGACCACGCAGTCCGTGACGTGGTACCTCAAACCGCGCGGCCACTCAGCGCGGCAGTATATTAGTCTTTTCTCTTTAATCTAAAATATGTAATTGTATTTGTTATTAAATACATTTGATAAATTACATGATCTATAGTCGTGACTCAGGGTTTCTGAAATTAAATGGAGCTCATCGTGATAGTTATTGTATGTTATGTTATTTTAAGTTTTTTTTTTTTGCTGTTTAGAATTAAAACTACGAACTATGAGGGTATTGTTTAAAGCCATGTCCTCCTGTGCATGCTAATCTTTTTACGAAGTTGTATACCTCTGACATTGCGTCAACTTGGAGGTGGTCTGAATGTGAGAATGTTATGTTATTCTTGAAGAATCAGCCTTGCTGAGCCCGCTAGTAATTATTTTTACTGTAAAATGTAAACTTTCACTGCCGGAAATACCACAATTAATTAAATGGTCTGGGCTATTATCCCGTGGTCCTATGGATTTCACCTTAAAATCCAATGCTTCGTCCGCATCCTGCGGAGGACATTGCTTCACTCAGAATTAAAACATCTCAACAGTGCATTTTTGAAGAATGTTATTCTTTCCCTGAGGTAGAAAGAGCGTTAAGACCACCACGTAGAAATCGTAGTGATGCTCAAGTGTCCGTGAATCGGAAATTTGCCTGCCTTTCATTAAGGACGTTACTGACTGCAAAGAAAAAAAATCTCTAAAAAGCGGAAGATCGCGGTAATATATAAACCCACTCGGAAGGTACAACATCACCTAAAAACGTCCAAGGACGCTTTCCAATTGCTGAAAAGAAGCAGGAATTTATACAATCCATGTAGTTGTGGGGGTGTAGGTGCATACTACAAAAAGAACGGTGAAAAAAAAAAGAGAGAAAAAGAAACATCTAGAAGAGCATAAGGGCAATTGCGGAAGAGGGGAGATAGATCATCTGTTGCGGAACGTGCTTTGCAGCCGGAGGGACCCCACATTCATTGTGATAGAGTTCAACTACTGGCAGCCACAAGTGGATACCATGAAAGGCTATACACAGAGACAATAGAAATTATAAAGCACTCCAGCAATTTCAATAGGAAGGAGGAGGGCATGAAACTGAATAATATCTGGGTTCCGGTACTGAAGAATATGAGGCTGATAGCAAAAGCGGAAGACGGCAATTGACCACGAAAATTTGCACTCACCCATTCAAAACATGCGACATCACTTCATTTGGCAGAAGCATGCGTAAGCGGAATTTTGTAGTCAGTAGGGATCCAGAGAGTGAATCGTACATTCACAGTAGCTACGATCCACTTTGGAAATTTCCTCCGAAAATTAGGACGAAAGGATGAGTTTTAAGGTGAAATCCATTCGACCACGGCATATTAGCCCGCAACATTTTATTGTCATTTCTTTTTAGTACTGTGCCCGGTTTCGCACAGCTACGCTTTCATCATCGGATCTTGTAACATTATTAGTTGTTAAAACACTGAAAGTATATGAATGCGTAGCGTCTGTTCTTTCGGACATGTCCGAAAGAACAGACACCATGTGGAAATCACAGCTGTGAAACATATTGTGCAAATTGAAGGAGGAGGGGTATGAAAGAAAAGAAAAGGGAAGGTGTTATTGACGTGGGCTGCATCAGGACATGTGCGGCATCCGCGGCGACGACTGAAAATGTGTGCTGGACCGGGGTTCGAACCTGGTACTCCTGCCTAGTAAGTGACTGACTCCTCCCGAACCGGATATGAAAGCCCAAAGGTACCTACCGGCCGCCGTGTCATCCTTAGATCACAGGCGTCACTGGATGCGTGTATGGATGGTCATGTGGTCAGCATACCGCTCTCCCAGCCGTATGTCAGTTTCCGAGACCGGAGCAGCTACGTGTCAAGTAGCTCCTCAGGTTGTCTCACAAGGGCTGAGTGCACCCCGCTTGCCAACAGCGCTCGGCAGACCGGATGGTCACCCACCCAGCCTGACAGCGCTTAAATTCGGTGGTCTGACGGGAAACGGTGTTGCCACTGCGGCAAGGCCGTTGACCCTGCCTAGTAAGTGCTGATACACAATTAATTCCGACCTCCTGCGTGGCTCTATAATTAGCGAGCATGGAGGAATGGACAGAAACTGCGAATAGGTGATGCTAGACGTGAATGTGGGTCGGCCGAGGGGTGTGCCGAGGCAGGCAGCTCAGCTGCTGCCCGGGTGGCGCAGTTATTAACCCACTTTGTTTAGGTGTAGGCATAAATAGACGCCAAGGCCTGAAGAGGTGCAGTTTCTTTTTTTCTTAGGAAATAGGTAGCAGTACCAAGTAGATCTTTCTTTTGTAGTTCCCACAGTGTTTCCATTCGGTGAAAAAAGAAGAAAAACACAACTGCTTCGTAAAGAGGAGATCGCGGGTTCGAGTCTCGGTCTGGCACACAATTTCACTCGTCGCCGCTGATGCTGCACAGAGTATGCGGAAAAGGGAAATTTAATAAAGACCAGCACTATTGAAAAGCCAAAGTTACCTGCATTCTGCAAAAAGTGCATCAACAAATCATGAGGACAAATACACATATAAAACGTACACTCCCATTATCTTCAAAAGATATTCGTTATGTAATTTATTTACAATGTTACGTATGTGATCAAGTTAGGGCTTTTTGCAGTAGGTACCGAACTTCACCTTATCATTGGCGAAATGAAATGAGTATTTCTGAAGTTCGTGAGTTTCTAACATTCATGCGACACATTGTATAGAAAGATGAAGTAACAGTTGTGGCTAGAACAAAAGTGAACTTCTTGATCCTAGACTTTTTCCATTACATGCAGACCCATGCGTGAATTACTGCTCTAGAGCAGGAGACCCATGCCAGATTTAATGGAGACGTCGAGCTACGCAAAAAGAGGGTCAATTACAAATTTTTCAGGGATTTTCACAGGCTTGTTTGACTGGCAAGACAGTGCTACAGACAGTCGAAAAGAAATGTTGCATTATTTGGCAACTTCCGTCTTACGGAACAGAAACTATGCATATTCTTCAAGAGCATAATTTTACAAGTACGGTGGTAGTAACAGTAATATTCATGAAACAATGACGTTTATTGTTTCAGAAATTCAGTAGCCTTGGTACTTGACATATGGAATAATTATGATGTGGGTTAGTTGGAAAATACACTAACCGAGATAAGATGTGAGGGCAGATGAGGTCTTTAGTGGACTCTGCCAGTAAGAATTAATGCTATCATCTACAGGCTCTGGATAAATGTGACTCTGCTATCCTGTTTGTGGTGACTGTTAGTTTCTTATTTCAATTGGCAATATTTAATATCAATAAATATTTACTATTAACGAATCAAATTCTCCTTACCTCTCTGAATTTCTGTTCTGTAGCGTCATGGTATTTACCAACAGAATCTGTAAAAGATATCGTTTAAAATCAATTTCTTTTTTCTAACAGGTTTCAGATATACATCTTTCTTTATTTTGTCTGTCCGTTTTTTCGTTTCTATCCTTCTGCAGTACCACACTGCTACAGAGACAGAAAGCAAATAGCTCATAAATCTGCAAAATAAACCATTTACGGCATCGAGGTAAGTTTTATCGCCACGGGACTGGTCAACCTAAGTTTAAATAGTCTACGTAAGAGTGTAATGAAGTGGTGAGCTGATTTGTCCCGATCCAACGAAAATATCAC
The DNA here is from genome assembly GCF_021461395.2 of Schistocerca americana. Lineage (NCBI taxonomy): Eukaryota > Metazoa > Arthropoda > Insecta > Orthoptera > Acrididae > Schistocerca > Schistocerca americana. The sequence goes on along the minus strand of NC_060119.1, from coordinate 1,241,061,008 downwards.
ATGAAAATATATTAGACGCACAATTTAACAAAAAAATTATTGTAGACGAAATGCGAATATATGTGACACAGGTGATGCCACCGGCACTACGTAACACAATCAGTAACTTCCAAGGAAACAAAGTAGTGTCCCATTGAAGTGAATGGTCGACAACGGAAAAAAATTCAGATTTCCACAAAATTAAAGTTCATAAGTTTCTTCAAATTAAAGATTGAACTGCAAAGTTTCCCACTTACTTGAACAGTTTAAGTTCTGGTACAGGAACCAGAAGTTAGTCCGGAGTCCTAGGCAGACGTTGAAGTGCAAAAGCTGTCACGGAATCACAACACTTGGAATTTCTTGGGGTCGAACTTCGCAGATGGAGCCCCGACGACAGAACCAGAGAATTTATTTATGTTTGTGCAAAAGGTTTGTGTCAAAGCGGTGAAGAAGTAGTGAAGCACAGAACCGTTCCATTGAAGAAGTCGAGGATGTGTGCAGAGGCGTCCGCGTTGTATCGGTTGATGACCTGACCTGTCGCTATCTTCCCGTGGCTGTTCCGTTCCGTGCTGGAACTGACTTCTGGAGCCAGAGCACGAGTATAAATGATTGCCTCCTGGAGTGACACCTAAAGTGTCGTTGTCTCCAGTCGACCAGCGAACTAATTTAAAGAATAGTGTTTCGGCTTGAAAAATCACGGAATCTTTTGGAACCGTAGAGGTATTTTGCTCTCTTAAGATTTGCCCTAGGGGAAAACTAAAACGGCGCGATGCTGTGAAACCTCCCCAAAACGTCTACAGCCCTAACCTGACACCCTCATATTTTGATCCTCTGATGTTGTTTATGGGTGGATGAGTGGAGAAAAGATTTCTGCCAATGATGAGGTCCAGAGCTCTTTTATAACAATGGCCCAGAAAGATGGCAGAAGACATTTCTGAAGAAGGTATCAGAAAAGTCATCCCTCAGCTCACAAAGTGAATCAATGGTGGTTAGTTCTAATGGGACCAAACTGCTGAGTTTATCAGTCCCTAGGCGTACCCACTACTGAATCTAACTCAAACTAACTTACGCTAAGGCCAACACATACATCCATGCCCGAGAGGGGACTCGATGTGGGGAGACGCGAGAACCTTGGCCGCCTGAGACCGTGCGGCTACCCTGCGCGGCTTTCACAGAGTGCATTAGGTACGAAGGCGACAACGTCGACGCACAGTGTTTGGTGTACATATTGAATTTGAAAATTTTTCATAAATTTTTGCCTTTTAAATTTTTAAGCAATTGAATACTGTTAATTTCTGGACGTGCCTCATATTTCCTCTCCATCCAGGTTAAAGTGTTGTGTCGTTCAGTTCAGTAAAGTTTCGTTATTAGGTTTTGGTATCGTGTTGAGTCATACGCTTTTCGGAACTCACGAAATCCTCCACCTACTAGACTGCCTTGATTCATGGCTTTCAGGATGTGTTGTAGAGAAAAAGTATCACTTGAGTTTCACGTGACCGCTTTATTTTGGAATCTATGTTAGTTGTCATAGGCGAGAAGTAATGATTAAGGTAAGAATATGTTCTAAGATTCTATGTACAGAATTTGAATGGCAATGGACAGTATTTTTATGGATCACTTCTGTAGCCCTTCTTTTAGAATAATTTAACTTTTGCTTCCTTCCAACCACTGAGCTCAGTTTCTTTTTTTTTTTTTCGAAGCATCTGCTGTAGCTTATTGCTGATACAGGGCAATGCAGGCACTAATCTCGTATCGAATCTGACTCCGTCGGGTCCTGGAGCTTTGTTCAGTTTCAATATTTTATCTCTTTCTCAGCACCACTGACCCTAAATTACTGCAGGAATTAAACCGTGATTGTTCTCTTGGATTTTCCTTTGGGAAGCAGCATTTCTGCTTTAGCTGTTGTACCACTAAATTCAATTCTTATGTTACACATAAATATTGGGACATTGACGTTAGTGCCACTGATAGACTTTACAACCTTAAATAGATATATTGCCTCTATTTGTAGTTCACAAATGTATTGCAGTTCCTCGATGTCAGGTTCGCTTACATCTCAGGTTAATGGATTTATCAACAATTTATGTATACCAGCTTTGTACATTCGAATTCGCCCCTTTCGTAGCAGCTAAATATTGTGGAGGAACCTTGTCGGTGTCGAATGTGTCAGTACTGTGTTAGCGGAAATCTAGTTAATTTTCCCTGCCTTGCGTCTTGGCAAAAGACAGTCGGCAGCGGTTTCCTGCCGCAGCTGTCGATTCGTTTGTGTGCCCAGGATCCATTTTTCATTCGTGCGCCGTTTCGTCCCGCTTCCTTCCAGGATGAAGGACGCGGCGCTTTCGTCAGACGAAGTGTATTGGCAACAACCTCCGTGCCAGCGGGGAAGGGCCGATACCGCACTGGATTTATGGGTCCTTCGCTCCGAGTTTGGGCCGCGAGGCAGCACCGAGGACCTCAATATGCCTCAATACGGAGAGTCATTTCTCTCCCAGAGAGGTCCGTTCTGCGCCAGCGAAGCACCAGCAAGAAAGTAGACACCACGTTTTCGCCGAGTCATCGCTGAACCGTTGTGTTCCCACTCGCAAAAGAAATTACAATCTGTCAAACACACTGTCTCCTTTTTATCAGCAGGCAGTCGAATGTGTTCCTATTCTAAAGTTTACGCCTATCAACTATGTATTCGACACATTAATCTAATAACGAGGACTCTGATGCCAAAAGTTCACAAAAACATATTACTCTACTGGCAATTAAAATTGCTACACCACGAAGATGACGGGCTGCAGACGCGAAATTTAACCGACAGGAAGACGATGCTGTGATAAGCAAATGATTAGCTTTTCAGAGCATTCACACAAGATTGGCGCCGGTTGCGACACCTACAATGTGCTGACATGAGGAAAGTTTCCATCCGATTTCTCATACACAAACAGCAGTTGATGGGCGTTTCCTGGTGAAACGTTGTTGTGATGCCTCCTGTAAGGAGGAGAAATGCCTACTATCACGTTTCCGCTTTTGATAAAGGTCGGATTGTACCCATCACGATTGCAGTTTATCGTATCGCGACATTACTGCTCGCGTTGGTCGAGATCCAATGGCTGTTAGCAGAATATGGAATCGGTGGGTTCAGGAGGGTAATACGGAACGCCGTGTTGGACCCCAGCGGCCTCGCATCGCTAGCAGGCGAGATGAAAAGCATCTTATCAGTTTGGCTGTAACGGATCATGCAGCCACGTCTCGATCCTTGAGTCAACAGATGGGGACGCTTGCAAGACAACAACCATCTGCACGAACAGTTCGATGACGTTTGCAGCAGCATGGACTATCAGCTCGGAGACCATGGTCGCGGTTACCCTTGACGCTGCATCACAGACAAGAGTGCCTGCGATGGTGTAGTCGAACCTGGGTGCACGAATGGCAAAACGTCATTTTTTCGGATGAATCCAGGTTCTGTTTACAGCATCATGATGGTGGCTTCCGTGTTTGGCGACATCGCGGTGAACGCATATTGGAAGCGTGTATTCGTCATCGCCATACTGGCTTATCACCCGTCGTGATGATATGGGGTGCCATTGGTTGCACGTATCGATCACCTCTTGTTCGCACTGACGGCACTTTGAACAGTGGACGTTACATGACACATGTGTTACGACCCGTGGCTCTACCCTTCATTCGATCCTTGCGGAACCCAACATTTCAGCAGGATAATGCACGACCGCTTGTTGCAGGTCCTGTACGGGCTTTTCTGGATTCGGAAAATGTTCGACTGCTGCCCTGGCCAGCTCATTCTCCAGATCTCTCACCAATTGACAACGTCTGGTCAATGGTAGCCGAGCAACTTGCTCGTCACAATACGCCAGTCACTACTCTTGATGAACGGTGGTATTGTGATGAAGCTGCATGAGCAGCTGTACCTGCACACGCCATCCATGCTCTATTTGACTCAATGCCCAGGCGTATCAAGGCCGTTATTACGACCAGAGGTGGTTGTTCTGGGTTCTGATTTCTCGGGATCTATGCACCCCAGCTGGTAGAAGAGTGTGCCACCACTACCAACAGAGACGTCGGTTACATCGAATGAGGGTCTCCGCACGTTCCAACTTTGCAGGAGTCACAGCTATGTGCGGCGGGCCGGCACACGGGACATGGAATGTCTTCTTGTGATGGTGACAGACGCCTCAACGAAAGGCTCACCTCGCTTTTGTTCACTGCTAGTTCTGCATAGACATTCTGCAAGTGCCTTTAAATGTGTCCGATGCTCTGGTTCTCCACCAAAAGAAACTCAATGGCAGCTCTTTGCTTGCTACGCACCTCCGTTACAAACACCATTTTGAAGGCTACGTGTAACGCTGTCTCCTGTTGGAGCTTCATGAAACTATAGAGACTGAATCGGGAATATTCCACGATGTCCCGCAACAAATTCCACATCTTTCGACTGAAATCGGTCGAGGAAAGAATGTGTTGCAATTCTTATTGAACTCCTTTCGCATTGCACTTCTCCTAAATAAGTCTGCGGTCGGCGAGAAATTCTACGAACAAAGCCATCTCCATACTTTCATTTAATCCAATGTTTCGGCTGTTGCCATAGTCAAATCAAAAGATATTACTCCCAAAACCACGTTCGATGCCGGTTCCGTTAAAACCTACGCCTGAGCAGGGTATTTATAGGTAGCTCAAAATGTTCATATGTGTGTGAAACTTACGGGACTTAACTGCTAAGGTCATCAGTCCTTAACTACTATCAGTACTTAACCTAAATTATCCTAAGGACAAACACACACATACACACACACACACACACACACCCATGCCCGATAGAGGACTCGAACCTCCGCCGGGAGCAGCCGCACAGTCCATGACTGCAGCGCCTCAAATGGCTCTGAGCACTATGCGACTTAACTTCTGAGGTCATCAGTCGCCTAGAACTTAGAACTAATTAAACCTACCTAACCTAAGGGCATCACACACATCCATGCCCGAGGCAGGATTCGAACCTGCGACCGTAGCGGTCGCTCGGTTCCAGACTGTAGCGCCTAGAACCGCACGGCCACTCCGGCCGGCTGCAGCGCCTCAGACCGCTTGTCTAATGCGGCGCGGCTTGTAGGTAGCTGACGACCACCTTAAGCGTGGGGTTTGAAACTGACAACTGACAACGCGTTTTATGCTTTCTAAGTTTTCAGTTGATGATGCAGTAGCAGAATAAATGAAAATATCATATCCTCCGCCTACCACGAGACTGAGTGTCGCTAATCGGTAAAACGGGCGACTGACACAGTAGCGAAATTCTGTAAGTGGAGTAGAGAAGATATACTAATCATTCTAGCGACGATAAGGACCGCAAACGAAGGCAGTCCACTGGTATAGATCGTAAGGTCCGAGCGAATATATTGGAATCGGGGAAGCTGTTCTGTTGTGGGCATTCAACTGTTTTCACCATCTACGGAAATTAGTTGAAGTAGGCTGAAACAATGAGTAAGAGATAAGTTGTTGGACGTCTACGGAATAATGTATAACAGATCTTATGATTCAGTCCAACGATGGAGCAGGCACATCTGTTTCAGAGCACACAGTTTAGTGCTTCAATATTACATAGCAGACGACCTCTACGTGTTCCCATGGGGACCCAGTATTATCGTCATTTAAAACTGCAGCGGTCGCAGAATATTAGAGATTGGACAGTAGATCAAATGAAATGAATGTAGGTCGGTAGGGGAAATACGATCTGATGGAAGATATTTACCTGTACTTGTATGGGAATAGTGGTCAGGAGACCAGAATCATGTCACAGTGGCTTCAAGGAGCATGATTGTGGACTCTCTTTGATGCCTTGGCTATCAAAATCGCCTAATCTGAAGCCAAAGGAATACGCTAACAGGCGCCAGCTCCGTGCCCAAAACTGCTGAGATGTGCGTTAACTATCTGTAGACTTCTGCTGCCGCATACCTCCAGAATCGTACCGATAACTTATCGAATTCATGTCACACAAAATCACTGCTGTATTGTGCTCCAAAATTGGGACAAGATGTTATTAAGTAGGTGATCATAATGTTTTGGTCCATCATCGCATATTAAGCGATCTATACGGCTTTATTTGCAGAATAACTAAAACAATGGACATAAATAATTTTTATGTGCGAGTTACACTGTACAGTTGTTGTGTAGAAGGTACGGTCATCCAGTAAAACGGAAATTTGCACCACTAGTTTTTCTAATTTTGAATGTTTGCTGTTAACGATGTGGATTAGTTGATGCTGTTGTAATTGTTTTCGGCGCACTTTCGATGTGACGCATTGGGCTCCCAACATAGAACGGAACCTTCATCTCAATTTACAAAGACGTTTGGACAACATTGTTGTGGACAAACAGCGATTGCTACAAATCAACTCAGTATTAAGAAAACAGTCTTAATCGCGTTTTTTGTTTATTGAGTGCCGACCGGTTTCAGCCCATCGCAGGGGCTATCTTCTGGGCGAACATATGATCGACTGTTGGTGGCGTCATGTGTCCTGCCACACCTTGGTAGACTGTTTCCTTAATACTGATTGATTCAAATGGCTCTGAGCACTATGGGACTTAACATCTATGGTCATCAGTCCCCTAGAACTTAGAACTACTTAAACCTAACTAACCTAAGGACAGCACACAACACTCAGTCATCACGAGGCAGAGAAAATCCCTGACCCCGCCGGGAATCGAACCCGGGAACCCGGGCGTGGGAAGCGAGAACGCTACCGCACGACCACGAGCTGCGGACGAGAGAAGTGAATACCGCCTACAAGAGGAGGATCTACTACAAAACACTATAATCGAATACGCATTTACATCCTAACAGTTCCAGGTAGTAAAGTGATAAATATTAAACTTACAAAGGGAAACTTGTATTATTTATTTTTTGTCGTAAGTTATTACGAGCTAACTTCAAAAATTCAACGAACTGGAAATAAAATTACACTAATGGTAAAGAGTGAATGCATCTGTAGTTTGTAATCTGTAACAGATTGGGCCGGCGGGGGTGGCCGAGCAGTTCTAAGCGTTACCGTCTGGAGCCGCGCGACCGCTACGGTCGCAGGTTCGAATCCTGCCTCGGACATGGATGTGTGTGATGTCCTTAAGTTAGTTAGGTTTAAGTAGTTCTAAGTTCTAGGGGACTGATGACCTTAGAAATTAAGTACCATAGTGCTCAGAGCCATTTGAATCATTTGTAACAGATTGTGTTGTTTATTTCTTTGATTTAAAAAGTCTTTTTTTTTTTCAAAAATGTTTTAATTGCATAGATCGCATACCTATCTATAAAAGTAGGAAATTAGAAAGGTTTTTGAAAAAAGAAGTTTTTGATACTTTAAAATTACGTAAAATGTCTTTCTCCTTCTCTGAAAATGACAGGCATTACCGACTGCTTTATTATTGTCTTCATCTGATGACTAAGACAAGTGTACACATACACATATTGACACATGCCATTACCGACGATACGACGTACTCTGTGCCACACACCATAATATTGGTTGCACAGTATGGATGTATATGTAGGTATACATAGTTCGAAAGATCCTTAGGAATTAGAAACAAAAAAATTGCATAACTGACTCCTGTATACCACATTGGATGGTATTTGAAAAGGTTTCTTTAAGAAACGAAAACTACAGATATCCTGGTCTCTTTTGGTGTAGAAAAGCGTATGTTGTCCTTAGTTGTAATCGTCCAAGGTAGATTAGAACAAAAATGAGAGCGTCAGGAAGAGTGCACGCGTTTGGCGGGTCGGCCTACCCCTCGGCGCTACTTTCTCGGTCCGGCCGGTATGGCGGTCGGGTCTGCCACGCAGGGGGACCTGTTGGCGGCAGATAGCGCTGACTTATGATGCCGCGTGCCGAGCGGAGCTGTCGCACTCGCAGGGTTGCGCCAATTGCGCGCGTGGTCCGCCCGTTAACGAGCATTAAGCGGCGCGGTCCGCGGGTGAGAGCTCCCTCTGCATAAACCCTCGGGCTACGCCTCTGTCGGCGCGGAACGAATGCGAACCAGCTTTACTTTAATGGACAGTCATGTTCCAAAGTAAAAACATTGGAACTACTTAAATCACAAATACACTGCTGACCATGAAGGCAGCATGCAACAACCTCCAAAACGGCATGAAGTGTGTTACTCACTTGGATATGGAAATTATTAGAATTCCCGCAAAACCACACAAAGTACGTAAAAGTAGCGTCATTTGTAAGAGGTGGTCAAAAAAAATCCATTAGAAGGCCGTAAAGTCCATAATCGGTATGTTGTTGTTGTTGTTGTGGTCTTCCGTCCTGAGACTGGTTTGATGAAGCTCTCCATGCTACTCTATCCTGTGCAATCTGCTTCATCTCCCAGTACTTACTGCAACCTACATCCTTCTGAATCTGCTTAGTGTATTCATCTCTTGGTCTCCCTCTACGATTTTTACCCTCCACGTTGTCCTCCAATGCTAAATTGGTGATCCCTTGATGCCTCAGAACATGTCCTACCAACCGGTCCCTTCTTCTTGTCAGGTTGTGCCACAAACTCTTCTCCCCAATTCTATTCAATACCTTCTCGTTATTTATGTGTTCTACCCATGTAATCTTCAGCATTCTTCTGCAGCACCACATTTCGAAAGCTTCTATTCTCTTCGTGTCCAAACTATCTATCGTCCACGTTTCACTTCCATACATGGCTACACTCCATACAAATACTTTCAGAAACGATTTCCTGACACTTAAATCTATACTCGATGTTAACAAATTTCTCTTCTTCAGAAACGCTTTCGTTGCCATTTCCAGTCTACATTTTATATCCTCTCTACTTCGACCATAATCAGTTATTTTGCTCCCCAAATAGCAAACCTCCTTTACTACTTTAAGTGTCTCATTTCCTATTCTAATTCCCTCAGCATCACCCGACTTAATTCGACTACATCCCATCATCCTCGTTTTGCTTTTTTTTTATAGAATCGGTATGCCAATCACAAAAAGTCGCCTTGAATATTGAGTCGATCATCTGACCGACACACCATGCTGAAATGTCCTTCTGGTAAACAACGTGTCCTGTTGCGAGCAGAAGTCTCTTTTTTCCTGCTGCACATCCTCATCCGACGGGAATCACCGACACTTCAGGGCCTCTTTTCAGGGACCGAAGGCGTAATAATCGCACAGGGAGAGACTAGGAATTACGGGCGGCTGCTCATGTGACTCCCGCAGAGGATGACACCCATTTGCTAATAATGTCGCTACAGTCCACATTTCCGCTTATCACACACACATCGGGAAGACATGATTCCCACACTAATACTGAGACCTGATACTTAGGAAAGAGCAAGATTCGGCGTGGGCGGGGCCGTAATCAGTTACTGTTGGTTGCTCAGGCTTTTTTTAAAGAAAATACTCATGTACACTTTACTTGGGAACAACTGCAAATAAAGTTGACAATAAGGAACAATTATCAAATTTGACTGTTCAAACACAATGTCTAATACCAAAATTCTTAAGTAAGTTGCACTCACGGCTGAAGGATTTATTGACCAGAAATTCAAATTGTTTGTCAGCTGAAGTCCCCAATAGTAATAACTAAAAAAAAAAAAAAATTGACGGCTGAAGGCCTGGATAGCAATTTCTTGGGAACCAGTTAAACTTCTCCAAGAGATACTAAAAAATTTTTAAAAAAGACAATCATCAAAATTTCACTCGTAAGAGAAAATATCTAATTAAACATTTTTAAGACCAATTGCATTCACAGCTGAAGGCCTTATTGACCAGAAATTCAAATTATTTGTCAGCTGAAGGCCTGGACAGCAAATTTTTGAGAAGCAATTAAACTTCTTCGAGAGATATTTAAAGAACAATCATGAACATTTCAGTGTTAAGATACTTTGTCCAATTAAAATTTCTTAAGACAAGTTACTCGCACGACTGAAGACCTTATTAACAAGAAATTCAAACTCTTTGTCGGCTGAAGGCCTAAATAGTAATAATGCAAAATTAAAATTAAAAAAAAAACAACAATCATCACAATCTGACGAAATCAAGAGGGAAGTGGGCCTCAGACAGTGCTCCAAGGATCCACCTGGGAAAGCCGGTCAACTTCGTAAACTATGAGACAGGCAGCCAAGAGGTACATCCACTTAACTGGATGGCAACTCAAACTAGTGACAGTTTAAACGCAGACCAACACTCTTGCAAAGTCTACCTAAAGTCTGATAACCAATACAACGATGGAATAAAGCAGGCAAGGCGGAACCGGCAGACAGCACTGAATCCGGTGTTTAGAACATCCACAAGCAGAAGGAACCACTACGACCAAAGTAGTCCAAAAGAAACAAAATATCAGAACCACACTCAAGGAGGCTGTCGAACTGCACGCCTTACGGGAATGCAGAGGCAAGGCGAGGAAAGGTATACTGCCGCGGAAATACGCTAACCTCCAGGGCAGGTAACTGGGGCGTTAGCGGCAGAAAAATACCGCTGGTTGATCTTCAGTACAGGATGGCTAATTAATTTCGCCAACTCCAAACACCTTACTCGTTACTCTTCGTCTCAGCGACCCTGAGAGCAGCAACACGCGAACAAACGGCGTGATCTCAGAATAGTGGAGGTTTCACTCCTGGGTTAATGTTCACTCAACTCAAACGCCCTGGGGCCGGTGCACAATGAGGCTGTGGCGCTCGCAACTACGGCCCCTTGAACTGGCAGTGCCTGCGTGCCACCAGCGGTCCCGGCATGTCCCCGCGCTGCCGCACCTCACTGCTGCTACATCCCAACCGAACTCCCTGACACACACTGATCCGGAAAACACGTGGCGTCTCTCCAAAGATAGTACCACTGTACTAGATATCGATAACCGCTGCTGCTGCCTTTCGTGGACAAATAACGCTAGCAAACGTAGTGGCGCCAGTAAAAGCAAGAAGAAAGCATGCCACTATCCCTATTACAAGATGCCAACTTACCAACGGCACCAACACGAGCCGCAACACGGCTCAAATACCTTGTCTACATATCAGTGTTTACAAACCTGCATCGGTGACTCGCTTATGTTGCATACGAATATAAACAGGAACCTCGCCCTCAAATGGAAACATAGAAACGGTGTGATTTACCTGATGTCCACAAAAGTATGATCATTGACTTTCGCGCCAAGGATTGAAGCATTTCTGAAGCGTCTAAGTTTGAAAGCTGTTAGCGTGCCGCCATAGTTAAGGATTACCGTGCATGGCAAAACGGCACTACACGAAACTTGGGCTGGGGCATCTGTGATGCACCACAAGGCAGGGGTGAACTACGGCTGGGGAGCTGTGCACAGGCCAATAGGGTTGCGATTGTAGAGAAACTGACCTCCTGGATCAACCATGTGGCTATCAACAGTGACTCCTCAACCGCCGTTCAGCGAACTTTGCTGCATATGGGCCTCTCCACAAGGCGCCTGGTCGTACACTCATGTGGGCTGCTGTTCTTCGGCGATGAATGCTGGAGTCTGAACACCAATACCGTAACTACACGTCCACTGAGTGGCGACACATCTGGAAGATGACTCATGTGTTTTAGGCTCCATCGGACTGCAGGCCGTTGGCACGTGCGACGTGAAACGTTTGACAGCAAACACCTTGCAACAGTGTTTGGAAGGCTCCATGTCACACTGCATTTCCTGGGTGGCCTAGTCGCTGGAAGGCACAATGGATCAAAACAAGTATGCATCTATCCTTCGGGATCACGTCCACACCTACGTGCAGCTTCTTTTTCCTCAGCACGATGTCGTTTACCAGCCGTACAATACAACGTGTCACAGAGCTCAGAGTGGTTCGAAGAGCACACGGGAGAGTTTATCCTACTCCTCTTTCCATCAGATTCCCCGTATTTTAACCTAATCGAGGATCTGTGGGACTATCTCCACCGGACTGCTAGCCCATTGGTGCTCAACCGAGAAACTTAGCGCAGCTGGCCACACCGCTGGAATTGGCATGGCTCGACATCAGTGTCGGTAGCGCTTCCAGAACCTTGTTGACTCACTTCCAGCACGTCACAAAGTGGTTTGCGATGTAAAAGGTCGTTATTCAGGCCTCTGACAGATAGTCACATTAATGTAACTGGACAGTATATAATCCGTCCATAGAGAAACATTACACAGCTTGTTTCTACTTCAGAAATCGTATTTCAGCATTGTTTGCTCATAAGGTTATGGTATGCGTCAAGTAAGAAGGACACGTTAAAACCAAAAAAATTGGGTACAGGTATAAAATTATGGGGATGAGACCTGGATAAAATGAAAAAACCAGAGTTAGCAATGATTGATTTAAACAAGGAAAAGGAATATGGTAGGAGACGAATGGGCACTTTTTAGAGATGAAGACAGCAGGAGATCAAATAGATAAAAAGACGAAGTTTAGTAGAAATTCAGTTTAGTAAATGAAAGGAGGAAATATAAAAAGCCACCATATGAAACAGTCAAAAACAAATTAAGTTGCCTAAAAAATGATATTGACAGTAAATGCAAAATGGCTAAACAGCATTTGCGGGAGGAAAAATGGAAGGATGTGGAAGCTTGTATAAGTAGTGCAAAGATAGATGCTGTCTACAGGAAAATTAAAGAAAGTTTTGGGGTAAGAGAATCAGTTGCATGAATGTCAGCAGTTCAAATGGCAAAGCAGTACTACGCAAAGAATGGAAAACTGAAATATGAAAGGACTATACAGGACATCTCAAGGGAAGTGAACTATAAGACAATGTACTAAGTGAAGAGGAAGTAGAAGGTGATTTGGGAGATATGATACTGCGAGAAGTATTTCAGAGACCACTGAAAGAACTAAGTCGACACAAAGTCCATGGAGTGGAAGACATCCCCTTAGAGTTACTGAGATGCTTGGGAGAGCAGCACTGTGTGGCACACGGACCCTGGTGGCAAAGGCATGAGTGATGACGGGTTTCGGCACTTGCAGTGGCGCTGTTAGTGGCTGCCGCGCATGTTGACGGAAAAAAACGCTGTGCGCGTGGCATATTGCCAGGCAACGTTGACGCGTGAAGACGGCGTGAATGGTATTCCCTTTTATCTACACTACTGGCCATTAAAATTGCTATACCACGAAGATGACGTGCTACAGACACAAAATTTTGCTGCAGTAACAAGATGCTGTGATATGCAAATGATTAGGTTCTCAGAGCATTCACACAAGGTTGGCGCAGATGGCGACACCTACAACGTGCTGACATGAGGAAAGTTTCCAACCGATTTCTGATACACAAACAGCAGTTGACCGACCTTGCCTGGTGAAACCTTGTTGCGATCCCTCGTGTAAGGAGGAGAAATGCGTACCATCACGTTTCCGACTTTGATAAAGGTCGGATTGTAGCCTATCGCGATTACGGTTTAACGTATCGCGACATTGCTGCTCGCGTTGGTCGGGATCCAATGACTGTTAGCAGAATATGGAATCGGTGGGTTCAGGGTGGTAATACGGAACGCTGTGCTGGATCCCAACGGCCTCGTATCACTAGCAGTCGAGATGACAGGCACCTTTTACGTATGGCTGTAACGGATCGTGCAGCCACGTCTCGATCCCTGAGTCAACAGATGGGGACGTTTGCAAGACAACAACCATCTGCACGAACACTTTGACGACGTTTGCAGCAGCATGGACTATCAGCTCGGAGACTATGGCTGCGGTTACCTTGACGCTGTATCACAGACAGGAGCGCCTGCGATGGTGTACTCAATGACGAACCTGGGTGCACGAATGGCAAAGCGTCATTTTTTTGAATGAATCCAGGTTCTGTTTACGGGACCATGATGGTCGCATCCGTGTTTGGCGACATAGCGGTGAACGCACATTGGAAGCGTGTATTCGTCAACGCCATACTGGCGTATCACACGGCGTGATGGTATGAGGTGCCATTGGTTAGACGTCTCGGTCACCTCTTGTTTGCATTGACTGCACTTTGAACAGTGGACGTTACATTTCAGATGTGTTACGACCAGTGGCTCTACTTTGCATTCGATCCCTGTGAAACCCTACATTTGAGCAAGATAATGCACGACCGCATGTTGCTGGTCCTGTACGGGCCTTTCTGGATACAGAAAATGTTCGACTGCTGCCCTGGCCAGCACATTCTCCAGATCTCTCACCAATTGAAAACACGTCTGGTCAATGGTGGCCGAGCAACTGGCTCGTCAGAATACGCCAGTCAGTACACTTGATGAACTATGGTATCGTGTTGAAGCTGCATGGGCAGCTGTATCTGTACACGCGATTCAAGCTCTGTTTGATTCAATGCCCAGGCGTAACAAGGCCGTTATTACGGCCAGAAGTGGTCGTTCTGGGTAGTGATTTCTCAGGATCTATGCACCCAAATTGCGTGAAAATGTAATCACATGTCAGTTCTAGTATAATATATTTGTCCAATGAATACCCGTTTATCATCTGCATTTCTTTTTGGTGTAGCGATTTTAATGGCCAGTAGTGTATTATGAAAACGAATGGGACTTGAACATCGGTTTTCAATCTTATTACGTCAGTCAGATCAATGGAAGCATATACATTCACCACCACCACAAACAATGAAAGTGTCCCTTAGGGGACTACTGTGACGTGCAACCTACCAAGAGGTTTTCAAGAAACGAGATCCTTCCAACATTGCCTAAAAATTGACCGTAAAAGAACGCTCGTGTGCTCTGTCACCATGAGAACACACCGCGCATTAGACGTATTTGCGGTCGCAGTTTATTCGTGACAACAATTTTGAAGGGGATCTCATGCTCCATGCTTACATGCCCTGATTCGTTGCGAGTCTGTCTGTTTCCGACGAAGAAAAAATTCTCCGTGGTCACACATTCACTAGCCGTGGTGCTATTGCTTCAGCGATTTTCCAGCGGTCGAACCAGATTCCCAATGAAGGGTTCGCAGCTGCCATGGATTCACGATGTCGACGTCGACGTTGGAAAAAATGTATACGACTGTAGGAAGATTACTTCGAGAAGTGACACAAGTTTCACAGTTTTCGTGCCATTACTTAGTTTAAAAATTCGAAGGGCTTATGAAATGCCTGCTCCTCTCATTATACAATGCCACATACTTGGATCAGTGCCCAGAAAAACAAGCAGTTGACTTTTGTTTACCTCACCTGTTTCCTTGTTTTAGTCTGACAAATATTTTGATAAGTGATACAAATTCCTTATGCGTTTTCAGAAGTCGTCGTGTGATATATACTTTAATTTTTTTTCTCCGTAGGAACGACTTTCACCGAGTATAGAGATCCAGTGGCCTAACCCGATGCAGCTATTCACTGTTCTATCATGCTGTTCCTTGCTGTACCCTTTACGTGATCCCTATTACTAGAAGACGTACATCTTTCGCTGGCCCTTATGAGGGTTTTACAGTAGTAGTAATATGCGTAATGTAAAGTGTAATTTCAGTTACAGAAGCGAGCTGAATCCAAAATCTGTACCGCTGCCGGAGCGCCAATAAAAATATCTGGCTACACAATTTGTCAGGTGTAGGGAATGGCCGTTTGGCATTAATGGATATGAATTATTTATAAAGGGTAACTGAATTCTAATCAGTTGCACCCGCACAAAATAAAAACTGCTCTCCATGAATTATTAAAAAGATACGAATTATTAATTTGTAAATGCGCTTAGCGTACGGGATGCATTTCTGCCATGCTCGTGATTCATTGAACTTCATTTGAATTGCACTTCAGATACTCGTATCGTGTAGAACCGTAGCGAATAAATAATTGAAATCTGTAGATCTCGCAGTATATTTGCAATTAGAATAATTTTTGCAATGAAAAAGTAAATAGATGTTAAAAGTCAAATAGATGCTGAAACAGGAGACCACATTGTTCTTGTTTCCTTGAAAAGAGTATCTCTGAGACTCGTAGGATATATTTGACGGCTTAATAAATGTTACGATACTTCGTATTGATTTTCATTTGGTAAACTGTTGATAAAAATGCTAAATATAGCTAGATTGGGGTTAAAATATTGTACGTACTATTTCTCATCAATCATTCAAACCTGCTATGTTTACAGTCGAATTACAATGCAAATATTGTATCGGAATCAGAACCTGAACCAAATATGCTTCCCATCTTATATAGAATGGTAATAGTATACTTACGCGAAAACAGCCACCTTGTACAATGGTTTCGAGTCAGTGGTAAGCTGAACATAAAACTGATAGTCCATTAAAAAGTCGGAGAATGGAATACCGCCTCCACCTGACCAATTGAAGTATAATACTGGTTTGTTTCAACATTGTGGCTGAGGAGAGCCTTAAATTTCATAAAATTTATCCATTTATACACTGCAGTACAGTGGTATGGTCAAGAGCGTAACCAGCGAGCTTTAAGGAAGGGCAGCTGCCAACACCCACATCCCCTCCCCTCCACTTTGAAGCAATCCAGAAAATCCAATTGATATCAGAAAATATATCCAGAGCCATGTCTCACGGATTCCCATAACTAGTTTGCCATTCCGCTGGAAACTAACTTGAGTTGATCCCTCCCCCTCCGACCCAGGTATTTCTGATCCTTTCTTGGACACAGTGATAATAAAAGTCCCGTTCTGTTCACATCTCGTTAATCAGAACATTTGCTATCCTGGTAACGTGGCGGCATAATGGGACAGAGAGTGATTTTTGACAACGTGTAGAATGGAGCACTAGCGTATTGTTAATGTAAATGACTGCTCAGGATAAGTATCACGTATTGATTCGAATCCTTGGTTTCCAAAAATATTCATTACAAGCAACACATATATTACTGTGCATGTTCTGCATTTCTGTGCGTTGTTACTGTTGTGGTCCTCATTCCGAAGACTAGTTTGATACTTGGCTCCACGATTAGCTATGAGGCTCTGCCCTTTTGGTCTTTGCATTGGTACTGAAACCTACATCCATTTCTACTAGTCCAGCCTCGATCGTCCCACCCACTTCCCCTAAAGTTGACGGTCGTCGATGTCTCAGGACGTGAATTACGATCGGATCCTCCTGTTTCCTTAGGTTAAGCCTTATAATTGTCTTCTGCCCAATTTGCGGTGACTTCCCCCATTCGATCCAGTATATCTTCAGTAGCTACCCGATCCAGCATTCTCCTGTAGTGCTACGTTTTAAAACCTTCTTCTCTCTTCTTGCCCCTGCCACTTGTCATCCTAGTTTCGCTTCTACGTAAAAATTTCATTCGTGACAAATATTTTTTTAAAGACTTTACAATATTGAAATATATATTCGATGTTAACAAATTTCTCCGCTTTTTAGAAACAGCTTTCATTGTTATATTCTGTTTGCGTTTTCTATGTATATACGAACTCCAGCCATTGTCAGTTATTTTGCTGAGCAAATAGCAAAACTTATCTGCTGCTCATTGGTGTCACATATCCTAATCTAATGCCATCACTATCGCCAGATTTAATTCGACTGTATCCCATTACTCTTTTGTTTTGTTAAAATTCGTCTTATTGTCTTTCAACTTTTCTTCAACACAAAAAATGGTTCAAATGGCTCTGAGCACTATGCTACTTAACTTCTGAGGTCATCAGTCGCCTAGAACTTAGAACTAATTAAACCTAACTAACCTAAGGACATCACACACATCCATGCCCGAGGCAGGATTCGAACCTGCGACCGTAGCAGTCCCGCGGTTCCGGACTGAGCGCCTAGAACTGCTAGACCACCGCGGCCGGCTTCTTCAACACACTATTCAACTGGTCTTCCAAGTTCTATGTCGTTACTGACAGAAATATACTATCATTGGCAAACCTTAAAAAATTTCATACAGTGTAGGATTTCATGAGCGGAGTTCGCAGACTGAGAGACAGTGGCGATATATAAAAATATTCCCTGACATTTAGTCTCCGACTGCAGGAGACGTCTTCAGAGGTAAAACGGCATCTGCATTACCTGCTCGAGACGCCATTGAATTTATAGAGCCCCATACGGGACACAAACATTCATCAGGCGATGCCGATTGTATGATGAATACTCGTGCCCACTACGGGGTTCTATGAATTCGGTGGACCCTCGAGCACTTGATGTATGTTGCAATTTAACATCCGAAGATGTCTCCCGCAGTCAGAGATCAGACGTCACGTGATGCAGATTGTATGATGAGTGATGGTGCCCTCCCGTCACCTTTATAAATTCGAAGGACCCTTGAACACTTGCAGTCCCCATTTTACCTCCGAAGATGTCACCCGCAGCACAGACGAAACGTAGAAAAATGCTTTCATACAGTCTGGTCAGAAACAGTCTGAAAAGCTATTATGGATGATGTAGGGCAAGCTGTGACGAGACAAATTTGTTCAGAAAAAAAAATTCAATACTTTGCACCGCTTACGAGTTAATTAGCATCGAATTTAGCCAATCAGACGTCTGCAGACGCAAATACAGCGTCGCCAAGCATGTTCTTAATTTAGTTTCGTAAAACCTAACTAGAGAAAATAGACATGGGATGATAGTAAGGATCGAAGACGAGCGAAAAGATGAACAGTGTCGTGCGCTATTATCTACGCTGTGAGAAGAACTAACACTTATTGTTCCCTGATGAGCCGCTCGTATTTGTGCACACAACAGACTGATTCGCTCCCTTAAGTGCTAATTAATTTGAAACTGGTGCCACATCTATTTTTTTCATAACAGTTGTATCTGTCCCCAACTTACCTGAAACAACCATACAAGCTTTTCATACTGTTTCTGACCACCCTGTCTATCGAGCACGGCTTTGTTCCCCGGAAGTTTTAACTGAGGCTTAAATATTTTTATTTCTTCTCCCTGAACATTAAATTCCTCTCGAAATCTCCCCTTTGTTTCCTTCCCTGCCTGTCAAATGCACAGGTTGCGTTCATAGTGCACCGATACCATGTAATCAAATGGTTCAAATGACTCTAAGCACTATGGGACTTAACTTCGGAGGTCATCAGTCCCCTAGAACTTAGAACTACTTAAACCTAACTAACCTAAGGACATCACACACATCCATACCCAAGGCAGGATTCGAACCTGCGGCCGTAGCAGCAGCACGGTTCCAGACTGAAGTGCCTAGAACCTCTCGGCTACAGAGGCCGGCACCATGTAATTAATTTTATTAGCTATGACAGAGTCATTTAAGAAGTAAGTGCCAACTCTGAATAGTTTCAAACGTAAAAACATTCCTCTTATGGACACTGTAAAAATTTACGGGAGTCAGAAGTTTTGCGTTGAGTAATTTCTTTAGTAACGCGTTTCAATATCATTATCGCCAGATAATCAATATATAGGCCACATAACTAATGAGGAAGTATTGAACAGAATTGGGGAGAAGAGAACTTGACTAGATGAAGGGATAGGTTGCTAGGACATGTTCTGAGGCATCAAGGGATCACGAATTTAGTATAGGAGGGAACCTCGGAGGGTAAAAACCGAAGAGGGAGACCAAGAGATGAATACACTAAGCAGATTCAGAAGGATATAGTTTGCAGTAGGTACTGGGAGATGAAGAAGCTTGCACAGGATAGAGTAGCATGGAGAGGTGCATCGAACCAGTCTCTGGACTGAAGACCACAACAACAACAACAACAACTACAATCAAAATATGAACAGGTCGTACGTGTGAGTTCCATAGAGTCACGAAATTTAGAAGCATGCCAAATGACACCGTAATCAAAATATGAAGAGCATCTACATGTGAATTACATGGAGTCATTTCGGTCCAGTTCTTATACTCATTATCCGATGATGGTTATATCGAAAGCAAGTCAGACACCACAAAACCTGTGATCCTTGTATTTGTTTATAGTGCCCAGAGTTTTTTGTTTGAAATTTTAAAAAAGTCATCGATTCCAGTCTTTATCATGTGCCATTCACTCCATTACTGATTTCTAAATGTTTCCCTTTAAACACTGGCCATTAAAATGTCTACACCACGAAGATGACGTGCTACACACGCGAAATTTAACCAACAGGAAGAAGATGCTGTGATATGCAAATGATTAGCTTTTCAGAGCATTCACACAAGGTTTGCGCCGGTGGCGACACCTATAACGTGCTGACATGAGGAAAGTTTCCAACCGATTTCTCATGTAACAAACAGCAGTTGACCGGCGTTGCCTGGTGAAACGTTGTTGTGATGCCTCGTGTAAGGAGGAGAAATGCGAACCATCATGTTTCCAACTTTCATAATGGTATCGCGATTGCGGTTATCGTATCGAGACATTGCTGCTCGCGTTGGTCGAGATCCAATGACTGTTAGCAGATTATGGAATCGGTGGGTTCAGGAGGGTAATACGGAACGCCGTGATGGATCCCAACGGCCTCATATCACTAGCAGTCGAGATGACAGGCATCTTACCGTATGGCTGTAACGGATCGTGCAGCCACGTCTCGATCCTTGAGTCATCAGATGGGGACGTTTGCAAGACAACAACCATTTGCACGAACAGTTCGACGACGTTTGCAGCAGCATGGACTCGGAGACCATGGCTGCGGTTGCCCTTGACGCTGCATCACAGACATGAGCGCCTGCAATGGTGTACTCAACAACGAACCTGAGTGCACGAATGGCAAAACGACATTTTTTCGGTTGAATCCAGTTCTGTTTATAGCATCATGATGGTCGCACCCGTGTTTGGCGACATCGCGGTGAACGCACATTGGAAGCGTGTATTCGTCATCGCCATACTGGCGTGTCACCCGGCGTGATGGTATGGGGTGCTGTTGGTTACACGTCTCGGTCACCTCTTGTGCGCACTGACGGCACTTTGAACAGTGGACGTTACATTTCAGATGTGTTACGACCCGTGACTCTACCGTTCATTAGATCCTTGCGAAGCCCTACATTTCCGCATGATAATGAACGACCGCATGTTGCTGGTCCTGTACGGGCCTTTCTGGATACAGAAAATGTTCGACTGCTGCCCTGGACAGCACATTCTCCAGATCTCTCACCAACTGAAAACGTCTGGTCAATGGTGGCCGAGCAACTGGCTCGTCACAATACGCCAGTCACAACTTTTAACGAACTGTGGTATCGTGATGAAGCTGCATGGGCAGCTGTAACTGTACACGCCATGTAACCTCTGTTTGACTCCATGCCCAGGCGTATCAAGGCCGTTATTACGGCCAGAGGTCGTTGTTGTAGGTACTGATTTCTCAGGATCAATGCACCCAAATTGCGTGAAAATGTAATCACATGTCATTTCTAGTATAATATATTTGTCCAATGAATACCCATTTATCATCTGCATTTCTTCTTGGTGTAGCAATTTTAATGGCCAGTAGTGTAGTTGTTCGCTAGTGGTGTCGGATTCAGGAGAGGATCACGGGCGCATGTTGCCATGGTGACGCCTGCACCCCCACCCCAGCCTTCAGAGACCCGGGCGCCCATTCCCGGCTCACAGCTCGCTGCCACACAGAGTCGCTGCCAGCCATCAGCTGCCTGTCAGCGCACAGCGCACGGTGAGCTCGGTGTAACGGCGCCGCCGCGTCCCCCTGGAGCTGTCGGCGGGCGCCTGCCACGAGTTTCGCCAACGTGATTCCGCAGAGGCGTGCGACTCGCCGCAAAATGCAAATCAGCGTACGGTCCCACTGCAGCGGGGACTTTGCAACGCGACGAGCCGGCTGGCGCCCGAGGAGCGGAGATATCTCCCAGCTGTGCTCACGAGGCACACTGCCTTACATTGCTTCGCAGACAGCACGGACAAATTTGCGGGTAGTACCTGTGCAAAAAAGTGCAAGAATGTTTGCTGTGTCCCTGTGCAGATCCTATATCTGTACCTATCTCATTAATCTGGAAATCGCATGTAAGTCTTTGGCACGGGGTTCGTAGAACACATTGAGTCGATTTCTCGAATGTTTGCGCTCGAATAGTACGTGTAAAAAAATGAACAATTAATATGTCCACGCCAGCTCTATCTTATTTTATTACGATGGTCATTCCTCCTTAAGAGGTTGCAATCAAGAGAATGTTTTCGTATTCGGAGGCAAGACCGGTAATTGGACTTTCGTGGCAGTGTCTTGCCGCATCGAAAATCCTCTTTGTTTTAATGATTGCCATCCCAAATCGCGTGGCGTTCCCTCCTCTCTAATTCTTCTTCTTCTTCGTGGCCCTTATCCCATTGTTGTGTCCCTTTTGCAATATGCACCATTATCGAGCTGAAACATAAATAAAAATGACTGTATGTGACTCAAAATGAACTCCAAACATCGTTTTATCTGCGAAAGGTAATAACACTAACTGTAAAAATATACAATATAGATCGATGGATGCAGAAAAGACATTATTTTTATTGTATGAGATTATAATGTGTAAGTAATTAAAAGATGTATTATTACCTTTGTAAGAGTATAAAACACAGTGCAGTGCTCATTCTTCTGTCTAGTCTGTTTTGTTCTGTTCGTTCTGGTGTTAGCTGGAATAAGGTACGCAAGCTATTGTGCTGCGCTAGCATTTGTTTCTGTCGTAACGTAATTGCAAATATTTAATGGTGTAAACTGTGTCCTATTAAGAATATATTAGTATAAAGTGATCTCCGTGTGTTATTTCAAGAACCTACGCCACATTTATGTGGCGTAGGTTCCAGCTGCTGCGGAGCGCGTTTCCAGCTCTGACTGTTAACAATTAGCCGCCATTACGCGGTACATTTAAAAATATTTTTTCACAGCACAATGTCTGATAGCCGGAGCGGAAGAAATTATGTAAAAATATTCAGTGAGATTAATTGAAGGAATCCAGCGAAATAATTTTATTAAAACTTATCTATTTTCTGTGATAGTAATAATTTCAGATCAGTGAACTGGAGCTGAGTAATACTACGCTATTGGATTTACAGTAATTTGCAGGGGGCCTGGCACTCGATAAAACCAGATATAATACGTAATTGGCAACCTACGAAATTCATAATTTTACTTAATATATTTCTTTGGTATTTTTTTGAAAGCTAAACGTAAAAACTAACTTCACTAAAAATCAGTAACAGATCACGATAAATCAAAGGACAAAAAAATTTACTACGAGAGTGTTTCCTCTAAAATATATTAGTTACACATTTTTAAAGAGATATAATACTATGTCTAAGCGGAATCGACACGTATTCATGGCTTTGGCAATGTTACTGGTGAAGTAATCATCTTGAGGTTGAGGCTCTTTTTTCCGTGTTTGCTTTAACAATACGTATGTTATTAGATGGGGTCTGCGTTTATCAAAAAGAAAATTGTGCTTTGTTAAGAGCAGACCCATCCGAAAACATATTTATTAGCGGTAAAGGGTGGCCGGATCTCCTTTCAGTCAGCACCCCTTGCCGGCCGGTCTGGCCGAGCGCGTCTAGGCGCTACATTCTGGAACCGAGCGACCGCTACGGTCGCAGGTTCGAATCCTGCCTCGGACGTGAATGTGTGTGATGTCCTTAGGTTAGTTAGGTTTAATTAGGTCTAAGTTCTAGGCGACTGATGACCTCAGATGTTAAGTCCCATAGTGCTCAGAGCCATTTGAACCATCAACACCCCTTTCGCTGCCCGCCTCTGGATGGAATTTGTGCACCCCAGCTGTCTGCGTCTAGTGTTATCACTAAGAAAGTGTGCGAAAGTTTTCTAAATGCATACGAATCGTGGGTACCAGATCGATATTCGCCTGGTGGGATGTGGGAAACCGCCTAAGAACCACATTTTGGCTGCTCGACACGGCGACCATCGCCGTTAATCCGCCAGAAGGATTCGATCCTGGGCCGGCAGGCCCCACAGTCTCTTTAACATATTCGTTGCATCTTCTAGGTGTTCTACGTCCTCTTTGGTTCGCCTTTCCCGCAACGTATTCTGTGTGGTGGTTCCAGTTTAAGTTGTTCATAATTGTAGGCCCTAGATAAGTTTAATCGACAGATAAACTTTTTTTAAAACTTATGTAGGGTTCTTTTGAAAATGTTGAAGAATTCTTGAGAGGCACCATAACGTCCCTCCCCAGTTACCGAGAGACAACCTCTTGCGTATCAATACTTCGACGATAATTACCCGTTCATTGATGAGGGTGTGAACGTACATTTTGTGCGTCAAAGTGTTTTTCTAAAGCATAACAACTCCAGCACAGGCTCTTTCCTTTTGAGGGACTCCACTGCAGGTCATGTCGTACTTGTGTATTATTGTAAGACCCATTGGATTCTTCATGGTTTTTCTTGCTATGGTCTAGTCAATATTTTATGAATTTAATTTAACGTCCCGTTTTGCTTCTTTATCTTTGAAACGGTGGGCGATCCAAGTAGCGAATTTTAAGACACTGTCTATTCCAAGTCGTTTGCGTTGCACGCCAAGGTTGTATTCAATTTGACGGTTGCGCCTTCTGCTTTCTGGAGATTCTGAGTGATACTATTTCTCCTTTACAGGACATCGAACTGTAGTTAGTGTAGCTAGGCAGATATTGGGGCTGCCAATTTTAGGTGTCCAGCACACCTGTTCTTCTTTTGGCGTTGTCTGCCTTAGATTACTGCCTACGGCTATGGATGTATCCCCTGCTTTTAATCAATACTGTCTCCACAAGACGGTGGGCTCCCGTTCGCCTTTGCTTAAGCTCCCGCCAGCGAAGCTCTCTGCGTCATAGCAGGTTGCACAGACCTCGTCGCCACGATAAAGTGGCAGTCTCGTGAAGGCTATCTGACATTCGGAAAACTGTCATCAGCTCAGTCGGCAAGATAAGGACAGATAAGGGTGAAAACTATCTGACAACCAGCTTAAAACCTAGTGCATCCAAGTTGCTGGGAAGAATTGTGTACAGAAAATGGAAAATAAAATTTATGACCTATTACAGAACGATCAGTTTGGCTATAGGTAAGATAAAGGTACATAAGTGGTAAAACTTAGGTTGTGCAAGATGAACCAAAACTTAAGACAATTCAAGACATAATCAAAGGAATTGTCGGTCTAAAAACTGCGTTCGAAAATGTGAAATGGTACAAGATGTGCTAAGTTTTCAGAAAAATAGGTGTAACCGGTAGAGAAAAGCGGACACTATACAGTATGTACAAGTACCAAGAGAAAAGCAGGAATGGATGACGAAGAAGCTAGTGCTGGGAATAGAAATAGTGTAAGACTGGGATGTAGCCTCTCAGCTTTACTATTGCACAGTGATGGAAATAAAGGAAAAGTCTATTAAAGGGGTCAAAATTCAGAACAAAACCGTAGCTGCTTTGGGGCCTAATGGCGTGACTTCATCGTTCTAGAGCGCCGCGAGATGGCGCGGCAGCGCCACGTCGCGGGTTTTACAGTGATCTCTGAATCGACTGGAAAACTGGAAAACTCGTCCAATCCGGACAGAGGCGGAGAGAAAAGGGACTGCTGTTTGGGTACGAGGCAGTGCCTGTATTTAGACGGTGTGTTGCCTTGTACGCGGGAACCGTTACGGTAGAAGGTTGATCTATGGGGAACCTAGAAGGCTCGATGTTTTTCTGGTGCATTCCATTCATGGGCTAAGTAGATCAGCCCGCGGCGTTCCTGTCGGTTTATGCTGCATTAAACTGGACGCCTCGTGCCTCCTGCGAGACTCGTGCATTTGGCGAGACGATCAATCGCACGGTTGCTGATACCTCGAGCTGTCTTTGGGTGGGCCGCCTCTATCTTCCTCTTGCGTCGTTTTGCTCTCCTACATTTCATTACCGTTACTGTGTGTGTATTTGTTTCAATATAGCCTCAAGGTTTTCCACTTGTAATTGTTCTGTTAAGGTCTTTGTCATTCTAAGCAAATAATTAGTAAAAAAAGCTGCTCTGCAAGTTATCAGTGCCCTTCATAGTGACCTCGTAGTATGTTTAAGGTTATTTCACTGAGCTAAAGACTTCAGGCTACGTCACATGCTTAATATTCTCCCCTTCCGAGATGCTAGTATCATGCGAGTTTCCGCTCTTTTGTGCTTAACCTGTGTTATTCGTTTGATACATGTTCATTTTTAATATGCATTTGTTTTTGTTACGTTTTAGAAGCGTTGCCTGGCAAGGTCCTCAAGGTGTTTCTTGAGGCCATTAATAAGGAGAAACTGGTTAGTTGCTCGCCATTGCCCTGTCTGATTCTGAGGTAAGGTCTTGTTTGGTTTATGTGACACAATCCGTCTCGAGCCTTACGTTCATGCCTCGAGACTCAAATGTATTGGGGGTGTTATATGATCTTTCTCACTATCCCTCAGGGCAAGTAATTGTAAATATTTTCAATTTAATTAATTGGTGTTGCAAATTGTATTAAATTTTGTTTTCTGTTTTACAGCTTTTACTGCATGATTTTGTTTAACACGTAATTTAATCCATACTCAAATTCTGTTTGCTTTGAAAAGTCACTCATATAGTTGCACCTACTTTGAGGGGCTTAGGTGTCTATTTGTCATGCCTTCCGCTGGTGAAGGGTTATTGTGTCCTAGCACTTATATGGGTGACCATCGGCGTCCGCCGAGCGCCGTTGGAGAGCGGCATGCTCTCAACCATTGTGAGGCAAACTGTGGAGATCCCTGATTGGGAAGTAGCAGCTGTGGTCACGAAAACTGATGGCAGCTAGAAGAGCGGTGTGCTGACCACATATCCCTCTGTATCCGTATCTAGTGAGGCACTTCGTCTGAGGATGAGACGGCGGTCGGTCGGTACCGTTGGGCTTTCCGAGGCCTGTTCGTGCGGAGCTTTCACACCCATGGTATACGGTGACCAACAGTGTTTAATAAATAATTTCTTTAAAATTATAGCCTCGGGAAACAATGAGTAACACGTCAGTGTGAACAATAAGAAATGTTTCGACCGCGTAGAGGCAGCTATACGTAAAGCAAATGCCATTACGATTTATTGATAGGATACCCGAAAATCGCTGCTTAGTGACAACAGAGAGTCTGTGAATACAATTGCGGGGTACATACACTCCTGGAAATGGAAAAAAGAACACATTAACACCGGTGTGTCAGACCCACCATACTTGCTCCGGACACTGCGAGAGGGCTGTACAAGCAATGATCACACGCACGGCACAGCGGACACACCAGGAACCGCGGTGTTGGCCGTCGAATGGCGCTAGCTGCGCAGCATTTGTGCACCGCCGCCGTCAGTGTCAGCCAGTTTGCCGTGGCATACGGAGCTCCATCGCAGTCTTTAACACTGGTAGCATGCCGCGACAGCGTGGACGTGAACCGTATGTGCAGTTGACGGACTTTGAGCGAGGGCGTATAGTGGGCATGCGGGAGGCCGGGTGGACGTACCGCCGAATTGCTCAACACGTGGGGCGTGAGGTCTCCACAGTACATCGATGTTGTCGCCAGTGGTCGGCGGAAGGTGCACGTGCCCGTCGACCTGGGACCGGACCGCAGCGACGCACGTATGCACGCCAAGACCGTAGGATCCTACGCAGTGCCGTAGGGGACTGCACCGCCACTTCCCAGCAAATTAGGGACACTGTTGCTCCTGGGGTATCGGCGAGGACCATTCGCAACCGTCTCCATGAAGCTGGGCTACGGTCCCGCACACCGTTAGGCCGTCTTCCGCTCACGCCCCAACATCGTGCAGCCCGCCTCCAGTGGTGTCGCGACAGGCGTGAATGGAGGGACGAATGGAGACGTGTCGTCTTCAGCTATGAGAGTCGCTTCTGCCTTGGTGCCAATGATGGTCGTATGCGTGTTTGGCGCCGTGCAGGTGAGCGCCACAATCAGGACTGCATACGACCGAGGCACACAGGGCCAACACCCGGCATCATGGTGTGGGGAGCGATCTCCTACACTGGCCGTACACCACTAGTGATCGTCGAGGGGACACTGAATAGTGCACGGTACATCCAAACCGTCATCGAACCCATCGTTCTACCATTCCTAGACCGGCAAGGGAACTTGCTGTTCCAACAGGACAATGCACGTCCGCATGTATCCCGTGCCACCCAACGTGCTCTAGAAGGTGTAAGTCAACTACCCTGACCAGCAGGATCTCCGGATCTGTCCCCCATTGAGGATATTTGGGACTGGATGAATCGTCGTCTCACGCGGTCTGCACGTCCAGCACGAACGCTGGTCCAACTGAGGCGCCAGGTGGAAATGGCATGGCAAGCCGTTCCACAGGACTACATCCAGCATCTCTACGATCGTCTCCATGGGAGAACAGCAGCCTGCATTGCTGCGGAAGGTGGATATACACTGTACTAGTGCCGACATTGTGCATGCTCTGTTGCCTGTGTCTATGTGCCTGTGGTTCTGTCAGTGCGATCATGTGATGTATCTGACCCCACGAATGTGTCAATAAAGTTTCCCCTTCCTGGGACAATGAATTCACGGTGTTCTTATTTCAATTTCCAGGAGTGTAGTACAATAATCCGAAGCCAGTATGAGTTTGGTACATCGGGACATTGAGCAAAGGGGAGGGTGGGTTTCACAGGACGAAAGTGTATTTGAATAAGTACCACACCAAGCCTAATAATAAAAGTACGATCATATGTCGTCTCAACCATAATTTGCGTCTAGATTAAGGAACTATTGGCAGGGAGATGCTGCATTTTATTTTGGATGAAGAGTCATCGACAAATATAAAAATATCCGCAAGCATCTGACACACAATTTAAAAAATAACTTCTGACTATTCGCTGATGATGCAGTTATCTTTAATGAGACACAGTCACGTTGGAGGAATCTTGATAAGCGTTCGAAGCGATGCAGACATTGTCAAATCACTTTCAATTTTCAGAAACGTAAATTTGTGCACGTCAGAAACAAAATAAATTGATGTCCTATGGCTATCACTCAATCACAAATGGAATATCTCATCAGAGTGTAACGGTTTTTATGTATATTAAAATAAATGATCACGTTGTTTAAACCATAACATAAAGCAGATGGTAGTCTACGATTCACTGTTTCACATTGGTAGATTACTGAAAAAATACAATAAATCTGGAAAGGAGAGCACTTAAAAAACACTCTTGCGACCTATCATTGGATGTTGCTCAGTTGTGTGTGGGATGCGTACCTAAAAAGGCTAACAACAATATCGAACGTATAGATACAAGGAAGTACGAAATGTGACTGATTTGTTTCATACATGGTACAGCGTCACGGAGATGTTGAAAAGTTGAGTGGATCACCCTTGAAGAGAGACACCAACTGTCTTGCTTTTTCATGAACCAACATTCAGTGATGAGTCTAGAAATCCATTACAAGTAAGTACATATCACTCCCCTATGGGGTGGACTGATTAGGATGCGCACAGAAGTATTTAAGCAATGCACCTTGTAAAGTCTCTTGGTAAAGGACATATTATATGTGGTAAAAAAAGAAAAGGAGAAAAGAATAATTGAACTGGATGATGGTAATTGCGTGGACAACGATTGTGTGAGCTTTATGTAATAAAGAGAAAGCATTATGTGTCATGTTTTGTTCTTGTATAGAATTATGTACTGATTTTTTTTTTAAAGTAATATCTGTGTCGGCGAGTACTGAAACCGCCACAGACGATACTTATTAAATATCAAACAAAGATGAGAATATGTGAGTAGTATAAATAGTAATGACCGAACATTAATTTCTCTGTCGTCTTCTTGGAGTTACGTGAGTAGGAGCCTGTGACATTATATTGTACGCTTGCGTAGCATTCTTTTGTCAAGATTGAGAGAAGGACGCCATTAGACATTGATTTGTAAAGGTGTGTAATAATTTAATCTGTTTAAATGTTTTGAATAGAGTTACTTAGTGAAAACTTGCATTATGATTTGTAATAAGCTTGCCAGGTATTTTATCCCACCCCTTTAAGAGATTTTCAGTTATTTAAATATTATCCGTGGTGCAGAGCTGCGCTACGAACGAACGAGCCGCTGCCGCGGCGCATTCAAACTGCGTTAAATGAAACCAATCATGCCGCAAAGAAGCGAGCAGGTAATAGTGAACTAAAATTATTTCTTTTAGCTTTCGGAATTGCAGAGCACAGCAGCAGATTTTATGATGTGTTTTACAGGTGGACGCGGGCTGCGGATGATATATTATTAACAGTGCAAAATGAAAATTTACCTTCATAACACAAAAGAAATCTTGCTGTGCCTAGTTCTTGTCTGGCAAACCTTATAGTAAAAACATCTTTTTCTATGACAATAGTCTCATGTTCTCGTGTTAGTCATGGTCTTACCGTTAACAAAAATCCACTGCAAAATTTTGATGTTGAACAATCATTGCTTACTGTATCATCAATATTGATAACGAAATAATTTTCATTAACCTTTTCTATAACTGTAAAGTACGGAAGATATGTTGAACTTTATGGCGAGTTACAGTAACGAAAAAATGTTCCTTTAATAGAAAGCCAAATCTAGAATAATAAGAACATAATATATTTTGTTTTGTTGAAAATTAATGATCCAAAGAAAGTCACAGCACAGCATCACTAAAAGGTATTTCGGGTCTCTTTTCGCAGTAACGTATTTTGTCTCATATATTAGTTGTTACGCGAGTAATAATAAAACAAAGCGAAAAGAGCCAGCGACAACCTTCCTGGGTTTAGAAACAAGTGTAATTGAAATAGTGGCAAGTGGTGCAGTAAAATGTCTCCCTCCACACAATGAAAGGTTATTCTCAAGGCAATCGGGCAAATGTAACAGCCGATGAACATTCCTCTGCCGATGACAATAAACCGTCAGGGTGATAGCGAAACAAGATTGTTTCCACAGAATTAAATTCACCCCGTGGTGAGCAGCGAGTCTCTAAATTCTGCATTTCGGCAGATAAGCCCTCGCAAGTCATTCACTGCCAATGAAATTCCATTCTTCTGTGTCGCAGTGCAGCCTACACAGAAGGCAACACTCGCATTTGTATCACGTTACCCTCAGCAAAACGCAATGAGTATGGGCTACATTCGTGCGCAGGACACACGAGTTCCTAATTTCGACACGGCTGCGCACGTAATCAACGGAGAAACATAGGATACACGTCCGGAGGAACAGAGCTGAAAATTAGATTCAATTACGAGCAGCAATAAAATGAGGCTCGCGTTATAAACAGCAGAGCGGCTGAGAGTAATATACCCCGTCTGAAAGGGGAGAGAATTAGTTTAAATTACGTTCTGAATTAAAATGTTTTTCACATTAGCTTCATTTAATTCGGAATAGCCGTCGCGGAAAGTTTTGTACCAGCCATTCGGCGGAACCTAATAACTGTTCCACGTTTCAGAAGCGCCTTTGTTAGCAGTTTGTATGTGACGGCTTTTACATTTCAGACTGTCGGTGTCAAACACTGGTGTGGTTCTCCAGGCAGTTTGGCGGCGCGACTGTTTGCTAAGTGGCGTTTTTTTTTAGCGCACCAGGTTAAATAAAACTCGTTCTCGTCAGGAGTTGTCGGGAGTCGGCGTATGTCACCGCCCAGCAATATGTTCCCAGCGCAACAGGTGTCCCTGCTCGCTTCCACACCCTCTGGAGAACTTTTTTGTGCTGTCTCTCTCTCTCTCTCTCTCTTGAAGTCTTCCATATTCGCCTGAGACACGGCAAGAACTTCCCAGAAATGAGCAGCTGTTGCACGTGTAGTGAATAATGGGAGTTTTGTTACGTATTATAATAGTTAATATAGCTTAATGTATGGAATTTGCGTAAGAAAGATGATTATTGTATTAGTCATGACAATTTGTTGGAAAAACTAGTACTCATGGCACTTCCTCGCAGTCAGTGGACTGGTTATTTGTTGTATTAGAGAAAGTGTGCTACCGATGAGTCACCAAAAGAGAATGTGTGATAAAATCCTGGAAAATTCTAATAAATATTTCCAGTGTAACTTGAACATTATCTTTTGCTTTTAGCTACAGTAGAAGTAATAAATATACATAGTTAACGAAATATTTGAAAAATATAAGAATGAGTCAT
Organism: Schistocerca americana; assembly: GCF_021461395.2. NCBI lineage: Eukaryota > Metazoa > Arthropoda > Insecta > Orthoptera > Acrididae > Schistocerca > Schistocerca americana. Next base: position 1,241,029,251 of record NC_060119.1, on the reverse strand, counting down.
CCGCCCAGTCAAGGCGATTGGTTTCCTTCACTGAGCCAGACAGTTTCCGTAAATTGCCTAGCGTCTAATAGCTGGTACGCACGTAAATTACTGTCTGTATATTTCGTATTATTTCATTTTCTAAGTTTTTGTTGACATCTGAAACCGAATAACATGTATTTGAAACCAAGAAGGCTAAAAGTAGGAATTTCGCCTTGGAAGGTAAAAGAACCACACAATGCACACTTTATAGAAGGTGGGAAAAAAAGTAACAGACAGTTTAGATGTAAAACTGCAAACTGCAGCCAATGAAATCTAAACTAGTATGAGTGGTAGTTTAGACGCAAAACTGCAAAATGTGACTGACAATTTAAATGCAAAACTGCAAAATGTGACTGACTGTTTGGACGCAAATCTCCAAACTCAGACTGACAGTTTGAATAGAAAACTTCAAACTGCGGCCACTGAAATTCAAAATTATATAACAACAATAGTAAACGAAAATTTGAACGCCAAAGCCCATCAGATACAAGAAAAAGTCGCCACACAAATACATGACGACCTTGATAGAAAATTCAATAAAACTGAAACTAACTTCAATAATATTTGTGATGAATTTGACGAAACGCGAAAAACACGCAAGCATTTGCCCGAAGCGGTCAATGATGTAACCAACAAGGTCGCGCAAGTTAATGCAGCAAACTGGAGTAACCTATTGATGATGGACAGTCATTGCAGTTCGGATGAAATTTATTTTTCCGGGCATTCGCTTGTCTTTACTTTTGCTGATAAGAAAATATGCTTTTATAACATGTAGGTGAACAAAAGTTCTTTTCCGTTTCAGAGAGTCCTGTAACGCTTTTAAAAGAGTTCCGTTTTCGCGGAATAAAAAGAAATTAATCTCTGTTCCCTTGTGTCCTTGTAACTATATGTAATATTATTATCTTATGACCAGTCAGCATGTATGCAACAAAAATTGCAAGAAAGTTCCGACCAACAAAATCACGAATCGAAAGCGCAAGAGTAAGCAGAACTGAGCAAAGGAAGCGGGTTTAGAATTTACTGCTACATCTCTGGTGAGGCCACTAGAGGAAGAAATGAAAACTTCTGTAATGGGTGGCGCAAGGAAATTTCCTTTGTCTCCTTCACGGAAGAAAAGCAGCTTTTGGCAAGAAGAAATTTGAGGAGATTTTGAACCCTGTTCTGTCCTTATAGAGCTTACAAATACTGACTGTAATTCACGGGAAGATTACTCGCCATTTAGTTTGATGCCTTTGCTTCCGCACCACTACCACAAATCATTTACAGTCGTCGGATAATACTAAAATTTTGTAAACCATTTTAATTTTAACCTGTTCGGTACACTGGAGATCTGATATCGCCTGACTTATAGTTTCACTCGTTGTCACAATTACTGCAACGTATTGTTTGTAACTTAGCTGAGGAACGTTTCAGCAGGATTGTGAAGTGTTAAAAGTTGTCGTCACATACACCATAGTGTTAAAAGTTAGACTTAAATTCATTGATGAATTTCATCAAATTGTGAAATCTTCTCAACATGCAACACTTCTATTGTAGTAAGCGAAACACTGAGCACTTGCAAAAAAAACTAAGACAAATGCCGCTTTATCCATTTTCTACCAAACGTTATTTAATCTTGTGTGTGAGGCACAAACATAGACGATGATGGCAAGATTCCAACAGATGGAATACCATAGGACAGCAGGACGCAGGAGAGCTTCTGCGAAGTTTGGAAGGTAGGAGACGAGGTACTGGCGGAATTAAAGCTGTGGGGACGGGTCGTGAGTCGTGCTTGGGTAGCTCAGTTGGTAGAGCACTTGATCGCGTAAGCCAAAGGTCCCGAGTTCGAGTCTCGGTCCGGCACACAGTTTCCACCTGCCAGGAAGCTTCATAGGACAGCATGTTGCCTTGCGGCAGCTATCAGTATTTACATTACTTACTCTCGCCGTTGCAAACGAAATACTGTACTATAGATATAAAGTTGACATGACGGAAACAGAACGTACGTTTAATTCTGCTTGAAACTAGGAAGAACAGGTCGGCATCCTTAGCCCTTACAATATCTTCCTTCACTTCTATTTACAGGAGACTGCGTTTAAGGCAAAGCATTCCCAGTACTTATCATTAGTGTTTTAAAATACTAATTATTAAGATTATTGTTCTCAATTAATGCAAATTAAAATCGTAGTACTGACACTAACCTCAGCTTTCAACCAGGAAGTAATTATTACTGCAAGTATCAGTAGATCCATTTGCATCTGAATCGACGTCTTCTATTATCCACAAACGAGTTATTACTGATCTATAGTATGATAGGTCACCTTAGGAAAAGCACAAGGGCTTGTATATGTGCTTCTGTTCAGAATAGCTTATAAAATCGTATATACGAATATGAACTTCGTTACAGAATAACTGAATACTACAGTAAATTTAATAGGGAATACGATGTTCAGAGACCATAGGTAGAGGAGAAACACTTGAGAAAGCCCAGGAGACACTGGAATATTCCAGCTGCATTACGTCTCGCTGAGACAGAGACTCCAAAATCAGGTTCTGGATCCAAGGCATACCCAAGAACAGACACAGACTCCATCACCACTTAATAATGATGACGAATGACGAGATGTTTTTGAAATCCCCGCTTTGTCTGTCCAGCCGGCAGGTGCGTAGATGTGAATGTGTATGGCTGTGTGAATCTGTGTGTGTGTATGTATGTGTGTGTGTGCGTGTGTGTGTGTGTGTGTGTGTGTGTGTGTGTGTGTGTGTATTCGTGGGTGTATTTGTACTCTAGCTCGTCATAGGATTTCTTCTGAAAGGTGAAGAGTATTTGTTCTGTTTTGTGTATGCCTGTCGAAGACTCAACGTTCCTTTACTCCCAAAATCGTCAAGCAGAGGCAGGAATGCAGCAATCTAAATCACTTACGAATGAAAATAATAGGAAGTGCAGGAAAGTCAAGTTTAAATGGCTACAAAAAACTTGAGAAGCAATCATAAAAGAAATGTTCGTTAGAAGGAATGATACAAAAAACTATAAACTGTCTTCGATGAAACTGAAAGAGAAGGGGAAACATTAAGAGCGCAATCCGGATTGCGATGTTAAAAGCAGCAAAGAGAGCGAATAGGTGGAAAGAGTACGGTATTCACTGAAGGTCTCTACGAATACGAGTAAGTTTCCTATGCCGTCACAGAAGAAGAAATCGGATAGGGAATCAGACATTGGAAAGTGGCAAACAAACGCCTATTATAGGTGGTATTTGGGGTCCAAAAGTCTGCAGACATAACGTCATACCTTATAAGTCAAGTATCATCTACGCAATCCCCATGATACCAAATACAGTTGAGTCAGGACTATCTTGGAGATAGTATCATCAGACGTCAGTAAATAGCAGGATGAGCGAAAGCTCGAGAATTTGGCAGAAATATGACTGCAAACACATTTACTGATTAGTTACAGTTTTTATAAACGACATATACCCTAAAACATGTTTTGGTCAGTGTTTCACAGCAATTCTTATTACTGAAATTCACAGTGCCATACAAATGCTAAGCAGGTCGTGGATAGAGTATCAAAAGAAATCACTAGATTACGGTCCGATCAAAAGATCGAACAGAACCCAAGATTTCCCAAACTGCGACGCAAACTATTCTAACAGCTCGAATCATGCTCAGACAGAGCCCTACTTGAAATGAGCTGAAAAACTAGAAGAATTTTCAAAAACACAATGAGATGCAATTCGATTTAAAGCGATTTCAGTTTCCTATGCGCCTTGCGTTCGCTATGAATAAGAGTACAGGGCCAATCACTTTGTGTAGCAGATATTATACATCCTGGGCAACGCCGGGCAGTGGAGCTAGTATTCTGTATACATGTTGTTGTTGTTATTGTGGTCTTCAGTCCTGAGACTGGTTTGATGCAGCTCTCCATGCTACTCTATCCTCTGCAAGCTTCTTCATCTCCTAGTACTTACTGCAACCTACATCCTTCTTAGTGTATTCATCTCTTGGTCTCCCTCTACGATTTTTACCCTCCACGATGCCATCCAATGCTAAATTTGTGATCCCTTGATGCCTCAGAACATGTCCTACCAACCGATCCCTTCTTCTAGTCAAGTTGTGCCACAAACTCCTCCCCAATTCTATTCAATACCTCCTAATTAGTTATGTGATCTACCCATCTAATCTTCAGCATTCTTCTGTAGCACCACATTTCGAAAGCTTCTATTCTCTTCTTGGCCAAACTAATTATCGTCCACGTTTCACTTCCATAAATGGCTACACTCCATACAAATACTTCCTGACACTTAATTCTGTTCTCGATATTAACAAATTTCTGTTCTTCAGAAACGCTTTCCTTGCCATTGCCAGTCTACATTTTATATCTTCTCTACTTCGACCATCATCAGTTATTCTGCCCCCCAAATAGCAAAACTCCTTTACTACTTTAAGCATCTCATTTCATAATCTAATTCCCTCAGCATCACCCGACTCAATTCGAATACATTCCATTATCCTTATTTTGCTTTTGTTGATGTTCATCTTATATCCTCCTTTCAAGACACTGTCCGTTCCGTTCAACTGCTCTTCCAAGTCCTTTGCTGTCTCTCACAGAATTAGAATGTCATCGGCAAACCTTCTCCATGGATTTTAATACCTACTCCGAATTTTTCTTTTGTTTCCTTTACTACTTGCTCAATATACAGTTTGAATAACATCAGTGAGAGGCTACAAGCCTGTCTCACTCCCTTCCCAACCACTGCTTCCCTTTCATGCCCCTCAACTCTTATAACTGCCATCTGGTTTCTGTACAAATTTTAAATGTAAGCAGTAGTGTTCATTTTGACGTAATTATGGTTTAAAAGAGGTAGACCTCCCATTAGTGGTATTTGGTTTTCCATTTCCGTGCATATCTGAAGATGGGAACCAATGACCAAAATCGATATTCTGAAGACAGTTTCTGTGATCATGGATTGAAAAAAAAAGAAAGAAATTCAATTTCTTCCTCTCGTCTTCACCCATTTATATCTCGCCTCTTTTCTCTTCCTACCTTGCTAGCGCGAACACATAAAACCACACTCACGCAGTGCCGTTCCAGGGACCGGATTGAAGTATTATCTTCCGACCACAGGGCAGGGTTTCCCACTTAGCTCCACTCAGCGCAGCAGCAGTCGAAGCGGGCGAGTGTTTCCGGCGACAGCCCAGCCGCGGCCCACACTCAGCCGTGGTTCCCACCCCCACTTTTTCCACGCATTTGCGACGGCCTTAATAATTCAGGGAGAGCGGGGGAGGAAGAGGGGCGGGACGGTGCAGACCCGACCCTGGTGGAGTGCCTGGCTGGCTGCCCTTCCTTCCTGCAGGCTTTTAGTGGGGCTCCTCTCTCCGGCCGCACCGGGCGCAGCTCGCCTCGCCTCAGCCCTGCTCTACTCTAGGCTCCTGAGGATGGGAACGGCCACCGGGCTGAAACGTCGTCGGCCGCTTCTTAGAGGGCACCAGTACACCGGCGCTAATGCACGCTGTAGTGTGGCATTCCTGTAGTCTCTCGAGTAGTATGTTTCTCGGCTACACTGATTTATTCATACCTTTTAGATTCTGTGTTTTTGAGTCAAACATTCTCCAGACTTTCTTCGTGCATCCCAGCTTTATCCGTTTCAGGCGTAGCGCCGTATACCGATCCTGCCTTGGAGGCGGTTAAGTGGGAGATGTGTCTCACAGCTGGATAGTGACAGATGGTGATGCGAGACTGGACGCGCACGTAGTTTATGTATCAGCCGACAGAGGACAGTATTTAATAGGGGACTGATTTAGTTTCAATTGTGCCCACCATAGTGCCCTAAAGTAATAGAATGTTTTTCATAAACTGTTCTAATATTTTCATAAAGTGTTATTATATTTTTTGTGTAGGTAAAATGTTATAAATGTGTTTCAGCAGTATAAATGATGCGTGAGTGTGGTTTAAGGGTAATATGAAGATGATTGTTTAACAACTTATGTAGTAGGATTTAGTGTGGGAACATTTCGAAGAAGTATGGATGTGGACAAAGGAGATTTTTGTAGAATAGATTGGTAAAGTAAGTTTATCGTAAAAGAAGAGTTAATTCAGGTATAAATAACAATAGTAAATAACTTTATGCATAAGCAAAACTTCAGCATATTAGATAATTACGTCGGTAAAAAGTGCAGTCGTTAGGTTTACTATTTTGCCATTGGTTATTGATGAAAAGCGCGGACTGACGCGGGAGAATGTTGTTTTGCTATTGGCTGTTGAGTAAACTGACCAATGGTAAAGCAATATGCTTCGTGCGACTTTCTCTGCTGGTAGAGAAGACTTAGAGTATTCTAGAGAGGAGTCGGAGCCTAGCCATGAAATATTTCGGACCTGTGTAGTTCCGATGGAAATGTTAAGTTGCCGGATCTAGCAGTGTTACATACATCAAAAGTGTGGTAAAATGACGGCATAATTATTCCGATGAGTGTGTAGAATTTCGGAATTTTTAAGTGAATTTTGTGACGAGAAAAGGCTTATATTCCGCGTGGCGTATTGAGCAGGTCGGTGGCTAAAAACTGTGATTGCATTTGATACCGACAGACTTAATATTTGGCGAGCATTCTCAATCAAAAACAATCAGTATTTTTGTGGCTATTACGTTTTCGGGAAATGCAACACCATAAACTTGCTAACGTGAGTGAAAGGGATTGTGAGTGACAGTGTTAAGGCTAGCACGGGCTTGGCAGTGATACTTGTTCACTTAAGTTTCAGAATATATTAATTGAGGACAAAATTTCGAACCTCTAATTTCGTGTGAAAACTTCCTCCCGAAACGGAGATTAGTGACTTCAATTGCAGCCTGGTTCACGTCGAAGTACAGTAGGTTTCGCTCGGCTTCCCTACTGATGATCTGCTGAGACAATGTTCACAGGTAGGTGCAGGTTCATCGTAAAGGGACGGAAAGAACCGCGCCGCCGCACGTTAGTTGTGAAAATCTCTTCATCTTCGATTATCATTTGCTCCCTACGTTCTGAGTTACTTGTTGGCTATGTTCTAACGAACCCCTGGTGTAGGGGTAGCGTATTTGACTAGTAATCGAAAAAGTTCCCGGGTTCTAACAATGCCACGGCTTAAATTTTGAATAAAAATCAGTATTGGCAGTGTAAGAAGTCATCCTCATTCGCCAATAGCCCTGTCAAAGAGGGCAGAGGATCGGATAGAGGCTCAAGGCACACTCTTGCCTTTGGGGTGGAAAACTTCCCCTAAAGGCGGAAGAATTAGTAACGATCAAGAGCATCAGGAAGCAGCAGCAAATCGAAACCACTCCTTTAAAGAAACACTATGTGTATCCACAGGACATGTGGCCTGTAATTGAAAAAATACCATGATGATCTCTCAACTGGCAAAAGATTCCGGAATAATCCCCCCATTCGGATCCCCGGGAGGGGACAGCCTGATGGGAGGTGACCATGAGCAAAAGATAGAAAAACAAAGGAATGGATAACATTCTACCAATCGGGGCGTAGAATGTTAGAAGTTTCAACGTGGTAGGGAAGCTAAAAATCTGGGAAGAGAAAAGCAAAGGCTGAATCAAAATATAATGGGGTCACTGGAGCGAAAAGAAGACAACGATTTCTGGTCACATGAGTAAAAGATAATATCAACACGAACAGAAAATGAGAGGAGAAAGAGTAATTGAGCTCTATTATAATCTTCTGTTAGTAATAACGAATACTCTGTTCAGCAATCACGGAAGGTAATACTTGAAAAATGCCGGGAGTTAGGTGACGATTTCAATTAAATTACATCACGGTCAGGCAGATATTCCGAAATAGATACTGGGTTGTAAAGGCACACCCAGGAGTAGATATAGACTCAGATCGGAATTTAATAATTATGAAGAGCAGTCTGAGGTTTAAGAGACGTGTTAGAAAGAATCAGTGCGTAATGAAGTTGGATACAGAAGTACTAAGGAATGGACAGATACTCTTGAAGTTATCGAGGCTATAGGTAATACGGTAAGGAAGGAACAGCTGAGTAGTCAGTTCAGCTGAACAGGAGTGGACATCTCTGAAAAGGGCAGTCGCCGAAGTCGGAAGAGGAATACAGGTATAAAGAAGGTAACTGCCAAGAAACCATGGGTAACAGAAGAAATACTTCAGTTGATGAACTTCTAGTAGAAAGGTGCTTTGATGTGTGTACGGCGGTGAAGAATAATGCAGGACCAACGGCTGACTTGTAGTACGCCTCCGGTCGGTGCGTGTAAAGGGCGGAAAAGACATTCGCAAACAATCGAAAATTATCATATCGAATGTACTCAAGTATTTTATTGATCTGGCCGACAATGAAGAAGCGAGGAATAACTTAAATTTTGCGCAAATTCATAAATTTACTGCTAAAGCGTTTGGTGTCTCCAAGTCAACTTTCGGCCGTGTTAGGAAATCTGTGTCGTTGTCAGAATCTCCAGACATGAATGAGAGTTTCGATTCTCCAAGAAAGGGATACGAACGTGAACGGAAATCAAACGACTTTGACGATTTTAACAAAGAATTCATGCGTAGAACTGTACTTGGATATTACGATAGAGGAGAATATCCAATGGCTAAAAAAATACAGACTGACCTCCGTGAAAAAATTGATTACTCGGGCTCAGAGACCTCCGTTCTTCGTCTTCTCTGCTCCCTTCGTTTCCGACTCAGGGAGTGTAATGAGGGACGGAAATTCATAATGGAACGCAGAGACATTGCAGCAGCAAGAGCGAAGCATTTGCGTACAATGCACTTCTTGCGTGCTGAAGGCACCAGGACTGTAGTGTACTTGGATGAAACTTGGGTTTCACAGAACCACACCAATAAGTATATATGGCACGACTCCAAATGAAACGGAGGTTGAAAATGCCTACTAGTATAGGTGGGCAATCAGTCATCGCCCACGCTGGTTCATTAACCACAGGCTTCATACCAGAGGCCAAACTTGTTTTTCGTATTAGGACAACTTCTTGCCAATCCGATTACCATTCAGAAATGAATGGAGAAGTTTTTAAGAATGGGTTTATTCGACTGCTGTCTGCTCAGGAAGAAGGGTGAATTATCGTGATGGATAACGCAAGCTACCACTCCATTCAGATAGATAAGCTGCCACGTTCAAATTGGCGCAAGGTAGATACTAGGGAGTGGCTAAAGAGCAAGAATGTTTCATTTTCACTCGACGAAATAAAGACTCAACTACTGTCTAAGCGATAAATCGTAGGTGCCAAAAAGACTTACGAATTAGACCAACTGGCAAACTAAACTGGAGACCATCTGGTACGTCTACCACCGTATCATTGCCAGTATAATCCCATTGTACTGATATGGGCCCAAGTGAAGAGAGAAGTAGCGAAAAGAAATACTACTTTTAAACTTGCTGATGTCGAGAAGCTAACACACGAAGCTCTTGACAATGTTACTCAACAGGATTGGGAGAGGTGCGAAAAACATGCAGAATCATTGCAAGGAAAAGCTGTATCGAATGTCTTAACATTCGGATATAATCTTACTGCATTCAATTTACTTGTAAATTCGAAATTTAACTCCATTTCTTCATAGAAGGATTTACTGGCTGTCTTGTAGTAAGGGTAATGCAGTTCATAAAATGACAAAACGTTGTGGTGCTTCCGTGTCGGCTGTAATACGAGAACAGTCCCAGTACCTATTCTGATTTTCTGAGAAGAGCACAGAAATCCATGAGGTTTGACGACTTTTACAAAGACCTAGAACGTTCAATTGTATTAGTTTAGTATGACAGAGGATAGTATTGAACGGTTACAGAAATACGGGGTAACTTCCGTGATAAAACTGATTATTCTGGCGAGTCACTTCAATGCACTGTCTTCTCCGTCTACTTGGTTTTTAATTCAGAAACTGTAATGATGGACGAAATTTGTAACACAAGGCAGGGACGTTGCAATAGTAAGAACGAGGTTTTTGTGTACAAAGTACGTACTGCGTGCTTAGAATAATAGGCTTACAGCAAATTTGGATAAAACTTGGATTTCACAAAACCTTTCGAACAACTATCTTGCTCGACTTCAGTGAAAATATTGGCTTCAAAATAACTACAATTACTTTTGCGTCGCGTATATTGACTTTTTGGGAGATGGATGCAATGACGAAGGAAATGTATTAGCAGCCAGTAAAATATTTTCGGGATGTAGGGAATATTCTCGGTCTTATTAAAGCGAGCCGTCCGAACAAAACTCTTGGCGACGGCGTACAACGACGCTCGCGCTGCTGCGCACGGAATTTCGCGAAAGTAATTTGCCTCTGTACGTGATACGATGAAATAATGATGTCTGAAATGTTACCAAAAATAATTTTGTAGTTTTATTAAGAACTTTCTCGCGGGGAGTTTCTTCGCAGTCCTACAGAACGAAAATTCGTCAACGACTACATTTTTCGCTACGCAGCCGGCACAGTTTCACACCTCTTATAATATTTTATTTTTTATCTCAGAATACTTTTATGTTGCCAAAATAAAAGACGCAGCCTGTACATCTGTAAACTTTGAGCATATTAATATTTTTCAGTCCAATTACATTAGTGATTCTGTTACTAACACAGATTGAAGTAAAAAATCATTTTATTCTAAAATTTTTTGTAACATTAGTTTTCATTTTTTTCCTAGCAGCTAATGCAAGTTATCTTTTGTAAAGTACTCTATCATATTATACACTAAAAATAGAGTTGCCCAATATTTTTTTAATTTTTATAACATTTGAAATGATCACTAAAAAAAACTGGCAATGCTGTAAGAAGGCGAGAAGACCTTGAAGCCCTATTTTCGTGCCGCCCACTATAGTCATTTCCTTTCCTGTACTACTCGTGAATACAGCGAAGGAAAAACGACTATAATGTTTCGTATCTTACCTTCGTGGTTCTTAAGAGCAATGTATGATACCAGCAGCAGTCATTTCGCAGTTGCTTCAAATGCTGGTTTTCTAAATTTTCTCAGTAGTGATTCTCGAAAAGAACGTCGCCATTTCTTCAGAGATTCACATTTGAGTTCCTGAAGCATCTCCATAACACTTAGATGTTGTTCGAACCTACCGGTAACTAACCTAGCAGCCCACTTATGAATTTCTTTGGTGTATTAGTCCAGTCCGACCTGGTACATATCCAAAACACTCGAGCAGTACTCAAGAATAGGTCCACTAGCGTCTTATGTGCAGTCTCCTTTACAGGTGAACCATTCTTTCCTGAAAGTCTGCGGGTCAACTGAAGTCGACAATTCGCCTTCCATACCACAGCTCTCAAATGCTCGTTACGTTTCATATTGCTTTCCAACTTTACGCCCAGATATTTAAACGACTTGACTGTGTCAAGCAGGACACCGGTAATACTGTATCCGAACATTTCAGATTTGTTCTTCCTATCCATCCGTATTAGCTTACATTTTTCCACACTTTTTAGCTGCCATTCAGCACACCGACTGGTGTATGTGTCGTACAATGATACAATTCTGCAGGCACATTTCACTGCTCTGTTTGGATACTGTCTGCAAACTGCATTGCGAATAGAGTTAGTAGTAAAGATGTAAATATTCCTGATGCTCAACTTTCACTGCGCTGCATTTGAACTATTTTCACACTAGTCTAAATGTCTGTGACGTCATCCCTCCTAAACTAAGTGTTTACCATGATATTATTTTTCAGATACATTCGGTTGTACATGTGGGTACTGTTTCAAAACTGTGTTGCTAATACAGCCAGTAGTAAAGAAGTAATGCGTAAAAACGTCATCACATTTGCTGTTGAAGTGTGACTGCATGAACTTCGAAAATGCACTTATAGTATGCGACAGACTTTTTTTCTTACATCATTTTGGGCGGTTATCGCCTAGAGCAAATCTCTCATTTGAACTTCTCAAACTGCGACATAAGCTACCAGACTGAAAATGATGTAAATTAAGTGTCAGATGATGTTTGGTACACTAGGGAATATAGTGCGAAAAAGTCAGAAATAAAATGTTATAATGGTTATTGTTATTCTGATATAGGACCCCTACCCCTTGAAGTGGACGAACAAGATGAAGGAGATCATTATACACTCCTGGAAATTGAAATAAGAACACCGTGAATTCATTGTCCCAGGAAGGGGAAACTTTATTGACACCTTCCTGGGGTCAGATACATCACATGATCGCACTGACAGAACCACAGGCACATAGACACAGGCAACAGAGCATGCACAATGTCGGCACTAGTACAGTGTATATCCACCTTTCGCAGCAATGCAGGCTGCTATTCTCCCATGCAGACGATCGTAGAGATGCTGGATGTAGTCCTGTGGAACGGCTTACCATGCCATTTCCACCTGGCGCCTCAGTTGGACCAGCGTTCGTGCTGGACGTGCAGACCGCGTGAGACGACGCTTCATCCAGTCCCAAACATGCTCAATGGGGGACAGATCCGGAGATCTTGCTGGCCAGGGTAGTTGACTTACACCTTCTAGAGCACGTTGGGTGGCACGGGATACATGCGGACGTGCATTGTCCTGTTGGAACAGCAAGTTCCCTTGCCGGTCTAGGAATGGTAGAACGATGGGTTCGATGACGGTTTGGATGTACCATGCACTATTCAGTGTCCCCTCGACGATCACCAGTGGTGTACGGCCAGTGTAGGAGATCGCTCCCCACACCATGATGCCGGGTGTTGGCCCTGTGTGCCTCGGTCGTATGCAGTCCTGATTGTGGCGCTCACCTGCACGGCGCCAAACACGCATACGACCATCATTGGCACCAAGGCAGAAGCGACTCTCATCGCTGAAGACGACACGTCTCCATTCGTCCCTCCATTCACGCCTGTCGCGACACCACTGGAGGCGGGCTGCACGATGTTGGGGCGCGAGCGGAAGACGGCCTAACGGTGTGCGGGACCGTAGCCCAGCTTCATGGAGACGGTTGCGAATGGTCCTCGCCGATACCCCAGGAGCAACAGTGTCCCTAATTTGCTGGGAAGTGGCGGTGCGGTCCCCTACGGCACTGCGTAGGATCCTACGGTCTTGGCGTGCATCCGTGCGTCGCTGCGGTCCGGTCCCAGGTCGACGGGCACGTGCACCTTCCGCCGACCACTGGCGGCAACATCGATGTACTGTGGAGACCTCACGCCCCACGTGTTGAGCAATTCGGCGGTACGTCCACCAGGCCTCCCGCATGCCCACTATACGCCCTCGCTCAAAGTCCGTCAACTGCACATACGGTTCACGTCCACGCTGTCGCGGCATGCTACCAGTGTTAAAGACTGCGATGGAGGTCCGTATGCCACGGTAAACTGGCTGACACTGACGGCGGCGGTGCACAAATGCTGCGCAGCTAGCGCCATTCGACGGCCAACACCGCGGTTCCTGGTGTGTCCGCTGTGCCGTGCGTGTGATCATTGCTTGTACAGCCCTCTCGCAGTGTCCGGAGCAAGTATGGTGGGTCTGACACACCGGTGTCAGTGTGTTCTTTTTTCCATTTCCAGGAGTGTAGTTGTGACACTGAAGGTGAAGATCATGATGATTACTCTGCTATTGATGATAATTCTGATGTTTATAAATAAGAAGAATAAGAAGACTGGGAGATGCCGGCGAAGTGGCCGTGCGGTTAAAGGCGCTGCAGTCTGGAACCGCAAGACCGCTACGGTCGCAGGTTCGAATCCTGCCTCGAGCATGGATGTTTGTGATGTCCTTAGGTTAGTTAAGTTTAACTTGTTCTAAGTTCTAGGGGACTAATGACCTCAGCAGTTGAGTCCCATAGTGCTCAGAGCCATTTTTTTTTTTTTTAACTGGGAGATGGAGTGTTTATTAACAGTGTTTTCAGAACGAAATTATTCTCGAGATCCTCTTGAATACAGTATTCTCACACTTCTTTCTGCTTCAGTTCTGAGTAAAATCTCAAGCTTTCTTCAACTGCTCCTGACAAAGACGATGGTAGTAATCGTAAAAGCTTGAGGTGTCACCCACAGTTGACGCAGTAAGTGGTCTGAGACTGTTTTGCTCAACATCAGCGCTATTTTCCAATAAGATTCTACATCTACATCTACATTTATACTCCGTAAGCCACCCAACGGTGTGTGGCGGAGGGCACTTTACGTGCCACTGTCATTACCTCCATTTTCTGTTCCAGTCGCGTATGGTTCGCGAGAAGAACGACTGCCGGAAAGCCTCTGTGCGCGCTCGAATCTCTCTAATTTTACATTCGTGATCTCCTCTGGAGGTATAAGTAGGGGGAAGCAATATATTCGATACCTAATCCAGAAACGCACCGTCTCGGAACCTGGACAGCAAGCTACACAGAGATGCAGAGCGCCTGTCTTGCAGAGTCTGCCTCTTGAGTTTGCTAAACATCTCCGTAACGCTATCACGCTTACAAAATAACCCTGTGACGAAACGCGCCGCTCTTCTTTGGATCTTCTCTATCTCCTCCGTCAACCCGATCTGGTACGGATCCAACACTGATGAGCAATACTTAAGTGTAGATCGAACGAGTGTTTTGTAAGCCACCTCCTTTGTTGATGGATTACATTTTCTGAGGACTCTCCCAATGAAGCTCAACCTGGTACTCGCCTTACCAACAATTAATTTTATGTGATCTTTCCACTTCAAATCGTTCCACACGCATACTCTCAGATATTTTACAGAAGTAACTGCTACCAGTGTCTGTTCCGCTATGATATAATCATACAATAAAGGATCCTTCTTTCCATGTATTCGCAATACATTACATTTGTCTATGTTAAGGGTCAGTTGCCACTCCCTGCACCAAGTGCCTATCCGCTGCAGATCTTCCTGCATTTCGCAATAATTTTCTAATGCTGCAACTTCTCTGTATACTACAGCATCATCCGCGAAAAGCCGCATGGAACCTGCGACACTATCTACTAGGTCATTTGTATATATTGTGAAAAGCAATGGTCCCATAACACTCCCCTATCAGGCGACAGTGCGGAACTGTATCGAACGCCCTCCGGAAGTCGAGGAAAATAGCATCTACCTGGGATCCTGTATCTAATATTTTCTGGGTCTCATGAACAAATAAAGCGAGTTGGGTCTCACACGATCGCTGTTTCCGGATTCCATTTTGATTCCTACAGAGTAGATTCGGGGTTTCCAGAAACGACATGATACGCGAGCAAAAAACATGTTCTAAAATTCTGCAACAGATCGACGTCAGTGATATAGGTCTATAGGTTTGCGCATCTTTTCGACGACCCTTCTTGAAGAGTGGGACTACCTGTGCTCTTTTCCAATCATTTGGAACCTTCCGTTCCTCTAGAGACTTGCGGTACACGGCAGTTAGAAGAGGGGAAAGTTCTTTCGCGT
Organism: Schistocerca americana; assembly: GCF_021461395.2. Taxonomy (NCBI): domain Eukaryota; kingdom Metazoa; phylum Arthropoda; class Insecta; order Orthoptera; family Acrididae; genus Schistocerca; species Schistocerca americana. The sequence goes on along the minus strand of NC_060119.1, from coordinate 1,241,013,928 downwards.
ACTCTGTGTAGAATCGAATTGGTATCCCTTGATGTCCAATGGACTTTCCTCTGTTGAGTGATTCCAGTTGCTTTTCTACTCCTTGCGCACTTATTTCGATGTCAGCCATTTTTTCGCTTGTGCGAGGATTTAGAGAAGGAACTGTACTCTTCAAAGAGAAGTTTCTGTTTAATGCATAACGCGTATTTGCAGTTCAATCAACGTTGATGGTGCAGTAATTTTTCTTTGTCGCTTGGTAGAAGTTTCCATCTATCTCAGTATACTAGCACGAGTTGGGCAGAGATAGTTTCTGGGGCAAGGTCTGTGCTGCGCTGTTGCTGTCGGGATGATGGCCGCAGAAGCCGAGAGGGCAGGTACACAGCGGTGGGCTTCAGGGCACACACACACGGACGGCGCGCTCCACCGCAAGCCGGCAGTCTGAGCTGAGCCGGCCTTTGGCTAAAGGCCGCGGGCGAGCGACCGCCTGTAGCGCCGGGGGATTGTCTGGAGACCGCAAGGCCCTCGCCGGCGAGAAAGGGTGGGGGGGGGGGGGGGGCTGGCAGAGGGGGGAAGGGGGGCTCATCGCCGGCAGAGCGGCTCTCTCGGCTCACCACGCCCACACCAACTTCCCAGAGCGATTCATCGCTGCCACTCTATGCGTAGCTCCTCTAGCAGCCCGTAACCGGCCACATATTGGACAGCAAGCACTGCAAACTGTATCGCATACTACTTGTCCTCCCTCTCGTTACTGAGGGACAGAACGTTACATCAAAATTACAGAGGAGTAAGCAAATTAAGTGTGCGTTGTAGATTATAATCTGAGGTGACAAATATCATGGGGTAACTCCTGAGATCGTGTCGGACCTCATTTTTTCCGGCGTAGTGCAGCAGTGCCCAGAAGAAATATTGAGCCATGCTGCATCTGTAGCTGTTCATAACTGCGGAAGTATTGCTGGTGCAGGATTTTTTACACAAAGTGACAGCTCGATCATGTCCCATAAGTGTTCCATGGGATTCATGGTAGTCGATCTGGATGGCGAAATCATTGACTCAGACTGTCCAGAACGTTCTTCAGACCAATCGCGAACAACTGTTGCCCGCTCACATGGCTCATTGACAGTCATGAAAATTATGTTCCTGTTTCGAAACATGAAGTCGACGAATGCCTGGAAATGGGCTCCAAGTAGCCTAACATAACCATTTCTAGTCAATTATCGGCTCAGTTGGACCACAGGACCCAGTTCATTCCTTGTAAACACAGACCGTACCGCTATGGAGCCACAACCAGCTAGCGTACTGCCTTGTTGACAACCTCGGTCCATGGCTTCGTAGGGTCTGTGGCAAATCGCACCCGACCATCAGCTCTTACCGACTGAAATCGGGACTCATCGGCCCAAGCGACGGTATTTTATTAGTCTAGGATCCAACCGATATGTTCACCTGCCCAGGACAGGTCATGCAGGCGATGTCGTGTTAGCAAAGACACTCGCCTCCGTCGTCTGCTGCCATCGCACATTAAGTCAAGATTTCGCCGCACTCGCCTGTCCAATACGTTCGTTGTACGTCGAAGATTGACTTCTGCCTCTATTTCACACGGTGCTGCTTGCCTGCTAGCACTGACAACCCCATTCAAACGCCGCTGCTCTCGGTCGTTTTCCGTGGTGAGAGGTAACGCCTGAAATTTCGTATTCTCGGCACACTCTTGACACTGTGGATCAGGGGTTATTGAATTCCGTAACGATTTCCGAAGTGGAATGTCCCATGCGTCTAGCTCCAGCTACCATTACGCGTTCATAGTCTGTTAGTTCCCGTCGTGCCAGCCGCTTGGTGACTGAGCCATGTTCAAGTATTTTATTATGCAGTAGTCTTTACTGTAATTTGTTTTTGTTTTCATACAGGACTTTTTATGCCTTTGGATTTTCACGGTAGTTTTGTGCCGATAACTTCGTTGACCTGAACCCTGTTTTATTTTAAGCTGCTGACCAAGCCACGAGTATTTTTCCTTTGTTACACCAACATCTTTTAATACGTTGTTTGTTAGTACTGTGACAAAACTAGTATACGACTTGCGATTTTTCCGTTTGACGGACTTCACATTGAACGGTAATATTATATGAAATTTATGTTATTACCTTGTAACGTTGTTACTTTAATTTGGTATGAAAGCGGCACTGATAGACAATAAAAGCAGATTAAAGCTGTGAGCTGTTTGGGGATGTTAACCTTGCATTACTGAGCAACTGTTTCACCAGGCATCCAGTCTAGCTTACCGAATTCCCAACAGACTAACATTAATTATAATCTTTTAATAGTCATACGACAACTGGTGAGATATATATAAAGAGAATTTAAATAAAAAGAAATAAATCAGTTTATATTTGGAAATTTATTTTATCATTCATCATTGAAATTTCAGCATATTAAACGTGAGTCATAACTAAGCTGGTGCCTTATTTAGGACTGTGAAAATGTGAGTTTGTAATCTTACGGAACACATCAAACAGGGAGCCAAGATTGGGAGACTACATACAACACTGCATTCATAAAATAACGCACGAAGAAAGTTGAAACATATGCAAGAGCAAATTAACCACAACCAACCGATTCAATTTTCACCCAAAGAAGTTACGTTCGTAGCACAATCCTGTCCGTCATGTAATTACCACACACTGGTATACTAAATTCATACTAACACTTTGTGAAATCTTCCCGAAAAGAATAGCTGAGGGCTACTTTGATGATTACACCACATGCTTCACGTGGTCAACTTGGTTTACACGAAGAGTGTAACTCCACAATAATTTTGATAATTAAAATAAATTAGATCGAAAAGCAGTTTACAAAAGAAAAACCTCGAACTGGTTACTATTGTCTTACTATTAACCTGATGGGTCAAACAATTGTATAAGCACGTGGTACTGATCTCGCAAAGTACACCCCACGTGGGTTGAACATAAAGAAAAGTTGCTATATTGAAAAATACTGTCAAGACGAGACGTTATAACCCCACAAGCATTCGAATTTAAGATTGGTGATCTTACTTAGTGTTACTGATCAACACGTGGTTCCACTTTACTCACAAAGTAGTGACAAATCAACTACCGGAAGATATTCTGAACTTCACACGCGAATTACACTGCGTTCAATTTAAGATAACATTAGATATTTTAGAGATAAACCTGAAATAAAGGTGATTAAATGTTCAGTTAGGCTGAACTTAAGAAATCCATTGTCCTGCGGACTTAGCAGACACGCGCTTAGCCGGAAATCTTACCACTTCAGACGCTCGCCGCGGACCGACTGACCTGCGCTCCTACCGAGCGTGCTTCCCAAATACAAACGGAAGTGACCAGAGAGGCAGCTTCCTATACCAACATGACAAAGGACGGACAGGACCATACTAAGCGTAGAAACCTCTCTGCTTTTAGAAAGCGTAGCTACCTGTTCCGACGTTGGTCCTGCTGTTCTCTAGCAGACAGGCTTGTCTGCTATCATCCAGCATGCAACTACAAATACATTTGCTCATTCATCCTCTCACACAGAAGGGAAGGGGGATGACAGTATCTTATCATATACAGTATATAAAAGAAAGCGGATGTAAGTTCCGTATGAGACTGTGTGACATGAATTACATATAAACTGTGTTTTAAAGTGTAGTAGTGTGACAGATCGTTCTTGTTTATGTGTAAAAGTAACACGTTTCGCTGCTCAGTCTCCTCCCAGATAATCAGAAACACCACAGTAAATTTAGAAGAGGAATTTATGCCGTAAATGACAACAGATTTAAGAAAGTAACATGAAAGCAATCCAACAGAGACCTTTCAACCTTTTTAGTGTGGATAAATATTGATGTACATACTGATTGAGATCGGACGTACTATGGTTATGCGATATTCATATTAGAGGCGCCATTACACGTTGCTTGCACCTACATCCTTGTACCACTAACATCAACTATAAATCTGTCCTCCAACCCATCATCATTTATAATAACATTGACTGTATTTCCTTCTCCTCTAAATTGCACAAGTCCCGTGAAACCTTGGAAAGAAATGTACTACGTCTATTACCGTTCTCAACTCGCATCATATACCAATTATTCCATATCTTTCTTCTTCTCTTCAGAGAGCAGATTTTGATCCAACACATTAACCACAAGATCCAGTCCCAGTTCCCAAAAGCCTTACCGCTAATCGTTAACCCAGGTACCCCGTTACGAAACTAACCCATATACCGCGAACCTTCATGCCTTATCGAACATCTCCCGCCGCAGTTTCAACCAGTTCCCACTCATCGACGATGAGAGCCATCCCGAGATAACATCCCTCGTTCCAACCATAGTCACGACGCTCAACCACACATCATCCCTCCACTTTCCTCCCTATCCCTTCCTCTACCTAACCGAGCATTAGCCGCTACCCGCGGTTTCGTAGCCCCTCATAGTCGTACTTGTCATTCCACCTCTACCTCCATATGATAAACGACCATTATCAGGCAACATAAGCCTCATCATTACACCATGGCATAATTCCCATTCTCATTAGTGGTTATATTTTAATTGCAATATAAAATCATGTAGAAAGATTTAGAAATCACAAATATTGTCCACCAATGACGTTTTCTCAAAAAACATTGTGATATGCAAATCTAAGTCAGGCTATCCGTCGTATTAAAGACAGGGCCAAAGGGAGATTGAACATCATTCATGTTGCGAACTTTCTCTTTATTTGAACAGAACACACTAAGTTAGATTTATTAGACATCTCTTGCAAAATCACCTCGATTAGTACTGACTATTAACAAACAAAATAATGTACAGTCAAAAAACTGTACCAGTTGATTAATAGCAAACAGATTAAACACAATAATAAACACTGTATCAGTACAATAAAAGACCTAAAAATTCTCTCCCGAAAGAAACTTGAAGACCAACAAACCAAACTAGAAGTATACTCTACATACCATACAAAATAATTGGTATTGAAACTTCCCCTTTGAGCAATTATACATGACTGTGCTTAAACTGACACACAATACTTTCAGCGCAACGCAATCTGACTTTCAAAAATCCCTACAAAAGAATGACCCAGACTAACAATAACCTATACCTTTTATGAATCACTTACCTCACAAAAATCTTCATTACTCGAACTACTGCAATACAGCGAGCGCAAATATTGCCAGCTAAATAAAAGATTCTAACTACTGAAGGCACTAACTACTGATAGCCATAGTTAGCAAATGAAAGATTTAGATAGAGAACAAACAATGTATTTACCTTAATAGTGTTCAAAGGTCATTATATATATATATATATATATATATATATATATATATATATATATATATATATATATATATATATATATATATATCAGTTCATGACATCCAGTCTTACAAATTTACTGTCATTTACTGTCTCTGATGGGCACACGTCCGGATCATCCGCTCTTAAAACTCTCATCTCTCTCCCCACATCCACCACTGCTGGCGGCTCACCTCCAACTGCGCAACGCTACGCGCTATTAACATCCAGCTGCCCAACACTACAATAGCAAACAACAATGCAAACTAGCCACAGACTGCACACAGCACAGCCAGTGATTTTCATATAGAGCGCTACATGGCGTTACCAACATAAAAACCTAAACAGCCTACTTACAGTATGCCGCCGAATAGAGGTTGTTGGTTGATACTGTCACTGTAGAACATCTGACTTTGTTGACGGGGCCGCAACCTCACCTCTGCTTGCACCGCTTCATCACTATGAAAGTGAGATCCTGGACGGTGACCTTTTAGTTTTAAAGAATAGGATTGGGCAAAGTGAGAACTGTATAGAGGATGATCGACGATAACGAACCCAAGGTCTAGGTTTGTTACAGATGTTGCAGCACCTGTGTGTGGTTAGGCATTGTCAGAGTGAAGGAGAGGGTGGTCCATGTGTGAACGAACTCTTCGTATCCGTGCTTTCAGTTTTCAGGGGGTCGCGCTGTACCTTAAAGAGTTTGTGATACTGCATTTATGCATGAATTCCAAATGGAACCACACCTTGAACATACATGAACACTGTGAGCATGATTTTTCCGGCTGATGGCATGCTCTTGAACCGTTTTGGTGTTCGTAATCCTTGATGCTCTCTTGTTTTCTGGGTCAAAATGGTGAACCCAGGTTTCATTATCTTTCAAAGTGTTGGTAAGGAACCCGTCGTGCCAGTCTTTGTGGCCGAGCGGTTCTAGGCGCTTTAGTCCGGTGGCAGGTTCGAATCCTGCCTCGCGGATGGATGTGTGCGATGTCCTTAGGTTAGTTATGTTTAAGTAGTTCTAAGTCTAGAGGACTGATGACCTCAGACGTCAAGTCCCATAGTGCTCAGAGCCATTTGAACAATTTTAACCCGTCGCTCTCTTACTCAAAACGGAAAAGAAATTGTTGAAATATGGCCAATCTATTCTGTTTCAAGCGAAAAATGAGAATTCGAGGCATCCACTGTGCACACAGTTTCCTGTACCGCACCTCTGCAGTGGTGGTGGCCTGTACACGGTATCGTGATACGCCACACTTAGCTGAGAGCTGTGTGTGTGTGTGTGTGTGTGTTATGAGACGATTTTCTCTGATGAGTTGATCAACAGGATTCTGATGAGTCTCGTCTGTTGCCGTACGCGTTCGCCAACTCGGAGCTCTCTCTCACAAGTTGAGATTAGCACTACAGTTTCGTTCGTTACGAGCACTAACAACACATCGTCGCACATTGCTGAGTTTGATACACTCATCAAGGTAGACAGCTTTCATTCTTCTACGGATTTCAATTGAAGGCACGTCATGCGCGGCTAGAACTCGATTGCAGCTTGCTTTTCCTCACGCACCGACATAATTTCGTTACACAGCGCCATGTCACACGATACCATTCAGAGGTTTCTAGCGGCAGAGGGTTGTAACTTGCGTCAGCGAAGTAGGTAACTCGGCCGAGTCGTATACATGACACCTAATGTCTCGGCCGATATTGAGAACAGAACACAAAATTGGGAGGCATTACTTTTGAGCACTCCCTCGTAAATATCATTTATCTCTCCTCATTTTAAAAATAAAACTGTTCAAAGAAAATTCATTTTCATTGTAAATTTCAGTTAGACGCAAATGTTCACGACGATGGTGATGGTGGTGGTGTTGCGTGGGGCCGGGGGGGGGGGGGGGGGGAGGGAAGAGGTTACTACATAATATCTTATTCAACTTACGGACGATTGCATTAGCAACGGTTGGGAACCATTGCACTAGTCAGACATCATCTGGCACCCTTATTGCTGGAAAGAAAGTGGTCAATGACACCATCTTTCTTCTGGGTGACAACACATCAGTCAGTAGTCTTGCTAATCTGACACGAAAGGACATCGGATCTGACTTTCGACGTATAAAATATGTATGTGTTGATAATAACTAAATCTCCGGCCGCTGTGACCGAGCGGTTCTAGGCGTGTCAGTCTGGAACCGCGCTGCTGCTATGGTCGCAGGTTTGAATCCTGCCTCGGGCATGGATGTGTATGCTGTCCTTAGGTTAGTTAGGTTTAAGTAATTCTAAGTCTAGGGGACTGATGACCTCAGATGTTATGTCCCATAGTGCTTACAGCATTTGAACCGCTTGAACCATAATAACTAAATCAATGACAACAACAACAACAAAAATGAAATAGCCGATGCCACCATTACACAGGTCTGTCAATTACGTATCTCTCTCGTAGCTGACCGAAACTGTGGACTCCTCCCTTTCTGTCATTTCAATGGCATGTTATTTCAGGTCAGTACACAGTTATCTTGCAACCATTTTCCATTTCCTTCCAATAAGTACAACGGTCTTTGCGTTTTTATCAGAAAAAGCAAGCAAACTGCTTTGTTGTCCTGCCATTTCACAGCAGCAACTCCAGACTTCGGTGTAAACTGAAACTTTCTACGTTCCAGATTTTCTTTTATTCGTTGATATAACGGCATCCTTACCCCTTCGAGTTATGCAACCAAAAGTACATGGTGTCTTAATTCTCACAGCCGCTAAGAAGTACGTTTGACAGTGTACATGCACTAAAAATGATGCAGTTACTAATGAGAAGAACGACTTACTTCAGACTGCTTGGAAAGTCTGAAACATCTACATCTACATGATATTCCGCAAGCCACCTACTGGTGAGTGCCGGAGGGTATTTTCGGTCGCACTATCTAATCCCTCCAACCCTGTTCCACTCGCGTATAGTACGTGGGAAGAATGACTATCGGTAGGCCTCTATATTGGCTCTAATTTCTGGAGTTTTCTACTCGAGGTCAATAGGTCAATACGCAGAATGTATGGGGGGGGGGGGGGGAGGGGGATGATAATATGTTGTCCGACTCCTCCAGAAAACTGCTATCCCGAAATATCAACAGTAAATCTCTCCGTGTTGCACAATGCCTCTCTTGTAACGTCTGCCAGTGGAATTTGTTTACAATCTCCGTAACGCCCTCTCATCAGCTAAACGATCCCGTGACGAAACGCGCCTGTCTTCGTTGGATGTTCACCATCTCCTCTATCAGTCCTACCTAATAGGAATCCCAGATAGATAAACAACACTCAAGAATCGGGCGAACAAGCACCTTATAAGCCACTTCTTTCGTGGATGAGTTCCATTTCCTTAAGATTCTTCCGATGAAGTACCCGTGGTCTAAGGGTAGCGTCTTTGATTCATAATCAAAACGTCTTCGGTCCCGGGTTCGATTCCCGCCACTGTCTAAATTTTGATAAATAATCAGCATAAGAAGTCATCCTCATTCTGCCAACGGCCTTGTCAAAGAGGGCGGAGGAGCGGATAGAGGTTCAGGGCACTCTCTTGTCCTATGGGTGGGAAATTGCCCCTAAAGGTGGAAAAATCAGCAATGATCAACGACATGAGGGTGCCGAAGGCAATGGAAACCATTGCATTAAAGACACGTAACGTGTATCCACAGGACATGTGGCCTGTAATTGAAGAAGTATCATGATGATCTCTCCATTGGCAAAAGATTCCGGAATAGTCCCCCATTCGGATGAAAGAGGACAAAGACTAATTGAGTTCTGTAACAAGTTTCAGCTAGTAATAGTGAATACCCTGTTCAAGCATCACAAGAGGAGGAGGTATACTTGGAAAAGGCCGGGAGATACGGGAAGATTTCAATTAGATTACATCATGGTCAGACAGAGATTCCGAAATCAGATACTGGATTGTAAGGCGTACCCAGGAGCAGATATAGACTCAGATCACAATATAGTAGTGATGAAGAGTAGGCTGAAGTTCAAGACATTAGTCAGGAAGAATCAATACGCAAAGAAGTGGGATACGGAAGTACTAAGGAATGACGAGATACGTTTGAAGTTCTCTAACGCTATAGATACAGCAATAAGGAACAGCGCAGTAGGCAATACGGTTGAAGAGGAATGGACATCTCTGAAAAGGGCCATCACAAAAGTTGGGAAGGAAAACATAGGTACATACCATCTGACTTTCGAAAAGCATCATCCACACAATTCCGAAGACGGCAAGACCTGACAAGTGCGAGAATTATCGCACAATCAGCTTAACAGCTCATGCATCGAAGCTGCTTACAAGAATAATATACAGAAGAATGGAAAAGAAAGTTGAGAATGCGCTAGGTGGCTTTACGAAAAGTAAAGGGACGAGAGAGGCAATTGTGACGTTACGGCTAATAATGGAAGCAAGGCTAAAGAAAAATCAAGACACTTTCATAGGATTTGTCGACCTGGAAAAAGCGTTCGACAATATAGAATGGTGCAAGCTGTTCGAGATTCTGAAAAAAGTAGGGGTAAGCTATAGGGAGAGACGGGTCATATACAATAAGAACAACAACCAAGAGGGAATAATAAGAGTGGACGATCAAGAATGATGTGCTCGTATTAAGAAGGGTGTAAGACAGGGCTGCAGCCTTTCGCCCCTACTCTTCAATCTGTACATCGAGGAAGCAATGATGGTCCAAGAGTGCAATTAAAATACAAGTTGAAATGATATCAATGATACGATTCGCTGATGACATTGCTATCCTGAGTGAAAGTGAAGAAGAATTAAATGATCTGCTGAACGGAATGAACAGTCTAAGGAGTACACAGTATGGTTTGAGAGTAAATCGGAGAAAGACGAAGGTAATGAGAAGTAGTAGAAATGAGAACAGCGAGAAACTTAACATCAGGATTGATGGTCACGAAGTCAATGAAGTTAAGGAATTCTGCTGCCTAGGCAGTAAAATAACCAATGACGGACGGAGCAAGGAGGACATCAAAAGCAGACTCGCTATGGCAAAAAAGGCATTTCTGGCCAAGAGAAGTCTACTAATATCAAGTACTGGCCTTAATTTGAGGAAGAAATTTCTGAGGATGTACGTCTGGAGTACAGCATTGTATGGTAGTGAAACATGGACTGTGGGAACACCGGAACGGAAGAGAATCGAAGCATTTGAGATGTGGTGTTGTAGACGAATGTTGAAAATTAGGTGGACTGATAAGGTAAGGAATGAGGAGGTTCCACGTAGAATCGGAGAGGAAAGGAATATGTGGAAAACACTAATAAGGAGAAGGGATGGGATGATAGGACATCTGTTAAGACATGAGGGAATGACTTCCATGGTACTAGACGACTAGAGGGAGCTGTAGAGGGCAGAAACTGTAGAGGAAGACAGAGATTGGAATACGTCAAGCAAATAATTGAGGACGTAGGTTGCAAGTGCTATTCTGAGATGAAGAAGTTAACGCAAAAAGGAATAGGAATAAGTGGCGGGCCGCATCAAACCAGTCAGTAGACTGATTACAAAAAAAAAAAAAAATCTCAAGCTGGTATCTGCTTTTCCCACTATCTGTTTTCTGTGGTCATTCCACTTAAGGTCACTCTGGATAGTTACGCGTAGATATTTTACGGCAGACGCTGTCTCCAGCTGTCTGTCATCTATAGTGTAATTGTACAGTAGTGGATTTCTTTTCCTATGTATGCACAACGATGGAAATTGGTATAGGACACGAAACAGTGACGTTACAGTCGCATTGCGTACATGCCAGTCAACTTGAGTAGTCACAGTGCTTTCTGTTGCCTCTGCAGTTCTGTATTGAATTTTTTTCACGTTCAGCACAGTAGCCCCTAGATGGAAACACAATCAAGAGTTGGATAACTACTAATGCACTGTGGTGCTCACAACAGCCAGCAAATTGAGCTATATTTTGCATGTATTATTTGAGGCAGTGTGTGTTCCACCATTTACAACTGCGAAACAAAAATTGAGTAATCACATAAAATACTTGACTGAAGTGCAGTTTCCAATACATGGACTGAACTAAAATTCAATGGAATTTAAAGCGTTTTCAATTATAGAAAATCTGATTTCATGAACGATATGGTGTGAATCGTAGCGTATCAGCGATAAAATGGAAACTGAATTACCTCAGTTTTAGAAAAATTACCATCTAAGTGCGTAACAGAGAAATACTGCGGCATATAAAATGAAAACGCAATTTCCGTAAAACCAGTAGCTGTCAGCCGCGTTAAAGTGATAACGCACCAGCGTGCAACGAGAGAGGTTCTGCTGCTTTGAGAGTACTTCGTACTGCGTGGCGTGAACAACGTCATAAATCACATCCAACTACTCAAAGAGGGTGTGAACTGTGCGCGGCGTTGCAAAACTTGAATATTTGCGTGCAGATTAACAGGCTAGGTACGTCCACAACAATGTCTCAAAGGGTGGGAAACACTCACCGTAGTTTAATAGTTGTGTTAAGAAACTACTAATTAAGGGGGGGGCTCTGAGCACTATGGGACTTAACATCTTAGGTCATCAGTCCCCTAGAACTTAGAACTACTTAAACCTAACTAACCTAAGGACATCACACAACACCCAGCCATCACGAGGCAGAGAAAATCCCTGACCCCGCCGGGAATCGAACCCGGGAATACTAATTAAGGAAAGAGGGCTTCATCACAGTTTCGAAAGCAGCTGACAGGCAAAAGCTGCACGAAGCGAAAATGAGTGTAAGGGGAGCAAAGAGAGAAGCTTTCATTGACTCGAAATAAAACATCGTCACGCGATCCAAAAAAAAAAAAAAAAAAAAGAAAAATCCTAAGAGGTTTTCGTCGTACGTAAAATCGGTAAACGGTTCGAAATCGTCTAGTCACTCACTCAGTGATCATAATGGTACAGAAACGGAAAATGACCTCCTTTGAATCATTGTACGAACTTCGAAATGACAAATATTGAGACAGCTGATCGTGGAACAGAAAACTAGTTAATATCGCTTTCTAAGGTATCAGGCCCAGAGAAGACATGTGTAAGGCTCTACAGAGATTGTCCGAAAGAATTGGCCCCCTTGTAGCAGCAGTTTATCGTAGTTCGCTAGAGCAACGAACGGCACTTAGTTTATGGAAAAATGTGGCCAGTACTGCTTTTCATCAAGTGTCGCAAGACAGATGCACATAGTTACAGAACGTATTATTTAACGGGTAGGGCATCAACAGCTTAGACACATAATAGAAATATTTTTTTAAATTACAAGAAAAGTATTAAAGTCTTTGAAACAATTTCTGGTAGCCGCATTAGCTGTTAATAGTTCCCTTATGTACTTTTTATTTCCTGATGGTGACTAGTTTCGGACTATTGCGTCCATTTTCAATCAATCCGTGCTGTATGACAAACACAGGCGATAGCCTATGTGCAGAAGCTGGTCCTTCAGTAATCAAAGCAGTATATGGCAGACTTAACAACGGAAAATTACATCACATAGCATAGATTTGATCTCTAATGTCCGTCCATTGTCTTGAAATTTGCTGTTTTTTGATTACTGTAAAAGCAGTTTCTGTGCATGGGCTATCGCCTGTATTTGTCACACTTACAACACGAATGGTTTGAAAATGGATGCTAGGTGTCCGAATCTAGCCACTATCAATAAATAGAAATACATACTTCTCAATGTAACTTATGACTGAGCTACGACCTTTTATTTCATTTATAAGACGAGCTGCGGACCTATTTTTCACTTGCAGCACGCTGAAAGAGCGTACACTACACATTAATTTTTCACTCTTTACGTTAACCACGGAAAATCAATGGTGATATCTTGTTCAGAGATATTTCGTAATTTTGCACATTTTTTGTTAATGTTCCACTTACTGGTCACCATTTTCTTAATATAATTATCTGTCTAGAATAAAAAGGCTCAAATATTTTGGTGCTCTCTGGAGTCACAGTCACCCTGATTGGGAAGAAAATCAACTAATGTGTGATAATTGTCGTGTTCATTTCATAAACGGTCAGTGCGGTCTGGCACGTAATGCGCAAATGAAGCCCTAAATGTATTGCGTTGCAATTAGATAGTTCGATGTTGTGTGTCTTTTTACGTTGTGATGCGTTGATGCAATTATACAGGTCTTACTTTCGGGTTAATTTTTGTAAATTGTGCCTATCATAAAAAAATAACACTTTATTGTAACAAGGAATAGCAAAAGGACTTATGGGAATGTGATTAAAGTGAAGTGTTTACTTTCAAAATACAAATAGCCTGCCATTAGTTGCATTACACGAACCACTACTCCAAGAAAGGTCCCGGCGGAGGTTCGAGTCCTCCCTCGGACATGGGTGTGTGTGTTTGTCCTTAGGATAATTTACGTTAAGTAGTGTGTAAGCTTAGGGACTGATGACCTTACCATTTAAGTACTATAAGATTTCACACACACATTATTCCAAGAAAAAGAATTGTTTTGCTTCGGCAGAAAAGATCTTTTTTGGGACCAGTGAATATCAGGACGCTCATTATTTGCTGCACTCTGTTTCCATGCGCTGGGCTTCTTTACGTAATTGTTTTGTAATTTTTATATTATTCTATGAACTCTGGAAGCTGTTTGTTATTTAGACCATTCTCTAAAACATAGCCACTAGAGCGTACCGCAATTACTGTCACTTAAGATTTTCCTTTTAAGCAATCTGACTTTTGTCGTGTTTCAATTTATTGCATTTTATTACTGTAATGAGTTTTACACCGTATAACCCCACTACAGACTTATTGATTGTATCTCCATTTTTATTTTACATCGTGCAGTTATCATTGAAGACTATGTGTACGCCTAGAGTACCGACACTGGCGAGCTTGCGACGCAAACATTTTGTGGCTACTGTACGGCAGTTTGTTTTGAACTGTAGCGCTGCTGACAGGATGACTCTTGGATGTACTGTGATTTGTATATGTGTGACGATGCTGGCGCTGATTTCATGTTTAGCGTTTGACGATGCCACATTGGTTCCAGTATATTAGGACTTGTTTCTTATAAAATAGGTATGCCTCGTCATATTTAAAGCTCACAATTTTCAAATTATGTCAGTAATTCTTTTCAACATTGTCTGTTTTATTGGTTTAAGCTTTAGACAATCCATTAGTTGTATTTATTTACGTTTTTCCCATATTTTGCTGCAGATCTGAAGATGGTCATTGCTGATCTAAACCAATAGTCTGAGGAGCTACAAGTTGGTGACCATAGACGTGAAGTAATAGAAATGTATTCTACATTTTATGGTCACTGCTCCAGTCGCTCTATGTCGCAAGTTTTGAAATATCAGTTGCCTTCAGAAACACAATTAGGAAAGGTTAATAGGTTACGAAGCCGATCATATTAACAATCCTCTGTGTCGATTTCCTAGGTTTCAGTTGTTTCTTTGAGACAAACGGAACACGGGCAAACGAATATTTTATGACAGTAATGAAGTGCATTTCATTTGCCAAGTGGTGTATGTGATGTGTGCAGCGGTCTCGCAACGGCATTCACAAGGGGCTGTTGTCAACAAACCGGGAGCAGCATTGCCTCTTTGACTACAGTCCAGATCTCTGCCGTTAGTAACAAGACTCTCCCAAACTGTCAGGAGACATTCAAGTGCGTCACGCTACGCATAACCGAGAGTACCTCTCATGAAGCGAAGCATTGAAGAATCTCTCATGAAACCTAATACTGAAGTGCCCCACTAGAACTAATAATTCCGAAGCATCCTCAAAAGCAGTTATGATTGCCCAGTTCAAATTCTTCGTCTCACCATTCGAATTACTTTTTTAATATCCTTCGTCGATATTCTGAAACATCCACTTTTTTCGCGGTACAAGATACACTCGCCGAGAAATTTCCTGTTTGGAAGCAATTCTGTGTTGTCTTGGTGAACGTTTAATGTATTCGACATCTGAAAGCTAAGCATTCTTTAGAACTGAAAACGGAAACCACGTGTGTACGCTTACCTCACCCCTCATGGTAATGTACATGAGCGTCAGTGAAAAAGACCAATAAAGAGGTGTTAGCATGTGGACGTAAAGTGCTGTTCCAGTCTCTTCTGTACGTAAGGTCCATCACCGTTCCCTTTGGATCCCTACGTAATTCGGTGCTCTCCGATACACACGATCGAACAGCGGACGAGTGGTACTCAAGCGTCAACTTTAGGTTAGAATATGTCCGGATGTAATTAACGTTTTACAATGCAACAAACGGCACTGATTACGTATTTGTTTATATGTTCAGATGTGCTAACAAAACTAACGAGGTTCCATTTACAAAAACGTAGGTTTGTGTTAAAAAACATACTTCCGTGTATTTTTTTATGGCTTGTATTAACCAATTACACTAGCCCATCTCCTCACGATCGGTCTGTGGAATTGATTCGTCAGTATTTGATGTGGGTTACGAAATATATCCAGCGGTAATGTTAGGTGACTCACCCTGTATATTTTTATTTTGTATTGTTATAATCTTTCTGTATGGAAAGCAGGGCGTTTCCTCGGTTCATGAGATGTTGCGAGGCATGGCAACTGCAAGTGTTCAGCAGTGGGTTGAGAAAAGCAGAAATTCGAGAGGTTTCTCATCAGAGTCTCAAGGGAGCGATCACGCGAGTAAGCCCCTTTGAGTGTCTCTTAAGCCAGAGTGATACAAAAGCTGTACGAGCCCGTGAGGTCCTAAGAGAACTGAAGAGAGCCTATAGGTCATCCTGAAGAAGGAAGCAGAAAAGCAGGGCCACCGTTACACTCCCGTTAACAGTGTGAGAAGTGGGCTGCATTTATGCACCCAGATATCTTTCCGTCAAGCATAAGGCGAGGGCTGGTTTTTTTGCCACCCGTTAGTTCGTTATGAGCGAATACAACAAATTCTGGATGAGAAAATTCTGCAGGAAGAGAGATGGAGATTTTCTGTTGTCACTGTCGCAAAACTTGCAATTTTCTCCCTTCCTAATATGATTTTGAGGACTGAGGTGTACAGCCACTCGGCGATCGCTGCGAGAGTAGAGGAGTGGTTTCCTGGGCGAGCACACAGTGGCTGCTCATATCTCGTCGTTGCAGACTTGCTGTTCGGTGCTCGGCTTCAGGTTGGTGCACCTTTAGCGATTTTGGAGTAAGTATCGCGATTAGCGTTTGCATTTCTCTTTGGATTGCGTAGCTCACAATTTGCGAGTCTGTTTCGCAACTTGTGACTGCGTTTTATCGTTATTTTATTAGCATACTGGGATCGAGAGTTAAAGCCGACCAGAAAATGCCCATTTTGTCAGTTGAACAGGCTTTGGAAAGTGATTTTCATCTGAATCTATAGTCTTCCAGAGAGCATTCAGATGCCCTCTCTGAAGGTACAGTTTTCATAAATTCGAATATTACCATGCTCAATTTAAATCATAGCGACTGAGACCAAACAAATTAGTAGAATTAGAAATAACTTTTCTCATTCAATCATTTCCTCCCAAAACATTTTAATTCTGTTGAGGCGACCGCTTGATTTCGTTTTTTTCTTTTCTTTTTTTTTTTTTTTTTAAGATAAATCGTGAGTGGGTTCTTGCTCGCGGAACAGCCGTCTCTGTGACCGTGGCTCCTATTTTATACAGGTGCTAAACGAGAAACGTATAGCTTTCTGCTAATCGTGAAAGTTATTGGGTCCCTTCTAATGATACGAATGTAATTAAATTTTTATTCCGTTGATAATGACATTTAAACTGCATTATCATTTAGCAGAGTGAAATCTATCAATTTAACAGCTGAATACTGTGTTGGATTACTCTATCTAAGCACAGAAACGGATATTGAGTCTTTTGCGTGTTGAGTACGTGAGTTTGGCAGGCAGCGTGCTCTAACGGCTATTGAAATCCGGTTGACTTGCAGACACGTACTGCAATAGTATAGACGAGACATTTAAATTTCTACCTTAGTTAGTCGTGTGAAGAATGTCACAACGTACATTAAAATGGCCATTTCCCCTTGTAAAATAGTAGGCTCAGGCTGAATTAGTCTTCCTACATCTCCAGGTTCATTCGTATTCAGCCATGCTAATTATTACTGCTCTGCCTTACTTGGTCCAAATGGCTCTGAGCACTATGGGACTTAACATCTCTGATCATCAGTCCCCTAGAACTTAGAACTACTTAAACCTAACTAACCTAAGGACATCACACACATCCATGCCCGAGGCAGGATTCGAACCTGCGACCGTAGCGGTCACACGGTTCCAGACTGAAGCGCCTAGAACCGCACGGTCACACCGGCCGGCGCTCTGCCTTACTGGCATACAACCTTTCACAGTGCTAGGAGGTGTTCTTATGCATGTGACTATTTGCTAAAGTTCAGTATTATGGAATAAAATCCTAGCGCCGCTGTTGTTTTATAAAATGCGTGTCTGCATTTTATGATCATACAAATATCTGGTCTACGCAATTATATAATTTAAATTTATTATTATTAATGGAAATTTGCACATTGTGCAAATACAAACAGTAACACAAGTACCAATGCAAATATAAAGCTGAGTTATATTACTCAAGTCCTAGTTTTATTATTGACAGTGCTCTTTTTCTGC
This sequence comes from Schistocerca americana, assembly GCF_021461395.2. Lineage (NCBI taxonomy): Eukaryota > Metazoa > Arthropoda > Insecta > Orthoptera > Acrididae > Schistocerca > Schistocerca americana. The sequence goes on along the minus strand of NC_060119.1, from coordinate 1,240,996,106 downwards.
AGTTTTTTTCATTGCGTCGTTCACAATGTTCATTGCACAATTCACAGACGCAGCCATCATTCGGCTGGTGAAATCTCTTGATTTTGCAGAACTTGGGGTGGAATAAACGTGTTGCATATCGTCTTACCACGCGTCAGAATTCTTAGTTTGCCTTTTTCCCTTCTTCTGTTATTATGAAGCTTAATTGTGCCTTCAGAGGATATCGAAAAGAAATTTAAAAAAAAATATTCCATCTAAAATGTACAGAACCCGTTAACACATAACACATAATAGTTCAAAAATCCATTTTGGCCCACACCTGCAGATTTTTCCTCATCGGAATAGATTCCTGTCTGTTCTCACCCTCGCCGTTGTTTCCATTAAAAAACAGTCTAAATATCATTTTCTCCGCCTAGTAATAATACATCTTAATACTTTCGTTGATACCTACACCTACACTACATCTTCATATATACTCCGATAGCCACGAAGCGGTGTGTGGCGGAGGCCACAATTCGCGCCAGAGTCATATTTCCCCCCCCCCTCCCCCCCTCCCCCTCCACCCTGTATTCCACTCGCGTATCGGTCGAGGGAAAAACGACTGTCTGAAAGCCTCAGTACGAGCTCTAATTTCCATAATCTTTGAATGGTGATCATTGCGCGATTTGAAAGTTGGTGGTAACAATATATGCTCTACATCCTCGGCGAAGATCGGTTATCGGAATTTAGTGAGCAGACCCTTCCGCTTAGCGCGTCGTTTATCTGCAAGTGTGTCCCACTTCAGACTTTCTATGAAATAAAACTTTGAACATAGCTGCTGAGGTTCAGTGCCGCGTCAGAATTATATTAGAACAAATAAGCTCTCTGTCACAAATATTAAGTCGAAATTGAGCAGGTTTCGACGCTACTGTGAGCGTTCTCTTCAGAGTGAAACTAACTGTTCTAAAACATGAAAGGTATGTAAGACATTAATAAACTAAAGTGTGTACTGACTGGAAAGAGATGCAGTACTTACAAGTCACATTCTAAAAAAAATCTAAGCCGGAAAGGCGACGTCATGAAAAGTTGTAAATAAGATAAGATGGCGAGCCGCTAAGGGCTGCTCGTACCTGAGTGAACACGGGTTGCAACCTTTTATGTTTTAGAACAGTGAGTTTAATTCTGGAGACGACGCTCAAAGTAGCGTCGATAGCTGGTCAATTTTGACTTAATATTTGTGACCGATGACTTATTTGTTCTAATACTTTCTATGAAGTTTGTAGCGCTCTCACGGCGGCTAAATGTACCAGTCACGAATCTTGCAACTCTTCTTTGGACCTTCTCAGTCTCTTGAATCAGACCCAACACGCTCGCTACAAATTGAAATAATTTTCTACACTGAAAAGCAATTGGAATTAATCCATTGCCCTTTCTAGACACTTTTGAAATAAAGAGGTAGCTTTCATGATCTAAAATGCGCATATTCTGGTCAGCGTTAACTCTCGGTCCCAGTATGTTAATGAAATAACGACAAAATGGAGTGACAAGTTGCGAAACAGACTCGCAAATTGTGAGCTACGCAATCCAAAGAGAAATGCAAACGCTAAACGCGACACTTACTCCAAAGTCGCTAAAGGTACACCAAACTGAAGCCGAGCACCGGACAGCAAGTCTGCAACGATGAGACGTGAGCAGCCACTGTGTGCTCGCCCAGGAAACCACTCCTCTACTCTCCCAGCGATCCCTGAATGGTCCTCAAAAACATATTAGGAGGGGAGAGAATTGCAAGTTTTGCCACAGTGACAACTGAAAATCTCCATCTCTCTTCGTGCAGAATTTTCTCATCCATCATTTGTTGTATTCTCTGTTAAAGAACGGATGGCAAAAAACCAGCCGTCGCCTTATGCTTGGCGGAAAGATATCTGGGTGAATAAATTCAGGCCACTTCCCACACTGTTAACGGGAGTGTAACGGTGGCCCTGCTTTTCTGTTTCCTTCTTCAGGATGCCCTATGGGTTCACTTCAGTTCTCTGACGACCTCTCGGGTTCGTACAGCTTTTGTATCGCTCTAGCTCAAGAGACACTCAAAGGTGCTTACTCGCGCGATCGCTGCCTGTGAGACTTTCTGATGAGAAACCTCTCGGATTTCTCCTTTGTCAACCCACTGCCGAACACTTGCAGGTGCCATGCCTCGAAACATCCCATGAACCGATGAAACGTCCTTCTTTTCCCAGATAAATTATGTACAAACAATGCAGTTTAGGCAACAAATTAACTGTTTTATTAAACCAGCAATAAATAAACGTTTAAAAATATATGTAAGTACCTACTAAGACATAGTACATTCTAATACTGAGTAACTGGAAAAACACAAATGTTATTGAATTAATCACTTCAGAATAGTTCTACGTGTACATCAATATTCCGCAAGCCACTTTACGGTGTGTGGATGAGGGTACTTGTGGTATCACTAACTAATCCGCTCTTCCCTTTACAGTAGTGAATGACGCGGGGGGAGAATCTTTCTCAGTACGGCTGTGCACTGGCTCTCATTTCTCAAATTTTCTTGTCGTGGTCGCTTCGCGAGATGTGTGTGGGGGAAAGTCACGTTTTCCGACTCTCCCGGAAGAATAATCTCTCCAAATCTCGTAGTATACTTCTCCCTGATGCGTATCACCTCCCTTGTAAGGTGTGTTCAGTACCTCTGCAAAGCTTTCGCGCTGGCTTCACGACCCTGTGACAAAACGCATTGGATCTTTGGTATTCCTTCTATCAGTCCTACAAGATTAATAACCGGTAATGGTTCGATAACGAACGGACATGTTCGAAACCAGCCCCCAGTAACCAAAATTGTCAGTGTAGCTGAAATAATAAAAATAACAAATAATACGAGGGCTGTCCAGAAAGTAAGTTACGATCGGTCGCGATATGGAAACGACTATGAAAATCCGATAAAGCTTTGCAAAGATGTGTTGGGCAGTGTCTCTAGTATGACTCTAGGTAGAATTATGTCGCTCTTTTCATTCCTGAGCTCTTAGTGAGGGCGTAAAGATGTTATAGAAAATAGTGTCTCCCGCGAAGTACGAGGGCCTGGTGAGAATTTTCCTCTGAAGCTAAGCAACCAACATTACATAACTGTCGTGCGGTTTCTTCTTCAAGACAATTCTCAGCATCATTTGCAGGGGCAATGAAGATGTTCCTGCATCGTTTCAATTGGAAATGTTTTGTTACCCACAATACAGCCCGTAATTGTCTCCCACTGAGTTTCATATCTGCTCAAATGAACCGCTGGCTATGAAGACAACATTTTGGCACAGACAACGAGCTTTAGGTGAGCGTAGGGAATTGGTGGAAAGCACTGGCGGCTGCTTTCTATGATGAGGGTATTGGAAAGTTGGTACAACGCTACGACGAATGTCTGAGTCAGAACGGCGACTTCGTAGAGAAGTAGCTGAAGGTGTAGCTAACTGTTACAAATGAAACATTTCTGATTTTCACTGTGATTTTCATTTCGCGATTAATCGTAACTTACTTTCTGGACAGCCCTCGTAATTTTGAATACTTGTTTATCCTTTTGTCAACGTAGTGTTGAAATTCCACATTTAATAAATGAGAGTTCCTTGAGGTAAGAGTGCAGCAAGTAACGTTCGGGTTAGACCAGTCAGCACGGAGTCGATCTCCGAATTCGCAACCCTGACAAAATAAATCCCGATCTGGCCCGATACTGCGGAGAGCGCTCCTGCAGCTTGCGTTGGAAGTGTCTAGTACTGTTACCTACTGTGTGGAAACCGAGCAGGCTACGAGCCCACATCACGCCAGCTTCTTCTCGGGTGAGAAGCGAGCAAATACACTAAGTGCACGGGGGAGAGGCGCGCCCATTTAGGTGGACTGCAGTGCTCGGTAGCGAAACCGAATTCGTTGTTTATTCCGGTAGTGTCGGGCAGCACTTTAAGCCCCGCCGCGTCGTAAAGAACGCCCGGCCTGGGCCAGGGCGCCCGCCGCGCCCTAAACGCCCTTTACGGCCCCCAGCCGATAACAGCCTCGATGGCCGCCATCGCCAGACCCGCGCCGTCGTCGTAAATCAGAGCCGGCGCTGTGCACTCCACTTCCGTCCCGGCCATATCCACTTTTACAAGTACGGGAAACGCGCTCCATAAAGACCCCGGGACCCGCACTTCTACCGCCTTTTGTTCCGTACTGCCTCTATGGAACTGCCTGCGATCCCGGCACTATGTTAGGTTCCTGCTCTACACAGCAAAACATACTGTAAATCTATGACAGTACCACGTCCATTAGGGCGACAAAGAAATTCGCTGGATCTGCCCTATTCTCTCCAAACCTACAGTCCTCTCATAGCATACTCTCTGCCCAACGACTAGATACACGTGGTTCAGTGTAGACGTATTCCCTGTTCTCTGTGAGGTCATACAAGCACTTCATTAATTTAAAACGTAACTTTCTGTGTGATAATACAATGCAGTATGGATATAGAAGGTGTCCCATTTATCTCGATCATTCGTAAATGGTTTTTTCCTCAAGATGCAAAATAAAAAGAAATGCATCGAGCTGTAAGGCGGCAAGATTTCGCCACTATACATTTAATTTTCTGTAAATTATTTTCGATTCGCATTTATATTAGATCAGTGTTTACAATGTACAACTGGATTATTAATCATTTCTTTGTCGATACTGGGCAGCACCACGTGAAACGTCCCCTTTGAAAAATTAAAAATGACTGTTCAAAAATGGTTCAAATGGCTCTGAGCACTATGGGACTTAACGTCTGAGGTCATCAGTCCCGTAGAACTTTTTTTTTTTTTTAAAAAAAGAAAATTCTTTCTTCAATCATTATTATTACACAAATTAACCTACTACATAAATACATTAGTAGGACCCATTTTTAACTATTACAATTTGCAATCTGCAGCTATTATTTTCTAACACTACAGGTTAATGCTTTAATCCTTCACCACTATGGGGATTATTCTACTATTATTTACTACGCTATTGTTTTGGTGATTAGATTGAAAGTTTTTAGCTACTGTTAGATTTGGACGCTACTTATAACAGTAACTAGAACTTAGAACTACTTAAACCTAACCAACGTAAGGACATCACACACATCCATGCCCAAGGCAGGATTCGAACCTGCGACCGTAGCAGTCGCGCGGTTCCAGACTGAAGCGCCTAGAACCGCTTGGCCACACCGGCCGGCAAAAATGACTGTGCTGGGAAACTTCTACGTTATTTGATTTTCAAAGAGATGAGCAAAACTGAACGTACTCAGACATTTCTCTCTTTACATATTCTGATCATCACTAAATTGACACACAATATTTTTAACTCAACGCAGTCTGACTTTCAATAGTCCCTACAAAACAATGCCCCTGATATAACAATAACCTATACCTTTCGTGAATCACTTACTTCGCAAAAATCTTCGTTACTCGAACTACTGTAATACAGCGAGCGCCAATACTGCCAGCTACATAAAAGATTCTAACTGTTGAAGGCACTAACTACTGATAGGCACAGTTAGCAAATGCAAGATTTTGAAAGAGAACAAAAAATGTATTTACTTTAATAGCGTTCAAAAACCATTATATATATTGGTGTTTTGCCCTAATGAGCGCATTTGGACTAAACTACATAGCCAGTTCCTTTTGCTGCCTTCCTTGCTGCCCAAACGTCCCTCATTCGCTCGCTGTGTTTCTGTTTCCGGTCCTCTGTCCATGCTTCTTGTCGGCTTTGTGTCTTCGGCTTCATCTTGATTGCCTTTTTGGTTGCCCATATTTCTTTCATCTTCTGGCTGTGATCTTGCTTGCGTTCTTCGGTCCATTTTATGCCTGTTCGTTTGTCGCATTGTATCTCATGTAGTTTACTTTTCTTAATGATGTTTCTGAACTTTATTCTGTCGTTTATTGTGTCTGCTGTTATGTTGAGCTGGTTCAGGTTGTTTTCTACCTCTGCCACCCATTTGTTGTTTCTAGTGGTTACCCAGTCAAAGATCTGTTTGGTCAGCCTGTGTGATGGCATTCTGTATAGGTGTCCATAGAATTGTAGTCTGCGTTTTCTAATCTTTTCTGTGATTGTCTCCGTATGTTTGTACAGTTCCTCTGTAGGTTTCTTGATCCATATTCCATTGTTGTTAGTTGCGCCAAATATTTTCCTAAGTATTTTCCGTTCTACTTTTTCTAATTGTCTGATACGTGTATGCCCTAGGATTAGTGTGGTCTCTGCTGCATATAGTGCCTCGGGGAGCACCACCGTGTCGTAATGGCGTAATTTGGCTTTTTGTGAGATAGACTTCTTGTTGTAATGATTCCACACTACTTTGTATGCCTTGTCCAGTTTAGTCTTTCTTTCTTCGTTTGAGTCTCTGTTATGTCCACTCATTTGTAGTGTTTCACCGAGGTATTTGAAGTTTGCTGTTTTGTAAATCGTGCCATACTTTGTGTTCAGAGATGAGAGTTTCTTTGTGCTCATAAACTGTGTCTTTTCGTAAGAGATCTGTAGTCCAGTTTTGGAAGCGATTTCGTGCAGTTTTTCAATAGCGTCTTTTGTTTCCTTTATACCTTTCGTGGCAATCGCCAAATCGTCTGCAAAAGCCAGGCATTTAATCTGTAGGTTTCCTAAGGTTATCCCCTGTTGTGATGTTTCCCATTCTTTTATGACCTTATCTAACACCAGATTGAAAAGGAGAGGTGAGAGGCCATCGCCTTGTCGGACACCTGTGCGAATTTCAAAGGGCTTTGATAGTTCCCCACAGAACTTTACTTTGGAGGTCGTGTTGGTTAAAGTTTGCTCTATGATAGCCCATGTTTTGTTGTCTACTTCGTATTCTGCCAGAATTTTGAAGAGAGTTTTCCGGTCGATAGAGTCGTACGCCTTTTTGAAGTCAACAAAGGTAATGATCAGGTTCTGTTTGTGTTGTAAAATCATTTTCAGGTTCCAAATTTGTTCCGAACAAGACCGCCCTTTACGGAAGCCTGCTTGGTATTCCCCAATCAAGTGGTCGGTTTGGCATTCTAGTCTGTTCAGTAAAGCTTTAGAGAGGATCTTGTATGTGACAGGTAGTAGGGATATTCCTCTGTAGTTGTTCGGGTTAGTCTTGTCACCTTTTTTGTGTAGTGGGTGTATCAGGGCAGTTTTCCAGTCGTCAGGAATTTTCATGGTCTTCCAGATGTCTTCCAAGATCCTGTGGATGTCTTTGGTGAGTTCTGGGTCTTGTAACTTCCAGATTTCCGCGATGATGCCATCTTCTCCTGGTGCTCTACGATTCTTGAGTGACTTTATTATTTCTTTAACTTCCTCTAGAGTTGGAGGTTCACTATCTGGATTGTATGTGCTCATTTCTGTCATCATTTCCTCCATGGGGGGGTCCGTGTTGAGCAGTTTTTCAAAGTACTTTGCCAGAATGTCACAATTGTTTTTGGTATTGGTTTCTAGGGTTCCATCCGGTCTTCTGAAGCACAAGTTGGGTGGTTGATATCCAGTCATATTTTCTCTGAACGTTCTGTAGAAGTTTCTTGTATTGTTCTTCATGAAGTCCGATTCGATCTCTGTCAGTCGCCGTTTGTCATACTGTCGTTTTTCACTGGGAATGATTTTGCTTGATTGCTTCTGTGTTTTCAAGAAGTTCATCCAATTCTCTTGGGATTTATGGCAACTAAATTTTTTGCATGCACTGATTCGTTGGTCAATAGCTTGGTCACATTGGAACAGGGAACCCAGAGTTTTTAGCGGACGATCTGGACGTGTGTCAGTCAGAAAAAGGAAATTTGTTTGATTGGATGTCACAATATATATATATATTTGTTTAATTGGATGTCACTATATATAGTGACATCAAATTAAACAAATTTCCTTTTTCTGACTGACACACGTCCAGATCGTCCGCTAAAAACTCTGGGTTCCCTGCTCCAATTTCCACCACTGTTGGCGGCTCACATCCAACTGCCCAACTCTATACAAGCGAATATTCCAACAATGAGTCCAACCAGCCACAGACCGGACACAGCGCAGTCAGCGATTTTCATACAGAGCGCTATGTGGCGTTACCAACATAAAAACCTGACAGCCTACTTACACACGTAATAACAATTTCTGTAGAACTGCATGTCTGGGAGTTAACTACGGCTGGCCACTGACGGAAAGGGTGACTTGGGCTACACATTACTTAAATGCCGCTATCGGCTTATAAGCTCCCTTTTCCTTAGGTGATTATATGGATTAATTATTGATTATTATGTTACAATCCTCTTGTTGTAGTTGACCGTGTATATCGAGACTTCGTTCATTGTTAAACGCAAAGGCTTGGTACTGAATGATGGAGACGCATTAAGAACTGGTAAAATTTAATTTATTTCCTTTATCACACTGCACAAATATAAACACACTATTATTGAAACTGTGTGCCACTACTATTAAACATAGAGATAAATCCTTCACTACGCAACCGCCTTTGGCTCACACAGCCTACACCTTCCACAGCCTCACAACAACTGCCTCAGCTTGCGACTCTCTGCGCCACTGGGCATTGTCACCCTCCAAAGAACAACCACTTACAGATACTACACACCAGTACCCTCACAGGCTGAACAGGGGGTGGGAAGAGAGTTGTGTTCTACAGGGCCAGAAATTTACTGCCCTGAGAGAGAGCAGCAGAAACCCCGTAGCATGGGCAGTGAAACAGGGACGAAAAGAATTTTCAGAATAGTGCACGTGGCGAAAGAGTATGGGAGGCAGAACAGGGCTAAAACACATACTTTTGGTGTGAAGGAATGTGCAGGGTCACCGGCGATGGTCGCAATGTGATCTTCTCAAGCTGGGGCAAGCTTTCCACCGAAAAGCAGAGACGCATCGTTGACTGGCGGGATCCTAAGGATGTAGGGCAAGACATGGGAACTTCCAGAAAACTTCTGAAAGGAGTACGAGCTTCAGGTGATTGTCAAGCATATTCGTGAGCCATATAGTGAGAGGAAATGTTTTTGTAATGGCCGCCTGATTCAAACGCCTGAACGCAAATGTAGGTGCCGCGTTTCCAGGAGGAAGCAGGCGCCTGGTGCGGAGAGTCACTTCCTTGCAGGAACGGATCGAAGACACTTCCCTCCCAGAATCGACCTAGAGACCTCACTGGCGAGAGTCACAGTAGAGAATCAGGCGGTTAGATTCTGAGAAGTGTTGCTTTTGACACAAGGGGCGTATGAAGTCTTTTCGCTACTAATTGGCAATTCTTTACCTCTGCGTTGAGTCTGACACACATTGAACTGCCTCTTTATGGAAGAATACTAGAGTCGAACTTCTTTTCCGGGTTACTGAACAAAAAGAAAACTTATCTCGTGCTGTGTCTTGTACAGAACTAAATTCAGCCCTAGGAGTTGTTGTTGTTGTGGTCTTCAGTCCTGAGACTGCTTTGATGCAGTTCTCCATGCTACTCTATCCAGCGCAAGCTTCTTCATCTCACAGTACCTACTGCAACCTACATCCTTCTGAATCTGCTTAGTGTATTCATCTCTTGGTCTCCCTCTACGATTTTTACCCTCCACGCTGCCCTCCAATGCTAAATTTGTGATCCCTTGATGCCTCTACACTCCATACAAATACTTTCAGAAACGACTTCCTGACACTTAAATCTATGCTCGATGTTAACAAATTTCTCTTCTTCAGAAACGATTTCCTTGCCATTGCCAGTCTACATTTTATATCCTCTCTACTTCGACCATCATCAGTTATTTTACTCCCTAAATAGCAAAACTCCTTTACTACTTTAAGTGTCTCATTTCCTAATCTAATCCCCTCAGCATCACCCGATTTAATTTGACTACATTCCATTATCCTCGTTTTGCTTTTGTTGATGTTCATCTTATATCCTCCTTTCAAGACACTGTCCATTCCGTTCAACTGCTCTTCCAAGTCCTTTCCTGTGTCTGACAGAATTACAATGTCATCGGCGAACCTCAATGTTTTTACTTCTTCTCCATGGATTTTAATACCTACTCCGAATTTTTCTTTTGTTTCCTTTACTGCTTGCTCAATATACAGATTGAATAACATCGGGGAGAGGCTATAACCCTGTCTCACTCCTTTCCCAACCACTGCTTCCCTTTCATGCCCCTCGACTCTTATAACTGCCATCTGGTTTCTGTACAAATTGTAAATAGCCTTTCGCTCCCTGTATTTTAACCCCGCCACCTTCAGAATTTGAAAGAGAGTATTCCAGTTAACGTTGTCAAAAGCTTTCTCTATGTCTACAAATGCTAGAAACGTAGGTTTGCCTTTTCTTAATCTTTCTTCTAAGATAAGTCGTAAGGTTAGTATTGCCTCACGTGTTCCAACATTTCTACGGAATCCAAACTGATCTTCCCCGAGGTCCGCTTCTACCAGTTTTTCCATTCGCCTGTAAGGAATTCGCGTTAGTATTTTGCTGCTGTGACTTATTAAACTGATAGTTCGGTAATTTTCACATCTGTCAACACCTGCTTTCTTTGGGATTGGAATTATTATATTCTTCTTGAAGTCTGTGGGTATTTCGCCTGTCTCATACATCTTGCTCACCAGATGGTAGAGCTTTGTCATGACTGGTTCTCCCAAGGCCATCAGTAGTTCTAATGGAATGTTGTCTAGGAGTTAGCAGTTGCGGTTACGGTGCAGGCAGGTAATTGCAGATACGCTATGTCCATCACCTTAATAGCGGCCAAGACCCCAACGAGCAGATCAAAGGTTCTGTACAACTGTTGTCCGCGCTTCAGTGGATAATATGTGCACTTTGGTCTGGCGGATAGGGAAACACCCTCAGTAAATGTGTTGTCCACTTGTCCATTTGTTTGTCCACTGAGCTGTTTCTGCAAGTGTCAGCGTGGGTGTAAGTCTTTTGTTTCTCACTGGTTATATCAGCCAACTTTGCGCCCGTCTAATAATAGGAAGTGTGGTCCGAATAATGCCAGACATATGTTCTCCCAATCTTGGAATTACATTGTCTGCTCCATATTTACACAACTCTTTGGCACTTTACCTCTTTTCGTGAACGAATCATTTACAATATACAAGTTGTGATTCATTCTGGTAGCACCTCTATAGGAATGACTGGTTTGATGGGCTAATCTGAAGTGAAGAAAAACCACAGCACGATACTTCGTTTTATGGAAATCCCTAGAGTAGGACGTCAATGGAAGCGTCGGTTTAATCATTTGTAGACTCGACAATTCCATGCAAGGACAACACTACTCAACCGCTCATACACACGTTGGAAGCGATGCCGGCCGATGTGACCGAGCGGTTCTAGGCGCTTCAGTCTGGAACCGCGCCACCGCTACGGTCGCAGGTTAGAATCCTGCCTCGTGCATGGATGTGTGTGATGTTCTTAGGTTAGTTAGGGTTACGTAGTTCTAAGTTCTAGGGCACTGGTGACCTCAGATGTTAAGTCCCATAGGGCTCAGAGCCTTACAAAAGCGATGGGAGTTTACAAAGCAGATGCCGTTCGACTACCAGGCGGATATTAACCTTAACACTTGTACAAAAACGTAGAGTGTACCGTAGCGGTCGCGCGGTTCCAAGAAGCGCCTAGAACCGCTCGGTCACCTCGGCCGCCAAATAAAACTGTCTTTCTCACCTGTTATACCACGCAGTGCAGGTACCTGACATAGCATAACTCGTCAACATGCTAGATTAGATAGTAAACAAATGAAAACACAAGGAAAACCCACGCCAGTCATTTAATCAATAATGTTAAGTTGAATGACTGAATATAATTTACACCAGTTTAGAGAAGTTAGAAATCTATGGAAATTGTATTAGCAGAACAGTAACTGCAATAACGCGCTCCTATTTACAATGCGGGTACACGTAGCACAGTACTGTAGTACTTTTAAACGATTTGTTGCGCACAGCAAACGGAATCCTTGATGAAAAATTGCGTCGTCATTACTTTTCTTTTATTTTGGTCGAAGCTAAGCTCAATGCTGTTCAGGTGGAGGAAATCTACGGACAGCGATATCCTGACAGAACCCATCTTCCCAAGCGTATTCTTGTGACTCTTCAGAAAATGAGAAGTTTCAACCCAAGGCAATGCAATCGTAGGAAGAACTCGCATAAATGAAGCAGCTGAAGTTACTGTTCTTTCCTCTATTGCAGTGAGCCCACATGTGAGCACACGACATCGTGAACAGAAGACTGACTTTCCTAAAATCAGTGTACATTGCATTCTAACACGCCACTGGTTACATCATTATAAGGTACATTTCATCAAGAATTCTATTGAAATGAAACTTCCTGGCAGATTAAATCTGTGTACCGGACCGAGACTCGAACTCGGGACCTTTGCCTTTCGCTGGCAAGTGCTCTACCAACTGAGCTACCCAAGCACGACTCATGCCCCGTCCTCACTTCTGCCCGTATCTCGACTCCTACCTTCCAGACTTCACAGAAGCTCTCCTGCTTGGGTAGCTCAGTTGGTAGAGCACTTGCCCGCGAAAGGCAAGGGTCCCGAGTTCGAGTCTCGGTCCAGCACACAGTTTTAATCTGCCAGGAAGTTTCATATCAGCGCACACTCCGCTGCAGAGTGAAAATCTCATTATGGATTCTATAGAAATGTTTAGAGAACCTTGTAGAGTTCTGTCAGTCAGCACAGCAGCGAATTCTCGCCAGCCAGAACTCTTTCTTCAGTGTTGCTTTTACTGTTGAATGTTCTGTCTCAGAGGAAAGACAGCTAAATAAAAAGTGTGTGCATCACTGGTCCAGCAAAACCCCATTATGACTTAGACGGATCTAAAATCACTGTCAATGAAGAGTTAATGCCGTATGTGGTATGCCTGGTACAACAACTTTTATTTTTTTAATGTACTTTTTCAGTCGTCATACAGCCCAGCATGTAATGTTTATCATAAAGTAATGGTTCAAATGGCTCTGAGCACTATGGGACTCAACTTCTGAGGTCATTAGTCCCCTAGAACTTAGAACTAGTTAAACCTAACTAACCTAAGACATCACACACATCCATGCCCGAGGCAGGATTCGAACCTGCGACCGTAGCGGCCTCGCGGTTCCAGACTGCAGCGCCTAGAACCGCACGGCCACTTCGGCCGGCCATAAAGTAATAACCGCATATAAAACATTAAGCGATACTCAAATAAAAATGTAGTGGTGCAGAGTTTCCTTTATCGGACACCGTCTAATTTGTTGTTTACAGAGAAACAAGGTCAGCACAATCTTTGTTAAATTTCCGAATATACATTATCTGCCAACAGTCTTTCGGAAGATTTGATAGTATGTACTAGGTCATTCATAAATTTTGCGAATAGTGATGACCCCGTTGTACTTCCAGGGGAGGGGGGGGGGGGGAGGGAGATATCTCTGGCGCATCAAATGGTGTCTCCCAACCAACGAGTTGCTATATAATGATTAGATACACCAAACTGGTGTGATATTTCGTAAGTTAACAAGATGACAACGGCGAAAGTAGCGAAGGCATTTCGGAAGTAAAGAGACACGGAATAAACATGGTTGCGATACCCGTTGCGTTTTCGATCTAATGGGCGAACAGAGGGAGCTGGGATTCAAGACATCCCATCATGTTTAAATAATGCTGATTGGTACAGCTGAAATTGTCAATCTACACCGCAATCACGTATTTCAGTACATTTAAATTTAGCAGTCGTATGGTAGTTCAAACAGGGCACACAGTTTAATTTGAATCATTGAAAGAACTTCGGAAGATAGAATTCAATACTTCTGCCATGTTTGTTTTCCTCTGTTTCGGTGCCAGTAAGCTTACGACAATATGATGACATTAGGGTGGCTCAGAAAATACGTATTGTCTCAGGGATCTTTCTTTCTCTTTGGAATGTTCAGTATGTGGCGTGCTCCGGAGACTTGAAGTAAATTGAGATTTAGATGAAAAACACTGATGCAGTGGTGTATCATATGGATCATTTGCTGCAGTTAAGCTGCAACGTTTTCAGGTAACTGTCGCAATTTATTATGGAAACATATGGTTAATTGTTTTAAGGTTAGTGATACACCACTGGTTCCTGAAACTGTAGATGGCTTTCCACACAATATAACCGGTAATGGTCGGCATTAGATGCGTAACTTTCAGACGAGGTCGAGAGAAGCTAGCAGGAAAACGTCTACGCTGTCTGCGTGTCTCCTCGCGCGGGAAAATTGATGTCGGCGCTCATCAGGGCGACAAATATAATGTTTTGAGCATTTCTGAGATCCTTTCTGGTGACCCGGGATTAAAGTCACAACAATTTGAAAGCTCCGCGTTTCACAGTGTCTTTCTCCCACTCCCCAAACAGTGTTTCAAGGAAAAAAGTTTTTCTGAGACAAAGTCAGTGAATTCTGGCCATTTAAACTGCAGAGACAGGAAGGACAGCAAACAGAAGTGTTGTACGTCTACATCTACATCTACATGGATACTCTGCAAATCACATTTATGTGTCTGGCAGAGGCTTCATCGAACCACCTTCACAATTATCTATTACTCCAATCTCGTATAGCGCGCGGAAAGAATGAACACCTATATCTTTCCGTACGAGCTCTGATTTCCCTAATTTCATCGTGGTGATCGTTCCGCCCTACGTAGGTCGGTGTCAACAAAATTTGTCGCATTCGGAGGAGAAAGTTGGTGATTGGAATTTCGTGAGAAGATTCCGTCGCAACGAAAAACGCCTTTCTTTTAATGATTTCCAGCCCTTTCGTCGAGCTAACAGTTGTATATGATTGTTAAGCATGGAGCTAATGCATCAGCATACTCCGAAAGGAACCTAACTGGTATACAGTTTAGACCGGAAGACTTGCTTTTATTAAGGGATTTGAGTTGCTTCACTACTCCGAGGATATTTACTTCTACGTTACTAATGTTGGTAGCTGTTCTCGATTCGAATTCTGCAATATTTACTTCGTCTTCTTTTGTGAAGGGTTTTCGGAAGGCAGTGTATAGTAAATCTGCTTTGGCAGCACTATCTTCGATAGTATCTCCATTGTTATCGCGTAGAGAAGGCATTGATTGTTTCTTGCCACTATCATACTTCACATACGACCAGAATGTCTTTGGATTTTCTGCCAGTTTTCGAGACAAAGTTTCGTTGTGGAAACTGTTATAGGCGTCTCGCATTGAACTCCGCGCTAATTTTCGAGCTTCTGTAAAGGATCGCCAATCTTGGGGATTTTGCGTCTGTTTAAATTTGGCATGTTTGTTTTCCTTGTTTCTGCAACAGTGTTCTAACCCGTTTTGTGTACCAAGGAAGATCAGCTCCGTAATTTGTTAGTTTATTTGGTGTAAACCTTTCAATTGCTGCCGATACTATTTCTTTGAATTTAAGCCACATCTGGTCTACACCTATATTATTAATCTGGAATGAGTGGAGATTGTCTCTCAGGAAGGCGTCAAGTTAATTTTTATCTGCTTTTTTGAATAGGTGTACTTTTCGCTTATTTTTCGAGGATTTGGGGATTACAATATTCAACCTCGCTACGATAACCCTGTGTTCAGTAATCTCTATATCGGTTTTGATGATGGTTATTAACTCAGAATGATTTGTTGCTAAGAGGTCAAGTGTGTTTTAACAACCGTTTAGTATTCGCTTGGGCTCATGAACAAACTGCTCGAAATAATTTTCAGAGAATGCGTTTAGTACAATTTCGGATGATATTTTAGGGGCACCTCCGCAATTAATTATGTATTTTCGTCAACATATCGAGGGTAAATTAAAGTCACCACCAACTATTATCGTATAAGTCGGGTATGTGTTTGAGATCAAACTCAAGTTTTCTTTGAACCTTTCAGCAACTGTATCATCTGAACTGGGGCGCCAGTAAAAGGATCCAATTATTATTTCATTCCGTTTGCCAAGAATGACCTGTGCTCACACTAAGTCACATGAAGTATCTGCTTCAATTTCGCGACAAGTTAAACTACTTCTAAAAGCAACAAACACGCCACCGCCAACCGTGTTTAGCCTATCTTTTCGGAACACTTCTTGTGTGTGCACAGAAGAATATATGACTACATTTATAAGCCATTTGAGAGTTTCTTTAGCTACACACAGGTGACACTTTCGGTAACACCGACTGGTCTAACTCGGCAGGGCATGAAGTCCATTTGGATGCGAGATACAGCGACGCCATTCTACGCTCTTTCAACTTGATGCCAGTGGCGGTTATTCGTAGAAGTTGTGGAGTAGTGACGTGGGTCTGGACAACCCATGAGCAGTTGTTTTCAGTTTGTGAGAAACCTGCAAAATATGTTGGTCAGGGAAGCAGTCGAACGCTGTCTAGAACGAGGGCGGTCAGTACAGCACGTGAAATATGCTATCTAGCGTTATCACGTTGAAAGATAACGTCGCAGAAATCTGGAAGACAGGGCACTACCAGATCTAACAAACATCGACAGTTAAGTACACCGCATTTAAGAATAGCTTAGGGTATAAGAAATTATTCAAATGATAATTCTTCTGCCATTTTTGGCATCTAACATTGGGTCTGCACGTATAACTAAACAATAATTGTTGTCTTTTCAGAATTTTTTTATGTCAATTGCATCTGGCCAATGAAAAGGAAATAAACTGTAAATAAGACTCCAAATATATTCCAATGTTATGAAAGAACTTAACATTTTTATAGTGTTCCACAAGTTTCTTTGAAATTTTTTCAATGACCTAGAGCTGCTGCTCAATTTTTTTCATGCCATGGTACACAGAATAATTTGCTTATACTCTCTAAGTAGAATACTGAAATAGAACTGAATACGTTGAAACATTGCCATAAAAAGGATACATTCATGAAATAGTTTATGAAATCTACAGGGTGAAAAGTATTTAAACCTACAAACTCTGGGAGGTTGTAGGAGACATTAAAACAAATATTTTTCCCTAAAGTCATTTTTTCCTATGAGGATTATTTAAACCGGTAGAGGGAGATTTCTCTGGCGGCAAATTAATTAAACCAACAAACACTTTTCCATTTTTTTATGACCAAGAGACAACAACTAGGTAGCAGATACGGCCCAATTAAACGGTCCCCAACAACACCGACCCACAGGTTAACGAAGAACCGCACTTGATGAGCGCTAGTAACTGTGGCATGTGGGTTATCCTCACTCCAAACATGCGAACTGTGCATGTTGGTGACTCCATCACTCCCGAACGTTGGTTCATCGGTAAACAACACAGAGAATGGAAATGTAGAATGCATTTCACACTGTTCCAGATACCACTGCGAAAACTGTGCTCTGGGTGGGTAATCAACTGGTTCCAGGTTGTGGACACGCCGTAAGTGAAATGAACGTAACAATTGCTCTCGAACGACTGTTCTTACATTCGTCTGATTCGTCCCCATGTTACATGCAATTGCACGAGTGCTGATTGAAGGATCCCGCTCCACATGCTGCAAGACAGTTTCCTCAACTTGCAGCGTTCTTACCGTGCGACAGCGTCCCTGTCCAGGTAATCTGCAAAATGACCCGGTCCCATGTAGACGTCGATACACAGCAGCAAAGGTCGTATGATGCAGGATACGGCGATTAGGATATTGTTGTTGATAAACCCGCTGTGCAGCTCGTCCGTTGTGGTGCGCTAAGTAGTACGCACCAACCATATCAGTGCACACACTCCAGGTGTATCGCTCCATTAATAAACAGAGACAATGCACTACTACACTGGTGGACAGCAGTTGCCTACAACTGAAGAGAGTAATACACCCTCTAACAAATCGTAATACGGCCTCTAACAACTGAAGATCGTAATACGGCATCCACCGGTTTAAATAATCATCATAGGAAAAAATGACATTAGGGAAAAATATTTGTTTTGATGTCCCCTACAACCTCCCAGAGTTTGTCGGTTTAAATACTTTTCACCCCGTATAAAGATAAAGAAAAAAGAGCCATCAAATAAATGGGAGAGAGATAACGCTAATAAATGCAGGAGAAAGAAACAAAAATCAGTACAACGTCTTACCATATATCGAGCAAGTAACTGACTTGATTAGCTTAACATTTTGCAAAACCATAGTAAAAAAATGGTTTTTCTGATTCTATGTACTATTCACTGAATTTGCGACGTAAATCTATCGCAATACTCCCACCGCGATAACTCAGTACTACTAGTCGGGTTTATATAAAGCTAGCTGCAACGATTGCAACAAGTACTAAATTGGACAAATCGGTAGATAGCACACGGTATAAGGGACGTTGCAAAACTTTTAAAGCAGTCCATCAGCATTAACTATAAATTCGTGAACTGAAAAGCAAGTAGTAGGTAAAATTCAAAACACTTTTGTTATTTTACAAAACTCAGAGAAAGAAAGAATCTCTTAGAAACGATTACATTTTTCATGATATATTGCCTGCGAATTTAATATTGGTCTTCTTATTGCTGTGATTTAGACCTACTAGAGAAAAAATTCTTAGTTCATTTTTAGCACTTGGAATCAGGGAACATCAATTGACTTTTAAATAAATCAGAAACTGACTTTTAAGAATAGGAGCCGTGACACCCTAATGCTTTGAAGGATCAATGGACGCGCTTTGCATTTCTTGAACAATGTCAGACCGTCATCAGAGCTTGGATGAGAGATGAAAGAGGGCGTGGAAGTCACTGACTGCGTGTTACAACCGGCGGCTGCAAATCGGTGGCGTGTTGCATGTCGCGTGCTGCGCGTGTGTCCTGTGACGCTGCCGGGCGTGACGCGTGCGCAGTAGTGCGTGCAATCGCACCCTGCGTGTTGCTTGTCCCTTTAGCAAAGAGCGCGCGCCTCCACTGCGAAACGAGCTCTAATCGAACATTCACGCTACATTACAGCGCATTACGGATTTAACGCTCCGCCTGCATTATTAAATCTGTAAAATGACGTTAATTATACTGGGCGTTCCCGAATCGGGATCGGCGCGATACGTTTATTGCGCTTTGCTATCTTAGTAACACGTCGACACTGTTCCACGAATGCTGCGTGTGATAAATGCGGCGTGTATCGCCCCGAAACACGAAACTCGCTCCGTAATTCCGACGCCGGGATTGCAGCAGCGAGTTTGGATTCAATAAACTGAGCAGACGGCACAATCCTGTTGCACTAGGTCGTGGTCGACCACGTTCCATGTTATACACAATCTGCCTCTTTGTAAAGGAATATGTTAGACGTATTGTGAATAGAAGGCACTGTGGGAATGCACAAGTTTCGACATGGTCGCCAATAGAACATTGGTCCAGAAGGAGTAGAACTGCTATACATATTTACACTGCTGGCCATTAAAACTGCTACACCAAGAAGAAACGGAGATGATAAATGGGTATTCAGTGGACAAATATATTATACTATTACTGACATATGACTACATTTTCACGCAATTTGGGAACATAGATCCTGAGAAATCAGTAAGCAGAACAACCGTGTCTGGCCGTAATAACGGCCTTGATACGCCTGGGCATTGAATCAAACAGAGCTGGGATGACGTGTACAGGTACAGCTGCCCATGCAGCTTGAACACGATACCACCGTTCATCAAGAGTAGTGACTGACGTATTGTGACGAGCCAGTTGCTCGGCCACCATTGACCAGACATTTTCAATTTGTGAGAGATCTGGAGAATGTGCTGGCCAGAGCAGCAGTCTAACATTTTGTGTATCCAGAAAGGCCCGTACAGGACCTGCAACATGCGGTCGTGCATTATCCTGCTGAAATGTAGGGTTTCGCAGGGATCGAATGAAGGGTCGAGCCACGTGTCATAACACATCTGAAATGTAACGTACACTGTTCAAAGTGCCGTCAATGCGAACAAGAGGTGACCGACACGTGTAACCAATGCACCCCATACCATCACGCCGGGAAATACGCCAGTATGGCGATGACGAATACACGCTTCCAATGTGCGTTCGCCGCGATGTCGCCAAACACGGATGTGACCATCATGATGCTGTAAACAGAACCTGGATTCATCCAAAAAAATGACTTTTTGCCATTCATGCACCTAGGTTCATCGTTGAGTACACCATCGCAGACGCTCCTGTCTGTTATGCAGCGTCAAGGGTAACCGCAGCCATGGTCTCCGAGCTGATAGTCCATGCTGTTGCAAACGTCGTCAAACTGTTCGTGCAAAAAAAAATTTTGAAAATGAATATATAAACAAAATTAATAAGACAGTGAACCAGGGAGCATCACAGAGTACCCCAGAGAGCATCCCAGAGTGCCCCAGTGGGCTACAACACTAAGAAGAATCGCTTCTCGGCTTTTGGCAAGATCAATGTCTAGAAATAAATATTAAATAACCCACCCACCTCCCCAGCAGTCGGAACTACTGCATAATTAATCAGTTAATTGATGTAATCAATACAACTAAAGAGAAAGATGCATGGCTGTGTGAAAACATGCAGTTGCCTCATAACAAATTAAATGCAGTAGCCCCGTAATATAAAGCCACCACAAGTCGTCAGAACGTGACGTACATGCCTGCAAGTACTGATAAGAGCTGCACCATACGTCACACTTCCTGCAGATAATTAGCTGTAGCCAAGGCGCGGCAGGATGTTCGCGGGGCGTGGCAGGAAATAACGCGCTTGAAATACAAGATGGCGGCCGGAAAAGACCCTTTTGCAGCGGATCGCGCTTAGTTAAAACTATAGCGCGATCCTCCGAGCTCTAGCGGCAGCCAGGCGAACCTCGTTCAAGGTCACCCGCCTTACGTAGCTGCAGCGGCTAAGTCAACACAGCCAAAGTTGCAAACGTCCCCATCTGTTGACTCAGGGATCCAGACGTGGCTGTACGATCCGCTACAGCCATGCGGATAAGATGCCTGTCATCTCGACTGCTAGTGATACGAGGCCGTTGGGATCCAGCACAGCGTTGCGTATTACCCTCCTGAACCCACCGATTCCATATTCTGCTATCACTCATTGGATCCCGACAAACGCGAGCAGCAATGTCGCGATACGATGAACCGCAATCGCGATAGGCTACAATCTGACCTTTATCAAAGTCAGAATCGTGATGGTACGCATTTCTCCTCCTTACACGAGGCATCACAACAGTGTTTCACCAGGCATCGCCGGTCAACTGCTGTTTGTATATGAGAAATCGGTTGGAAACTTTCCTCATGTCAGCACGTTGTAGGTGTCGCCACCGGCGCCAACCTTGTGTGAATGCTCTGAAAAGCTAATCATTTGCATATCACAGCATCTTATTCCTAGGTTAAATTTCGCGTCTGTAGCACGTCATCTTCTTGGTGTAGCAATTTTAATGACCAGTAGTGTACATAATTTCTTACTTTGAGGGTATTACACTTGTGTTTTCTTGTCTCTTCTCTGTTTATATAATATATTTCATTAACTATGTAGTCTTGTTAATTGACTGGTACGGTATTTTGTCATTCTTTTCTTGGAACGGGGTGTCGCAGGATAGGAAGGCTCCATTGGCTGTTATGTTCCTCTGCCCGCTTCTCGCCTACGTGGCATTCTGGCGGTCATTCAGACAGAGGGCGCCGATTACTTACTACAGTCTGTTTTCATTCATTTGGCTTCTTGTCCTATTTGTTTTATCATTTTTATATTTTTTGTGAAATTTGTAAGCTTGTTGTCAGGTATGTCATTATATTTTCATCTAAAATTCGCCACAAGTACGTGTCAGAATTATTGTCACTTAACTATTTCCTTTATTGCCTTATGACATTGGTCATGTTCTTAACTTATTGCATTTTATACTGTATTGACTTGATACTGGTAAGCCCACCACAGATTTTTCCGATTGTATTCTTCTTCTTCTTATTCTATATCGTAGAATTACACGTTTGAAAAATGTGTGTACGCCTACTGTTGCAACACTGACAAGTTTACGACACAAACTTTTTGTGACTGCTGTATAGCAGCTTGTTATGAATAGTAGCGCTGTTAACAAGATAGCTCTAATATGTACCGTATTCTGTACAGTCCAAGCCGCAAGTCCAGTTCACACAAACATGTGGTTGAAAACGGCGATAACAATAATGAATTAAAGATGGATCCGCCTTTTTGTAAGTACACCAATTATTGATTTGTTTTAAAACGCAAACATGTTTTACCACAGGTGTGGCGTCATCAATGAGGTTTTTCTTTAACTTTTTTGAAATACATAAATACAGGTTATGTTTAGGTTAGGAAATACGTCACATCGGATTTTGTAGTTGTTTAAATTATATATGCCTATTACCTTCTACTTTACATTGTGTGTGTCCTGCGGCTGCCAACGGAAATCAGTAACGGATCTAAATTAATACAACATATCATCCGCAAACATAAGCGATATTAGCATTTCGACTACATTGATTTTTTTGTTTATAATCCATTTTTTTAAGTGTACGTTCACGTAAAAATCTTGGATATACACTCACTGCCAAACAATACTATGGTACTCTCTCAGGGGGGTATCCAGTCGCACGACAGGAGCACACATAAAAATGCCAAACAATGTACTAAAGTTTCACGATACAATTTGTGCTGAACTACTGGAGACATTAACGACCATAAAATTACTACGACAGACCATACAGAGCGACGAAAAGTGGATTGAACACATAAAACAAGTAGGAAGAAAAGCAGACGTCAGGCTGAGATTCATAAGATGAACATTAAATGAATGTAATTCACCCGCGAAAAGAGTGGCTCACAAAGCACGTTTTCGACCAATTTGTTAGCATTGAGCATCAGCCTCGTTCACTTACGAGGCAGGATTGCCAGAACAGATCGACTAAAACCAGCGAAGAACGGCACGTTTCGTCACTCAATAGCTTAGTCAGCCTGCGACCACTTTAGCCTTTTCTGGCTGCAAAGCCCTGTTTGTAATCTGCGTTCAGTGCGTTCAGTGCGACGTCCTTACGTCACCTTACTGGGAACGACTGTATGCCCAGGTGCTATCATTCTATTGGTCGACGTTGTGCATTACGGAGAGGTTTACTGTTTGAATTCCGAGAGAGTGCGTTCCGGAAAGAGTAGGTAACGAGTTATTTTCTCCCATACATATCTCGCGAAACGACCAGAACGAGAAAATCTGAGAAAATAGAGCTTAAGTGAAGGTTTACCGAAATCGTTCTTCCCAAGAGCCATTTACGAATGGGAGGAGAGAATCGATAGTGGTATCTTCGAGGAGTAACCTCTGCCACACACAGCGATCTCTCACTAGAGTTTTTCCAAAAAATAGTGTCTAGACTGCAATAAATTATTTATGTTTAATTCAGGAACTAAGAATTAGAAAAAAGTAATTTATTGAGATCTGGAACGTTCTTTTTGTTTGATCTGTGGATGTACACGTATGAGGTGTGTTCAATAAGTAACGAAACAAAAATTTTCCATGGAAGCACGTTGGTTTTATTCAGGATTTCAATATATCACATTAATTTGAATTTTTATGGCTACAAAACCCTGTTTTTGAACGTAATCAGCGTTCAGTGGGTCGCCTTTGCGTCACGTTATTGGGAGGGACTGTATGTCTGCATGGTAACATTCTATTGGTCACCGTCGGAGCCAAAGTCTTGTTGCGTCATCAGTCTTCCCATTATACGCGCACTGCTTCCCGCGGAATGCATCCTTCATTGAGCCAAACAGATGGACGCCGGAAGGGGCCAGATCGGGTCTGTAGAGGGGAATGAGGAAGGACAGTCCAATGAAGTTTTGCGAGCCCCTCTGGGGTGGGCAGAATCGTGTGAGGCCTCGCGCTGTCACGGAAAAGAAGTTAGTTTACAATTTTGTGGTGGCGACCAGGCTGAAGTCGTTTCTTCAATTTCATGAGGGTAACATGGTACACTTCCGAGCGGGTCGTTGCACCGTGAGAGAGGACATCAAACAGAATAATCCCTTTAGAGCCGCGCAGGGTAGCCAGGCGGTCTTGTACGCCTAGCTACGGTTCGCGCGGCTACCCCCGTCGGAGGTTCGAGTCCTCCCTCGGGAATGGGTGTGTGTGTTGTGTTGTCCGTAGCGTAAGTTAGATTAAGTAGTGCGTAGGCCTAGCGACCGCGACCGAAGTCCTCAGCAGTTTGGTCCCAGAGTCCTTACCAAAAATTTCCTATTTCCAATCCCCTTAGAGTTCCAGAGTAGCGTGAATGAAACTTCCTGGCAGATTAAAACTGTGTACCGGACCGACACTCGAACTCGGGACCTTTGCCTTTCGCGGGCAAGTGTTCTACGAACTGAGCTACCCAAGCACGACTCACGCCCCGTGCTCACAGCTTTACTTCTGCCAGTGCCTCGTCTCCTACCTCCCAAACTTAACAGAAGCTCTCCTGCAAACCTATTGCGGATACATGCCACTCCGCTGCAGAGTGAAAATCTCATTCTGGAAACATCCCCTAGGCTGTGGCTAAGCCATGTCTCCGCAATACCCTTTCTGTCAGGAGTGCTAGTTCTGCAAATTTCGCATGAGAGCTTCTGTTAAGTTTGTAAGGTAGGAGACGAGGTACTGGCAGGAGTAAAGCTGTGAGGACGGGGCGTGAGTGGTGCTTGGGTAGCTCAGTTGGTAGAGCACTTGCCCGCGAAAGGCAAAGGTCCCGAGTTCGAGTGTCGGTCCGGCACACAGTTTTAATCTGCCAGGAAGTTTCATATCAGCGCACACTGCGCTGCAGAGTGAAAATCTCATTCTGGATAGCGAGAATGAGTTTACCGGCTGGAGGTGCTGCTTTGAACTTCTTCGGAGGAGAGCTGACGTGGCGGCACTCCATGAACGACAGTTTCGTTCCCGATTCGAAGCGAATCGAGAAAAATCGAGAAAAATGTGACGATCAGCCTCGTAACGTGCAAGCAATTCCATACAAATAATCTTCTTTGTTCTCTACAGTTAGGTGACGATAAATCGAGCGAGCACACATCTTTAAGTGTTCCAGCTGGTGTGCGAATGCGTCAGCAGTACCAAGAGAAACGTCCAGCTGAGCAGCGACGTGTTTATTCTGGTATGTCGACGACCTCGGCTGAGAATGTCTGCACGTTCCAACACCGCAGGAGGCACAGATCTGTGCGGCCGGTCGGCACGCGGGAGTTCGAACAGGTACGCACGCCGTTAGTACGATGATGACAGACGCCTAGTCCAACGACTCACCGTGCTTTTGTTCACTGACAGGTTTTAGTGGCATTCTCTGAGCGCGTGTGAATGACTACAACGCTTTGATTTCCAGGCATTAGAAAAACAATGACAGCTCTCTGCTTGGAACGCACCTTCGTTAGAGACGCCATTTTGATGGCTATATACAACGTCCACGAGTCGGACCTTCATGAAACCATATGGGCTGAAGCAGGAATAGTTACTATGTTCCACCACGAATTCCAGATTTTTTTTAACTGACACGGGGGGAGAAAACAATGTCTTGCATTCTTATTGAATGGCCTTGTACATTAACACGGTCACGTTGTTCCGTGCTTTTTGCGCTCGAAGGAGAAAAGGAGAAAATACAAACAGTCAAGAAAGCAAGCAGAAATCTTCGTCAGTCCTTATTTCTTCTTCTTGGTGGGGAGATGGTATTGAGGGGCAGGCCTTCTCCAGGAAGCGTCGTCTTATTTCTTTGGCGCGGCGCTTTGGCTTCTTTGCCGGCACCTCAGCCGCCTTCATCGCCTTCGACGGCGACTTGTGCCTGGCCGGCTCCCCCGCTCCCACGGAGGAGGTGGAAGCTGGAGAGGCTTTGGTGGCGGTGGCCAGTGGCCGCTTTCACGTCACCTTCTTAGATCCGGCGGCACTCACCACCACAGCACGCTTCTTCCCCACAGCGCCAACGTAAGCCGGCCGACCCTCGGCCGAACCGCCGGCAGTGTTTGAAAGAACCAGAAATTCCCTTGCCCTAGGTCTGAAGCAGCGAGCCGATAACGACAGATGACTGGCGACTTCTTCGTAAAAGGCGTCACCTTCCCGGTATCGAGACTGTAGTGCTCGGCAGTGAATTTTGGCGGCCCGCTGCGATGGGCTGCTGCACTCCTCAAATTGTTGATGGCCGACCTCACTGATTGAGAGGTGCGCGGATGTGCAAGTCTTGCACGAGGCTTCTTTGCAGAAATTATTTCAGTGAAACGGACTAGATCGCACGTACGTTGTATACAGGGTGGTCCATTGATCGTGACCGGGCCAAATATCTCACGAAATAAGCGTCAAACGAAACAACTACAAAGAACGAAACTTGTCTAGCTTGAACGGGGAAACCAGATGGCCCTATGGTTAGCCCGCTAGATGGCGCTGCCATAGGTCAAACGGATATCAACTGCGTTTTTTAAAAATTGGAACTCCCATTTTTATTACATATTCGTGTAGTACGTAAAGAAATATGAATGTTTTAGTTGGACCACTTTTTTGCTTTGTGATAGATGGCGCTGGAATAGTCACAAACGTATAAGTACGTGGTATCACATAACATTCCACCAGTGCGGACGGTATTTGCTTCGTGATACATTACTCGTGTTAAAATGGACCATTTACCAATTAAGGGAAAGGTCGATATCGTGTTGATGTATGGCTATTGTGATCAAAATGCCCAACGGGTGTGTGCTATGTATGTTGCTCGGAATCCTGGACGACATCATCCAAGTGTCCGGACCGTTCGCCGGATAGTTACGTTATTTAAGGAAACAGGAAGTGTTAAGCCACTTGTGAAACGTCAACCACGACCTGCAACAAATGATGATGCCCAAGCAGGTGTTTTAGTTGCTGTCGCGGCTAATCCGTACATCAGTAGCAGACAAATTGCACGAGAATTGGGAATCTCAAAAACGCCGGTGTTCAGAATGCTACATCAACATCGATTGCACCCGTACCATATTTCTGTGCACCAGGAATTGCATGGCGACGACTTTGAACGTCATGTACAGTTCTGCTACTGTGCACAAGAGAAATTGCGGGACGATGACAGATTTTTTGCATGCGTTCTATTTAGCGACGAAGCGTTATTCACCAACAGCGGTAACGTAAACCGGTATAATATGCACTATTGGGCAACGGAACATCCACGATCGTTGCGACAAGTAAAACATCAGCGACCTTGGCGGATTAATGTATGGTGCGGCATTATGGGAGGAAGGATAATTGGCCCCAATTTTATCGATGGCAATGTAAATGTTGCAATGTATGATGATTTCCCACGTAACCTTCTACCGATGTTGCTATAAGATATTTCACTGCATGACAGAATGGCGATGTACTTCCAACATGATGGATGTCCGGCACATAGCTCGCGTGCGGTTGAAGCGGTATTGAATAGCATATTTCATGACAGGTGGATTGGTCGTCGAAGCAGCACACCATGGCCCGCACGTTCACCGGATCTGACGTCCCCGGATTTCTTTCTGTGGGGAAAGCTGAAGGATATTTGCTATCGTGATCCACCGACAACGCCTGACAACATGCGTCAGTGCATTGTCAATGCATGTGCGAACATTACGGAAGGCGAACTACTCGCTGTCGAGAAGAATGTCGTTACACCTATTGCCAAATGCATTGAGGTTGACGGACATAATTTTGAGCATTTACTGCATTAGTGTGGTATTTGCAGGTAATCACGCTGTAACAGCATGCGTTCTCAGAAATGATAAGTTCACAAAGGTACATGTATCACATTGGAACAACCGGAAATAAAATGTTCAAACATATCTACGTCCTGAATTTTAATTAAAAAAACCTGCCTGTTACCAACTGTTCGTCTAAAATTGTGAGCTGTATATTTGTGACTGATACAGCGCCATCTATTACAAAGCGAAAAAGTGGTCCAACTAATACATTTATATTTCTTTACGTACTACACGAATATGTAATAAAAATGGGGGTTCCTATTTAAAAGAAACGCAGTTTATATCCGTTTGACCTATGGCAGCGCCATCTAGCGGGCCAATCATAGCGCCATCTGGTTTCCCCCTTCAAGCTAAACAAGTTTGTAGTTGTTTCGTTTGACGCTTATTTCGTGAGATATTTGGGCCGGTCACGATCAATGGATCACCCTGTATATTTCACCTGGTGACCGGTTTGGTCTCTTATAAGACCATCATCAGTTTTTTCTACTCCTTGGTGACAGCAGGAGCCGCTGTTGTGGAGCAGGCAGCTCTGGAAAGGCGTGTGACCACTGCTTCCTTGCAGAAATTGAAGTCTTTGCCTTCTTGAAAGCGTTGGTGGCCGATGGGCTGCAGCAGTTTCGTTGGCAGCCGCCTGATCTGCCATTCTGATAACGACTGATGGCTCTCGTGAAAGAATTACTGCAATTTTCTTTCCGGAGGGGTGGAGCCGGACAGGGGTGTGTGCGTTTGAACACTTGTGATTTGCAGCATCTGCAGTGTGAAGAAATTCTTTTGCTGGTTGTGTGCCATTCGTAGTGCGTGACTTTGGGTTTGCTGAAAGAGTCCCAAGTAAGAATCCACGGCACTCCCCCACATTATGGAGAAGTAATCGCTGACTAATCGTCGGTAACCTTTGATAGTAGACGGCCCATCGCCTTCCCCCCGCAGTCGCTGTAGATGGTGGTGTAAAGATAAACGAGTGTCTAGTGGGACGGCTCATATATGCACAGTAACAATCCTTTCCTCTGGGATTCCAAGAATTTAGGTCTACTTCTCTCTCTACAAATCACCGTGACGTGACTGGTGTACCGGTTATTATAACCCGTGCCGCGCCGAAGGAACGTTTAAATGTCTCCGTGCGTGTTGTAATTAACCTAACCTTGTCCTAGCGATGCTCCTCCACGAAATGTCTCGCACTGTCTGGAAAGTGGCGACGGCCGATGTTAACTGTAATAGCTGGCGTAACGCTTACACAACGCTAAAAGCACTGGTAGCTCGAAAAATGAGTGCGTGAAATGAAAGCAAGAACGTGACAGACTAATGATCCATCATGGGAGTCCGCAGCACCGTATTCCAATCGACCAACAAGTGACGCAGTCATAATAACCGCAGAGAGAGTCTTAGACAGACAGAACGCAGTTGGCGATAGTAATCAGAGAAGCACAGCCAAATCTGAAGTAGTGGGTAGTATTAGCCATGTGACATCAACGGTTGCGCCCACCTATTGCGCTTTTTACGCCGTATCTCGGCACTCGCAGGATTTAGGAGGAGTTATTACGGGCTTGGCTTTCGACTACGTCGTAAGATAAGCGCTACCTGAGGGCATACGCCAGGGATATTCGACTGTTTTACATGTCATCCTTTCTGTATCACTGTTAGTAATAAAATTTTCAAACCGCTCATCGGCTCCGCAGTAAAAAATTTACGGAGCAGAATTACAGCAAGTTAAACTCATAATAAAAATTACTTATCAAACTCTTGATGTCAATATTTTACGAGAAGGTAATGAAAATGTTTGTAAAATCGCTACCAACCGCCGCCCTGGCTGAAATATGGAACGCCAGTTAGTTGGGGGTACGGACCAGTTTGACTACCACAGGCGTAGGCCGTTGTCGCCTCTTAGACGTCGGGCGATGTGCCAGGTGTTCATGTTCGCTCCGAAGGAAGCTGCGTCGTCTGTACACAGAACTAATTGCATGTGGTGCGTGAGTAGCGCGCCGTCTGTAAGAATGTGGAACATCGGCCCCAGCACCAACCCCTGCGGAGCACCTGCTTTGATATTGCAACTTGAAGAAATGTCATGAAGGACTCGCTCGTGAAATATTCTTCCTTGGAGGCACAACCATATCAGATGGCGGTGTGACTTGTGGGCCAGATACACTACTGGCCATTAAAATTGCTGCACCAAGAAGAAATGCTGACGATAAACGGGTATTCATTGGACAAATATGTTATACTGTAACTGACATGTGATTACATTTTCACGCATTTTGGGTGCATAGATCTTGAGAAATCAGTACCCAGAATAACCACCTCTGGCCGTAATAACGGCCATGATACGCCTGGGCTTTGAGTCACACAGGGCTTCGATGCCGTGTACAGGTCCAGCTGCCCATGCAGCTTCAGCACGATACCACAAGAGTAGTGACTGGCGTATTGTGACGAGCCAGTTGCTCGGCCACCATTGATCATTCCGAACAATGTGTCGGACAGGGCAGTAGTCGAAGATTTTATGTATCCAGAAAGGCCCGTGCAGGACCTGCAAAATCCGGTCGTGCATTATCCTGCTGAAACGTAGGGTTTCGCAGGGATCGGATGAGGGGTAGAGCTACGGGTCGTAACACATCTGAAATGTAACGTCCGCTGTTCAAAGTGCCGTGAATGCGAACAAGAGGTGACCGACACTTGTAACCAATGGCACCCCAAACCATCACGCCGGGTGATAACGAATACACGATTCTAATGTGCGTTCACCGGGATGTCGCCAAACACGGATGCAACCATCATGATGCTGTAAACAGAACCTGGATTCATCCGAAAAAATGACGTTTTGCC
Organism: Schistocerca americana; assembly: GCF_021461395.2. Lineage (NCBI taxonomy): Eukaryota > Metazoa > Arthropoda > Insecta > Orthoptera > Acrididae > Schistocerca > Schistocerca americana. The sequence continues at coordinate 1,240,965,840 of NC_060119.1, read as the reverse complement.
ATTCATGCACACAGGTTCGTCGTTGAGTACACCATCGCAAGCACTCCTGTCTATGATGCAGCGTCAAGGGTAACCGCAGCCATGGTCTCCGAGCTGATAGTCCATGCTGCTGCAAACGTCGTCAAACTGCTCGCGCTGATGGTTGCTGTCTTGCAAACGTCCCCATCTGTTGACTCAGGGATCGAGACGTGGCTGCACGATCCGTTACAGCCATGCGGATAAGATGCCTGTCATATCGACTGCTAGTGATACGAGGCCGTTGGGATCCAGCACATACGAGGCCGTTGGGATCCAGCACGGCGTTCCGTATTACCCTCCTGAACCCACCGATTCCATGTTCTACTGACAGTCATTGGATCTCGACTAATGCGAGCACCAATGTCGCTATACGATAAACCGCAATCGCGATAGGCTACAATCCGACCTTTATCAAAGTCGGAAACGTGATGGTACGCATTTCTCCTCCTTACACAAGGCATCACAACAACGTTTCACCAGGCAACGCCGGTCAAGTGCTGTTTGTGAATGAGAAATCGGTTGGAAACTTTCCTCATGTCAGCACGTTGTAGGTGTCGCCACCAGCGTCAACCTTGTGTGAATGCTCTATAAAGCTACTCATTTGCATATCACAGCCTCTTCTTCCTGTCGGTTAAATTTCGCTTCTGTAGCACGTCATCTTCGTGGTGTAACAATTTTAATGGCCAGTGGTGTAATTTAGAGAAAAAAAATTCAAATGAATCTGCTGTACAACACCTGTTGAAAACACGGAAGGCGTACAGGAAGAAGATGGCTGTCTTCCCGTCAAGCGTCCATCGCCTCCTGCATTAGCCACAAAAGTTAAGAGTTGTGCGTGGGAAAGAAATTTCATCACGAATATTTGCTAAGCACTGAGAGGCAAAATAGCCTGGCCGGTTTCTATCTGCCGTAATTTCTGTCATTGTCCTTGGTTAAAACCCAAGGATCCACAGGTCTCCTCTGGAATGAGGGCATGTCATACTGTCGATGGAGATGCGTTTACTGACGATGTTATTAAGTTCAACGGCCTCCTCAGTTTTTTTCTAGAAGTGTAGGCCCTTTGGCACCATGTTTTTACTCCCTCATTTCTCTCGATCAACGTCAGCAATACGACGGCTGTATATTCTAGACACATACGTCACACTCACAGCTGTGTGTTGTGTAAGTAGGCTCTTTAGGGTTTTTATGTTGGTAACGCCACGCAGCGCTCTGTATGAAAATCACTGACTGTGCTGTGTGCAGTCTGTGGCTGGTTGGACTCATTGCTGGAACATTCGCCTTTGTCGTGTTGGGCTGTTGGCTGTGAACAGCGCGCGTTGTGCAGTTGGAGGTGAGCCGCCAGCAGTGGTGGATGTGGGGAGAGAGATGCCACAGTTTTGAGAGCGGAAGATCTGGACGTGTGTCCGTCAGAAAAAAATTTGTAAGACTGGATGCCATATATATATATATATATATATATATATATATATATATATATATATATATATATAAAATCTTCTGAACACTATTAAGGTAAGAACATTGTTTGTTCTCTATCAAAATCTTTCACTTGCTAACTATGCCTTCAGTAGTTAAAATCTTTTATTTTGCTGGCAGTATTTGCGCTCGCTGTATTGCAATAGTTCGAGCAACGAAGGTTTTCTGAGAGGTAAGTGATTCATGAAAGGTAGAGGTTATTGTTAGTCAGGGCCATTCTCTTGTAGGGACTATTGAAGGTCAGATTGCGGTGCATTAAAATATTGTCTGTCGGTTTAGTGATGATCGTAATAAGTAAAGAGAAAACTGTCTGAGTACGTTGAGTTTTGCTCAGCTTTTGTAAATCAAATAATGTAAGAGGTTTCCCAGCATTGTCATTTTGTAATTTTTCAAAGGGGACGTTTCAGTTGGACAGCGCACACACAGTTCTCGAAAGAACAGCGTCATGGTCTGCAAAGATGAATTTTCAAAGAAATTATCTGAGCCTACACCCAGCGTGAACCTCAGCACATTATTTTTCTTTAATAGCACTGAAATTTAAATCTGTGTGATCTCGCACACGCATGCTGTGCTTAAATCTCTCTCAGACTGGCCCTCCGCACTCATCCCGACCGTGCTTCCACAAACACACACCAATCCATTGGCCAGTAGAACTGCACTCTGTTTATTGCTCTTACAGATAGGCGAAGCTGTGTCTCAGGTTGAACCTCTGCCAACGAACGTAGTTGGATGGAGGCGAAGTAACGCCCCAGATAAGTGGTCGCCGAACTTGTCTCTGAGACGACGTCCACTGGCCGAAGTTCGTTTTTATGAGCTACTTAGAGGACTAGTTTAATCCATTAGAAGCATCAAGTTCGGAGTGCCGAGGGAGGGAGGGAAGTTTGGGGGGGGGGGGGGGGGGGATGGAAGGAGAGCACTTGCTGCTGAGACTTGACCGATCAACTTCAGCAGTTCCTCCTGAGCCGGATGAACGTGCTACCTCAGCACGGCGCTTCTTACAGCAATGGTCTGTCGTTCAAGTCCTACGGCTAATGCACTGATCAATTAACACGGCAAGTAGCAAGCAGGTCCTACGACCTAGATTCCACTCGTTTCGGCGCCTCAGTCAACCAACATGAAATGAATGAAATTTAGTCAGTGTAACATCTATTTCTGTTTGAAAAGCCCATTTAGTGCCGTTTGTGACATAGTTATAAAGCACCAAACGTTTTAAACAGATAATTTAAACAAGTCATACTTACTGAATGATACAGGTGATCATTGGTCCTTTCACATTCTCAGATTTCAGTTGATTGGTTACAACGTAACGTGTTGTATCGTATCCAACTAATCGAGATCTGAAGATAGCCGAGAACAGTTACGGCCACCTCTATCACTCTGAAGTTGTATCTGATATAAATAAATAATTTTATCTCATTAAGATTAGATTAGATTAGATTAATACTAGTTCCATGGATCATGAATACGATATTTCGTAATGATGTGGAACGAGTTGTTGTATCTTCAAGGCAATATGTCTGATAAAACTGCTGCTTGATCTATATGCACAATAGAATCGACACAGCCTAGAAATAACGTTTCAGCACTTTAATGATGCAAATACATATAACTAAAAAATAATTCATAGGATTGTAGAAAGTCTCGCTACCATTACATTATTCAGCAGTTAAGGACGGCGTCTAGGTATACGGAGAGGGTGGGACGGAAATTGTTGTACTGCCACCAACTAATTACTTCCTTGTGCCTACTGTTAATCTACAGACTTCACATTTCCTGGCCGGCCGGGATGGCCGAACGGTTCTAGGCGCTACAGTCTGGAACCGCGCGACCGCTACGGTCGCAGGTACGAATCCTGCCTCGGGCATGGACGTGTGTGATGTCCTTAGGTTAGTTAGGTTTAAGTCGTTCTAAGTTCTAGGGAACTGATGACCTCAGAAGTTTAGTGCTCAGAGCCATTTTTTGCACATTTCCTGCTTTCCCCTGACAAATACACTAATGAAAGAAAAACCACAACACCGAGAAGGAGTTGTGCAACATAAACGAAAGTTGACAGGAGTCTTTCTCCACTTCAAAGATGATGTGTATTCAATTTTCGCGCCAGTTGCATAACAATGGCGTTAATGGAGACACTACAAGGAACATTAGTTACCTTTGAGATTCGAAGTGGTGAGTTGACGTTAGTCAAAACTGCCTTTAAGGCATCAAGGAAGCCATTATCAACAACTCACTGAGTTTGCACAACACCCGCCATGTTAGCTGAGGGCGCTAATGCACTGCTTCGTGGACTCGGGTAGGCGCGCCGGCCCCGGATCGAATCCGCCCGGCGGCTTAACGACGAGGGCCGGTATGCCGGCCAGCCTGGATGTGGTTTTAGGCGGTTTTCCACATCCCGCTAGGTGAATCCCGGGCTGGTCCACGTTCCGCCTCCGTTAGACGACTCGCACACATTTTAACACGTTAGCACTATTTCATGGATTAAAAAATGGTTCAAATGGCTCTGAGCACTATGGGACTCAACTGCTGAGGTCATTAGTCCCCTAGAACTTAGAACTAGTTAAACCTAACTAACCTAAGGACATCACAAACATCCATGCCTGAGGCAGGATTCGAACCTGCGACCGTAGCGGTCTTACGGTTCCAGACTGCAGCGCCTTTAACCGCACGGCCACTTCGGCCGGCCATGGATTACACTATACACACCGAGCGAGGTGGCGCAGTGGTTAGCACACTGGACTCGTATTCGGGAGGACGACGGTTCAATCCCGTCTCCGGCTATCCTGATTTAGGTTTTCCGCGATTTCCCTAAATCGTTTCAGGCAAATGCCGGGATGGTTCCTTTGAAAGGGCACGGCCGATTTCCTTCCCAATCCTTCCCTAACCCGAGCTTGCGCTCCGTCTCTAATGACCTCGTTGTCGACGGGACGTTAAACACTACCCACCACCACCACCACACTATACACAGACAGCTGCGGTACATTACTTACGTGCCCGGGGGTTTGGGGTGGCGGTAGGAAGGATATCCGGCCGCCCTCTGCAACTAACACCGCCAAATCCGCAATAAGACTATGAAACGTCCCCTTAGAAAAATTAATGAATGACTGTGCTGTAAAACCTCGTACGTTATTTGATTTTCAAACAGCTGAGCAGAACTGAACGTACCCAGACATTTCGCTCTTTACCTATTCTGATCAACACTAAACTGATACACAATATTTTTAGCACAACGCAAGCTGACTTTCAATAATCCCCACAAAATTATGTCCCTGACTAACATTAACCTATATAATGGCCACGACATCTTGGTAGATGATTGTTGCAGTGTGTGTGTGTTTATGGGTTGCATTTTTTCGTATGACTTGTCAAGCCAATGGCAGCACGGCATCTGCTCCAGCAATTGTCACAAGTGTATCTGGCTGCTGAGGCAGGAGCAGTGGTAGCATTGCGAAGCTTTTTCTGCCTTAATCTGTCTGACAAGCCTTCATCATGCTTCGACATTCCAGATGATATATCATCACGCCACTCTGGTCTCATGCTAGCCCGTGCCTCCCATCTGTTTGTGTCGATTCCAAAGCTCTCCATATCTCGTTTACAGGAGTCCTTGAACCTCAATACACGACGTCCTACAGGTCTTGTGGCTGTAGAGATCTCTCCAAGCATCATCTCACGTGGTAATCTGTCAGGATCCATACGGTGGACGTGTCCCAGCCAGTGGAGTTACCTATACCTTTCACAAATCACTTACCTCACAAAAAATCTTCATTACTCGAACTACTGCAATACAGCGAGCGCCACTACTGCCAGCTAAATAAAAGATTCAAACTACTGAAGGCACTAACTACTGATAGGAATAGTTAGCAAATGAAAGATTTTGATAGAGAACGAACAATGTATTTACCTTAATAGTGTTCAAAAGTCATAATATACACTCCTGGAAATGGAAAAAAGAACACATTGACACCGGTGTGTCAGACCCACCATACTTGCTCCGGACACTGCGGGAGGGCTGTACAAGCAATGATCACACGCACGGCACAGCGGACACACCAGGAACCGCGATGTTGGCCGTCGAATGGCGCTAGCTGCGCAGCATTTGTCCACCGCCGCCGTCAGTGTCAGCCAGTTTGCCGTGGCATACGGAGCTCCATCGCAGTCTTTAACACTGGTAGCATGCCGCGACAGCGTGGACGTGAACCGTATGTGCAGTTGACGGACTTTGAGCGAGGGCGTATAGTGGGCATGCGGGAGGCCAGGTGGACGTACTGCCGAATTGCTCAACACGTGGGGCGTGAGGTCTCCACAGTACATCGATGTTGTCGCCAGTGGTCGGCGGAAGGTGCACGTGCCCGTCGACCTGGGACCGGACCGCAGCGACGCACGGATGCACGCCAAGACCGTAGGATCCTACGCAGTGCCGTAGGGGACCGCACCGCCACTTCCCAGCAAATTAGGGACACTGTTGCTCCTGGGGTATCGGCGAGGACCATTCGCAACCGTCTCCATGAAGCTGGGCTACGGTCCCGCACACCGTTAGGCCGTCTTCCGCTCACTCCCCAACATCGTGCAGCCCGCCTCCAGTGGTGTCGCGACAGGCGTGAATGGAGGGACGAATGGAGACGTGTCGTCTTCAGCGATGAGAGTCGCTTCTGCCTTGGTGCCAATGATGGTCGTATGCGTGTTTGGCGCCGTGCAGGTGAGCGCCACAATCAGGACTGCATACGACCGAGGCACACAGGGCCAACACCCGGCATCATGGTGTGGGGAGCGATCTCCTACACTGGCCGTACACCACTTGTGATCGTCGAGGGGACACTGAATAGTGCACGGTACATCCAAACCGTCATCGAACCCATCGTTCTACCATTCCTAGACCGGCAAGGGAACTTGCTGTTCCAACAGGACAATGCACGTCTGCATGTATCCCGTGCCACCCAACGTGCTCTAGAAGGTGTACGTCAACTACCCTGGCCAGCAAGATCTCCGGATCTGTCCCCCATTGAGCATGTTTGGGACTGGATGAAGCGTCGTCTCACGCGGTCTGCACGTCCAGCACGAACGCTGGTCGAACTGAGGCGCCAGGTGGAAATGGCATGGCAAGCCGTTCCACAGGACTACATCCAGAATCTCTACGATCGTCTCCATGGGGAATAGCAGCCTGCATTGCTGCGAAAGGTGGATATACACTGTACTAGTGCCGACATTGTGCATGCTCTGTTGCCTGTGTCTATGTGTCTGTGGTTCTGTCAGTGTGATCATGTGATGTATCTGACCCCAGGAATGTGTCAATAAAGTTTCCCCTTCCTGGGACAATGAATTCACGGTGTTCTTATTTCAGTTTCCAGGAGTGTATACAGCAGTTCATGACATCCAGTCTTACAAATTTCCGTTTTCTGACGGACACACGTCCAGATCATCCGCTCTCAAAGCTCCGCCATCTCTCTCCCCACATCCACCACTGCTGGCGGCTCACCTCCAACTGCGCTGTTCACATCCAACTGCCCAACACTACAATAGCGAATATTACAACAATGCCTACCACCCAGAGACTGCACACAGCACAGCCAGTGATTTTCGTACAGAGCGCTACGTGGCGTTACCAGTAAAGAAACCTAAACAGCCTACTTACAACACGGCCAACCCCGCGTTGAAGCTGGACATACACTTCAAGAAAGAAAGAATGAAATGGTACAGTACCGCCCCACATTGAAAATAGGTACAACATACTTCATTATTTTTGTCAGAACAACACATTTTTTTGTAAAATAACTCAATTTCAATTAATAGCCAGATACCAGTGTGGGAAAGAATGACAGTTTATTTATTTAATTGATCACATGTGCACTCCCTCAAAATAAATCCCTACATCCAGTTTGGTGAGATCTGTGAAATGAATGAATGTATGGTCGTCTGCTAACCGCAGATAGTGAATGTGAATATATGATCATCTTTGAGACGATCTTTTGGCCACCTTTGGTGGGATCAAAGAGATGAAGTTTACCTGGGCTTTGAGCACCTGAAATGTGGCTGACCAATACGGCAGCAAGGTGCTCCCCCACTTCGACAGAGGTGCTAGAGGACCTGAAGAACGGCCATGTTTCAGCACTCTGCCACTGTATCTTGTGTTGTTAAGACCTGTCTTAGGTGTGCACCGTAAAGACAAAAGAGTGGAGACATGGTATGCATGTGGGATATTTAAGAGTAGTTTGAAATAATAATTTCTCTATTTCAGGAACTTTTGTGGGGAGAATTAAATGTCAGGCAGGTAATATTAATGGGATCGTAGTAATCTTCGGAAGTGACCAACGGTCACAATGAAACCACGTGTAGCAATAAGTTGAAATACTTCCGTGTGCTTAAGTTAAGCTGAATTACTAGCGTGTGTACTATAAGTTGAAATATTCAAGAAATGGTGTGTGCAGGACTTGAAATTAGAGACGAGTACTTCCACGTGGTGAGTACTGTGTGAGTCTCAATCTGTGTATGAGACAAAGGATAAAGAGAAGTACTCGTCCATGGTATCAGTTGAGGACTCGTGTGTGTGATGAACATGTTCTTAATATTACTTTGCGTGATATGATTCCGTGTGACGCTTGATTCAAACTCTGAGAGAGAAGCAAGGTGAGTCAGCCGTCTATCCAGCAACGCCACTTGGCTTGCATTGCGCAGGAAGACGTGCATATATCTCCAGAGTTCATAGTAGGAAAGTAGAATTACAAAGTGGGGCAGTGTCGTGTGAAACTGGGATAAATACTAATTGAAGTGGGAAGCTGAAAGTGATAGTGTTGTGACTATTTATTGTGTTGTATTCCATGTTGTAGTGTGGTGTATGTCATGTAATTTAAGTATGTGTGATTTGCATGGGAGAGTAGCTAGGTAGTTGCAGAGATAGTGGGTTATGCGTGTTCCTTTTGTACCGCTCGGTCTGGAGGAAAGTTTCGTGATGATGGTTGTGAGAGTCGAAGTGTGAGATATAATAAAAGATCCACCGTCCTATCCAGAAAGTGCACTGTAGCGTTAAATAATTACGAGACCATAAGGTAGAGAATCACCAATGTAAAGCCATGCCCATTGGGCGGAATTTCTCATGTGTTATTGTTGTAGGTTATAGAATTTGTGGGTTTAGGTTATAGAATTTATCGGAATAAATAAGATGGTGAAAAGAAAAAAAGATTGGTGGCCTTTTCCTCCGAATTGTATGTTGTCATGATATCCAGAATTTATAATGTGTACGCCATTCATATTCAGTGCGATGGCCACGTGTTGATAAAAGCCGTTAAAAAAAAGAAAAAAGAAAATGTGGTATTGCCAGTGCGTAGTGAACAGTCAGAGTTCTGTAAATTACTGATAGTCAGATGTGCGTTTCCGTTGCGTATTATTCATACAGGAGGATAATTTGTGACTTAATTGTGAGTACAAGAGTTCATGTTACTCGATAAATAAGAATGAATCCACTCGCTTGGCAGACCACTCATCTTGCAGGCCTGACTGCTTGATGCCACAGTATGAGCAAGGCATGTGGGCGCCTCTCAAGAAAACTGAGTTTGAACGAGGTCGCCTAATAGGACTATGGGAAATTGGACATTGATTGCTGGCAGCGGTGTTCACGAGAATGTACATTCACTCGCAAGAAGACCGACCTCGAGACGGCAACCTGGCACTACCGAGAGGGAAGAGCATCGCTTTAGGGATACGGCTCTGGCGCATCGTACTTTATCTGCGGCATCAATTTGAGGAGAACTTGGTACCATAGTGACACGACGTAATGTTTGGCTCGGAGCTGTTCTTGAACTAACATATTCCTGACGCACTGTACCGTGCATTCTACTGGCCCCATATCACCGCATTTATGATTTCAGTGATGTCATGCGAGAGCTCATTGAAGGGCAGGGCAGAGGTATGTTGTGTTTGATAATGAAACCCGGTTCTGCTTCGGTGCCAGTGATGGCCGTGTGTTGATTAGAAGGAGCCATTTGAAGGCCTGCAACCAACATGTCTGTGCAGCTAGACACACTGAACCTACACGTGGAATATTACGGTCCGGGGGGGGAGGGGGGGGGGAGAACTATCGCGGTTATCCCACACAAGCTCACAGCAAATGTGTACGTCAACTAGTAAATCGACCTCTAGTACTGCTATTCATAAACAGTATGCCAGCATAACGCTCGCCCACATACCGCTGTTGTAACTCAACAAGCTCTACAGAGTGTCAACGCGTTGCTGTGGCGTGCTCGACCACCAGATCTGCCTCCAATCGGGCACGTATGGCACGTTATGGGACGGCAACTCCAGTGTCCTCCACAACCAACATTAAACGTCCCTGTATTGACGGATCAACTGAACAGGTATGGAACTCCACTCCAAAAACTATCCGGCACTTTTGAATGCTTGCATTCAACATTTCTGCGGTTACAACGCTTATTAATGTACCAGCAATCCACATTTGCAATTCCTTATCTCGCGCATACATTAACCCTGATGTTGCAATATTGATCACTTACATATGATACCTCGACATGTATATTCCCGAAGGGTCCGATGATTTTGGCAGTCAGTGATTACTGCCGATGATGCACTTGACAGGTAACCTTTCGGTCACATTAATATGGCGCGAAAAAAGGAAATGTTTCGCTTCGGAATCTAAACACATATCCTGGGTTTATTGAGATCAGTTGCCTTAACCGAGCATCCATTTCAACGTCGCTGTTGTTTCCTCACATTCAAAATCTACTCACAGTCTGAAGAGATTTTCCGATTGCCTAACTGATTTATTTCATAACATAGCCTGTTACACAAATAAAGCCGTACGATTTGTTTGTTGTTATTTTTCTTACTGTTCGTTTGATACTTTGTTGAAAGTTTGGGTATGACTTGCAGATCATAAGCCACAGTAGAATAAACTTGGAGGCATATGTTTGCTGTGTAAGCGCTTAACTACCAGAGTGCTATTGCATTTAAGATAATTCCATCACAGCTGCGTTTGGTACAGTAAAACTCGGGGCATATTTCACCCCCTCCAACCAGTCAGTGGATCCCAACCACATACAACAGGAGAATGAGCGAGTGAAAAGTATACTTTCTTTATTTTCGCAAAGTTATGATCTGTCCGTTCCTTCATTGACGCCTCTGTTCACTGTAATAAGTTTAGTGCCTGTGTTTTGCGACCGCACCGCTAAACCATGCGATCAGTAGACGAAAGGACGTCCATCTCCATGTATTTCCTACAAAAGTAGGAAATAATCATACAAATGTTCGACAATCGTTCGATCCCTTAAGGAACGTTCCGATGCCTTACAGTTCGGAAAACTTTCATTGACCTTGTTATTGAAGTCGCAAGCTATATTTGCTGGATTCATATTGCCCACGGAATACATCTCACGTATTTAATGCACTCTCGTCCAAAGTAGCGAACAGTCAACTGCCAGCCAGGGAGCCTCGTTAGCAGGAATACTCTCTCTTCTGTGCGCTGTGGTCGACTGACGTCGCGTGTTTGGATGTTTGTTTAGGTGTAGCGTCCCCATACTACGGCGCAGTTATCTCGCGTCGGACGGACGGACGGACGGACGGACAGACAGATAATAATTGTCTGAAAATAAAAAAAAGTAAACTTTTCACTTGAGGGAAGACTTGAACCAAGGACCTCTCGATCCTCAGCTGCTCCACGGGACCACAGCGGTCCTGAGCTCAAACCATCCTTGATGTTGCCCATATTGCGCATGAACTACTCAGTTTGTATATTTTGCTTATTGTTTTTCGTAGTTCCACACAACTTTTTCTTGTTTTCTCGATTGATCAGTGTTCAGTTTTTCAAGGCCTATGTACTGTGCCAACTTATAACTATATCTGAGGGGGGCGCGATGGGGAGGTTACCTTGTGATAGGCCAAGTGGTTATATGTGAGGAAATAACTTCCTTGGTCTTAGTGTAAATAACAGAGGGCTAACGCCGTACGAGAAGGCAATGAGCAGTGTTTGGAAAATATCCAACAATAAAGGAACAAATCTGCTGTAAGAGCTGAAATGAAGAAGTCGGAACAGGAGAAGTAGTTGTGGATGGCCGCATGCAGCCGGTCGTAAGCCGAAAATCAGTCGTAGTTTCAATACAAAACGGAAAGAAAAACCTGAAAGTCGGAGACTATAAAACAAAGCACGCAGAAGTAGACTCCACAGAGACTACGTAACTCCTGAAAAATTTAACTGTGTCACCATGTGGCGTCTCTACCACATTTTTCGCCCGCATTACACTTTCAACTTACTTCTCCTTGCTATCAGTCGGACAAGAACACTCAGTAGCATCAAGATAGGTAGCGGGTTACGAGCACTGAGTTGCGCGGCAGGTGGTTTCAGAGCGTGGGAACGCGCCTTCTAGCGGTGATTGTCATGCTGGAGAACCTTATAGACAGCCGGAAATTCAAACGGAGTGTGGAACGGAGTAGTAAAATGTTGTTCGTTAATATTTATTATATGAACACTGCTATGCTCCTCCAGCCATAATTTCAACATACGTTGGACTGATAGGTTAATAATAAGTTCGTAGCGTCATTAACTAAAGCGAAAATGTAAATAAGAGCATCATTTTAACTTAGTCGTTGTTGGTGGGGGACGATGGACCAATCAGAAGTGTACACTGAGTAAGCAGGGGCCAAACTGTTACTGTAACTCACTACGAGTCTTCTACCAGGTAAGAGCGAGGCAAAATGCTTCGGGACGATGAAGTAGAATACGATGCCGATAATTATTTGTCGCGGTTGACAATGCCGCGAAAAGAAATTGTGTTTAATAACTAACTAAAAGTTTTGCATCAGAAGTGAACAAACGCAACACGCTTTGGATGGAATAGTGTACCGAATTACCGAAAATCATTTGTCATGTTAAACAATGCCTTGGTGAACGGTCTATATGTAGAATAAGCCATCGCGACAAGATCTAGGAGACACCATTAGATGATGCGAGGTAAGCAAACCATGGTCTATGGTGCTAGGAAAGAAAAGACATACCTTCATAACCTGGCATTTCTGCAAGGCCGGTACGGTATTTTACGAAACCTACCGCGTAGCCGATAGGTACGTGAACATTATAATAGTAATCGATCGTTGCCATTCTTCTATTTACTTTAAACGTTACAAGTGGTCCACATATTGTGTGTGAAAAATGGATCGCTACAGCTATAGGTAACTCATGACAGTATCATCAAAGTCAGATCTTGGTCACCTGGCATCTTCGAAGCCTACCTCGCTGTCGATTTGTGCACATTACTCTATGACATCTAAATTAGTATATAATAATTATATAGAATAAATATGAAAATTGAATTTACTGTAAGTGTTGGCTGTATTTGTGGAACACCCAACTTCCCATATATGATACATGGTAGTGCTAAATCACACACAGAACACACGTAGAAGTAAGGAATGGACACTAGCTAAGATGATCATATTCATAATTTAGTCATACACACCAAGTTTCAGTAACAGATTTAGGAATTGTTCATGATGTATGCTTACAAATCCTTGTTGCATAACTTGTTGATAGGAACCTTAGACTTTCCTACCGTCAAGAAAATTAGCTCTGAGGTAAAATAAGTTTGCAAGCTACAAGTATCTATTGGAAACTAGCTACTGCAAGATACATCCAGCAAACCGTAGTGTATCGATTTGGACTTGAGCACCTCAGCATGCAATGTGCGGCACTTTTACCTCCCCACCTCGCCGAGAACGTGAGCCACAATTCGGGCGCTCACAGTTTGGAGGCCTCATTTCCAGCCGGACAATTTACTGAAACCATTAATTCGGTCTGGCCACGCGCCATGAACTCCACGGGCAGCGAACCCGGCCGAGAGATTTGTGGCCGCGATTACTGCTCACCAGCTGCGAAATCCTATTACATTTCTGAAATTGCAACGACAATTGCCTACGGGAACTCCTTGGTAACTCTATTGAACCACTGCTTCTTAGCAGGAGGAGAACCGCCTTTAATCATTGCTAAATAAAGGAACGTCACAGTAGGAAGCTTTTGTGACATTCGAATTACTGGCGGAGATAATAAAGTGGCCATGATCCGGTATCACACAGCCCAGAATTCCAGTCAATTTACCGTTTCTGCCTTAGTGATTTATTAATATTATCACTGGAGATTTCTGCATTTATATCTTTACTCAGGGAATCACTGTGAAGATCGTGTCAGAGAGGCTACGTAACAAAAACACGCCGATTGACAAAAATAGGTGAAGCACACAGCAAACTTCGTCGGCTGTCGCTGTAACTTGGTACACGAACACATACTGACAAATATGTAAATGACTGGACTTGCAGTTCTCTGTGACAGTTAGAGCGGAAACTTTAATGAAGTACTGTAGTTCGTGTTTAGTGTTTTACCAGGCCTGGTAGGATGTGAGAGGGACATGAACAGTGTCAGAAGTTGAGTGATGAGATATCGGACACTAGTGTGAAACAGAGTTACAAGTACGTGACAGACTTTGCAAGTGCTCATTGTGGGTCGCCATTTGGCCGACGTAAGCAATAACCAAAGACAGCTCGCATTGACGAGTAAATAGACAAGGATTACTTTCTTTGCAAACGAGGTAAGAACTTTTATTAAATAAGATGTTTTAAATGTCATCGTTAGATTAAAGGTAAATGACTAACGATGTGCATCAAAATGTGCCAGTAACACAGATGAAAGTTAAAGGCCAGTAAACCGTGTATCGAAATATTCCAGTAAAGCAGTAAGTTAAAACTAATTAAGTAGACTGCATCAGATGCTTACACATAGAGTGTTAATTACAGCATGTGTTACTTTGTTGCAACAATAAATGAAGTAATACGTAAATTTGCAAAACGTATGCGATAAACTGTGTTATCTGTGACATAACACGAGAGAAATACATATTAGTCTCTATTCGCCAATAGCATCAGTGGTTTTTCCGTTACAATTTTAAGAAATGTGAAATAAAGTATAAAAGGAAATGCACTACTGGTTTCCAGGTATGCCTGGACAATGGCAAATACAGGGTGACAATTATTGAACTATATGAAATAAAATCGTCATAATTTCTGAACGTTTTGCGTTAGGACGTTCAAATTGCACTGTTGGCCGCAGGGCATGACGGGAATCAGTATGCGCTGTATCGTTTGATTTTCATTTTGCTGGATTCATCAATAAGCAAAACTGGCGCATTTGGGGGACTGAGAATCCGCAATTCCCGATCGAGAAGTGTGCAATGTCCAGTCACGAAATAATCGGTGCGATATTCGTTGGCCGGCCGCAGTAGCCGAGCGGTTCTAGGCGCTTCAGTCCGGAACCGCGCAACTGCCACGGCCGCAGGTTCGAATCCTGACTCGGGCATGGATGTGTGTCATGTCCTTAGGTTAGTTAGGTTTAAGTAGTTCTATGTTCTAGGGGACTGACGACCTCAGATGTTAAGTCCCATTACGCTCAGAGCCATTTAAACCATTTGATATTCGTTGATGGCACCGTGACTACGAAAGGTACATGAAGATTTTGGAACATGATTTCATCCCCGTTATCCAAAGTAACCCTGATTTCTACAAGATGTGTTTCATGGAAAACGGAGCTCGACCCCCATAAAAGCGGGAGAGTGTTTGATATCCTGGAGGAGCACTTTGGGGACCGCACTCTGCTTCTGGGGTACCCAGAGGCCACTGGTATGGGCTTCGATTGCCCGCCACACTCTCCGGATCTGAACATATGCGACTCCTTTTTGTAGAGCCATATTAAAGACAAAGTGTACAACAATAACGCCAAAACTATTTCTCAACTAAAAACGGCCACTTAGGTCATCGACAACGTAGATGTTCAGACACTTCAGGGGGTCATGCAGGATTTCGCTATTCGTCTGCCGCCCATCCTCGCCAGTGATGGCAGGCATATCGAACATGTTATAACCGAATATCTGTAGTGACCTTTACACGTTGAATAAAGTGTGTACACGCCGTAGTTTGAAACTAATTTATGTTTCTTTTCATATAGTTCAATAATTGATACCATTTAAATATGAAGTGTTAAAATATATCCAGAGTGAGATTTTCACTCTGCAGCGGAGTGTGCGCTGATATGAAACTTCCTGGCAGATTAAAACTGTGTGCCCGACCGAGACTCGAACTCGGGACCTTTGCCTTTCGCGGGCAAGTGCTCTACCATCTGAGCTACCGAAGCACGACTCACGCCCGGTACTCACAGCTTTACTTCTGCCAGTACCTCGTCTCCTACCTTCCAAACTTTACAGAAGCTCTCCTGCGAACCTTGCAGAACTAGCACTCCTGAAAGAAAGGATATTGCGGAGACATGGCTTAGCCACAGCCTGGGGGATGTTTCCAGAATGAGATTTTCACTCTGCAGCGGAGTGTGCGCTGATATGAAACTTCCTGGCAGATTAAAACTGTGTGCCCGACTGAGACTCGAACGCGGGACCTTTGCCTTTCGCGAAAGGCAAAGGTCCCGAGTTCGAGCCTCGGTCGGGCACACAGTTTTAATCTGCCAGGAAGTTTGTTAAAATATATGTCTCTATTTTTTTTTACATCGTGAATAAGTCACTGTGATACAAAGTTACAGTTTTTAACGAAAATCTTGAGGTCAATGGGTAATTTATTCACAGGATTTCGTTTAATCTCAATAATTCCTGCGTCTTTGAAGAAGGCTGACATCGTGAATGTATCCAAAGGAAATCGTCGGGCACAAACGTATCGTCGTACACATACGTACCATCGGCGGTTATGTAAATTTTAAGAGTTGCAGTTCTCTGTGACAGGTAGAAAAGCCATCATAAAGCCTCACTGTGTTTCATGTTTAGCGTTGTTATCAAGTCTGGTAGGGTGTATGAGGCACGAACAGCGTCAGATATTGAGCAATCACTGAGAACACACAGGTGCAGCGTTCTCGTTCGACACAGCGTCATTGGCACCTGACCATGCTTGGAAGGGAGCACATTGTAGGTATCCATTTGGCTGGCTGGTAGAATCGTGCATTATAGAGATTTGTGGGACGTTCGGATCGGACAGCGACTAGATGCTGGATTGCATGGGAACAGGAGGACAAGCAATCGTATCGTCAAGGTTTCGGTCGACCCTCTCTAACCAGGGCAAGTGAGCATCACAATACAGTACACCATGCACATCGTGACCCCTTGACACCTACGTCTGCTATCCGAGAGCAAGTAAAGATGGACCCCCTGCAACATTCTGTGTGCCAGCCGCTGTGGCCGATCGGTTCTAGGTGCTTCAGTCGGGAACCGCGCTGCTGCTGCGGTCGGAGGTCCGAATCCTGCCTCGGGCATGGATGTGTGTGATGTCCTTACTTCAGTTGGGTTTAGGTATTTCTAAGTCTAGGGGACTGATGACCTCAGATGTTAAGTCCCATAGTGCTTAGAGCCATTTGAACCAACATTCTGTGTCATCCATCACCACAGGCTACTGTTAACACCATACAACAAACGACTGCGTTTGGTGTGATGTCGAAGGATTTCACATTTTGTTGAGCCATGACTCGTGGCTCTGCACTACTTCGGATGAACATAGTTGGCGAGTAAGACAGTGACCTTGGGAGCGGACTCCCTCCTCTAATGTTTCGCAGAGGCACAACGGCTTACTCTTGGCGTCATAGTTTAGGGAGCCACCAGGTATGGCTTCAGGTCATGGCTCGTACTGAGTGAGGTATCTATGATGTCACAACCGTCCGTCCCGGACATGCTGCTTCCTCATGTGTTACCTCTCATTCCGACAGCATCGAGGTGCCATTTTTCAACGGGACAATGCGCATTCACACGCGGCACCTACCTCTCTATGAATAGCGTGATACTGAGGTGTACCCGCTGCCAGCAAGAACCTCTTATCTGGCCCACATTGCACATGTGTGGGACCATGTCGGACGTCAGCTTGCCGGGCGGTGTGGCCGAGCGGTTCTGGGCGCTTCAATCTGGAACCGCGCGATCGCTACGGTCGCAGGTTCGAATCCTACCTCGGGCATGGATGTGTGTAATGTCCTTAGGTTAGTTAGGTTTAAGTATTTCTAAGTTCTAGGGGACTGATGACCTCAGATGTTAAGTCCCATAGTGCTTAGAGCCATTTGAACCATTTTTTGACGTCAGCTTCCACGAAGTGCCAGTATATAGGATATCAAGGACCAGTTACAATAATTGCGGGCCATTTCGTCTTAGGAGAGGCTATAACTGGTTCATCATGACGTTCCCAAACTAGTCAGTACATCCATCCACGACAGAGGGAGTGCAACGTCATACTGACAATTAGGCTCACACTGCCAATTTCTTTTTAAATTTGACTCGAGACTTTAAGCTGGAGTAATATCACATACCCTCTCAAATAAGGAAGTTTCGTCTCGTTTCCTCTTCCATTTCTGGGGACTTCTCTTTTTTCTATCAGGCAGTGTAGAAACAGACGTTCTCATCTTCTAGTTGACGTATTGGTTCAAATGGCTCTGAGCACCATGGGACTTAACATCTGAGGTCATCAGTCCCCTGGACTTAGAACTACTTAAGCCTAACTAACCTAAGGACATCACACACATCCATCCCCGAGGCTGGATTCGAACATGCGACCGTAGCAGTACCGGACTGTAAGCGCCTAGAACCACTCTGCCACAACGTATTAACGGTGATGCTCGTCAGTCATGACAGTGAAACAAGAATTTATGGCTAACGTAACGGCTTAAAATGGACCATGAAACTTCAGATGTATGCATCTCTTTTCCTTTATTGCTGCTAGTCTGGAGTAACTTGCGTCGTGAGGCGTTCTACTGTGCTGAAACCGTTCGAGTAAACTAAATTCAGGTATCTTGGTGATGGGTATCACCGAAACGTTTTCCACCGAGAGAAACGAACCCACACGGTGAGTTAATGGGAAGAGACAATGGAGGAAACGGAAGACGGCTTGCTAGCGCCAGCAGATAGCGTGACTGCAGTTGAAAACTTGGGGGCGCGCGCTCACGCTAGCCAACGCGGATGCCGCCACAGATAGGGCGTGAGAAACGCCGCTCAGATCCGACCGGCACGCGACAGCTGCGTTAGCGGAGCCGTCAGTCGTCACGGCTAATGGAGGGCATCCGGGGTGCACTCCTGGAAACAGTCTGCCGCCCTTTGTTTTGACTTTCCCAATACTGACTACTGGACACAATCAACGACACGAACAGTAGTGTATTAAGGAAAGACGAGCGGAGTTTGAACAAAAATTGAAGGAACAGGGTGATATGACCGGGCCTTTCGATTATTTTTGTTTTTATTTCATTCTTCCGGCTGTTACTGGGCAGAGACAAAACTTTCCGTCCTTTGGATCCGTCGACATGCAAAAGATTATAAACACACATCTGCATATACAGGGTGACCAAAAAGTCAGTATAAATTTGAAAAGTTAATAAACCACGGAATAATGTAGATAGAGAGGTAAAATTTGACACACATTCTTGGAATGACATGGGGTTTTATTAGAATCAAAAAAAAAAAAAATCACAAAATGTCCGGCAGATGGCGCTGGACAGCAAAACTGCTACCATGACGGATGAGAGGTACGCCGATATGTTACAGAATGGCATCATCTCGAGCCTGGCTGATAAACACCTGCTGGAACGCACGATGTTTATGCAGTATGGCGCTCCACCCCATATTGCTAGACGCGTGAAAGATCTCTTTCGCGCGTCATTTGGTGATGATCGTGTGCTCAGCCGCCACTTTCGTCATGCTTGGCCTCCCAGGTCCCCAGACCTCAGTCCGTGCGATTATTGGCTTTGGGGTTACCTGAAGTGGCAAGTGCATCGTGATTGACCCACATCTCTAGGGATGCTGAAAGACAACATCCGACGCCAATGCCTCAGCATAACTCCGGACATGCTTTACAGTGCTGTTCACAACATTATTCCTCGACTACAGCTATTGTTGACGAATGATGGTGGACATATTGAGCATTTCCTGTAAAGAACATCATCTTTGCTTTGTCTTACTTTGTTATGCTAATTATTGCTATTCTGATCAGATGAAGCGCCATCTGTCAGACATTTTTTGAACGTTTGTATTATTTTGGTTCTTATAAAACCCCATATCATTCCAAGCATGTGTGTCAATTTGTACCTCTCTATCTATATTATTCCGTGATTTATTCAGTTTTCAAATTTATACTGACTTTTTGATCACCCGGTATTACTATGGCAGCAGACGATTTAACATTCTGCGACGAGCTTTTTTGCGTACTGACACGCAAGTGGGATGCGAAGGTGCGCCAGTAACAAAAGTTACATACATCTAAAACGTGAGAAATCAGTTCTGCCATCGCACGACCTGTCGTTCAGAGAAACGACCTTTGTAAGTAGAAGATGTAAATTACTTTCGCACCAAGTTTTAATTGGAAGAAAAGCTACACTTTTTAATACTGAATTTTTTATAAATACATTTCTTTTTTACATTTCACCTTTTGACTACCATCGGGACCTACGTTCCCACAGTCGGTCACTAAAGAAGTGCTACATACTACTTGTTATTAGCCACTGGTAAATGGAAGCCTACTAATGGTTATCAGAAATTTTATAATCAGAGTTTCGTGTACGTTGTATTGTCGTAAAGTCTCATTGTTAACCTTCGTCTCCCCAACGTCACGTCTAATTAGTTCCCACCTGCAAACAGGCATCCCAACTACCAGATTCGCAAAGCGGGCTGCCTTCGCACCTTCCCGGCCATATCATGTGAATGATTTTCAGCCACGAATTGATGCTTGCCACATCACAACCGAAGGTTGTATTGAGCATCCTTTATTGTCAGTTACAAACGTGTATTCCTGTTCTCAGTATGTCTTGTAGTTTTCGAACAGTTGTCTTGTAAGACCCTGAAAGTACTTATGAATAAACCAGTATGTGCTACTCTCCAACACCCTCCCTCCAACCCCTCGGAAAACAAAACGGTGGAAAACATTCTTTTCATATTGTTACTTCTAAGACATAAATTACAACAACACTACATTAATGGTTTTGTAATAAAAATTGTAGTCAACGAGAACTTAAAGGCCGTTAGTATTTAACCAGCAATAGGACTAATTTTGTGAGGGATAGTCTAATGACTGTGAAGAGATACAGAATCTGTTGAAAAGTCAGTGCTGATTACATATTGAGCCACATGTACGATTCAGTACAGGCAATTACCGATTTATATCGTTACTGGCCAACTACAGATTTTTTTCCCAGCTTGTTACAGCGATAACGCATAAATTTCGTCGCCAGTTGTGGTTGCCTCAACATTAAAACATTCTTACCTTGGCTAAAAAACTTACAAAGGCGACTAAAACAGATGATAAACAAATGAAAGAAGACGGTAAACTGTGTAATAACACGAAGAATTCTTGTACTTTCATGAGGTAAATAGTAATTCAACAACAAGGAAATAAATATTTTATTGTATTTAGAGAGTGAATAGAGCAGTGAAAAATTAAATTATAGCAATTGGAGTACTTCAAGAATTTTTGAAAGATCTAATACAGCCAGCAGCAATAATTTTTCTTTATTTGTGTGCTATTGCACAATTTCGCTTTTGTGCTATTTTCTGTAAAAAAAAAAAAAAAAATATTCAGCACAGCACATAGTGAAACAGGATTCTTTGCACACGTTATATTTGAATGTAAGTAGAGACAACTATGTCGTAATATTGCACAGAGACATGAAAATGGCCTGACACCGAAATTGTAGAATAATTCACAACTAAAGAAAAGATGACAGCTGCAGGCGGTATCAAATCATTAAGTGTTCGCAGCTGTGGACTCAAGCTCAATGAAGATCATTTAAGAAGTGATTATGATTTGGTCGCCATGACAAACACGAGAAAAAATCATTGTTGTTCAACACTGTCTGTCACAGTACCTTCATAATTTTCTTACAAATAATGCAATAAATACAAACAGCAAACATTAATAGTAAACTGGCACTTGCCATTTGTGATACTCACGTAATTAAGAAGTGGACGTGGAGCTACCACCAGACTCTCTGGTATGTTTTTTAGTCACTGGTGTCTATCAAACAAACGAGTTTGCTATTGCAAATTTATAAGTAGTGGTATGCGTTTTTCTTCGTGATTCTTCGCAGATCGTGTGTTCTGCTCGTCAGATGCTGCCCAGAGGCGCAGGAGACGCAGTTCAGAGCGCCCAGTCCCAGAAGGGCCGTCGAGCACCTGGCGTCGTATCGTGTCGTATCTTTACGCTGGCGGCCAACGGAAGGTAGACGCGACGCGGCAGAGCGCTCCCTTGTCGGACGCAACCCGCTACACAGCCGGCGTGCTACTGTGGCAGAGCCGGCGCGGCCGCCCCTCCAGCGCCGAGCGGCGACGCCGGCGCCGCCCCCACCACCCCCACCACCCCCACGCTGCGCGCGGCGTCGGCAGGAGAGGCCCGGAGGAGGACGGCACCGCCGCGGGCGATCCACGACAGCCGATACGGCCGAGGCTCAACCCTGTCTCCCGGTTCACTGAAGAGGACCGCGGCGAGATATCTGTAGAGCGGTACTCGGGGTGGGGGCCTCATCTGGTGAAGGTTTGTGCTACAACGAAATCGTATTTCTGTGGTTAAAACCATCTACATCTCCCCCATTTAAGCGAAGGTTTAATTG
Organism: Schistocerca americana; assembly: GCF_021461395.2. Taxonomy (NCBI): domain Eukaryota; kingdom Metazoa; phylum Arthropoda; class Insecta; order Orthoptera; family Acrididae; genus Schistocerca; species Schistocerca americana. The sequence continues at coordinate 1,240,943,753 of NC_060119.1, read as the reverse complement.
AAACTGACACAGGAGTCTTTTAGTTTACAAATTCTGTGTTTTGATCCTTACGGCGGTAACTGAAACGTCGTTGTAAACACTATTCGTGGATGAGGCCTTAGACCTGTTCTGACTTGCCGACTACTGCCTAGAAGAAAGAGGAACAAGCTGCGCTCGTGGGAGGTGATCGCCATGTCCCGAGTCCTAAGAAAATGGTTCAAATGGCTCTTAGCACTATGGGACTTAACAGCGGAGGTCATCAATCCCCTAGACTTAGAACTACTTAAACCTAACTAACGTAAGGACATCACACACATCCATGCCGAAGGCAGGATTCGAACCCGAGACCGTAGCAGCAGCGTTGTTCCAGACTGAAGCACCTAGAACCTCTCGGCCACAGCGGTCGGCTCCCCAGTCCTTCGAGTCCTTATTACCAGTAGATGAAGCCTGAGGATGTCACTGTTCCTGGATTGAAGTATCTCCTCATTTGCGCCCAAGAGGCTGAGCGAAGTCCATTACAGACCTCCCTATCTCTAAAACCCCTGAGAGATACCGGCGGTCGCACATGGGTCTCTTTGCGCCGAAGACAACCAGTTCATAAGGAAATATATTAATGGATATAGACTGATTCATCCACGAGAAAGGTCCACAATGATTGCAGATACTTTCTTGAAAGTTATTTCCTTTACTAACAAAGTATTACTAGATTAATATTACCGTTCTGTTATAGAGGATAGCGTCAGTCCCAAGACGTAATGGCTACATTCTTTTCACATTCATTATTATAAACAGGTGATTTCCCTAATGGTTACTATCTCTTCTTCTTCTTCTTCTTCTTCTTTTTCTTGTGTCTTTGACGTTTCGCAAGGTCGGCATGGTTAACGTCAGATTTGGCATGGTTAATTTAAGCGGTGGCCAGGTGCCCTTCCTGTCGCCACCCCGAGTGCCCTGGGACAGAATTAGTGTAGCTCATCTGTCTGAGCCTAGTGTAAGCCATGAAATAGTGCGAACGTGTTTCAGATGTGTGTGAGTTGTGTAACTGAGGCGGAATAGGGGGCCAGCCAGGTATTCACCTAGCGGGTTGTGGAAAACCGCCTAAAAACCACATCCAGGCAGGTCAGCATACCGGCCCTCGTCGTTAATCCGTCGGGCGGATTCGATCTCGGGCCGGCGCGACTATCCGAATCTAGGAAGCAGCGCCTTAGCGCTCTCGCCTACCCTGGCGATTCCACAGTGTTACTAAGAGAACCATGAAGATACTGATACAATCCTATCTATTTACATGATAAGAGTTACATATAGAGTTCTATCCACAGTCTTCCTTGTAATTTTAACTGGCTACTTAGCCATATGTGGTTAGTACCAAGACATTGCTCGATGATAAGAGTTACATATAAAGTTCTATCCACATCTTGCTTGTAATTCGAACTGGCTACTTTGCCATATTGGATTAGTACCAAGACATTGCTCGTCCCTGTCAACGAGGTGGTGGGCGAACAACCACTGCGTTGAGTTATCAACATCAATATTTAACTCAAAAAACTGCATCACCAGTTAAAACGGAGCCAGCGCTCAGACAACAGTAACTACAAACATCAAAATTAGAGAACGTTGATCATAACACTGTCTTTGCATACTTTAGATGGAGGGGAGGAAACCATCACAGCGGACCTCCTGCTCCATCTTGTATCACGTTCAATGCGGCCAACAGATATCCAGGCTCCGAACAGACTAATGGTAACACAGTTTCGACCAAACCATTGACACAGTTGTTTTGCGTTGCGGTCCGCCCCGTAAGTGAGTGATCAGCGCGACTGACTGCCATTCAGTGGGCCGAGGTTTGATTCCCGACCTGGTTGGAGATTTTCTCTGCTCGGGGTCTGAGTGTTGTGTTGTCCTCTTCATCATTTCATCAACAAGTCGCCGGATGTTGCATCAACTATAAAGATATGCGACTCTGCAGTTCAACTTCCCAGGTGGAAACTACCGGCTGCCAGTGCCGTACGATCAATTCATTTTATGTTGCATTGCTTTATTTGAAATTGAATCTGTAGGTTCACAGAACGTTTGAAACATATCGGTATTGGTTAGTAAATGAATTATATTCTGTGCATTAAAGTTGTCTTCCATGTGCATGGACTACTTCATTAAAAATAGTACACAGAAACGTGATGTGTTCTGGGGAACCCAGATCATCAGCCCGCTTACAACCATCCGAATCCTGTCTACCCATGCTGTATACGTCCACATAAACTTCCCATGGCCAGTAAGGAGATGCGCTAAATCTCTAGACCTTTCAGAATGTTTTATCCTATGGCTTTCTCTTATGTTCGGAAAAATCCAATAAAAGTGCCTTCCTGGGCGAATTCATCCCGTTTGGCTTGCCACAATTTAAGGATTTCCTCTCTCATTTCCCTTAAACTTCCCAGTGTTCCCCATAATAACTTATACTTTTTCAAACTTCCTTTTGCGAACCAGTATTTCACCGCTAATTGAAGAATTAACAAACCCAAGGGACGAAACCTGACAATAACCAAAAGTCCGTCTGTAAGAGGGGTACCACATGCACTAATACATCGTGATAGTCGATTACACTGAAGTCATCTTACAGCCATGGTTGGTTTAAGAATTCTCCATCTTGAACCATGCCCAACCAATGACTCATGTAAACTTCCACGATTAAATGTGACTGTCTTGGGAGGGAAATAAAATATCCAATGGCGAAGACCAACTAGCCTATGTAACAAAGCCAGGGCGTTGCGTGCTACTGGGTCAACGTGTGTCATAAAGTTGAAGTTCTGATGTAGGTATGCGCCCATATATTTGCACACGCGTTCGCAAGAAACGGCTGTATTACAAGTCTAACTGTTGGATTCCGTGGTCTATGGATAGCGTCTCTGTTTATCAATCAGAACGTCTTGGGTTCGAATCCCCTCACTGCTTAAATTTTGATTAATAATCAGAATGGGCAGCCGAAGACTTCCGGCATAAGAAGTCACCCCTTGTCAAGAGGGTGGAGGAGTGACAGAGGTACAGTTCACTCTCTTGTCCTAGGGGTGGGAAACTGCCCCTGAAGGCGAAAGAATCAGCAACTGCCCCTGAAGGCGAAAGAATCAGCAATGATCAACGGCACGAGTATGCAGAAGGCAATGGAAACCACTACATTAGAGGCACGTAAAATATATTCACTGGCCATGTGGTCTGTAATTGAAAAAGCGTCATGATGATCTTTCCAGTGGCAAAAGATTCCGGAGTAGTCCCCCACTCCGATCTCCGGGAGAGGACTGCCAAATGGGAGGTGACCATGAGAAAAAGACTGAACAATAAACGAAAAGAGACCGTTCTAAACGAGTCGGGGCGTGGAATGTCAGAAGCCTGGACGTGGTAGGGAAACTATAAAATCTGGAAAGGGAAATGCAAAGGCTCAATGTAGATATAATAAGAGTCAGTGAAGTGAAATGGAAAGATGTCAGAGATTTCTGGTCAGATGACTACACGACAATATTGACAGCAGCAGAAAAAGGTATAGCGGGAGTAGGATTCGTTATGGCTCCAAATGGCTCTGAGTACTATGGGACTCAACTGCTGTGGTTATTAGTCCCCTAGAACTTAGAACTAGTTAAACCTAACTAACCTAAGGACATAACAAACATCCATGCCCGAGGCAGGATTCGAACCTGCGACCGCAGCGGTCTTGCGGTTCCAGACTGCAGCGCCTTTAACCGCACGGCCACTTCGGCCGGCGATTCGTTATGAGTAGGAAGGTAAGGCAGAGAGTGTGTTACTGTGAACGGTTCAGTGACAGGGTTGTTCTCATAAGAATCGACAGCAAACCATCACCAACAACGATAGTTCAGGTACGCATGCCGACGTCGGAAGCTGAAGATGAAGAGATAGAGAAAGTGTACGAGGATATTGAAAGAGTAATAGAGTATGCAAAAGGGGGATGAAAATCTAATAGTCATGGGGGACTGGAATGCAGTTGTAGGAGAAGGAATAGAAGAAAGTGTTACAGAAAGATATGGACTTGGGACAAGCAGTGAGAAAGGAGAAAGACTAATTGAGTTCTGTCATAAATTTCAGCAAGTAATAGCGAGTACTCTGTTCAAGAATCACAAGAGGAGGAGGTATTCTTGGAAAAGACTAGGCGAAATGTGAAGATTTCAGTTAGATTACATCGTGGTCAGACATAGATTTCGAAATCAGATACTGTATTGTAAGGCATACCCAGGAGCAGATAGATCACAATATAGCAGTCATGAAGAGTAGGCTGAAGTTTAAGACGTTAGTCAGGAAGAATCAATTATCAAAAAAGTGGGATGCTGAAGTGCTCAGGAATGACGAGATACGCTTGAAATTCTCTAAGGCTGTAAATACAGCAATAAGGAATAGCTCGTACCAGTACAGTTGAAGAGGATTGGACATCTCTAAAAAGGGCCTCCACAGAAGTTGGCAAGAGAAACGTAGAACATAGGTACAAAGAAGGTAACTGTGAAGAAACCATGGGTAACAAGAAATACTTCAGTTGATCAGTGAAAGGAGGAAGTACAAAAATGTACCGGGAAACTCAGGAATACAGAAATACAAGTCGTTGAGGAAGGAAATAAATATGAGGTGTAGGGAAGCTAAGACAAAATGACTGCATGAAAAATGAATAAATCGAGAAAGAACTGATTGTCCGAAGGACACGCTCAGCATATAGGAAAGTCAAAACAATTTAGGTTACATTAACAGCAATGGTGGTAGAATTAACTGTGCAAAAGGAATTCCTCTGTTAAATCTCGAGAATAAAGCTAATGGGTGGAAGGAGTACATAGAAGGCCTCCATGATAGGAAGGACTTGTCTGATGACGTGTCAGAAGATGAAACACGAGTCGGTAGGGAAGAGATAGCGGATCTGGGACTCGCATCAGAGTTTAAAAGAGCTTTGGAAAACTTAAGATCAAATAAGGCAGAAGGCACAGGTAATATTCCACTTGAATTTTTAAAATAATTGGGAAGTGGTGAGAAAGTGTCTACTGATGATGGTGTGGGGGATGTATGAGTCTGGAGGTATACCATCTGACTTTCGGAAAAATATCGTCCACACAATTCAGAAAACAGTGAGAGCTGACAAGTGCGAGAATTATCGCACAACTTATGCATCCAAGTTGCTGACAAGAATAAATAATATACAGAAGAACGGAAAAGAAAATTGAGGATGTGCTAGATGATCAGTTTGGCTTTAGAAAAGGTAAAAGCATGAGAGAGGCAATTCGGACGTTGCGGCTGATAATGGAAAAAAGACTAATGAAAAATGAAGACACTTTCATGGGATTTGTCGACCTGGAAAAAGCGTTCGACAACTTTAAATGGTATAAGATGTACGAAACTGCGAGAAAAATAGCGGTGAGCTATAACGAGAGACTGGTAATATAAAATATGGACAAAAGCCAAGCCGGCCGTTATGGCCGTACGGTTCTAGGCGCTACAGTCTGGAGCCGAGCGTTAAAATACCTGACGGCATACCAGAGAGGACATTATCATCGTTGATAAAGAACGTCCGTCCTCAGAGACCAAAAACAGGAAAAGTTAACGTAATATTGGTAAACTGCAGGAGTATCCAGGGCAAGGTTCCTGAATTAGTATCTCTTATTGAAGGAAATAGTGCGCATATAGTATTAGGAACGGAAAGTTGGTTAAAACCGGAAGTGAACAGTAACGAAATCCTAGACACAGAATGGAATATATACCGCAAGGATAGGATAAACGCCAATGGTGGAGGAGTATTTATAGCAGTAAAGAATTCAATAATATCCAGTGAAGTTATTAGCGAATGCAGCCGGCCGGTGTGGCCGTGCGGTTAAAGGCGCTTCAGTCTGGAACCGCGTGACCGCTGCGGTCGCAGGTTCGAATCCTGCCTCGGGCATGGATGTCTGTGATGTCCTTAGGTTAGTTAGGTTTAATTAGTTCTAAGTTCTAGGCGACTGATGACCTTAGAAGTTAAGTCGCATAGTGCTCAGAGCCATTTGAACCATTATTATTATTAGCGAATGCGAATGTGAAATAATCTGGGTTAAGTTAAGTATCAAAGGTGGGTCAGATATGATAGTCGGATGCTTCTATAGACCACCTGCATCAGCAACCGTAGTAGTTGAGCGCCTCAGAGAGAACCTGCAGAACGTCGTGAAGAAGTTTCGTGATCATACTATTGTAATAGGGGGAGACTTCAATCTACCAGGTATAGAATGGGATAGTCACACAATCAGAACTGGAGCCAGGGACAGAGACTCTTGTGACATTATCCTGACTGCCTTGTCCGAGAATTACTTCGAGCAGATAGTTAGAGAACCAACTCGTGAAGCTAACGTTTTAGACCTCATAGCAACAAATAGACCGGAACTTTTCGACTCCGTGAATGTAGAAGAGGGTATCAGTGATCATAAGTCAGTGGTTGCATCAATGACTACAAGTGTAATAAGAAATGCCAAGAAAGGAAGGAAAATATATTTGCTTAACAAGAGTGATAGGGCACAAATCGCAGAATATCTGAGTGACCACCATCAAACGTTCATTTCTGAGGAAGAGGATGTGGAACAAAAATGGAAAAAATTCAGAAACATCGTCCAGTACGCCTTAGATAAGTTCGTACCGACTAAGGTCCAAAGCGAGGGGAAAGATCCACCGTGGTATAACAATCATGTACGAAAGGTACTACGGAAACAAAGAAAGCTTCATCATAGGTTTAAGAGTAGTCGAATCATAGCTGATAAGGAAAAGCTGAACGAAGCGAAAAAGGGCGTAAAGAGAGCAATGAGAGAAGCATTCAACGAATTCGAACATAAAACATTGGCAAAAATCTAACAAGAATGAGATTTTCACTCTGCAGCGGAGTGTGCGCTGATATGAAACTTCCTGGCAGATTAAAACTGTGTGCCCGACCGAGACTCGAACTCGGGACCTTTGCCTTTCGCGGGCAAGTGCTCTACCATCTGAGCTACCGAAGCACGACTCACGCCCGGTACTCACAGCTTTACTTCTGCCAGTATCTCGTCTCCTACCTTCCAAACCTTACAGAAGCTCTCCTGCAGTTCGTCTCATAGAGTATTCCTGTTACTTTCCTTCTGTGCTATACAAAGCGGCTCTTTTTCTGTATGGTCCAAGTTTCATCAAGATACGTTGCTTCACAATGATACATCATGCGAAAGTTATTCTCGTTCATTAGTTTAGCACATCGGTGTTTTTATCCTGTGTTGGAGCATATACTATAATCGAACATTATGAATCACCTTGAAGAAAATGACTTGTTGATACATAACCAGCGCGGATTCAGAAAATATCGACCTTGTGCAACACAGCTAGCTCTTTATTCCCACGAAGTAAAGAGTGCTGACGAAGAGGGATCTCAGATCGAGTCCTTATTCCTAGATTTCCAGAAGGCTTTTCATACCGTTCCTCACAAGCGACTATTAATCAAATTGCGTGCATATGGAGTATCGTCTCATTTGTGTGAACGGGTTCGCGATTTCCTCTCGGAGAGGTCACAGTTCGTTGTGATAGACGGTAAATCATCGAGCAGAACAGAAGTGATATCTGGCGTTCCGCAATGTAGTGTCATAGGCCCCCTGCTGTTCCTGATTTACATAAATGATCTAGGTGATAATCTGAGCAGCCCCATTAGATTCTTTGCAGACGACACTGTAATTTACCGTCAAGTAAAATCATCAGACGATCAATTCCAATTACAAAACGATCTAGAGAGAATTTCTGTATGGTGTGAAAAGTGGCAATTGGCACTAAACAAATAAAGTGCGAGTTCATCCACATGGGTACTAAAAGAAATCCGATAAATTTTGGGTATACCATAAACCGCACAAATCTAAGGGCTGTCAATTCTACTAAATACCTAGGAATTACAATTACGAGCAACTTAAATTGGAAATACCACATAGATAATACTGTGTGAGAGGCGAAACAAAGGCTGCGCTTTGTTGCCTGAACACTTAGGAGACGCGACAAACGCACTATAGACACAGCCTACATTACACTTGTATGTCTTCTGCTGGAATACTGCTGCGCGGTGTGGGATCCTTACCAGGTAAGATTGACGGAAGACATCGAAAAAGTGCAAAGAAGGGCAGCTCGTTTCGTGTTATCGCGCAATGGGAGTGAGAGTGTCACTGATATGATACGCGAGTTGGGGTGGCAGTCACTGAAAGAAAGGCGGTTTTCTTTGCGGCGAGATATACACTCCTGGAAATGGAGAAAAGAACACATTGACACCGGTGTGTCAGACCCACCATACTTGCTCCGGACACAGCGAGAGGGCTGTACAAGCAACGATCACACGCACGGCACATTGGACACACCAGGAACCGCGGTGTTGGCCGTCGAATGGCGTTAGCTGCGCACCTTTTGTGCACCGCCGCCGTCAGTGTCAGCCAGTTTGCCGTGGCATACGGAGCTCCATCGCAATCTTTAACACTGGTAGCATGCCGCGACAGCGTGGACGTGAACCGTATGTGCAGTTGACGGACTTTGAGCGAGGGCGTATAGTGGGCATGCGGGAGGCCGGGTGGACGTACCGCCGAATTGCTCAACACGTGGGGCGTGAGGTCTCCACAGTACATCGATGTTGTCGCCAGTGGTCGGCGGAAGGTGCACGTGCCCGTCGACCTGGGACCGGACCGCAGCGACGCACGGATGCACGCCAAGACCGTATGATCCTACGCAGTGCCGTAGGGGACCGCACCGCCACTTGCCAGCAAATTAGGGACACTGTTGCTCCTGGGGTATCGGCGAGGACCATTCGCAACCGTCTCCATGAAGCTGGGCTACGGTCCCGCACACCGTTAGGCCGTCTTCCGCTCACGCCCCAACATCGTGCAGCCCGCCTCCAGTGGTGTCGCGACAGGCGTGAATGGAGGGACGAATGGAGACGTGTCGTCTTCAGCGATGAGAGTCGCTTCTGCCTTGGTGCCAATGATGGTCGTATGCGTGTTTGGCGCCGTGCAGGTGAGCGCCACAATCAGGACTGCATACGACCGAGGCACACAGGGCCAACACCCGGCATCATGGTGTGGGGAGCGATCTCCTACACTGGCCGAACACCACTGGTGATCGTCGAGGGGACACTGAATAGTGCACGGTACATCCAAACCGTCATCGAACCCATCGTTCTACCATTCCTAGACCGGCAAGGGAACTAGCTGTTCCAACAGGACAATGCACGTCCGCATGTATCCCGTGCCACCCAACGTGCTCTAGAAGGTGTAAGTCAACTACCCTGGCCAGCAAGATCTCCGGATCTGTCCCCCATTGAGCATGTTTGGGACTGGATGAAGCGTCGTCTCACGCGGTCTGCACGTCCAGCACGAACGCTGGTCCAACTGAGGCGCCAGGTGGAAATGGCATGGCAAGCCGTTCCACAGGACTACATCCAGCATCTCTACGATCGTCTCCATGGGAGAATAGCAGCCTGCATTGCTGCGAAAGGTGGATATACACTGTACTAGTGCCGACATTGTGCATGCTCTGTTGCCTGTGTCTATGTGCCTGTGGTTCTGTCAGTGTGATCATGTGATGCATCTGACCCCAGGAATGTGTCAATAAAGTTTCCCCTTCCTGGGACAATGAATTCACGGTGTTCTTATTTCAATTTCCAGGAGTGTATTTACGAAATTTCAATCACCAACTTTCTCTTCCGAATGCGAAAATATTTTGTTGACACCCACCAACGTAGGAAGAAATGATCGTCATAATAAAACAAGAGAAATCAGAGCTTGCAAGGAAAGATTTAGGTGTTCCTTTCTCCCACGCGCCATTTGAGAGTGGAACGGTAGAGAAGTAGTATGAAAATGGTTCGATGAACCCTCTTCCAGCCACTTAAGTGTGAACTGCAGAGTAACCATGTAGATGTCCTCCAGACGTATACGTCCCCGTGAGTAAATCTTACTACTTTTCCCTCGTATTGGCTTCGGGAGAGGGGGGAGGGGGAACCTGGAGTGAATATTGTTCCAAACTTGGCTCCAGTTACACGTCGGGTTTTGACAAACAAGGAATACCTTTGGATGTCCTGCAAGGGAAAAAAAAGTCACATGAATGGATCGCCGGCCGTCGCACGTAGTGTGGATCAATATAACGCGGCTCCAAATAATAGTCTAATACTGCCATTGGCGGCGATCAGTCCGCTTCGAGGCTTATCAGTGACCTGGCATCTACGCGGCGACGTTTGCTGAACCATCTTTCTGTTACGCATCGTTAGAGCTACCCAGGCAAACCCACGAGCTGTCCTTACAGTTTCCCCTTCTGCAGGTGACTCTCTCCCGCTTTCCATGCTTCAGATACAGTAAATTCTTCTCCATATGTATCGGAACTAGTACTCCTGGGAGAGCTATGGACTAAGGAGAGTTTTCAGAACATATCGTTCTCTCTGTGGCAAATTATGCATTGATCATGCTCTTAGAAAGACGCGAGAAACGTCTGGGAAATTATAATAAACAATTTGCATCAAGAATGAGATTTTCAATCTGCAGCGGAGTGTGCGCTGATATGAAACTTCTTGGCAGATTAAAACTGTATGCCGGACCGAGACTCGAACTATGGACCTCTGCCTTTAGCGGGCAAGTGCTCTACCATCTGCGCTACCCAAGCACGACTCACGACACGTCATCACAGCAATGTTTGCAGAAGAGGTTCTGTGAAGTTTGGAAAGTGGGAGACGTGGTACCGGCAGAATTGAAGCTGTGAGGACGGCCCGTGAGTCGTGCTTGGGCAGCTCAGATGGTAGAGTACTTGCCCACGAAAGGCAAAGGTCCCGAGTTCGAGTCTCGGTCCGGCACAGAGTTTTAATCTGCCAGGAAGTTTCAATTTACGTCAATTTCAACCCATAAAGTTATGTGAAAAACTAGAAAAATTAAAGCTTTGTTACAGAACATACAACATGACTCTTTTTGTGAGCTAGACGAGAACGTGTGTCTTACAACCAGTCATAAGTTATGCAGCGATCACTAAATCAGTCATATCTCTCATTGCGATCTTTCACGTTACGCTGCAACTGCTCAAACCTAATGTTTAGCAGAAACGTACATAATCACTGACAGACGCTAATGATAATTCTATAATGAATAAAACGTCGTATTATAGACTTCAGTTAGGACAGGTTTCTTAAAGTAATTACTTTACCATTGACGAAAGCGATGCGACCATGTTGCTCCACATAATTATCTCTCGCAGTTGTGTACATAACTCATTTCATTAAATAAATACGTTCATCCGATTTGTCATGTAAGCTTGTGTAACAATAACTGGTATCAAATGTACCTCAGACATTCATTGTGCGTGATGGTGGCTGTCGCTAATGTCTCATTAATACATTCGGTGGCTTTCTTGGTTCAAATTAGATTCAACTGAAAATATCAGTTGCTGTATCGGTAACGTTTTTGTATGCTAAACTACTCTGAACGTTTCTAGTTATTGCACCTCCATCACTAGTAGATTTAAAGCAGTTTATAAAGTAAGGTTGTATTTCATGTGCAGCTTTGGGTAGCCTGTGGCATCTCAGAAGTCAGTGCTCCATTAACAATCTCTTTTACGTCACACACTATCTATCCTGATTGGTAGGAAATAAATGTGAGGGTGGGTTTGAAGTTCACTTTTGTACGTTTTTCTTAAATAATTCGAAAAACACTGCATCTAAGCGAAAAAGCAATCACAGTACAAAATTGAACTACATTCAGATTCATACAAAAGATCTTATTTATTTTATATCTTTGAATAATACTTTGCGCAAAGAGTGCGATTGGATACTGAATATCCTGTGGAACACACATTGCTGTAGCTTAAGTAATTTAGGCCAATGCGTGGGAGTTTCCGAACTTCATAGGCCACAAGTGTCCCATATCAAATTGTTCGTCTTCACTTTCTCTACACTTCTGTGGTATCTTGTATTCCACTCGTGATTGGAAAAGAAAATCTCAAAAGGATTAACATGCGCCTACATACTATTTAGTGAGTTATTACTACTTGTCCATTGATGTAGCATCATACTTGGAATATGTTGTCAGTGATCATGTGTGTCGCATGAGCAGTCGTCTTCAGAACTCTGCTCACACAGAGCAGATCTGGAGTCACTGCAGTCCAAATGGCTCGCCAGCAGATCTGGCTCACTGGCCAGTTGCATAGAGAGGATCGCAAAGCGAGCCAGGAGTCACTCTAGTCCGTGTACTCTTGGCTTACTCACCGACTCAGCTTGATTCCTTGAGTCAGCACTTCTCCATCCGAGTTCAGCTCTAGAGGATGTTGTTCTTTGTCACAATAACAGTGTGTATTGTTGTAATTATTACTTTATTTCCACATATAATATGATAGTGCTTGTGTATATTGGTTTCCTTTCTTTATTTATTTTACTTAACTAGATAAGATTAATGTCTTCAGGACCCCTCTTGCATTGTACCAGGTTTTTATATGTAACTTAAAAACTTATTACAGCACAGTTACTTAGAAAGATCATGATGTATTAGAATGACAAGCCTTCCTCTTTTGTGTTCATGTCTACGCATTTGCCTATTACACCCTCTTAGTTGAAATTATTGATCTTTCCACCTTTTCCTTGCTCTTCCTAAGGATCCTTTGCTCGCTGGGTAATAATGCATCATTAATCCATGTATTGTAATATTTCCTTCAGTTGTTCCTGTATTCCTTAATTTGCTTGTTTAACCTCTTCACTCCAAGTTCTTCTCTGACGTCAGCATTCATCGGCCCATCAGATAGTGTGTACCCGCTACTCTTCTTAGAATTCGCATTTGCAAGGCTTGTATACTTTGTTTATTTCTTTTCTTTACGCTCGACGATTCACTTACAAGTGTCGTAGCTGGTAATGACATCCTTTTGTAGAACTAAGCTAAAGTTTCCTTCCTTCCTTTCGTTCTGAAGGGCCATACATTGTTCTGTTAAAGTAATTAAACCCTCCGACTTTCTTTTGTATGTCGATTTCCATCATGACTGACGTAGCATTTCCTAAGATGTTGTAAGTTTACTCATTATGTTTTTGATATTTACTGGGAATTGGTCCCTGACCGCTGAAGACCATACCTTCTCTTTTCTCTGAACACACAAACAGATTATGCACTTTCTGTTACGGATAAAATATTAACAGCTGCTTGGAGTGTGTTCTCAGCTCCCAGGAATTTACAACCACGCCCATTTCTCGAAATAGACAAATATTTATCTTAGCCATACTAACCTAGAAACGGCGACCAAGTAAAGTGGTGGGAAACCAAATAATTGTTGTACCCAATGCTGTACCAACAGGTTCGGAAAATATTATATATCCCAGCTGTGTCAGACCCCTTTTCAAAAGTAGGACAAATAGGCATCTAGAAAAGAAACTGACTCACTTCAAGGATAATACATATTTATAGGATCCCGTGTAGTTGTGGGGAGCTATACGTGGTACTACAGAAAGAACGCTCAAAAAACGACTTGAAGAGCACAAGGGCAATTGCAGAACATGGGAGATTGACAGATCAGCTGTTGCGGAACATGCTTTTCAGCCAGGAGACCACAACATCCATTTTGATAGGACTCAATTACTGGCAGCCATGAGCGGATGCCTTGAAAGGTTTGTACAGAGAGACCATAGAGATTGGAAAACACCCGAAGAATTTCAGTAGGTAGGAGGAGGGCGTGAAACTGAATGACATCTAGGATTCCGCTGCTGAAGAAGATGTGTACTAGTTTTCCATTATGGGGTAACAGCAACAGCGGACGACGGCGGTCGACAACGGCCAATTTCGCTCGAGTACAGTTGAGTCTCGATTATCCGTTATAAACCGGCCGCGGCAAGGTCGGATAAGCGGGAAGGTCGGATAACACGGAAAATAATACAAAAAAAAAAACTAAAGTAGGCCAAATGAGTTTAACATTTAATACAATACAAATCAAATTAGACTGAATAGATATTTACTTTGTGAAGAAATTAGTAATTGTCTTTTGTTCGCCTGCGGTTTGCCGTTTTTTGCCGCTAACTCACGTAGTCTATTAAGAAGTAAAACCTCGGTAGACGATGTTTCCTCCGGTTGCTCTACATATTTTAAAGCAGTTTCTGAGGCCTTGTGTCCTTCGTTGTGAGAAATCTTGGGCGCACTTTCCTCCACTACATTCGTTTCTTCGTCTTCTTTTTCGTTTACCATGTTGACTATTTCTTCATCTGTCACTTCAAATTCTTCGTCTTAGACAATCCATTAATTTATGTTATCTTCTGTGGCGTCAGCATATCCCAGAACTTTTCGTAACAATGAAAGCAGGGTAGTATTTTCTGGTTCGGTCTGCTGCTGTAGATTTTCATCATCTGAAGAATTTTCTTGATTTTCCTGTAGCTAAATTTTCCAGGATTTTGCAATTGTATTTGCTCCAACACTCTCCCAAGATTGGGCCACGTCATAAGCTACATCTTTCAAATTAATACGGCGCAACTGCTCTAGCATGTCTTCTCCCTTGTCCATAGTGTTAATTAAAGAGGAAAGCAAGTTTCTGCGGTAGTTTTTCTTCAGTGTCTCTAAGGTCATTTGGTCCAAGGGCTGACATAAGGATGTGACATTTGGAGGCAAAAACATGGACTTTATGTTGTGGACTGGCAAGACAGCCAATCTACTAGGAGGAAGCCGAAAGGCACGCGTTTAAGCTCACGCAGGCTGGCGTGAGGTCTGGAACAGGACAAGGAATTTAGACTTAGAAAAAAGGGAGGTAACTGGTGGAATACTTAACTTTAATCCGTTAATGTTGAAGGGAGCTCTTGTCTGTACATTATTTACAATGTCAATAGTAACTGAACATGGCGCCTTGCTAGGTCGTAGCAAATGACGTAGCTGAAGGCTATGCTAACAATCGTCTCGGCAAAAGAGAGCGTATTTTGCCAGTGAACCATCGCTAGCAAAGTCGGCTGTACAACTGGGGCGAGTGCTAGGAAGTCTCTCTAGATCTGCCGTGTGGCGGCGCTCGGTCAGCAATCACTGATAGTGGCGACACGCGGGTCCGACGTATACTAACGGACCGCGGCCGATTTAAAGGCTACCACCTAGCAAGTGTGGTGTCTGGCAAGTGTGGTTGATCTTGAAGTTCATCTTCATTAGGATGACAAGTGACACTGTCTAGAAGCAACAGTGCTTTGCGGGGCAAGTTGTTGGCTTTAAGAAACTTTTCCGTTTGTCGCACGAACTCGTTAAAAACCATTCTTTAAAAATGATTGATCTCATCCAAGCATTTTTTGGTTGTAATATTTCATCGGTAAAGCATTTTTTGATGCATTTTTAAATGCTCTAGGTTTTCTTGCCTTACCTATCATAGACAGTTTCATTTTCAAATTTGTTGTGGCGTTACTGCATGCAAGAACTGTCACTCTTTCTCTGCTACGTTTGTAGCTTGGCGCTGCCTTTTCGGCCTTTGACGCTAATGTTTTTTCCGGTAACATTTTGTAACTGACCCCAGTCTCGTCGCAGTTAAACATTTGATCGCCTGTTAAGTTTTCCTTGTCCAATACCTTGTGAAGTTTATTCCTAAACAATTGAACAGCTTCAAAATTTGCTGAAAGCTTTTCAACACCGACATTAAGTTGCCGAATTCCGTATCTTTTCTTCCATCTATGGAGCCAGCCTACACTAGCTGTGAAATCAGGTTCACCTTCGTTTAGTTCGTTACGAAACTTTAAGGCTTTGTCCTGCAAAATAAGTCCCGACATGGGGACACATTTATCTCTATGCTGAGTAAACCATGGGAACAAAGTTTCACTTACTTGTTAATAATCACATTTTTTCATGGTTTTCCGATCTTCCAAAACAGCCGAGGATGCTCGCTGAGAACACCATTTCTCAATTTCATTGCGTTCCTTTTCCAGTCTCCAACTGTTGTTTTCCCGACGTTTTAACAAAGTTTCACCATTGTCCATTCTTTTTAAAGCTTTAAGTTTTTCTTCCATTGAAACGACCACCTTTTTCCGTTTTGAACCATCGCCACAAATTTTTACAGTAAACAAAGTGCAACACGTCCACTCCACTACAGATCTAAGTAAGTACTGAGGAGTGAGGAGTAGCAGACGGCGACAATGAACTGGGTATCAACAAACAACACGTCGTCGGTTGGCGCACGGCCGGTGCGGTGAAAAGGTCGGATAACACAGAAGGTCGGATAACCGAAGATCGGATAATCGAGACTACTGTACGCAAAACGTGTGACGTCACATCACTGCGCGGACGCGGAATGTTGCTGTAGTCAGTAGCGTGCCCGGGTGTTACTCTGACGTTAAAAGTAGCTACGATCCCCCTTGAGAATGTCCTCCGCAGATGGGGAAACGTTGGGTTTTAAGGTGAAAACCATTGGACCACAGCATAACAGCCCGGAACATTTCATTAATTGTGAAAGGTTCTGTTGCTACAGCGAAAACCCAACACTAAAAGGGGACATCCCTGCAGTACTCTTCGTTCAATCGGCACCGCAGCTATCAGCTGCCCACTGATCTTCAGCCTCTATCTCATTTCAGTTGTGCACTTCTTTATCAGTTTTTTGATTGGCTCATTAAAATCCATCTTCTCTATAGTGTTAACTAAGAACTGGTGATTAAGGTTGCTTTGTTAAAATATAGGAAAACTATAGTTAATCACGTCTTGCTTATCCACGTGAAATGTAAGGGTATATGATCTCTGCTCCCGCCAAAAACATTTATGAACTTCCAGCATGGTAGAGTAGCTTGGGGCAGCAACTTCTGTTAATCAGCAGAACGAAAGACCAGCTCAAAGGCGTAAATCTTACATTTTATTCACTCGATGAACTTCCAGCATGGTAGAGTAGCTTCGGGCAGCAACTCCTGTTAATCAGCAGAACGAAAGACCAGCTCAAAGGCGTAAATCTTACATTTTATTCACTCGATGACTAGTTTCGGGCTGAGACCCATTTTCGAACAATCGTAACATAGTCGAAAATGGCATTTCCGAAGGTGTCAAAAATGTGCAATTAGCAGTTACAGTGCATGCAAGTAGTCATCTGTATGCACTCTAACCGTTCGTTGTACATTTTTCACATCTTCGGAAATGCCGTTTTCTACACGTTACGATGATTTGGAAATGGGTCTCGGCCCAAAACTAGTCATCGAGTGAATAAAATGTAAAATTTACGGGTTTGGACCGGTCTTTGTTCTACCAAAAGATTTATCATTGGCCACCGTTTGGATTCACTTGCTTGGTAGAGCCCATTCAGTTTTAGGTATATTTGTTCTGTTGTCATAACACGCGTTAGAATTTTAAAGTCGGTATTGAACAAAGTAAGAAGACAGAAAGTTTACTCTGGGCAATCTTAACATATCGTCACCTAGAGACACTTCCAGCTGCCGTGTGCCACTCCCCAGAAAAATTTTTCTGTCTGGTGTGTGTGACTACTATATGGAAAGCGCAATGGTCAGTGAAGTCCCCGAGCCATATCACATAATCTAGCAGTCTATTAATATGTCGTTGGAGATATAAAGGATGGTCCAAAAATCCACGGAAATATTTCTGGAAAGGTCCAGCACATGCAGGAGATAAAGCAAGAGTGCAGAAGTGGGTATTATTGAGACGTAGATCGTGGAAGTCGGTTACCAAATGCGTGGCCAACGCTTCCTACGCACTAGCCCCAGTGGTACCGCAGTCTTATGTGACAGTATTGTAGTGTTGGTGGAATTACTGTACTCCTTGGCTACAGACTGTTCTAGTGGGCAACACGGCACAACCCTTTTAGCATATTCACAGCTGTCGCTGTCATAAGGATTCTCCAGGTACAAGTTACTTCTTGATACAATACTTTACCAACCTCCGTATGTATTGTAGAAATTTATTTTATGAACTTCTTATATGCCACAAGTTTCGGCATTACATTGATGCCATCTTCAGACCCCACACGTCATAGTCGTAAACTCGCTATACACGGAAAGGAGCCGTATAACAGGATCCGTGAATCAAATAGCTATTTATACAGCTCTTGGTAGCCAGGCGGCACAGACTGTTGCATAGCTATTTGATTCATGGATCCAGTTATACGGCTCCTTTCCGTGTATAGCGATTTTATGACTATGACGTGCGGGTCCTGAAGATGGCATTAATGTAATGACGAAACTAGTGGCTGAAACGTCCTCTTAGAACAATTATACATGACTGTGCTTAAACTGACACACAATATTTTTTGGCGCAACGCAATCTGACTTTCAAAAATCCCTACAAAAGAATGGCCCTGACTAACATTAACCTATACGTTTCACAAATCACTTACCTCACAAAAATCTTGGTTACTCGAACTACTGCAATACAGCGAGTGCCACTACTGCCAGCTAAATAAAAGATTCAAACTACGGAAGGCACTAACTACTGATAGGCATAGTTAGCAAATGAAAAATTTTAATAGAGAACAAACAATGTATTTACCTTAATAGTCATCAAAAGTCATAATATATATAGCAGTTCATGACATCCAGTCTTACAAATTTAAAAACTCCGCCAATTCTCTCCCCACATCCACCACTGCTGGCGGCTCACCTCCAACTGCGCAACGCTACGCGCTGTTAATGGTAGACAACAATGCAAACTAGCCACAAACTGCACACAGCACAGCCAGTGATTTTCATACAGAGCGCTACGTGGCGTTACCAATAAGAAAACCTAAACAGCCTACTTACATGGCATATAAGAAATTCATAAAAGAAATTTCTACGATATATACGGATGTTGGTAAATTGTTGTATCAAGAAATACATGCCAGTCGTTGTCCTACAGTCCATAATGCATCAATAAAGGTACAGGTTAGGCGCTGCTGTAATGTTATACTGCGACCGCTGATTCTCTTGCACGTGTTGTTTTAGACAATGGTGTATTCAGATTCTGGGTATGGATCCATGCGTTTCATGTATGTCTTGGAAAATGGAAATTCTGTAGAAGTTCTATCCAGACAGTGGGGTCGTGAGAGGAAGACATTCCAAGAAGTCCACCACCGCTTGTGGGAGTATGGTAATTTCATACCGTTACTTGGAACAAGAGGAGGGTCAAGACGCACCAACACTGCAGCTGTAGATGCTGTTGTTGACGCTGCAGGACAGAATTGCAGATCAGCAGTCGGCTCTTAGATCGTCAGCTAGGTGTCCTTCACAACACCTCTGGCAACATATGCTTGAACAACAGCTGTATCCTTACCACCTACAGCGGACTAAAACATTGGCCTCTGTAGATATTCCAGCAAAACTTACTTTTTGTCGGTGGTTTATCCAATAACGCGGCACGAGGCCCGCTTTTCCAGCAGTGGTGCTAGGGACGGATGAGACAACATTCACGCGTGGTGACTTTCAGAATTTCCATAACCAGTGTGAGTAGGCAGACATCAATCTACGGGCGACTGTTAAAGCCGACCACCAACGAATATTCGCCATCAACGTCTGTGCCGGGATTATCGATACCACTTGGTAGGACCCTAAGTACTTCCCTACCGCCTTGATTGGTGGAAATACAGGCGGTTATTGCGCAGGAGCTTACCTCGTATGTTGGGAGATCCTTCACAAAAGCACCGGCTACAGACGTACTTCGTGTGCGGTGGTACCCCTGACCATTTTAGTGTTCTTATCCGACAACACACGGCTTACTGTTAAGCTAATCGCTGGGTAAGCGGAAGTAGACCAATTGTTTGTCTCCCCCCCCCCTCCCCCCCCACGCTCACTTGATTTAAGCCCGATGGGCTTCTTTCCTGCGGGGGCATTTTAAGGCTTTGGTACAGGCCACACCTGTGAAGAGTGAAGTATCACTTTCTGCAAAAATTCAGGCGGGTCGTCAAAGAATATGAATTTTTGAACGTGTTCGTGTCTCACTGGGAGGACAAGCAGAATCCTCTGCACTGGCGGAGGGTGACGATGTCGGACACACAAGGTAGTAAATTGGGCGTATCGTTGTGAAAATAAACTGCAGTTTCTCATGTATTAGGTAACCGACATCCATGTCTGATACCTCAATTAATATTCGTTTCCGGAGCCATCGTCGTATGATTTTTCTCTTATCACCTGTATATTTTGAATCTCTTCCTGAAATACGACTATGTATTTTTGGAATACCTTCTGGATTCTGTCTAGGATACTGGCGGACTGGCTACTAACGTATGTGTAGCGTATAACACGAGGGTGGAGACAGACTCACCTGTGTTTCACGTCTAAGCCATCTGTCAATGTTCTTAACTCTGTACAGAAGTTATAATTCGCCTTCTGAACTTCTTTCGTTGTTAATTATTGTATTTCTACAAGCATTAGCATGAAGAGCTGTGATAATGTCTCTAAATATCTGACTTCGTGCTCTCCTACCATTTGTGCCCGTTGAAGCTGAGGAGCAAATCCTCCATCAGGTTAGCAATTCCTCTTGATGAGTGTAGACATACTTCAACTATACTTTGTACAGCCTTTGGATGTGGAGGACCTTTCTTCGAGATTCTTCACTAATAATGAGTATCGCACCAAATACAAATATATCAGAAATCTTTGGTGTGCTCACTTCTTGGCTAAGCCCTACGTCTAAATCTGCAGAATACAGATAACTGGATAAGAATTTTAATTTTATGCCTGATTGAATTGTTTTAATGACGACAATCGCTATTTTATACCACTGAACGCTCGCTTCCATTATTTGATATCGTATAACCATATTACGTTGTTTTCTACATTTTATGAATTTGCCGTAGTCCCTGTCATTCATTTACTTTCGAAGTAACATCCAAGTGTGAGGAGGGTCAGCATTATCGTTTTGTTCACTGCAAGCCGTTTTTCAGTAGTATCTTCCTGCTTATCACTCAGGAAAAAGCACTTCGTCTTTAGGCCACAAGTGGCCCATCCGGACCATCCGACCGCCGTGTCATCCTCTGAGGATGCGGATAGGAGGGACGTAATGATGTTTTTTTTTTTTTTTTTTTTTATCGGAGACGCTACTATTCTGTCGAGTAGCTCCTCTATTGGCATCACGAGGCTGAGTGCACACCGAAAAATGATGGCAACAATGAAGGGCGGCCCCGATGGTCACCCATCCAATGCCAGCCACGACCGACAGCGCTTAACTTCGGCGATCTGACGGGAACCGGTGTACCCACTGCGGCAAGGCCGTTGCCACTTCCTGCCTACTCCCCAGTATAATATTCTTGATCATAGTCGTTTACAGTAGGTTCACTTTTCGTTTCTCCCTGCTCGTCATCTTTGTATTCTCTATTTATTTTTATTTTTTCTAAGTGCCACATTTTGAAACTGTGTATGCTTTTCCCTCTTGATGTTTTCACAACACACTGAGATTTCGTAGCGTTCTGGTTGCTGCTACTTCCCTCCGCTGCTCCTGCTTAGTGTTTCGCTGATTCTGTGCTGATACCGAAAGTTGTCTCGCACGATCTGTTACTTTACTTAGCTGTTTACATGTTTCAGTAACAGCTGTTGTGGGTTCAGTCAGCTGTCCTAATGACGTTGGCTAGCAAGTTGCCTCCCGTACCAGTTAATGTTTTACTTTGCTGCTGTCGACGGCTAAGAGGGCTCGCTACGCCTGGTTACCGGATTGGTTGGTTGTTTTTGGGGAAGGAGACCAGACATCGTGGTCATCGGTCTCATCGGATGAGGGAAGGAGTCGGAAGGAAGTCGGCCGTGCCCTTTGAAAGGAACCATCCCGGCATTTGCCTGGAGCGATTTAGGGAAATCACGGAAAACCTAAATCAGGATGGCCGGACGCGGGATTGAACCGTCGTCCTGGTTACCGGAAACAAGGTACTAGTCGACCACAATATTATTGCACATGTACGTGAGGGCGCTCCGATCCATTTATCGTGAGATTTCATTGTGATATTTCACGAGGACACGGTGAACTACTTGATAGTATATGCACAGCTGACATGAAACCATTGATTGTGCTATACGCTTTCGTTAGTCACCAACGTACTTGTTTACTGCAACGTCACCACCTGCTTGCGATAACGGCTACGGCAGGTCAAGTGCAGTAATATCGTTGTCGCGTAACTTAGCTGTTTCCGCATGAGTTTGCATTTCGTGCTAGGGTCCACACAGTACTGATGTAACTTTACTGGACTTCTTTCTCTTGTTACCTGTACCGATTTCTCTTCAAGGTCTTCTTTGGGGCGCATACTTACCTCCTCTGAACGGCTATATCGTTATTTACAGTTGAAATGAAATTTCATAGCCTCTGTAGCTCTTTCCAGGAAAGTACACTACTGGACATTAAAATTGCTAAACCAAGAAGAAATGCAGATGATAAACGGTTATTCATTGGACAAATATATTATACTAGAACAGATATGTGATTACATTTTCACGCAATTTGGGTGCATAGATGCTGAGAAATCAGTACCTAGAACAACCACCTCTGCCCGTAATAACGGCCTTGATACGCCTGGGCATTGAGTCAAACAGAACTTGGATGGCGTGTACAGGTACAGCTGCCCTTGCAGCTTCAACACGATACCACAGTTCATCAAGAGTAGTGACTGGCGTATTGTGACGAGCCAGTTGCTCGGCCACTATTGACCAGATGTTTTCGCTTGGTGAGAGATCTGGAGAATGTGCTGGCCAGGGCAGCAGTCGAACATGTTCTGTATCCAGGACCTGCAACATGCGGTCGTGCATTATACTGCTGAAATGTAGGGTTACGCAGGGATCGAATGAAGGGTAGAGCCACGGGTCGTAACACATCTGAAATGTAACGTCCACTGTTCAAAGTGCGTCAATGCCAACAAGAGATGACCGAGACGTGTAACCAATGGCGCCCCATACCATCACGCCGGGTGATACGCCAGTATGGCGGTCACGAATACACGCTTCCAATGTGCGTTCACCGCGATGTCGCCCAACACGGATGCGACCATTATGAAGCTGTAAACAGAACCTGGATTCATCCGAAAATATGACGGTTTGCCATTCGTGCACCCACGATCGTCGTTGAGTACACCATCGCAGGCGCTCCTGTCTGTGACGCAGCGTCAAGGGTAACCGCAGCCATGGTCTCCGAGCTGATAGTCCATGCTGCTACAAACGTCGTCGAACTGTTCGTGCAGATGGTTGTTGTGTTGCAAACGTCCCCATCTGTTGACTCAGGGATCGACACGTGGCTGCACGATGCGTTACAGCCATGCGGATAAGATATCTGTCATCTCGACTGCTAGTGATACGAGGCCGTTGGGATCCAGCACGGCGTTCCGTATTACCCTCCTGAACCCACCGATTCCATATTCTGCTAACATTCATTGGATCTCGACCAACGCAGTCGCGATAGGCTACAATTTGACCTTTATCAAAGTTGGTAACGTGATGGTATGCATTTCTCCTCCTTACACGAGGCATCACAACAACGTTTCAGCAGGCAACGCCGGTCACCTGCTGTTTGTGTATGAGAAATCGGCTGGAAGCTATATTCTCGAGATGTTTTTGACTAATTTACTTCACATTTTTGCATGATACTCTAATAAACATCAGACAGGTAGGGGATGCATTTTTTTTAATGACAGTGCAAAGGTATTCTGTTAAAACCAACTGCGAGAAAACACTGCTACACTGTCGACTGCAGTGGAAATGTGTAGTTTGGCGTTGCTTCTCACAGTCAGTTTTAATTACGGTAGCAGTGCCTCTAAATCGCTAGACATATTGTTTCTGCCATATAAGTATATTGTCCTTCATGAGGTACATTTTTAAACAGAACTTGTATTTACAACAAAACTACTATGTACAACAATGTGTTGCTTTGTTTTCTTCCTCATAGTCAATTTTCGCAGGAAACAGGAAAAACATATTTATGGCTTATCAGCTTAAGATTCGAAACTCTTATGGAATCAAAATCTGCTTTATCAATAAACTTGATTCAAAGTCATAAAGGATGGGAAGAGGGGATGGGCAGGGGGGTGGGGGGATAAGAAATGGACATAGGAAGAGGTAATAGAAAATAGACAGATAGAGGTGCGCCGAGGATGGAGAGAGGGAGGAGGAGGTGGAGATGGACAAATAGAGAAATAGAGAGCGAGGAGAAGATTGGCGGAGAGAGGATGGAGAATGAGATTAGGTCATGTAACCACTTCCCCTAGACATTTAGCAAATGCAAGTCATTGCTTCGTCGCTAGTATAGTATAAAAATGAACAGCTATCTGACGGTCAACCTGCCAGTCAAAACCAGTGAAGGCGGTATTTGTATAAATGCGTATCATGGCTGGTTGCTGTTTTCTTCTTTCCAGGCTTTCATTTATAAAAAAATTCTTGTTGGAACCACTCAATTTCCTAGAAGGCCGCTTAGAATGTACTTAATAACGTATTTTTTACCTAAATTGTCTTTTCTTTTCGGTGAAGTGGTGAACAGCATAATTGTGTGGTACCAGAAAACCTCAGTTTTTGAACACAAATCAAGATTACAAGGAAAAAAAGGTTCAAATGTCTCTGAGCACTATGGGAATTAAATTCTGAGGTCATCAGTCCGCTAGAACTCGTAACTACTTAAACCTAAGGACATCACACACATCCATGCCCAAGGCAGGATTCGAACCTGCTACAGTACTGGTCGCGCGGTTCCAGACTGTAGCGCCTAGAACCTCTCGGCCACTCCGGCCGGTTGATTACAAGAAGTTGAGGCATTTTTCCTTTAAGTTTTATTGTGGTATCAGATCAGATTTCGTATAAATAACGGTCAACACATCATCATCCTTCTTTTAATTTTGCAAAAGGCATATAACTTTATCTGTTGCACTACGCGGTAGTTGTAACGCGCCAAATTTCCTTGGAACACGGCTCTCGCTTAAAATAAATATCTTACCAAAATTTTAAATTTTTTTTGGCTAGCAGCCTTACCATTTACGAGGTATTGCTTACCTTGCAATCACCAAATTAACTGGGTACAACACGGTAGCAGGAGCTTGGCTTCGTGGTGAAGGAAATTTGTCATTTTAGTAAAATACTTTAAGGAATATTATTAAGCAAATTGCACTGCTTAATACTGTGTGTGGCTTGTTTCAAACTATCATCGGTAAATATATGTCCGCCAACGATTTGGAAACAATTCGTTAAGACATGCTGTAGTACTTCTTACACTATGGGCTGGACAGCCATCAAGCTGGAACTACATATTCCTCCTAGTCAGCTGAAAATCGTCTTCTAGCATCCGTCGGCGATTGTATGTTAGGAGGCTACGATATGTGTGCGCGTTCAGTGTTCCTGCTACGAAAAACGGGCCTATGAGGTGATGCTTCACTACCCCATACCACACGTTTCATCTCCGTGGACGCTGACGCTCCACCTGATGAAACCAACAGGGATTGTCAACGGATCCGTTGTGCATATCTTGGCGGATATCTGGCCTTGATTGACAAATGTAGCTTCATCACTAAACGAGTATGTGCTACCTCTGCAGTATCCTGTCTTAATGCCCATATACAGAAGCTAACACTATTCTTCTAATCGTTTCCATGTAAATCTTGATGGAAAGAGATGTGATAGCGATGGAAGCTATGCCGATGGAGAAAGCACAGGACACATTCCCGACTCATGACACTTCCTCGTGCGATTGCGCCGAACCTAGCGTGTGGGTCAACTCCAACAGCAACAACAACATTAATTGGCTCAAATGGCTCAAATGGCTCTGAGCACCATGCGACTCAACTTCTGAGGTCATCATTCGCCTAGAACTTAGAACTAATTAAACCTAACTAACCTAAGGACATCACACACATCCATGCCCGAGGCAGGATTCGAACCTGCGACCGTAGCAGTCACGCGGTTCCAGACTGAAGCGCCTTTAAACGCACGGCCACACCGGACGGCACAACATTAATTTCTCCCTCTTCTGTTGTCACTTGTTCCCTTCTGTTACGTTGCCTAGCTCTTGCACTAACGGTTTCACGTAACTGGTTGAAGAGGTTGACAAATAATTGCCGGGATGGTTGACGTCTATTGAGATATGTTGCCGAATACACTGTACAAGAACCAAGTGCATTTTTCCTACGCTCTCCATACATCATGGACATGTTTGATTTTTCTGCGTTAGTGAATCCCATCGTTCATTCACGACCTACTGCTCGGACTGTCACACACTAACTGACTAGCAAGTCGCAATGAATTCAATAAACACACAAGCACATTGTAAGCAAATATACGAGGGTTCGAACTTAAATAGTGGCAACTATTTATTCACAACCGATACAAAAGAGTTAAATTTTTCGACCTGTTACTGTCCTCCAAAGTAGCCATCAGAGTTGTGTAGAGCCCGTTGCCAGCGATGGGGAACGCGTAGTATACCGTAAGCAGAGTCTGTTCTGCTAACGGTGTGAATGGAGCGGTCTACTGCCTGGCGAATCTCTGGAACAGTTTTGAAGACAATGCCACGAAGTGGTTCCTTCATCTTCCGAATCACACTGCAGTCACAAGCACTAGAGTACTTCCCAGCCCCATCGATCGAATAGAGCAGCCACGAAGTGGTTCCTTCATCTTCTATTTCAAACTGCAGTCACGAGCACTAAAGTACTTCCCAGTCCCATCGACCGAATAGAGCAGCCACGAAGTGGTTCCTTCATCTTCCGAATCAAACTGCAGTCACAAGCACTAGAGTACTTCCCAGTCCCATCGACTGAATAGAGCAGCCACGAAGTGGTTCCTTCATCTTCCGAATCAAACTGCAGTCACAAGCACTAGAGTACTTCCAAGTCCCATCGACCGAATAGAGCAGCCACGAAGTGGTTCCTTCATGTTCCGAATCAAACTGCAGTCACAAGCACTAGAGTACTTCCCAGTCCCATCGACCGAATAGAGCAGCCACGAAGTGGTTCCTTCATGTTCCGAATCAAACTGCAGTCACAAGCACTAGAGTACTTCCCAGTCCCATCGACCGAATAGAGCAGCCACGAAGTGGTTCCTTCATCTTCCGAATCAAACTGCAGTCACAAGCAATAGAGTACATCCCAGTCCCATCGACCGAATAGAGCAGCCACGAAGTGGTTCCTTCATCTTCCGAATCAAACTGCAGTCACAAGCACTAGAGTACTTCCCAGTCCCATCGACCGAATAGAGCAGCCACGAAGTGGTTCCTTCATCTTCCGAATCAAACTGCAGTCACAAGCACTAGAGTACTTCCCAGTCCCATCGACCGAATAGAGCAGCCACGAAGTGGTTCCTTCATCTTCCGAATCAAACTGCAGTCACAAGCACTAGAGTACTTCCCAGTCCCATCGACCGAATAGAGCAGCCACGAAGTGGTTCCTTCATCTTCCGAATCAAACTGCAGTCACAAGCACTAGAGTACTTCCCAGTCCCATCGACCGAATAGAACAGCCACGAAGTGGTTCCTTCATCTTCCGAATCAAACTGCAGTCACAAGCACTAGAGTACTTCCCAGTCCCATCGACCGAAGAGAGCAGCCACGAAGTGGTTCCTTCATCTTCCGAATCAAACTGCAGTCACAAGCACTAGAGTACTTCCCAGTCCCATCGACCGAATAGAGCAGCCACGAAGTGGTTCCTTCATCTTCCGAATCAAACTGCAGTCACAAGCACTAGAGTACTTCCCAGTCCCATCGACCGAATAGAGCAGCCACGAAGTGGTTCCTTCATCTTCCGAATCAAACTGCAGTCACAAGCACTAGAGTACTTCCCAGTCCCATCGACCGAATAGAGCAGCCACGAAGTGGTTCCTTCATCTTCCGAATCAAACTGCAGTCACAAGCACTAGAGCACTTCCCAGTCCCATCGACCGAATAGAGCAGCCACGAAGTGGTTCCTTCATCTTCCGAATCAAACTGCAGTCACAAGCACTAGAGCACTTCCCAGTCCCATCGACCGAATAGAGCAGCCACGAAGTGGTTGCTTCATCTTCCGAATCAAACTGCAGTCACAAGCACTAGAGTACTTCCCAGTCCCATCGACCGAATAGAGCAGCCACAAAGAGGTTCCTTCATCTTCCGAATCAAACTGCAGTCACAAGCACTAGAGCACTTCCCAGCCCCATCGACCGAATAGAGCAGCCACGAAGTGGTTCCTTCATCTTCCGAATCAAACTGCAGTCACAAGCACTAGAGCACTTCCCAGTCCCATCGACCGAATAGAGCAGCCACGAAGTGGTTCCTTCATCTTCCGAATCAAACTGCAGTCACAAGCACTAGAGTACTTCCCAGTCCCATCGACCGAATAGAGCAGCCACGAAGTGGTTCCTTCATCTTCCGAATCAAACTGCAGTCACAAGCACTAGAGTACTTCCCAGTCCCATCGACCTAATAGAGCAGCCTCGAAGTGGTTCCTTCATCTTCCGAATCGAACTGCAGTCACAAGCACTAGAGTACTTCCCAGTCCCATCGACCGAATAGAGCAGCCACGAAGTGGTTCCTTCATCTTCCGAATCGAACTGCAGTCACAAGCACTAGAGTACTTCCCAGTCCCATCAACCGAATAGAGCAGCCACGAAGTGGTTCCTTCATCTTCCGAATCAAACTGCAGTCACAAGCACTAGAGTACTTCCCAGTCCCATCGACCGAATAGAGCAGCCACGAAGTGGTTCCTTCATCTTCCGAATCAAACTGCAGTCACAAGCAATAGAGTACATCCCAGTCCCATCGACCGAATAGAGCAGCCACGAAGTGGTTCCTTCATCTTCCCAATCAAACTGCAGTCACAAGCAATAGAATACATCCCAGTCCCATCGACCGAATAGAGCAGCCACGAAGTGGTTCCTTCATCTTCTGAATCAAACTGCAGTCACAAGCACTAGAGTACTTCCCAGTCCCATCGACCGAATAGAGCAGCCACGAAGTGGTTCCTTCATCTTCCGAATCAAACTGCAGTCACAAGCACTAGAGTACTTCCCAGTCCCATCGACCGAATAGAGCAGCCACGAAGTGGTTCCTTCATCTTCCGAATCAAACTGCAGTCACAAGCACTACAGTACTTCCCAGTCCCATCGACCGAATAGAGCAGCCACGAAGTGGTTCCTTCATCTTCCGAATCAAACTGCAGTCACAAGCACTAGAGTACTTCCCAGTCCCATCGACCGAATAGAGCAGCCACGAAGTGGTTCCTTCATCTTCCGAATCAAACTGCAGTCACAAGCACTAGAGAACTTCCCAGTCCCATCGACCGAATAGAGCAGCCACGAAGTGGTTCCTTCATCTTCCGAATCAAACTGCAGTCACAAGCACTAGAGTACTTCCCAGTCCCATCCACCGAGAAGAGCAGCCACGAAGTGGTTCCTTCATCTTCCGAATCAAACTGCAGTCACAAGCACTAGAGTACTTCCCAGTCCCATCGACCGAATAGAGCAGCCATGAAGTGGTTCCTTCATCTTCCGAATCAAACTGCAGTCACAAGCACTAGAGTACTTCCCAGTCCCATCGACCGAATAGAGCAGCCACGAAGTGGTACCTTCATCTTCCGAATCAAACTGCAGTCACAAGCACTAGAGCACTTCCCAGTCCCATCGACCGAATAGAGCAGCCACGAAGTGGTTCCTTCATCTTCCGAATCAAACTGCAGTCACAAGCACTAGAGTACTTCCCAGTCCCATCGACCGAATAGAGCAGCCTCGAAGTGGTTCCTTCATCTTCCGAATCGAACTGCAGTCACAAGCACTAGAGTACTTCCCAGTCCCATCGACCGAATAGAGCAGCCACGAAGTGGTTCCTTCATCTTCCGAATCGAACTGCAGTCACAAGCACTAGAGTACTTCCCAGTCCCATCAACCGAATAGAGCAGCCACGAAGTGGTTCCTTCATCTTCCGAATCAAACTGCAGTCACAAGCACTAGAGTACTTCCCAGTCCCATCGACCGAATAGAGCAGCCACGAAGTGGTTCCTTCATCTTCCGAATCAAACTGCAGTCACAAGCAATAGAGTACATCCCAGTCCCATCGACCGAATAGAGCAGCCACGAAGTGGCTCCTTCATCTTCCGAATCAAACTGCAGTCACAAGCAATAGAATACATCCCAGTCCCATCGACCGAATAGAGCAGCCACGAAGTGGTTCCTTCATCTTCTGAATCAAACTGCAGTCACAAGCACTAGAGTACTTCCCAGTCCCATCGACCTAATAGAGCAGCCACGAAGTGGTTCCTTCATCTTCCGAATCGAACTGCAGTCACAAGCACTAGAGTACTTCCCAGTCCCATCAACCGAATAGAGCAGCCACGAAGTGGTTCCTTCATCTTCCGAATCAAACTGCAGTCACAAGCACTAGAGTACTTCCCAGTCCCATCGACCGAATAGAGCAGCCACGAAGTGGTTCCTTCATCTTCCGAATCAAACTGCAGTCACAAGCAATAGAGTACATCCCAGTCCCATCGACCGAATAGAGCAGCCACGAAGTGGCTCCTTCATCTTCCGAATCAAACTGCAGTCACAAGCAATAGAATACATCCCAGTCCCATCGACCGAATAGAGCAGCCACGAAGTGGTTCCTTCATCTTCTGAATCAAACTGCAGTCACAAGCACTAGAGTACTTCCCAGTCCCATCGACCGAATAGAGCAGCCACGAAGTGGTTCCTTCATCTTCCGAATCAAACTGCAGTCACAAGCACTAGAGTACTTCCCAGTCCCATCGACCGAATAGAGCAGCTACGAAGTGGTTCCTTCATCTTCTGAATCAAACTGCAGTCACAAGCACTAGAGTACTTCCCAGTCCCATCGACCGAATAGAGCAGCCACGAAGTGGTTCCTTCATCTTCCGAATCAAACTGCAGTCACAAGCACTAGAGTACTTCCCAGTCCCATCGACCGAATAGAGCAGCCACGAAGTGGTTCCTTCATCTTCCGAATCAAACTGCAGTCACAAGCACTAGAGTACTTCCCAGTCCCATCGACCGAATAGAGCAGCCACGAAGTGGTTCCTTCATCTTCCGAATCAAACTGCAGTCACAAGCACTAGAGTACTTCCCAGTCCCATCGACCGAATAGAGCAGCCACGAAGTGGTTCCTTCATCTTCCGAATCAAACTGCAGTCACAAGCACTAGAGCACTTCCCAGTCCCATCGACCGAATAGAGCAGCCACGAAGTGGTTCCTTCATCTTCCGAATCAAACTGCAGTCACAAGCACTAGAGTACTTCCCAGTCCCATCGACCGAATAGAGCAGCCACGAAGTGGTTCCTTCATCTTCCGAATCAAACTGCAGTCACAAGCACTAGAGTACTTCCCAGTCCCATCGACCGAATAGAGCAGCCACGAAGTGGTTCCTTCATCTTCCGAATCAAACTGCAGTCACAAGCACTAGAGTACTTCCCAGTCCCATCGACCGAATAGAGCAGCCGCAGCTTGCGCTGTATGCGCCCGCACACTGTCGTGCAAATTGATGGGTGGATTCGCCGCTTCTTTCATAAAGCTGGTCGCAAGTGATGCTCCAAAAACGAACAGTAATACTGTGCATTGAAGGTCTGATCTTGACCAACTCCGTTGATCGTATTTCAAAAACATAGTGACACCATTAGGTTCGACCGCTCGCTCACCAAGTGACTGCGTTTCCCTCGAATGCGCGCACATCGGTGACGTGGGACGTGCGAGCCCATTTGCTCGGAGGTAAGGTAGGTATGTCAACAACGCGTGGTATCAGAGACAATAGTAGATTCCATTGCATGGTTTCTCCACAGCAGTGTTGCCAATATTTCAGTTCCAACCTACGTAACAATATCGTACCTACCACTTACGCACGTTGAATGGTACAAACGAGTGTCCGTATGGAAATATTTCGAACTACGACCTGTCGTAAACGACTCGCACTAGAATCCTTTAAAAAACACCATCGACGTTCTATTTTACCCGTCTTTTAGTTTGTTTATGTCAATAGGCATTATTCTATTCAAAAAAGTGCATGCTTGCACAAAAAATACACTTTGTAAGTATTATTAGAAATGTTTCCTCGCTAACACTATGAACCCCTGACTACCAACCCAGTTTATTAAAACCGCACATCAATAGCACTTTCCATTTCCGCAATATATGCGGTGCAAATTTTAGATGATACACCTAAAAAAGAAAGTATCCCTCGTCCTCCCGAACATTTATTAAGGTAACGTGTAATACTCTGAAGTAAATTAGCCAAGAACGTTTTGAGATTTTTGATAACAACGTTAAACTACAACTTGTGTTTATATAGTAGTACATATTTAGAACGACAGCTTTTGATTAACGTTCACGAACGAGCAAATCGACACGAAATAGAACGTAACAGAAATCCACAAATTCAAACAAATGTTTAGACTCTGCTTCGTACCACCACCCAGCAAAGAAGCAAGCCGCTCTGAACATAATTTCTTCGCGTGCTTTCCGCATCAGCGATAGTAAGATCTTGCAATCATAAAGTGATTTCCTAAGAGAAACATTGATGGTCCGCTGTTTTGATGACCTTTACACAACCTTCACGTCCTCTGCTGGAACGGAAAATCATCTGCTGCCACCTACATGTGGGGTGTTTTCTACGGAATTGATGGCAATTTCCCAGGCCCTTACCTTTATTAAACAGTCCCAACACAACCACGTTTTGTTATGTACGGACTCAATGAGTGGCCTTCTGGCTATTGACCAGTGTTATTCGCGCCATCCCTTGGTCTCTGCCATCCATGACCATCTCGCTGATATTCACCATGCTGCTTGTTCCGTTGACTTCCTTTGGGTCCCTGTCCATGTGGGTATCCCGGGTAATGAGCTCGCTGATCGTTTGGCTTACCCCCAGTTTTCTGTAATCCCTCCTGCAGCAGATTTACGGCTTCACATCAAATCCCACTTCGCACAGTCATGGGCCAACTCTTGGAAGGCTACTTCCCTGTCTAATAAACTTCGTGTGATTAAGGTGACACCTGGCCCGTGGCATTCTTCCTTTCGCCTCTCCCGAAAGGACTCGACCACACTGTGTCGTCTCCGCATTGGCCACACCAGCCTGACCCATGGTTTTCTTTTGCGTGATGAGCCACCCCCACTTTGTGGTTGTGGAGCCTTCCAGTCAGTAGCCCACATTTTGGTTGAATGCCCCCTTCTTTTGGCTCTGCGTGCTAAATATAGGCTTCCACACACTTTACCTTTGATGTTGGCTGACAATTCCCGGATGGTCGACCTGGTTCTTTGTTTCCTCCGGGAAAGTGTTTTTTATTCTCTGTTTTAAGGTTTTTAATCTCTCTCTGGTGTTGGGGCAGGGCGGTGAGTGTTTAGGTGTCTCCCACTGTAAGCCGTGTTTGGAGATTACCGACTCCCCTCCCTGACCGAGAGCCTCTTTTCTTCCCCTTTTACTCTGTTTTTATCATTTTTAGGATTGGTTAGTCTCCTTCTCCCATACGCACTTCTACATTCTAGCGGTTGCACCTTTTAAGTCGCAGGTGGTCTTGCCTCTGCTGCTTCAGGGGTGGAATATTTCCTGCCTCTGTTATAGCCTTGGGTTCTCTCTCTTGCTGACTTACCTCATTTTGTTTTTACCATTGACAACATGACTGCCCTTTTACAGTTTTTAGCCTTTTCCCTTTTATCGTTCTGACTTTTCTGAGATATCACACTATCGGAATGGACCACATTTGAAACAAGGGACTGATGACCTTGCTGTTTGGTCCCTTCAACCCCAACCAACCAACCAACCATCCTTTACACAAACAAGGCTGTCGTATTGTTAGGTTACCAAGCAGAATCCTTGCCAGGCAGAATCCTCCGGGGAAGACTTCTTTAGGCCTGCAGCGGATGCACCTGCTCGTATCCACATTGCGGGAGTGTCCTGTGCTTCCGGTAAAGTATATTTCGGTGAAACTGGAAGGAATACAAAACGAGGCGGTAAAGAGCACAAACACAACGCAAAGTTTAGCACGATATATAAAATCGGCGGTAGCGGAGCGCCAAGAAGAATGCGAAAAGGTTACGAATTTTAAAAACGCTCGGTTGCTAGTCAGTGGTATGAGACAGAGTCTGAACAAACCGTTATATCGGTAAAACTCACACCACTCCTTAACTTACAACTGCATGAAAGGACAGTTCAGCGAGAAAAGAAAACGATGTTCGACGGCAGAAAAATTGATCTTCCCTTTCATACAACCGCAAGTTAAGTCTGGAAATGATTTTAGCAGATATACAAGGTTCCTTACCCTGCGTGTCGTACGAGCGTGGTGTACACCCTAGCTCAGTTTTATTGT
Organism: Schistocerca americana; assembly: GCF_021461395.2. Taxonomy (NCBI): domain Eukaryota; kingdom Metazoa; phylum Arthropoda; class Insecta; order Orthoptera; family Acrididae; genus Schistocerca; species Schistocerca americana. The sequence goes on along the minus strand of NC_060119.1, from coordinate 1,240,909,652 downwards.
TCCTGTAAGCACTAAGTTTCTCATTCAAGTTGCGTTGTATATACACTACTGGCCATTAAAATTGCTACACCACGAAGATGACGTGCTACAGACGCGAAATTTAATTTACAGGAAGAACATGCTGTGATATGCAAATGATTCGCTTTTCAGAGCATTCACACAAGGCTGGCGCTGGTGGCGACACCTACAACATGCTGTCACGAGGAAAGTTTGCAACCGATTTCTCATACACAAACAACAGTTGACCGGCATTGCCTGGAGGAACGTTGATATGATGCCTCGTATAAGGAGGAGAAATGCCTACCATCACGTTTCCGACTTTGATAAAGGACGGAGTGTAGCCTACCGCAATTGCGGTTTATAGTATCGCGACATTGCTGCTCGCGTTGGTCGAGATCCAACGACTGTTAGCAGAATATGGAATCGGTGGGTTCAGGAGGGTAATACGGAACGCCGTGTTGCATCCCAACGGCCACGTATCACTAGCAGTCAAGATGACAGGCATCTTATCCGCATGGCTGTAACAGATCGTGCAGCCACGTCTCTACACCTGAGTCAACAGATGAGGACGTTTGCAAGACCACAACCATCTGCACGAACAGTTCGATGACGTTTGCAGCAGCATGGACTATCAGCTCGGAGACCGTGGCTGCGGTTACCCTTGACGCTGCATCACAAACAGGAGCGCCTGCGATGGTGTACTCAACGACGAACCTGGGTGCACGAATGGCAAAAGGTCATTTTTCGGATGAATCCAGGATCTGTTTACAGCATCATGATGGTCGCATCCGTGTTTGGCAACATCGCGGTGAATGCACGTTGGAAGTGTGTATTCGTCATCGCCATACTGCCGTAACACCCGGCGTGAATGAATGGGTTGCCATTGGTTACATGTCTCGGTCACCTCTTGTTCTTATTGACGGCACTTTGAACAGTGGACGTTACATTTCAGATGTGTTACGACCCGGGGCTCTACCCTTCATTCGATCCCTGCGAAACCCTACATTTCAGCAGGATAACGCACGACCGCATGTTGCATGTCTTGTACGGGCCTTTCTGGATACAGAAAATGTTCGACTGCTGCCCTGGCCAGCACATTCTCCAGATCTCTCACCAACTGAAAACGTCTGCACAATGGCGGCCGAGCAACTGGCTCGTCACAATACGCCAGTCTCTACTCGTGATGAACTGTGGTATCGTGTTGCAGCTGCATGGGCAGCTGTACCTGTACACGCCGTCCAAGCTCTGTTTGACTCAATGCCCAGGAGTATCAAAGCCGTTATTACGGCCAGACGTGGTTGTTCTCGGTACTAATACCTCAGGATCTATGCACCCAAATTGCGTGAAAATGTAATCACATCTCATTTCTAGTATAATATATTTGTCGTATGAATATCCATTTATCATCTGCATTTCTTCTTGGTGTAGCAATTTTAATGGCCAGTAGTGTAAATCCATCTCACTGCATGATGATTACTAAAGGTGCATCCAGTATGTGTTCAACGCGTATTTATTATCTGCGTGATCTGAATATGGTTGTTGCTCACAAGCGAAACTTCAAAGTTTAATTATCTTACGTAAACACCATCTAGACATTAAAAGATTTTGAATGAAGAATTATTTTTATCTTATTATTATTTTGAGCTTTTTCTCATTACATGGGCTTATCTCCAACAAAATAATAAACTCGAAAATTACTATACAAAGAATAAACTTTCTTAAACCGTATTTTCAAAATATTTCTCGAGATGTTTCGATCTTGTGTGTCCTCTTCCTCTGCGCCCATTCACCCCACTGTGTGATGTTCATTTTGGAGCCAGGTGATCATAGGTCGTCCTCTTCTTCTTCTTCCCTCCCCTTCCCACTCCAATTTTGGTATTCTGGCTTCCTCCATTCGTCGTACATGTCCGTACCACTGTAATTTCTTCCTATCTATTACGTCATATATTCTTTCTCTTATTTCCATTCTCCATTTCGGTGTTCCTTATCTTCTCTTTCCTGGAAAGTCTTGCCGATCTTCTCCAGAAGTCTGTAGTTTGTAATTTTGTAATGTGCTTCAGGTTAACTGTCCAGGTCTCCGTTCCATACAGAACCACACTCTCTCATATGGATTTGTATAGTTCGGCTCATTACATCCCTGCTCCATAAGACTGAGTTAAGCATCCCAGTGACCTTCCGTCCGCTACTAATTCTTTTATTGATTTCTGACTCTGATTTTCCCTCGATTTCTAAAATGAATCCCAAATAACAGAAGATGTTCATCCTTTTTTTTCTTTCCTTCAATGTATAGCTCATTTGAATGTTTAGTCACGTATTCTGTTTTTTTGGTAATTAATCTTCTAACCCCAAGTTTTGTATGCTATTGCTACTTGATTGCACTTATAGTTAGCATCCTCTCCATCTTGTGCTACGACTACTTGATCATCAGCAAACAATAAATGATGTAGGTAAGCTCCATCTCCTATTTCCAATCCCAAACTTTTACATTTACGAGACCATGTTCTGAGGATAATATCTATATAGGTTTTAAAGAATGATGGTGACATGGAACAACCCTGTAAAAAGCCTTTGCTTGTTCTAAATTTCTGTGAAAGTTCATTACCAACTTTCACTTGGGAAATGTTATCTTTATACATGAGTTGTATTATTATAATCAAGGATTGTTTATGTTACCATGTGTAGTGCTCGCCAAAGTAATTTTCTTCGAACAGTATCAAACGCTTTTTCTATATCTATGAAAATTAATCCTATATTTTTTGTTTTTCCCTGTTTTCTTTTAAATTTTAGGAAATAATATTTTGGATCTCCTCTCTTTCTATAACAGTTTTCGGTATTTTCTTAATGACAAGGCTCACCAATGGCAACCTCAAGAGTTTTACTCAGGAAGATCGGAGAAAAATGACGTTTATAAGGAAAACAACAAAGTCTTTCAACAGTGTTCCGCCTTCCAGGGACGCCAGTGTAATCCTGACGAATATCGCAACTAAGGGATCGAAATGTCGAGCACTGAAGAACTCTGAAGATTTGAAGAGGAATCAATCTGACGCTGTCTAACGACTGACATTTCACCATCAATCGCGTAACCTTTCCTTCTTCCCACCAGTTTGCCTGCAGCGTGGAGAAGCGCAAGCCATCGAATACTTCTGTTTGTAAGCAGGATTAGTGGGGAGCAGTCACGAACAGCTATATTTTATTTGTAATGCAGGGCTACAGATTGGGAACCATCGTTCGCTGTCGGTCCCTAATGGCGCGGCACTTTGCGTAATCCTGTGGAGGGGCGACATGTCAGGGGATTCCCTTAGGGGATCACCCCTCTCCCCTCCTCTCTGCCCCGCTATGACTAACGGCCGCCGCTAATCCCGGCCCCACTGCAACCTATCCTATCTATCCCTCTCTGTGAGTTACGTACGGGGCTGCGAATACGATCATCGTCGCGTGAATTGCGCCGGGATAATAGTCTTCACGTTCAGTTTCAGTTGTACAGGCATGTCAGTGTTGTGTGCAACGTGACACCATCTGGGAAGAAACAAATTACAATCGATAATATTGAGATGGACATGTGTAATGTGGTCTGTCGACGGTCGTCTGTTGATTGGAGGCTACTGAGTGATCAAAATCATGAAGTCATGCAGTGTCGAATCTTTCAGTTAGGCATTAAGACAAAATCACCGTCTCAGTTCACCAACCTGCTCTTTTTTTCGTCTCTCTAACAAGGGAACCTCCCCACCGCACCCCCCTCAGATTTAGTTATAAGTTGGCACAGTGCATAGGCCTTGAAAAACTGAACACAGATCGATCGAGAAAACAGGAAGAAGTTGTGTGGAACTATGAAAAAATAAGCAAAATGTACAAACTGAGTAGTCCATGCGCAATATTAAGGACAATGTAAGTTTAGGAGCGCCGTGGTCGCGTGGTTAGCGTGAGCAGCCGCAGATCGCAGGGTCCTCGGTTCAAGTCTTCCCTTGAGTGAAAAGTTTAACTTTTTATTTTCAGTTTATGTGACAAACTCTTATGTTTTCATCACTTTTTTGGGAGTGATTATCACATCCACAAGAAAACCTAAATCTGGCAAGTAGAAGAATCTTTTTACCCATTCGCCAAGTGTACTAGTTAGGTGGGTCGACAACATATCCAAGACATATGCTATCACCAGTGTCGTATAGAATATATCAGACGTGTTTTCGTGTGGAGGAATCGGTTGACCTATGACCTTGCGATCAAATGTTTTCGGTTCCCATTGGAGAGGCACGTCCTTTCGTCAACTAATCGCACGGTTTTGCGGTGCGGCCGCAAAACACAGACACTAAACTTATCACAGTGAACAGAGACGTCAATGAACGAACGGACAGATCTTAACTTTGCGAAATTAAAGAAAGTAAAATTTTCAGTCGAGGGAAGATTTGAACTGAAGATCTCTCGTTGCGCAGCTGTTCATGCTAACCACGGGACCATGGCGCCCCTGAGCTCACAATGTCCTTGATATTGCCTATGTTGCGCATGGACTACTCAGTTTGTATATTTTGTTTATTTTTTCATAGTTCCACACAACTTCTTCCTGTTTTCTCGATCGATATGTGTTCAGTTTTTCAAGGCCTATCCACTGTGCCAACTTATAACTAAATCTGAGGGGGGTGCGATGGGGATGTTCCCTTGTAAGTACAAAATCTCGTCACTTTGCCCACTTAGATCTCGGAGAAGCGGCCGAAACGCAGTCGAATCCTTAAACATCTGGTGTAGGTGACACAGTTTACTGCCAGTAACTTGCAGCTAATCGTGGTTCTCTTGCATACCAAGAACCATCGTACTCAAGAGACACGACGCGAAGTAGGTAATTACAAAACGAAAGTTAAGAATTTAACAATTGCCTCAAAACGTTCGATCACAAACGAAGATGGATGACTGTCCCACACAACTATTTGCAATAACGGTACAAAGGTGAGTTACATGAAGATAACTACAATCACTGAATCGAAACAAGACCACACGGTAAGAAATTTGTCATGTCGTACACGACTTTCCAAGTGGATTAGCGCCACTCCTGATAATAATTAGACGCTGGTCACTTGATAAGAGAACTGCACCCACAAATTAGAGAAAAAAAGAAAAAAAGGGCAGGTATCAGAAGTGCAACACAAATCTGCCCTACTACGTCTTGTTCCTCCATCTGTATCTGTACTCCAGAATACATTCTGAATAAAAACATAATTACTTACCTTGGTCGAAACTATTTTCTCTGTAGAATACAGAAAATAAAATTGAAGTGAGAAAGATGGCGACAAGTTTAGCTTTCGCAAGGGTAAAAGACACTAGGCAGACAGTTTTGACATTCCGACTGATAACGGAAGCAAGAGTTAAGAACAATAACCTCCATTTTCTTGCTCTTGAGCTCCGTGGCTGCATTATATTACTTTTGTAAATCCAGTGACGAGCCCCTTTATTATGTATTTTTGTTTAACCTAAGGCGTGATTCGGGCTTTCATTCATATTCAATTAAATTAGTATGGTACGTATTTGAAACTTTATTCAGTACATAGTTAAAATATGACAGCAGATTGGATGCTTTAGTTGGCCTGTGAAAAATAATTTTGTTAGCTAGCACACTTCATGAACTGTACATTTACTTTATATTGCTTTTAAGGTGTACTTACTTTGTACTCTGCATTGTTTTACTTCTATTTTGCACAAAACATCCCAGTATCTGCCATGTTGCCAACCAACATCTTTGTTTACTTCCGGGAAACTCATATGTGGTCAAAGATTATATTTTGTTGTAAGCAATGATGTCATTCGGTAACATGGTGGATACAGGGCTGATTTTGTGCAAAACAGAAGTAAAGATAGTGCAGGGCAGATGGTAAGTACACCTAAAAAGTAATATTTATCGTAAATATACAACTCGCGAAATCTAGTAGCTACCAAAACTGCTATTTTCCACAAGCCAGTCGTACCATTCAATCTGCTGTCGATGTTGTAACTATGTACTAACTGAAGATGCAGATTTGTGTTATGCTAACTGAAGACGTCTGAAAGCCCGAAACGCGTCTTAGCTTCAATAAAAATACATAACAAACTGGCTGGTCGCTGTATTTATTAAAATAAAACTTAACAAAAATCAAGACACTTTCATAGGCTTTGTCGACACAGTAAAAGTGTTTAATGTGAAATGGTGGAAGAAGTTCTGATGAAAGTACAGGTAAGGTATTGGTAAATACGGGTAATATACAACTGTACAAGAGGGAACAATAAGAACGGAAGGCCAAAAACTAAGCGCTCGGATTAAAAATGTCGTATGGCAAGGATACAATCTTTCGTCACTGCTGTTCAATCTATAAAGCAAAGAAACAATGACAAAAATAAAATAAACATTCAGGATTAAATTTAGCGTGATAAGGTTCGAGAAGACATCTTTATCATCAGTGAAGGTGAAGAACTACATGACGAGTTGAACGGAATGAGCAGTCTAGTGAGCCTGTAACCTCCCCCCTCACTTATCGACCTTAATGACAGTGAAAAATTAAACCGCGTGTACCTAATGGAAATTTGGGAAAAGCAATCGTCACCCAAGTTAATCTATCGGTAAAGAGGGAGGAAAGGGTTACATCTAATTGAAAGGAAAAATGCAAATGAAACTGGTGGAAATTAATTTTGAAAAGGGGTAAAGTTAATAAAGAAAGTAAATGTGCGGCCGTTACGTTAACAATTAACTAGCGGTAATTAGATATTTGAGATTTGGGGGAAATCACGGTCGCCAGTCCTAAGGACAATTACTATAGTAACTGAAAAAGAAAGGTTATTACACATATAATTAACACTAGAAGCGTGGCAACTGAAGGTTGACACGTGTAGTGTGAAAACTGAAAGTTTGTCAGAAGTAATAAATTTCGCTACACTCTGACTTAATTTAGCAAAAGAATTAATAAAACCGGAAAATCGAAAGTTAATTTAGTGACTGAAGTTAATAGTGAGCTTTCTTTCTGAAGCACATCGAAATCCAGTAAAATACGGTTAGTCTTGGACTACCTCAACAATCATTTCAAAAGCAACTTGACTCTACGCAATTTAGAAACAAGAGATTTAACTTTGAACTTGAATTAAATGATTCTGAACTATTAACAATAGTAAAATTTAGTACGTACCAAGCTGAGCTGCAGTCACAGGTAAGCTAAAATATGCTAACAAAACTCGCACTCTAAATTTGTGCTCGTGTAACCTAAATATTGTAGCCAGCTACTGAACTTTGAAATTAAAGCAGTGAAATCTAATTATATTATTTTAATGCTGGCGTTTGAATTTCAACGACACTCGGGTTCATTTCGGAAAAGGAAGGGACCCTGCTTGGCAATGCAATTGGGACAATGAGCAACAAAGGTTCATGCTAAGTTGCTGTAATTTTGCGAGGCAAATGGAACAATTTGAAAAGCTGAGGTCTGCCATACAGTTCTGAAACTTTACGTGCTTTTAGTCTTCCTTGTTGGTTGATTGAAGGTTTGAAGCCGTCGATCGAGGAGGTGGCGACAGTCACTCATTGTCGGCCGTCGCTGTTGCAGAAGCTGGATGTTGGCGCGCCTTCTTCTCGACACGGTCACCAGGCGAAACGGGCTCTTGATGTGCGCCAGCTAATGCTTCCCGTCCGCGACACCATGTCAGAAACTATCATCGCGAGTCGAGCGCAATTACATGCTGCCAAACCCCGAAAGCGCGGCAACTCGCGGGAGCGTCACACAACACCTGCTCCTCTCGCTACTCCCGCCAGACTCTCACTGCTCTGCCCGCGCTCCACGCGGCAGAGTTAACACTACCAAAGATCCTACACACTTTGATTCTTCACACGACCCATCGATGTAATCGTTCGATAGCAGTTTTCCCTAGGCAAGACCCAGCGTAAAAATACAAATAATATTTACGAAACAAACCAATTATACATCGACATAAGTGCATAAATATATATATATCCAAACAGTAAAGCAATTACAATATATAAAGAGACAGAAATGTCATATCTTGAGGTAACAAAACAAGGAAAAAAATAATAGTACAATAGATGGAAATAGGAGGATATGCATTTCCGGCGTTACAAGCCCACACTAAGGATGCATAATGAAACAATGTTGCCCATGTGCTGCCCCAAATGTGAGCCAAATGTGAGTCAATGTTCTCAGAGAATCTCCCTCTCAATGCCGAATTCGTCTGATAACGAGACGTGTCTCTGCAAAGCACCGTGTGGTATGGCTTGATTGCTTAGTCCAGTGATAACCAATCGGGGAGCGAGTGAGCCACCAGAATTAATTTCAAAGAACCGTATCTACTCTGGCTCCTGCCGCTTCATAGAATGAATGGTAATATGGTGACTTGTCTTGTGTGTTTCTTGATAGATTTAGTGAGATCGCAACTAGCTTCGTGCATCCGTGCTTCCATTGCTCTGCTAAAATTTACACATGCTTAAAAAAAAAAGTACAAAATTGAACTAACATCTCGTGTCAGGTTTATTTTGCTGTCAATTCCTCGGAAGAGCAAGTGGAAGCCAGTATCCCATTTTAGCTAACGTTCGTGGATTCTAGTGACTTATAATCTCTCTCTCTCTCTCTCTCTCTCTCTCTCTCGTAAGATCACTATATTCAGCTTCATAATGTTATTTTAAAGGTGTTTTGGCTGACGACGTATAGTTTCAATGCTGAATATTATAGATTTCATATGTGGTATTCGGCCACGATGAGTAATTCATTCTGCATAACCTTTTTGTTGCCTTGTGAGTACTTTCGGCATTCATGAATTCATTTCTTCACATACTTGTCTTTGTCTGTGATCTCGACCGTGAGCTCCTCCCCTGCTCGTTAGTTGGTTTATGGAGAAAATCATGAATACGTGTCTCATTCATCTCCAGTGGGTTATGTTCACGGGCCACAACACGTAGTTATGCTGCGCATTTGTTATTGTGTGCCTTCGAATTTTCACAGCGTTGGGGGTAGGGTCACGCTACGTAATTCTACGATACATGCAGTTGTTGGAACGCTGTATGAATTTACTTTTTCCACAACATCAGCATGTAGATTATTAGCTTTTCATGCACTAGTGTTACAAATGGGAACGGCTTTTCTCCTGCACAAGCCGAGTCTATAAGGCAAGACTTAATAAACGATTATAGTTCCTAACTTTTCTGACTAATCGTATTGTGCGCTTGACAGAGTTCTGAAACGTGAGGAATATTATTATTCGAGTCAGATTTCTTTACCAGGGGCCCACGGTCGATAATAATTTTCAGAGCATACCATGTTTATGAATTATCGTGGACATTCACGTTTAAATTTACAAGGTGGTAGGCTTCAAGCGTACCGGGAGAGCGGTGTGCTGACCACATGCCCCTTCTATCCGCATCATCAACTGAGGATGACACGGCAGTCGGATGGTCCCGATGGGCCTGGAGACAGAGTGCTTTCGGCTTCAAGCGTAAGCCAAGGAAAGACGAAAGTAACGAGGAACATTACAAATGAGATCAGCGATAAAGGTAACATCAGAGTTGTGAAGCAAAATAAAAGATGAATAAAACAAGAAAGAAATAAAATGCAGACTAGCATAGGAAAAAAGAGGACATTCCTGACAAATAGAAATCTAATATCGAACATAAGCCTCAGTTTGAGGGAGAAATGAGGGTATCCTGGCAGCTTTCCCTAAACGTAGATAAATGTAATATAATGCGCATACATAGGGGCAGAAATCCATTCCAGTACGATTATGCCATAGGTGGTAAATCATTGGAAGCGGTAACGGCCGTAAAATACTTAGGAGTTACTATCCGGAGCGATCTGAAGTGGAATGATCACATAAAACAAATAGTGGGAAAAGCAGGCGCCAGGTTGAGATTCATAGGAAGAATTCTAAGAAAATGTGACTCATCGACGAAAGAAGTAGCTTACAAAACGCTTGTTCGTCCGATTCTTGAGTATTGCTCATCAGTATGGGACCCTTACCAGGTTGGATTAATAGAAGAGATAGACATGATCCAGCGAAAAGCAGCGCGATTCGTCATGGGGACATTTAGTCAGCGCGAGAGCGTTACGGAGATGCTGAACAAGCTCCAGTGGCGGACACTTCAAGAAAGGCGTTACGCAATACGGAGAGGTTTATTATCGAAATTACGAGAGAGCACATTCCGGGAAGAGATGGGCAACATATTACTAGCGCCCACATATATCTCGCGTAATGATCACAACGACAAGATCCGAGAAATTAGAGCAAATACGGAGACTTACAAGCAGTCGTTCTTCCCACGCACAATTCGTGAATGGAACAGGGAAGGGGGGATCAGATAGTGGTACAATAAGTACCCTCCGCCACACACCGTAAGGTGGCTCGCGGAGTATAGATGTAGATGTAGATGTAGATAATCGCAAAGAAAGAAATGTATGGAAAACGGTGTTAGGAAGAAGGGACGGGCTAACAGGGAATCAGGGAATAACATTCATGGCACTAGAGGAAGTTTTAGAGGTCAAAGCTGTAGGAAATGACAGATTCGAATACCACCATCAAATGGCTGATTGCTTTCAGTGCAAGGACTACTCTCCGATGCACAGGAGCGAAATCCGTGAGGGCCACATAAAAAAGGGGGAGGCGTGTTTCAAGAACTTAATTTTTAATCGCGAGGAATGAAGCAAGTAGCCTCTGATGTACCTTACGAATAAAGTCTGTGGTCTTATGGAGATGTTCGCAAGTGACTCAGTTGCGTACAGAACTTACGCTTGATCAATGGCTCAAACAAGTGTCAGTGGGAAACAGTTCAAAACACGATATCTCGTAAAAGACTGGCACTGGAATCATGCAACAAACAACACCAACATTCTAATTTACCTCGCTTTTAGTTTGTTAATGTCAATAGACATTGTTCCATTTAAAAAAAGATTTATGATTGCACGAAAAATGCACTCTCTAAGTGTTATTACAGTCTGTTCTTTGGTTAACAGTACGAGCCCCTGACTAAAAATCCATTATGTGAAAACCACACATCAATAGTACTTTCCATTGCCACAATATCTGCGGTGCAACTTTTTGGTGATTCATCCTGTATTTGTTCTCTCAGGAGTCGCTAACAAGTCATTGAAGGAAGTATTTCCAAATACAGTTTGATGCAAGCAGTGGTTGGAAACACTGCTGAGTTGTTGTGGAGGAGTACTGTCCCACCTTGTGACCACATTTCTGAACATTTGACTCCGACGTTTGTGTAATCTGAAAAATTCCTGGAGAATCAGTTTGTTGGCTAGTTCCTTTGGTCGGTGTGGCCAAACGGTTCTAGGCGCTTCAGTCTGGAACCGCGCGACCACTACGGTCGCAGGATCGAATCCTGCCACGGGCATGGATGTGTGTGATGTCCTTAGGTTAGCTAGGTTTAAGTAGTTCTAAGTTTCTAGGGGACTGTTGACATCAGATGTTATGTCCCATAGTGCTCAGAGCCATTTGAACCATTTGTTTTTTTGTTTCAAGCTTCATGAGTTAATTTACTTGTCTTTTATGTAAAACTGTTGATGGTTCTAAGTTACTTTCTTAAGAAAGTTACTGGTTTCAAATTTTTCACAATTCGTCATCAGTCGGTTTTCCCTGCCTTCATCAATTGGTTTCCTGTGAGCTGCCCTAGGATAAACAGTAATTTACAATTACAAACGTGTAACCAAAACGCTTGCTCTACCGATTTGTGTTGGTATGCAACTTACGTGACATGTCCATCTGGCGCATTTGTTTCTGCAGTTTTCTTGCAGTGAAACACATTCTCAAGGATGTTTGTATTTTCACAACCACATACATTGGTTGGCATCGTAAAACACTTTAGTTTGGTCAGAAAACGGATTTTCGATGTTTTGATGGAAGCATGGAAAAACCGTCTGATTACGGATTCTGGAAAATCTGAAACAGGTAACAGTACTTTTTGAATAAACTAACCTAAAACCAATTTATGGCTGGTTACTGTAAACTATCAACAGTTTATTTCATATTATAGTCACGGTCTTCAACCATGTCTTTATTTGACTAAATTGCATGTCTCATGTGTTTTGTCTTTGAAATTCCTTTTATCATATTATACCCTGTATTGGGAATTAATCTAACTAAATAACCTAGTGTTTTTTCTAAGCTGTAAATTTGTTGTATTCATCAAATTTCTGAGTTTTGCGGAACCTTGCTAGTCAACTTAATTATTCCATGTTTAACTTATAACTACTTAAAAGCATTCAAAAAATTACTAAGCTTCTTTGATCCTTACAAGCATACTAGTTCGTCTTGTATTTAAACTACACATTATCATTTTATTGCCGTGCCCCATGTGGATTGTTTCATTTTTACTAGTGTACTTATTATGCCGTAAAATCGTTTGTATCGCCGGTGCTTTCGGTGTCTTAGCAATTCTTATCAAAGTCTGAGGCTTACGACTCACCAGGTTGCCCTGGTTGTTATCTAAAGTTGTTATACTTGTTGTTGTTGTCTTCAGTCCAGAGACTGGTTTGATGCAGCTCTCCATGCTACTCTATCCTGTGCAAGCTTCTTCTTCTCCCAGTACCTACTGCAACCTACATCCTTCTGAATCTGCTGAGTGTATTCATCTCTTGGTCTCCCTCTACGGTTTTTACCCTCCAAGTTGCCCTCCAATACTAAATTGGTGATCCCTTGCCACAGAACATGTCCTACCAAACGATCCCTTCTTCTAGTCAAGTTGTGCCACAAATTTCTCTTCTCCCCAATTCTATTCAGTACCTCCTCATTAGTTATGTGATCTACCCATCTAATCTTCAGCATTCTTCTGTAGCACCAGATTTCGAAATCTTCTATTTTCTTCTTGTCCAAATTATTTATCGTCCATGTTTCACTTCCATGCATGGCTACACTCCACAAAAATACTTTCAGAAACGACTTCCTGACACTTAAATCTATACTCGATGTTAACAAATTTCTCTTCTTTAGAAACTGTTTCCTTACCACTGCCAGTCTACAGTTTATATACTCTCTACTTCGACCATCATCAGTTATTTTGCTCCCCAAAATAGCAAAACTCCTTTACAACTCCAATCTAATTCCTTCAGCATCACCCGACTCAATTCGACTACATTCCATTTTCCTCGTTTTGCTTTTGTTGATGTTCATCTTATATCCTCCTTTCAAGACACTGTCCAATCCGTTCCACTGTTCTTTGCTGTCTCTGAAAGAATTACAATGTCATCGGCGAACCTCAAAGTTTTAATTTCTTCTCCATGGATTTTAACACCTACTCCGAATTTTTCATTTGTTTCCTTAACTGCCTTCTCAATTTAACATCGGGGATAGGCTACAACCTTGTCTCACTTCTTTCCCATCCACTACTTCCCTTTCATGCCCTTCGACTCTTATAACTGCCACCTGGTTTCTGTACAAATTATAAATAGCCTTTCGCTCCCTGTATTTTACCTCTGCCACCTTCAGAATTTGAAAGAGTGTATTCCAGTCAACATTGTCAAAAGCTTTGTCTAAGTCTACAAATGCTAGAAACGTAGGTTTGCCTTTCCTTAATCTTTCTTCTGAGATGAGTCGTATGGTCAGTATTGTCTCACGTGTTCCAATATTTCTACGGAATCCAAACTGATCTTCCCCGAGGTCGGCTTCTATCAGTTTTTCCATTCGTTTGTAAAGAAAAGTAGTATATTTTGCAGCCGTGACTTATTAAGCTGATAGTTCGGTAAGTTTCACATCTGTCACCACCTGCTTTCTTTGTGATTGGAATTATTACATTCTTCTTGAAGTGTGAGGGTATTTCGCGTGTCTCATATATCTTGCTCACCAGACGGTAGAGTTTTGTCAGGGCTGGCTCTCCCAAGGTTGTCAGTAGTTCTAATGAAATGTTGTCTACTCCCGGGGACTTGTTTCGACTTAGGTCTTTCAGTGCTCTGTCAAACTCTTCAGGCAGCATACTTACATTAATGAATTTCTTTCCGAACATTATAGTGCCCCGTCAGCGACTGCAGAAACTTAAGGCGAAGAGTCGTGTAGGGTGCCACCTCTAGTACTGGTGATCGGCGCCGACTATTCGTTGGGTGCATTACTGGCTTATTGTAAAATCGTTTTGTCGGTCATCTCACCACATTTTGTTTTTAATGTACTCTTTCTGTTGGCTATTTGAGCTTTACTTTAATTACTGCAGTCCTGGCATGAGTGAATAAAATGTTGTTCTTTTATTGGAGTGATGTTTCTTTGGCCGCCTGCCACATCCCCTCCCGGCTCTTTGCTCACTGCCTTTCATCCCTACAATCGGACAAGAAGACTGTCAATGGTGGAAAACGAGAGCAGCTGATTAAAAATTCATGCATTTATATTACAATCCTGGAAATTGAAATAAGAACACCGTGAATTCATTGTCCCAGGAAGGGGAAACTTTATTGACACATTCCTGGGGTCAGATACATCACATGATCACACTGACAGAACCACAGGCGCATAGACACAGGCAACAGAGCATGCACAATGTCGCCACTAGTACAGTGTATATCCACCTTTCGCAGCAATGCAGGCTGCTATTCTCCCATGGAGACGATCGTAGAGATGCTGGATGTAGTCCTGTGGAACGGCTTGCCATGCCATTTCCACCTGGCGCCTCAGTTGGACCAGCGTTCGTGCTGGACGTGCAGACCGCGTGAGACGACGCTTCATCCAGTCCCAAACATGCTCAATGGGGGACAGATCCGGAGATCTTGCTGGCCAGGGTAGTTGACTTACACCTTCTAGAGCACGTTGGGTGGCACGGGATACATGCGGACGTGCATTGTCCTGTTGGAACAGCAAGTTCCCTTGCCGGTCTAGGAATGGTAGAACGATGGGTTCGATGACGGTTTGGATGTACCGTGCACTATTCAGTGTCCCCTCGACGATCACCAGTGGTGTACGGCCAGTGTAGGAGATCGCTCCCCACACCATGATGCCGGGTGTTGGCCCTGTGTGCCTCGGTCGTATGCAGTCCTGACTGTGGCGCTCACCTGCACGGCGCCAAACGCGCATACGACCATCATTGGCACCAAGGCAGAAGCGACTCTCATCGCTGAAGACGACACGTCTCCATTCGTCCCTCCATTCACGCCTGTCGCGACACCACTGGAGGCGGGCTGCACGATGTTGGGGCGTGAGCGGAAGACGGCCTAACGGTGTGCGGGACCGTAGCCCAGCTTCATGGAGACGGTTGCGAATGGTCCTCGCCGATACCCCAGGAGCAACAGTGTCCCTAATTTGCTGGGAAGTGGCGGTGCGGTCCCATACGGCACTGCGTAGGATTCTACGGTCTTGGCGTGCATCCGTGCGTCGCTGCGGTCCGGTCCCAGGTCGACGGGCACGTGCACCTTCCGCCGACCACTGGCGACAACATCGATGTGCTGTGGAGACCTCACGCCCCACGTGTTGAGCAATTCGGTGGTACGTCCACCCGGCCTCCCGCATGCCCACTATACGCCCTCGCTCAAAGTCCGTCAACTGCACATACGGTTCACGTCGACGCTGTCGCGGCATGCTACCAGTGTTAAAGACTGCGATGGAGCTCCGTATGCCACGGCAAACTGGCTGACACTGACGGCGGCGGTGCACAAATGCTGCGCAGCTAGCGCCATTCGACGGCCAACACCGCGGTTCCTGGTGTGTCCGATGTGCCGTGCGTGTGATCATTGCTTGTACAGCCCTCTCGCAGTGTCCGGAGCAAGTATGGTGGGTCTGACACACCGGTGTCAATGTGTTCTTTTTTCCATTTCCAGGAGTGTATTTTATAAGCTCGTAAAATGTCAAATTTATGATCAAATAGGAGTGCAATATTCTATTTTACACACAAAAAGTACATGCTACGTTCCTGTAACATTCTGAAGTAAACAAGGCAGTAAAAATAGGGCGAAAAAGCGACAAACGAAAATGTTTCTTGGTGGGTCAGGAGTGATGGAAGGGACACGACAGCGCGTCCTCGTGTGAAGAAGTGTGCCTGACATGGAAGCACAATTACGACGGTGCGAATTTTGCAGCACCTGGTGAAGCCAGCAGAGGATGCCACGACGCAGCTTGACGACCGACAACGCTGTCCAAGGTTCCATCTCAAGGTGCCAACACTGGCGACACTTCTGCTGCCATTTTGGAGACTCCAGCTAGAATTACGGAGTAAGACAGTTGGTAACGTCCAGGTTGTGTGGCTGGAAGTCTCAAACAGTGAGCTGTCTGCCTTTCGCTGGGCCATATGGAGGAAGCGGTCGCCTTCATCTTGCAAAACGATCTACAAATTCATTGACTTGTTTCACCACTGTCCACTAACAGACTAGTTTCAGCAATAACCAGTAACTGTCCACCTGTTTATCTGAGCAGTCGGCACGGTTGCTCAGCGTGTTCGGTCAGAGGATTAGCTCCCCTCTGAAATAAAAAAAAACAACTGAGTGAACGGATCAACGAAGAACCTGAACGGATGTCATGGGACGCCCGCCCCGAAAAAATACAACGAAAAACACAGAAAAAAGATATATAAAAAAGTGGTAATGTGTTCGCCTACCATGCAGCAGGTCCGGGTTCGATTGCCAGTCGGGTTGGAGATTTTTCTCCGCTCGTGGACAGGTTGCTGCGCTGTTCTTGTCATCATTTCATCACCACCAACGAGCAAGTCTCGTAATGTAGCGTCACCTGAAATAAGGCCTGTACCCGATGGCCGAACTTCCTCGGATGGGGCCTCCTGGCCATCAATGCCACACGATCATTTCATTTCATACTATTCAGTAACTTACATTAAATGTGCAGCGATGGTTCAGAAAAGATAGTTGATGTTTGCTGGGAGTTTACTATTCAGAAAATATTTTTGAGCCATTTGTTTGTCATCTCCCGAAACCTTAAAAATCATTGACTCAATGTATTACTAATTTTCCTCCAAATTGTAAGCGGGGACCAACATCAAATATGGTATGATACTGCCTGACGTCATCTCACTGAAGTCAGCCCTGTGAAGTCCTCAAGTAAATAAACTTCACCACTACAAAGAATTTCCAGTAGATTCAGTTAGGTATATCACTGTTGAGGCTTTGTGCTGGAGCCTTTAAGATTATCAGTGGTAATTCATAATTAATACTATTACTAACTTTTATTATTTTCCTTTTTTTATTCTTGTATACGTGGTCTCGGGATCCTCCATGAGGTTGAGAGTCAGCTTTCAGAGTCGTTGTTCGGTAATTTGGTTTCGAAGCTCAGCTTGAACTGGAGTAGTGGTTTTTCATTGAAATATCTCTCCGTGGCGGGCCAGCGAAAGTGTGTGCCATGGCCCAGAGCAAGATCGGTCTGTTAAAAAAAAAAAAAAATGAAAGTCGTAAAGGTTACAGGCGGCCAGCTACTAAGGGTAGAGATTTGGTCAGCTTGTAAGTTGTGTGTGCGTGTGCGCGTGCACGCTTTTTAGAAAACTGAAACACCCCAGTGAGCTGTGAATACGAGAGCCTTGAAATTTTATGGTGTTTTATGCAATTTATATACAGCTGCTGCGAAAATGGCCACTACAAGAAACATGTTTATGCTGTTCGTTAAGAGAGAACCATATGGCCCACAGTTTAGTTGAAAACGCATTCCGACCCGGAATGAATAACAGAATAATCACACACACACACACATGCACACATACATTCACTTAGGCAATTTGGAAGCGCAATTGAAACCGGAATTTGCATGGCCATGACTTGAACACTGAGCAGCAAATAATCATTCGTCGAGAAACTGACAAATAACTAAATGAGTGTTTGCCTTCTGGTTGCAGCATATTCACCAGAACAACTATATGTCTAATCAAACATTTAATTGTTGATTCTAAGCATGAAAGAATAATTAATCCATCAAAACAACAAATAAATTATTAATATTATCTCCAAATGCTGTCGAAGGAAGGTGCTGGATTACACTTGGTACATATAACGAGCATCGCTCTCCAGAATTGCCGTCGCCGCCTACATTTCAGCATCTGAGATCTAATTTCGTATTAAGAGAAAAAAATTATTTCTAATGTTGTGCACGTGCAACCTTAAGTCAGAGAGTGGTCACTAACCTATCAGCAGTTAAGCATCGTGGCGGTATAGTTGCATGACACGGTATTACATAAAACTGACAAATAAATGACTAGGTTTGGTCAGAAATAAATTAGGAATAGGTTCACTAATACATCTGTTGTTACTAAGCTGATGGAATTAATTTACAAACCCTCATGACTCCTCAAAGCGGGACAAATACATGCGATTTTCACAATGAGCAATCGGATTCTAGGTACACAATGTTTAGTAAGAGAGCAAGTACTTCATAATTAAGGAGAGTTTGGTAGTTTATAGTCTACAGCACGGCGGACTGAAAAGACAACGTAGTCATTAAAATCAGTTTCGATTTAGTCAAAACTAAGCAACCTGTAAGGTTCCATTTTGCCATGCGGAAAGGGTACAGCTGGAAGCCTGACCACAGAATAATTGCCAGTAGAATTTTTCCAGGCAGTCCTGAAATACCTAATCCAGTCGCCTATGCTTCACCATGGCAAGTAACTGAAATAATTTCTCCAAATTTCTTCATTACTGTGGCATCTACAGAGCAGATCAGATCGGAAAAAAAGGAAGGAAGATTAGAGTTTAACGTCCCGTCGCACATCAAAGTCAGTCACCCTCAGTTAGCACAGAACACCGAATACTGCAAGAAACAGAAACAGAGTAGCGGAAACCCGTTCAGACGAACGTGAGACGTTCCAATTGACTAGAGGGGAAAAAAATAATTTCCATATGGCTCTAAGCACTTTGGGACTTACAAGGGAACCTCCCCATCGCACCTCCCTCAGATTTAGTTATAAGTTGGCACAGGGATAGGCCTTGAAAAACTGAACACAGATCAATCAAGAAAACAGGAAGAAGTTGTGTGGAACTATGAAAAAAATAAGCAAAATATACAAACTGAGTAGTCCATGTGCAACATAGGCAACACCAAGGAGAGTGTCAGCGTAAGAGCGCCGTGGTCCCGTGGTTAGCGTGAGCCGCTGCGGAACGAGAGGTCCATAATTCAAATCTTCTCTCGAGTGAAAAGTTTAATTTTTTATTTTCAAGTAATTATCAAAGTTCAGGCACTCACACATAATCAACTTCGCTCTCCAAAACTCCAGGACATGTTCAGATTAGCTTATACATATGCAGGATTCGACGGTCTACGCACGGAAACATTTGAAAACGTAAAAAACATATGTTTTGACAGAGCACAGGGAAAACTGTGAGACTGTGAAGCTGTTGCATTCATTTGTTGCAGCTTATGTGACAAACTCTTATGTTTTCATCACTTTTTTGGGAGTGATTATCACATCCTCAAGAAAACCTAAATCGGGCAAGGCAGAAGAATCTTTTTATCGATTCGCCAAGTGTGCAAGTTAGGTGGGTCGACAACATATTCCTGTCATGTGACGCACATGCCGTCACCAGTGTCGTAAATAATATAGCAGACGTGTTTTCCTGTGGAGGAATCGGTTGACCTATGACCTTGCGATCAAATGTTTTCGGTTGCTATTGGAGAGGCGCGTCCCTTCGTCTACTAATCGCACGGTTTTGCGGTGCGGTCGCAAAACACAGACACTAAACTTATTACAGTGAACAGAGACGTCAATGAATGAACGGACAGATAGTAACTTTGCGAAAATAAAGAAAGTAAAATTTTTGCTCGAGGGAGGACTCGAACTAATGACCTCTCGTTTCGAAGTTGCTCACTCTAACCACAGGACCACGGCGCTCCTCAACTTAAGTTGCCCTTGATGTTACATATCTTGCGCATGGACTACTCAGTTTGTATATTTTGCTTATTTTTTCATAGTTCCACACAACTTCTTCCTGTTTTCTCGATTGATCTGTGTTTAGTTTTTCAAGGCCTATCCACTGTGTCAATTTATAACTAAATCTGAGGGGGGTGCGATGGGGAGGTTCCCTTGTTAGCATCTGAGGTCATCAGTCCCCTAGAACTTAGAACTACGTAAACCTAACTAACCTAAGGACATCACACACATCCATGCTCGAGGCAGGAATCGAACCTGCGACCGTAGCAGCAGCGCGGTTCCGGGCTGAAGCGCCTAGAACCGCTCGTCCACAGCGGCCGGCGACTAGTGGGCAAACTGACCTTCCAAAGATACGAAAGTGTCTCATTGGACACACAAATATGTTGTTCAATGAATTTATTTCGATCTATCGAAGTTGAGTATTGCAGAGATACGTCGAATATTGCGTATAACTGTCGCGATCTACTAATAGCTAAATGTAGCGCGTAAAATAAAATCATTGAAAAAACAGGAAAATTTCAAGCTATCTCTTTAAGGGACGTTTTTCTATCAGCGATATCTTTTATTCTGAACAAGCAGATAGTGGATTAGTGGATCTGAGTAATTACGGTAAATCTAACGAAGCGAGCCAAAACTGTTGCGATCTATGGAAACAGAGAATGCAGTTTTCTGACATCTAGCGCCTGACGTGAAATAAAACATACCAAGCACTAGTGAGTGTTACATGACGGAGCAGAATGAATTAAGAAACCTATTATTTCCTGCAACATAAATTTCGCGTAAAGAGCACAACGCTAAATATAAAGAAAATCAGCTTAACGGAAGTGTGCGGTCAAGCATTCTTCCCAAGTACCGTATGTGATTGGAATAGGATGATGGGGAAAATGATGCCGGTAACCAATGCACCACCTGCCACACACCTCACTGTAGCTTTCAGAGTGCAGATGTCGATTTGGATGTAATAAGGCAACAGCTGTTTTCCACAGGTTCGACGTTTTGTATTAGTCTATTATTAATGGCCGCTAGCGCTAGTGTTACATTCATAATGCTCTGAGCTCTATTCGCGAAGCTTCCGCTGAGGGAACGACGTAAAAGCGTTTTCAGTGCAACCTCTGCCATGATAAGTTTCAGTTCCCCAGAATTCCTTCCCACCGCTGGAAATACGAGTCCGCGTCGCTCACAGAGTGATGGATAGGATGTGACGTCAACATCGGATCCATTATACTGTATACTATGAAACTAAATCACCCCATTCAAGAATCACCAACGTGTTGTCTCTGGACCAAATAGAGATTTTATGGACGGAACCGAAAATAATTGGCCTTGAATTTCACAGTACTATTTCGTCACAACAAACACGTTATGACAGTATAAAAAATTTCATTTTTATAATTCTACACTTGACAGAAAACTGAAGTACCAAGAAGGAGAGAAGAAAACGAAACAAGGGTTTATGGAATCAGTGACTATGTGATTGTATTTCGATGATTACAAAATCAAGTCAAATTTATAAAGAACTCGGCGGTATGTGCCTACTTATCAGTTTGACGTTGAACCTCCTCGGCCTAGATGCATGCAATGATACGGTTGGGGAGGATGTATTAAGACACTTAAGACCCTGTCATGAGTCAAGCCGGTCCACAACTGTTGTAACTGGTCCTTGGTACCATGAACAGTGGCACTGGGACGAAGTTGACACTCGAGCTCATCCCACACAAGTGCTATCGCGGACTGGTGTTGGCAACTTGCTGGTCTCAGGAGACCCTCAACATCACAGAGACAGTTCATAGAGAAACTTGTCACATGAAGACAAGCATTGTTCTGTTGCAAGATAGAACGACGGTACTGTCGCACGAGAGAAAACGCATGAGAACGTAAGATGTCCGTGAGATACTGTGCCTTCAAACGTTCATCAGTCACAGCCACCTACGACCAGAGGTCATGCTCGATGGCTCTCCGTACCATTACGTCAGGAGCAACACCATTGAGGCTTTATAAAAATTTGGGAGAAATAGGACGTCTGCCCAGACCACCACCATAGTCGCTGACGATGGTCATCAGGGATACTGCAGAACCGTGATTCATTGCTGAACACAACGCGACGCCTTTCACCAGTAGTCCACGCTTGCTGGTTACGACACCACGCCAAATGGAGCCGCTTGTTTCGGCGTTAACGGTGGAAGAAGTGTATATTACCATTGTCTATTGTCAAACCACAATTTATGAAAGATGTTTATTATTGTCTATTGTCAAACCACAATTTATGAAAGATGTTTATACTTTATTAATAGGATTAAGTAGGAATAATTAATATTTGTCATGTTGGAAATAATTGTGGTAGCAGGGAATGTCTGCACCAAAGTATTGTTGGCAAGAGAGACCGCGCATTGATATAATTTTAAAAAGGACGGGAGAGACAGCGTATGGATACATTTTAAGAAAAGAGCGCGAAAGACCACGCATTGATACATTTTGTAATGGTAGCAGGGATTTTCTGCACCAGAAAGCATTGTTCGCAGGAGGAACCGCACTTTAGCGTCCATAGGAAGTCAGTAGTATGCGAGAAGTGAAGCGAGTCGGTAGCAGGTCTGAAGCGAGAGGTTGAGAGGAGCGGTGTGCCTGCCAGCCACCAGCTATAATTTATAAGAGATTATAAACGGATGTACAGAGACATCAGCTAACTATTATCATAAGAGGAACTAATATTATTGAATTATTTTTTTTTAGAAACTCAGGACTACTGAAGGTATATTTGCGCAATGCTAGTTGTAAGATTATTGTAAAAAGTAAGTCCCATTTGAACGTTTGTAAAATCATTTCATTCAGAATATAATTAATTTTTGCCAGAAATATTGCATTTCTGATTATAATCCATCCCAAAAACCATCAACGTAAAATTTTTCAAAATTTTATTGTTGTCAACAAACGTTTAACTATGTATTACGTAAATTCGGTCAAATTAATTAAAGAATAACGTCATATTTGCTATTAAAGAATAACGTCAGCTTTGGTAATAAATACAGCCACTTATTATGAAAGCCCACCAGCAGCTAATAGAGTATAGTAAAACAGAGTAAGTATATTCATCTCGCAGTTCGATGTAGCAGTCAGATGGCGATCCAGTAACAGTAAAAAAGGTAAGGAATAATTTTGGGTTATTGCAGGTAACGACTAAGGGCCACGACGATGACACATTCTACGTTTCATCGAAATAATCAGAAAATAACTTTTAATACGCAGCATTTAAATTTAAAGGGAAGATTTCATTTGTTATTATTGAGCATGAGGTAGAAATCCAAAGGGAAGGTTTCATAGGATATTGTAAAAGGGAAGGTTGCGTAACAAAAGATATATAGAAGAGACGGGGAGGTTTCAACGGTAGCCTACGGATGGGACGACAATTCGCTATTCTGGCTCGTGCTAACCTCCGACCAATGGTGTAGAATGACACAGAACGTAGCAAGACGTTTGTAGCTTGTTTTCGGGCGGTAGGTGTATATGCGAAGGGGTTACAATACGCCAATCTCCTTAGTCTACCTTTAACTTCACCGAGTGTGCCTGCTCTCTCTTACCCATGGAGTTCAAAATCGGGTCACTGTGATATGTGAAGGTTCTACAAATCTTGACAGTGCACAATCCAGGTTGCCAAATGAAGACCGACACTGAGGCCCGTTTCAAACCCAGCAAGGTGCTGCTAATGCTGTATCACATGAGTACGGGGCATTTTCACGTCCTTCATAGTGACCACACTACATCTGACGCTGCTCACACCTCCTGGTAACAACACTTAACACGAGAAAGCGTATGAGCTCTGGTGACAGTTATGCGTATCACTGCTAATTGCTGCCCTAATCTTTTATCTGTTGAAAAAAAAAAACGGAATTTTTAGTGGACATAGTTGTGTATTCCTGCTTCAGCCCCTATAGTTTCATGAAGATCCGACAGTTGGCGGCCCTGTAAGTAGCCTTCAAAATGGCTTCTGTAACGAAGCTGCGTTCCAAGCAGAGAACTATCGTTAAGTTTCTTTTGTCGGAAAACTAGAGCATCACAGAGGTTCGTACGCGCTTGCAGGAAGTCTACGGAAACCTTCAAGTGAACAAAAGCACGTTGAGTCATTGGGTATGGCGTCTGTCGTCATAGCAACAAGATCGCGCAAACCCTTCCAGTCTCCTGCGTGCTGGCCAGCCGGACACAGCTGCGTCTCCAGCAATATTGAACGTGCGGACGCTCTGAATCATGTCGATCGAAGGATCACAATCAAATACCTCCCTGGACGACTGGACATCTCTTTTGGTAGCACTGACACACTCGTCCACCAGTTGGAGTGCTCAAAGGCGCATGGCCTCTGGGTTGCTCGCCCGTTAAGAGAAGACCATAAAGAGCAACGAAGGACCATATGTACGGAACTGCTTACGCGTTACGAGGCTGATGGTGGCAATTTTTCACCAAACATCATTGCTGCAAGCGATGAAACATGGAAACAAAACGGCAATCCATGGCGTGCGCCACACTACTTCTCCTCCAAAGAAACGTCCAAAGCCGCTCCCTCAGCTGGTAAAGTCATTGTGACGGTCTTCTGGGACTCTAAAAGGTTTGTATCGTTTGGTGACCTCCCTCATGGTGAAACTTGGTGACCTCCCTCATGGTGAAACAATCAATTTCGAAGCGTATTGACCTACCCTTCAGAAACTGAAGAAACGACTTCAGCGTGTTTGTCGCCACAAAAATGCTAACGAACTTCTCTTTCGGTATGATAACGAGAGGCCTCTCACGAGCCTGCATATCCGAAAGCAGCTCATAAAAATTCACTGGCCTGTTCTTCGTCATCGACTCTGTAGCCCTGATCCCGCACCTTACGACTTCCATCTGTTTGGCCAAATGAAGAACGCACTCTGCCGGAAGCAGTACTTGGGTGATGGGGACGTTGTTGAGGCAGCAAAGCGTTGGATCCGCCGTCGATCAGTAGAGTGGTACCACAGAGGTACACTGTCCTCGCACTAAGGTGGCCTCAGGCTGTCTCACTGAACGCGAAGATTGTGAGTGGGGAATAATACGGTGTACTGGAATCCTTCAATAAATCCAGCCTGCATTCAGAAAAAGGAAAATGTGTTGTGTTACTTTGTTGAAGGACCCTCGTATATATTTGCTAATGGTGTATAATGTATACGAAGTGAGGTTGAGATACTCCAGATAACAAGGTGCAGTCGTTTCCTTATGGTACGCAGTACTTTACGAAACTGTATTTGTATTCTCAGTGGAGGGCAGTGTCCCCACTGTTACAGCTTCAGTCATAAATATCTATTTCAGGACAAAGTAATGGTACTGAAAAACTACAAATGAGAAATGTAGCCCATGAAGGAAGCAATTAGTCTAATTATCTAAGAACAAGATCACTTGGAAGTATTGCTAAATAGAAATCAAAGACACTTATGATTGTTCAAACTACAAAAGCATTTTTTGGATAGCAAAGAAGATCATCAAGAACAGTGTTAGTAAACCAATAACTTCCAAGGCGCATGAAGTCGGCGCTACAGATGAAAAGTAGGAACAGGAATATTCGGCGGAATGTCTGTAGACTATTGCAGATTGTGCAGACAAAGTGAGTGTCATTTATATGACAAAAGATGAGAGGAACTTCTAAGTTCAGTAATGAATAGCGTCTTTTAGCTTAAATGATAATTAAATCAAAACCCTAAGATGTCGACAGGCGTTGATATACATCAACGGAGGCAGTTGAAAATGTGTGCCCCAACCGGGACTCGAAACCGGGATCTCCTGGTTGCATGGCAGACGCTCTATACATCTGAGCCACCGAGGGCACAGGGAATAGTGCGACTCCAGGGATTTATCCCTTGCACGCTCCCCGTGAGACCCACATTTCCAACTTAATGTCGACACACACACTACATTCGTAGTGCCCCCTGCCATTTACACTCATTAAAAAATGGTTCAAATGGCTCTGAGCACTATGGGACTTAACATTTGAGGTCATCAGCCGCCTAGAAGTTAAAACTACTTAAACCTAACTAACCTAAGGACATCACACACATCTATGCCCGAGGCAGGATTCGAACCTGCGACCGTAGCGGTCGTGCGGTTCCAAATTGAAGCACCTACCCTCATTACTCGCGGCAGACAATCTTACCGAGTCCCGTAAGAGTTCGAGCAATGCGTGTGCATCCGCACAGAAGAAGGTCAATGGCCGGTTAGCCTTTACTATATGAAGATGGTATCTTTTCTTTTGGACATGTCCGAGAGAACAGATTCCATCTTCATATATCTTTTAACGTAGATCAACACAATGGTTACTCATGAACATGAAATATGCTTACACGGTTACTATTGTGCGTAGAAATCCTGTGTTGTTATAAAGGTGCTCGTAGAGCACTTTGAAAAAGAAGCTATGGCATGCACTTTATTTTCCTGCTGCAAAAATTATAGTTTCAATACGGCAGGGAAAATTACAATAAATAAACGAACACAGTCTGGATTATTTCTCATATTGCTCACTACCGGCTGCAGTCCGTGCTGCAGGTCAGGCGCCGCAAAGCACAGTTTGTCAACAAACAATAGTGACTCCAGATGACAAACTGCAGAAAAGAGTTCGCAAGTTCGCAACACGTAAATTTATATTACATTACTTTTAAACTAAGTCTAATTTGTAGCATCTGACACAGTTAGATGATTCAGCTGATACCTTTAATCTACCAGTTTGTCTCTACCGCCGTTGTCGACGCGGGGAAGCGACCATTAAGGCGGTAAGACATTGCCACGATCCAGTTTCGTCTCCACGGCAATAAGTACCGCGGGTTCTCTTTGTCAGTCATTGCGCCCGAGAAACTTGGCACAAGCAGCCGGCGTGCATTGTAGGTTGTCCCCTTTGTCCTGCCGCGGGAAGGGCACTCTGCAGTGATTGCGCGCTGCCCTGGTGCGGAGCGGGCCTTTTAATGTGCGGGACGGCCCGGGTAAACCTGGCTCAGACCTTAAGCTGCCTTCGGCTGCGAACCCGCGCGCCGTGACGTCATCCCCCAGCCCCGTTGCAGGCGGTAAGAGCTCCTTCCGGAATGGCCAGAATCCCTGCAAAGAGCGTCGAAGACCCTGGCACCGTTCTTACGTCCACTGATCTCTATAAGAGCTCTCTCTTGTTATTGTACTGTCTAGATTAAGGAAGGGGCCAACATTTCTATCACTGCTGATAGCTGTTAATTCAAGTAATGACTGGTGGTGAAAAGGTTCCCTCACACTTCTGATGCAACAGAGTGAACGTACGCAACTACAGTCTACAGAAAAGTGTCAACGACTCTTCTTTGACAACAAAAATATACAAAACCGTTTAGCCTTGAGCTTAATTGTTTGTTTTAATCACTAGTATGCCAAGTTCTTGATTATTGCTATGGAATTTTCCCAGGGTTTCGATAAGCTAGCTCACGTGGGAGTTCGTCTGATCAGCAACCAGACTGCACTGGTGCGTGGGCCGTTGACTAACTTGATGCTGAAAACATTTACGTGTCGGCGAAGCAGCCGTATAATGTTGCTGGGAACTAGCGGTTCCTTGCTTTAATTTTTTATGTCGGTGGAGTATTTGTCATGTCGTCGCTGAGTTCTGTAACATTTGTAACGAAGTGTTGTTAAAGCTGATGTTGTGGATGAGCTTATCGTGCTGTCATGAAACATTTTAGAACTGAAGACGCAAGTGTTCATCTTTATGACTGTCGCATAGTTCTGGATTTTGAACCTTCCACTATTATTTGCTGAGTTTCAAAATACTGTTGGTGTCGTAGAGTTTGTTATTGTTAAACAGAAGTTGTGACTGTCTCAGTGTTACATACACTCCTGGAAATTGAAATAAGAACACCGTGAATTCATTGTCCCAGGAAGGGGAAACTGTATTGACACATTCCTGGGGTCAGATACATCACATTATCACACTGACAGAACCACAGGCACATAGACACAGGCGACAGAGCATGCACAATGTCGGCACTAGTACAGTGTATATCCACCTTTCGCAGCAATGCAGGCTGCTATTCTCCCATGGAGACGATCGTAGAGATGCTGGATGTAGTCCTGTGAAACGGCTTGCCATGCCATTTCCACCTGGCGCCTCAGTTGGACCAGCGTTCGTGCTGGACGTGCAGACCGCGTGAGACGACGCTTCATCCAGTCCCAAACATGCTCAATGGGGGACAGATCCGGAGATCTTGCTGGCCAGGGTAGTTGACTTACACCTTCTAGAGCACGTTGGGTGGCACGGGATACATGCGGACGTGCATTGTCCTGTTGGAACAGCAAGTTCCCTTGCCGGTCTAGGAATGGTAGAACGATGGGTTCGATGACGATTTGGATGTACCGTGCACTATTCAGTGTCCCCTCGACGATCACCAGTGGAGTACGGCCAGTGTAGGAGATCGCTCCCCACACCATGATGCCGGGTGTTGGCCCTGTGTGCCTCAGTCGTATGCAGTCCTGATTGTGGCGCTCACCTGCACGGCGCTAAACACGCATACGACCATCATTGGCACCAAGGCAGAAGCGACTCTCATCGCTGAAGACGTGTCGTCTCCATTCGTCCCTCCATTCACGCCTGTCGCGACACCACTGGAGGCGGGCCGCACGATGTTGGGGCGTGAGCGGAAGACGGCCTAACGGTGTGCGGGACCGTAGCCCAGCTTCATGGAGACGGTTGCGAATGGTCCTCGCCGATACCCCAGGAGCAACAGTGTCCCTAATTTGCTGGGAAGTGGCGGTGCGGTCCCCTACGGCACTGCGTAGGATCCTACGGTCTTGGCGTGCATCCGTGCGTCGCTGCGGTCCGGTCCCAGGTCGACGGGCACATGCACCTTCCGCCGACCACTGGCGACAACATCGATGTACTGTGGAGACCTCACGCCCCACGTGTTGAGCAATTCGGCGGTACGTCCACCCGGCCTCCCGCATGCCCACTATACGCCCTCGCTCAAAGTCCGTCAACTGCACTTACGGTTCACGTCCATGCTGTCGCGGCATGCTACCAGTGTTAAAGACTGCGATGGAGCTCCGTATGGCACGGCAAACTGGCTGACACAGACGGCGGTTGTGCACAAATGCTGCGCAGCTAGCGCCATTCGACGGCCAACACCGCGGTTCCTGGTGTGTCCGCTGTGCCGTGCGTGTGATCATTGCTTGTACAGCCCTCTCGCAGTGTCCGGAGCAAGTATGGTGGGTCTGACACACCGGTGTCAATGTGTTCTTTTTTCCATTTCCAGGAGTGTATATTGGCTTGTCCAAAGGCTGAACTTCCAGTGATGGTACACGTATGTTGATTACCTTTTTTAGCTTCAAATGCTTAGCAAACCAGGTGTGAAATGTTTTAAAGAATACAGTCAGCCAGTTCTCCCAGTCCTTCTGTTCATTATAACGATGGCAACACAGTGTGGTCGATTACACAGCGTGCATCATACCTTGCTGTAGAGTCTGTATCTTCTGTATTGCCGGCCGCGGTGGCCGTGCGGTTCTGGCGCTGCAGTCCGGAACCGCGGGACTGCTACGGGCGCAGGTTCGAATCCTGCCTCGGGCATGGGTGTGTGCGATGTCCTTAGGTTAGTTAGGTTTAAGTAGTTCTAAGTTCTAGGGGACTTATGACCTGAGATGTTGAGTCCCATAGTGCTCAGAGCCATTTTTTTTCCCTTCTGTATTTCTCGTCTGTGGCAGCCACAGTGATAGATGACCGCCTGCTAAGAGCCAGGCGCGAGTCACTTGAAGAAGCAGGAGCTGGACGAGGTTTAATACTGGAGGATGTGAGGCGTCTTGAAACGCAACTGACCACGTAAGAACTTGTCGAGAGAAGTACTGGACCGACCGGTGTGTGCGGGAGAGGTTGTCATGTCTCAAGCGTGAATATTGCCGGAGACTAGGTGACAGGTTTAATGAAGAGAGAACTCGCCGTTTGGGCAATATCGAGGGTTCTTGATAAGGGAATCAACCGGTTGACCTATGCGAGAGGGCGTCTTGACCTGGGTTTAATGTTACATCATTTATTACAAACAGGTAAGGATTGGGATGTGACTTGAAATAACCTCACCTATATGTGTTTTGCAACTTCTAAATTTATTTAGAACAGCTAGTCGCCTGTGATTTCATTATCTGCGCTGAAACTACTGCAGCTTCTTCTGACTAGCCCTGCCTGGTTACTCTCCCGTTTCTCTCTCTGATTCTGCCTGACATATCGTGACCCCGAAGACTTATCTCTATCTCATTTGCTCTAATTTGACACTGCTATGCAATAGTTTCCCAGAGGCTCCCCTACTTGTTCACACACTGCCATCCTAAGCCTCTGACTGTCTTTTCATGGCGTTTCAGTTTTCCTACCAAAGACCCTTCTGCTTTATTCCTCGCGTACCGCGTTCTGTGTATAGCCAGGAAATATAGGCCCCGCCATTATTGTCGAAATGGGTACTCAGTACAAAAAAAAAAAAAAAAAAAAAATGGTTAATATGGCTCTGAGCACCATGCGACGTAACTTCTGAGGTCATCAGTCGCCTAGAACAGAACTAATTAAACCTAACT
This sequence comes from Schistocerca americana, assembly GCF_021461395.2. NCBI lineage: Eukaryota > Metazoa > Arthropoda > Insecta > Orthoptera > Acrididae > Schistocerca > Schistocerca americana. The sequence goes on along the minus strand of NC_060119.1, from coordinate 1,240,879,330 downwards.
TACCTAAGGACATCACACACATCCATGCCCGAGGCAGGTCGCTCGGTTCCAGATTGTAGCGCCTTGAACCGCATGGCCACTCCAGCCGGCGTACTCAGTACACCTGGAGCTATGTCCGTCAATGGTACTCTGTAATGTTTTGGGTCACTCTGTGCGTAGCTTACAGCGCTATTGCTACATGTTGCCGCTCGACATGACGGCACCTGGCTGGCTTGCAAACTGCCATATGACTTCTCCTTGCCACGCACCACGGCTTCTAAAATTTAATGTTGTAAGGTAGCATCATTTTGAGCGACATTACAACTACCACTCCGGAAGTATAAACATCGAGACAGAAAACCATTAACGATACTGACATCGGCTACGGATCTTAATTTGTAGCAGAATATCTGCACGCTGGCCGATAGTGAAGTGGACGGAGACGGGAGGCTGGCAGGGGAACGGGAAAGACACAAGCGTGGCAGGCAGGCCTGAGGGCAGAAGCCAACAGCGCCCGTAAGCTACTCTGGAAACCCCAGGCGGGAGGACCGCGGCTTAGCGGGAGCCACGTGGCCGAGGACAAGGAGAAGACATAAGGGCTCGCTCACAAAACGCGAGGCGGCGTGTAGGTGGTTTTCCCAACGGCCGGAGCGGAAGCTTCTGGAACAGTCTGGGAGCTTCTAGAAGCTCCGGTCAGTTGCAAAGATGAGATTGGTCGGCGCTCGGAAACCAACGCCTTCCAGCAACATGATTGGCGACACATATTAAAAGGGGGAAGAAAGAAGAACAGGAGCTACGAAAAAGCGTAGCGACTGAGAAAGACTTGTTCCTGGAGCGTCGAGGAGAGAGGTTGGTCCTGGCGAGGTGTGCGACCTGGTTACTGGGACAGAGTACTTGTAGCGAGAGCCTGAGGATCGTCTGGTGTTCCACGGCAGCCGTGGAGGTGCCCACGGAAGCTTTTGGTGAAGTAGAATTTATGTTATCTCGCCGAGCCGAGAACCTTTGCAGCGATAAGCGTCAGATCACTGCAGTGGTCGTGCGAGGGAAGTAAAGTAAATTGCTGATCACGTGTCTTTTTCGTTCTATGCTGAGGCTTCACGTTGCTAGTCGCGAGTGTAGTTCTAAATACAATTGCAATTTCCATAGCTGATGTCAGTATTCCGCGCTTGAATTAACGACCGCGATTATATATCACACGACAGTGCCAGACAGAGCGATTACCAAATGTGAATAGGCAGAACTATAATGTTTCTCGTACTGTGCAATCTCGAATAGAGTGAATTGCAGAAGAGTAAAGAATTTAACGCTACGGAGTGTATCATTTCATAGCTAGTACTTTCCTTTGTCATTTTATTATGTCCTTATTTGGGTATTTTATGTTTGCAACCACCTGGTAGAGGCAGTGTTCGTAGGTCAGCACTTCTGAACATTCTAGCGTATACTGAGGATAGGGTTAGAAACTAATCAGATTTGCATACGACTAGTTGTTGTCACATATAGAGCAAAGGATAAGATTACCCTTCTGGAGAGCGTGTAAGTGTCAGGGCGAAAAATTAGCGTTATAAAATTCGTTGTGCAAAATTTTTCACTTATACGTTCGGCTCGCAGGCTTACCCATCAGCAGAAAAGAGCAAAACAGAAGCGGTAGCTTACAATATTAATCTCCATTCGTTACTAAATTTTTATAAGACTTGGCTATTTTCTGTAGATACGACAGGGTGATTGCAGACGTCTCTGCAACTGAAGTAGATATTGCAAAATTCTTGGTGCTATTTATTTCTTACGCGCGGCTCGTGTTCGTGCCGATTATTACTTGACGTCTTGTCTTTGCGGTACTGCCGTACTGTTTCTTATTCGATTCACTGCCATCACTAAGTTGCTGGTTTGCCTGCCTGTGAGTGGCAGCAGCAACGCTTATCGATATGAGCTGTCATACTAACTTTGGAACGACCGCTAGTATTTCCGGGTCGTCGTGTGTCGGGAGTTCAGTCGGGCTGAAGCTCCAGTAAGGTCTGCACAGCCAGTACTCGCCGACCGCTGGCGACACACATGCACTGTACGGCGGAAAGAGACTTGAGCGCCGACCGCTTCTGGGTTTTTCGTGTGTGTCGACTTGTGATTCGTGCTTGTTGTTCCATAGTCGCTGGTTTTAGTACTGTTCGAGTTGTCTGTGGAAGTGTTTCGTGGAACCCTGTGTAGCTTGTGTGGCTTGACTGAGCAGCTATTTTAATGCTGAATGAGATTTTCCCTCTGCAGCGGAGTGTGCGCTGATATGAAACTTCCTGGCAGATTAAAACTGTGTGCCGGACCGAGACTCGAACTCGGGACCTTTGCCTTTCGCGGGCAAGTGCTCTACCAACTGAGCTACCCAAGCACCACTCACGCCCCGTCCTCACAGCTTTACTTCTGCCAGTATCTCGTCTCCTACCTTCCGAACTTTACAGAAGCTCCAGAATGAGATTTTCACTCTGCACCGCTGAGTGTCCCGAGTTCGAGACTCGGTCCGGCACACAGTTTTAATCTACCAGGAAGTTTCATATCAGTGTACACTCCGCAGCAGAGTGAAAATCTCATTCTGGAAACATCCCCCAGGCTGTGGCTAAGCCATGTCTCTACAATATCCTTTCTTTCAGGAGTGCTAGTTCTGCAAGGTTCGCAGGAGAGCTTCTGTAAAGGTTGGAAGGTAGGAGACGAGATACTGGCCGAAGTAAAGCTGTGAGGATGGGGCGTGAGTCGTGCTTGGGTAGTTCAGTTGGTAGAGCACTTGCCCGTGAAAGGCAAAGGTCCCGAGTTCGAGTCTCGGTCCGGCACACAGTTTTAATCTGCCAGGAAGTTTCTTATTTTAATGCTGTCTGCGTGCTTCAGGCAGTTGTTTGCGGCGGAGCAGCGAGGAAGTCTCTGTGGCGAGTGATCAGGCCGGCGCCGATGGCGGCGTCCACGCGCGGTCGGAGTTGTGTGGCACTTGCTGCGAGAACTGCTTAAGATCGTCGCCCACCGCACCTGCATACTGGAGTTGTGTAATCAGTGAACCTGTCATGAAAGCTCAACCAATGTGACATCCCTTCGCTGATTGCTGATTGTTGCATCCTGGGCTGCCTCCGCAAGCAGCAACATGGTGGTGTGTTGGAATCGGAAAAATTTTGCAGCCTTCTCCTTTATGGTGTTTAACCTTTGAAATGATTATAATTTATTAGTGCAGTGCACCAGCGGTATCTTCTGGCTTGTGGCCGTTAACGTTCCGGTTAACTGCCCTGGTCAGTAGGGTTGATACTGTCCAGCACGGCGTGCAGTTCGAAAGCTGGGTGTTGTTCTCCTTTTTCTCCTTGAGTGTTTATGGTTCAAATGGCTCTAAGCACTATGGGACTTACAATCGGAGGTCATCAGTCCCCTAGACTTAGAACTACGTAAACCGAACTAACCTAAGGACATCACACACATCCATGCCCGAAGCAGGGTTCGAACCTGCAACCGTAGCAGCTGCGTGGTTCCGAACTGAAGCGCCTAGAATCGCTCGGCCACAGCAGCCGGCGGGTGCTTATTGTACCTTGACTGTGTTAATACGCTAATTATTAGGATATAATTCTGCTGCGATCCTCGTCTTCGCGGATACGTTTGGCTGTCGTGCTGTTGGTCGGGTGAAGGGAATTGATTAGGCGGTTGGTTGGATCGTCAGCCGTCCGTAGTTCGTGCTGCAACACGATTGTTCAGTGTTACGCTTGGCTGTCTATCTGACCTACACTGTGGTTACAGTTTCCTCCCCAGGCCGACCCTTGCAACACTTCTGAGCACCACTGTTTGTTGGTTGTGATTGTCATTTTATTTGGTCGCAGGTACTGTGCCAGGCCTTCAGCCGTATATTAATATTGCCTGTTTTAAGTTTAGTATATGGCCTTCAGCCGAACTTCATAACAACTTTCAGATTAGGCCTTCAGTCTGTTTCATTTAAAATTCTTGTTGCTCTGTATTTAGGCCTTCAGCCGAGTTTGTTTCAGAATCTGTGGCTTTGATATGTAAATTCTTGTCTGTAAGGTTTCCCTCTAATTATCTTGAATTCTTGAAACGGCCTACGGCCGCGTTCTGCAAATGTTTATCTTAAGGTTGTCTTTATTTATTCTTGCTGTATAGTTTGGGCATTCAGCCGACAAGATACTTCAAGTTTTCTTAAGATGTTTTTCTGTTGTACTGTGTAAAAGCTTATCTTTAAAGCCTCTCTTTTATTATGTAAAGAAAACTTCTTTATTGGTCCTTCAGCCGAGAGTTAATTTGAATTTTCCTTAATATGGCCTTTAGCTGGAATTTGTAAATGTTTGGCTATTAAAGAATTCCTTAGATGATCTGAAATATTATTTCGCCCTTTAGCCGAGAAGATAGAGTAATTTTGCTTAATTGAGGCCTCCAGCCGTTACTTTAAATCCTGGTGTTTTAAAAGCAATCATTCAAACATAGTCTGGAGAAGTTACTTGGGCCCTCAGCTGTGAATTGATCTTTGTTGTTTTAAGGAGAAAACTGTGCATTGGTTTGAAGAATAAAGTTGTGTGCGTTCTTGCACAACTAACAGTAATTGACCTTGGCCCCTTTCCACAACCTGATACGCTCTGTCCTGCGATTCCAGATTTCAATAAGATTCGTTATTTATGTGTGAAGCTGAGAGAAATGTTTACTTTTTGATTTATCATTTGGTTTTAGGATTAGTTAGCGGCACCTTGATCGGCAGAACTTCTACATCTACATGGTTACTCTGCAATTAACACTTAAGTGCCTGGCAGAGGGCTCAACGAACCGTTCATACTACTTCTCTAGCATTCCACCCTCGAATGGTGCGTGGGAAAAAGGAACACCTAAATCTTTCCTTAGAGCTCTGATTTCTCCTATTTTATTATGATGATCATATCTGCCTATGTAGGTGGGTGTCTACAAAATATTTTCTTATTCGGAAGAGAAAGTTGGTGCCGGCCACGGTGGTCTCGCGGTTAAGGCGCTCAGTCCGGAACCGCGCGACTGCTCCGGTCGCAGTTTCGAATCCTGCCTCGGGCATGGATGTGTGTGATGTCCTTAGGTTAGTTAGGTTTAAGTAGTTCTAAGTTCTAGGGGACTGATGACCACAGATGTTAAGTCCCATAGTGCTCAGAGCCATTTGAACCATTTTTTGAAGAAAGTTGGTGATTGAAATTTCGTAAATAGATCTCACCGCAAAGAAAACTGCCTTTGTTTCAGTGACTGCCACCCCAAATCGCACATCATATAAATGACACTCTCATTCCTATTGGGCGATAACACGAAACGGGCTGCCCATCTCTGCACTTTTTCGATGTCCTCTGTCAGCCCTACCTGGTAAGGATCCCACACCGCGCAGCAATATTCTAGCAGACAGCAGACGACGGTCAAGTGTAATGTAGGCTGTCTCTTTAGTGGGTTTGTCACATCTTTTAAGTGTTCTGCCAACAAAGTACAGTCTTTGTTTCGCATTCCCCACAATATTATCTGCGTCGTCTTTCCAATTTAAGTTGCTCGTAATTGTAATTCCTAGGTATTTAGCCGAATTGACATCCCTTAGATTTGTGCGATTTATCGTATACCCAAAATTTATCGGATTTCTTTAAGTACCCACGTGGATGACCTCACACTTTTCTTTGTTTAGTGCCAATTGCCACTTTTCGCACTATATAGAAATTCTCTCTACATCATATTGTAATTGGAATTGATCGTCTGATGATTTTACTTGACGGTAAATTACAGTGTCGTCTGCAAAGAATCTAAGGGGGCTGCTCAGATTATCACCTAGATCATTTATGTAAATCAGGAACAGCAGAGGGCCCATGACACTACCTTGCAGAGCGTAAGATATCACTTCTGTTCTGCTCGATGATTAACCGTCTATTGTGACCTCTCTGCGACGAAATTACGAATCTATTCACACAACTGAGACGATAATCCATAAGCACGCAATTTGGTTAATAGTCGCTTGTGAGGAACGGTATCAAAAGCCTTCTGGAAATCTGGGAATATGGAATCGACCTGTGATCCCTTGTGGACAGCACTCATTAATTCATGGGAATTGCACAAGAACGATATTTTCTGAATCCGTGTTGGTTATGCATCAATAAGTCATTTTCTTCAAGGTGATTCATAATTTTTCGAGTACAGTATATGCTCCAAAATCGTACTGCAAAGTGAGATCAGTGATATGGGTCTGTAATTCAATGGGTTATTCCTATGTCCTTTCTTGAATATTGGTGTGACCTGTGATGCTTTCCAGTCTTTAGGAACAGACCTTTCGTCAAGTGGGCGGTTGTTTATGACTGCTAAAAAAAGGCGCTATTGTGTCTGTATACTCTGGAAGGAGCCTGATTGGTATGCCATCTGGACCGGAAGATTTGCCTTCCGTAAGTGATTTGAGTTGTTTCACAACACCTAAGACATCTACTTTTATGTCACTCATGCTAACAGCTGTCCTTGTTTCGAATTCTGGAATATTTACTTAGTCTTCTTTCGTGAAAGACTTACGGAAAACTGTATTTAGTAACTCCGCTTTAGTAGCACCATCATCGGTAACATTTTCATCGCTATCGTGGAGTGACGATATTGACTGTTTTTTGCCACTGGTGTACTTTACATACGACCAGAATGTCTTTGGGTTTTCGACCATATTTTGAGGCAATGTTTCACTGTAGAAACTATTAAAAGCATCTTGCATTGACGTTCGCACTAAATTTCGAGCTTCCGTGAAACTTAGCCAGTCTTGGGGATTTTGTGTTCTTCTGAATTTGGCATGCTTCTTTCGTTACTTCTGCAAGAGCGTTCTGGCGTGTTTTGTGTACCATGGTGGATCAGTCCCGTCTCTTATTAACTTATGCGGTATGAATCTATATATTGCTCTATCTTTGAATTTGAGCCATATTTGGTCTAAACCTACATAATTAGCTTGGAAGGAATGGAGACTGTCTCTTAGGAAGCCATCAAGCGGTTTTTTAAATGCTGTTTTAAATAAATGTATTTTGAGTTTATTTTTAGTGGTTTTGGTTGATATGGTTTTGAGCCTCGCTACAGTGACTTTATGCTCACTAATCCCTGTATCCGTCATGGCGCGCCCTATTACATCAGGATTATTTGTGGCTAAGAGGTCAAGTGTGTTTTCGCAACCATTTAGAATTGCTATGGCTAATTGTTAAAGGTAATTCTCAGAGAAAGCATTTAGTACAATTTCGGAAGATGTTTTCTGTCTTCCACCTGCTCTGAATATATATTTTCGCCAACCAATCGTGGGTAGATTGAAGTCTCCATCAATTATAACTGTATGAGTGGGGTACTTACTTGTAATGACATTCAAGTTTTCTTTGAACCGTTGAGCTATTATATCATCTGAGTCGGGGGGTCAGTAGAAGGAGCCAATTATTATTTTGGTACGGCTGTTGAGTATAACCCCTACCCACAGTAATTCCCAGGAACCCTCTATTTCAACTTCACTACACAACATTATGGAATGCAATCAGATGCAAATTCTAGGGCCACAGTTATAATTTTTATAAAAATACACTAAAATCTCCGGGATATTTTTATTTTGGGCCTCTTACAGCCGTGGTTCACCACAGTACAACTACACTGAAGAGCCAAAGAAACTGGTACACCTGTCTAATATCACGTAGGGTCCCCGCGAGCAGGCAGAAGTGCAGCAACACGACGTGGCAAGGACTCGAATAATCTCTGAATGCTGGAGGGAACTGACACCATGAATCCCGCAGGTCTGTCCATAAATCCATGAGAGTATAGAGGGTGGAGATCTTTTCCGAACAGAACGTCGCAAGGCATCCCAGAGATGCTCTCGATAATGTTCTTGTCTGGGGAATTTCGTGGTCAGCGGAAGTGTTTAAACTCAGAAGAGTGTTCCTGTAGCCATTCTGTAGCAATTCTTGGAATGTGGGGTGTCACATTGTCCTGCTGGAATTGTCCCAGTCCGTCGGAAAGCACAGTGAACATTAATGGATGCATGTGATCAGATAGGATGCTTACGTACGTGTCACCTGCCAGAGTCGTATCTAGACATATCAGGGGTCCCATGTCAATCCAAATGCACACGCCCCACACCGTTACAGAGTCTCCAGCAGCTTGAACAGTCCCCTGCTGGCATGCAGGGTCCATGGATTCATGAGGTTTTTCACATACCCGTACACGTCCCTCCGCTCGATTCAATTTGAACGACACTCGTCCGACCAGGCAACATGTTTCCAGTTATCAGCAGTCCAATGTCGGTGTTCACGCCCAGGCGAGGCGTAAAACTTCGTGTCCTGCAGTCATCAAGGGTACACGAAGGAGAATTCGGCTCCGAGAGCGCATATCGATGATGTTTCGGTGAATGGTTCGCAAGGTGACAATTCCATCACGTACATTTATTTCACGAACTTCTTGTCTAGTTTTAGCTTTTTTCGATATATCAGCACTCCAGTGAGTTTGAATTTTTGTTTTTAGGATCTCCATACTGTTATTTAATCGTTTTTATACTAGATGTACGTGAAATAAAGAGTAATTAGGAGAAACCAGCAGTACTTTCATGTCAGTGCCTGTCTGTCGCGCTGCCCCTTACCCCGCCATCACCAAGCAGTGAGCTTCTGCTATTGTCCTGCAGTTCACAGTACCTCTTCACTTTGTGCTGTTCACGTGTTGTTGTTACTAGTGCTTTAAAGTAGTCACTGTTTCCTTGTGTTGTCAAGTTGTTTTATGGACAATGGACAATGGCTACCAGAGGATGTAAAAACTCGCCAGATTGCTTCTGATACAGTTGTGGTAACTATACCGTTAAAACACAACAAAGAAAGATTTCCCATTTTGTTCAAAAAGTATATTCTGCCTATTTCGGTATAAAGTTACGCGATCAAGATAAGCCTTGGGCCCCACACACAGTTTGTTCAGTGCGTGTTGAAGAATTGAGGCAATGGTTTCAACTTAGAAAGCAGTCCTTAGGTTTTGGAATACCAATGGTGTGGAGGGAGCCCAGAAATCATAGTGATGACAGTTATTTTTGTTCTTGCAACGTACGAGGTTTCAATTTGAAAAACAAAAGGGATATTTCTTATCCTAACATTCAATCAGCCATTTTCTCTGTTCCTCATGAAGTACCAATACCCTCTCCTCCAGATTCTTTGGATGATTTTGGATGATATAGATGATCAAAAGCCATTGGCTGAGCAAGGTGATAATGAAGAAGACCGAGATTGCTACGATCCTTGGACAACCGATCCCATTTCATTCTCACAATCTGAACTGAACGATTTAGTTAGAGACCTAGGCCTTTCTAAAGAATCGACAGATGTTTTAGGATCTAGATTCAAAGATAAACATATGTTGGCTCCAGGTGCATCCTTTTCTTGGTATCGATCGGGGGAAAAGGAGTTTGTATCTTTCTGCTCTCAAGAAGGTGACCCAGTGTTTTGCAGTGATGTTTCTGGAGTTGTGGCACGTTTCAAAACAGAATATGCTCCTGATTAATGGAGACTTTTTATTGATTCTTCAAAATGAAGCCTTAAACCAGTAATGGCAATAAGTATGCTTGTGTCCCAGTTGGACACTCGGTTCACTTAAAAGAATGTTACGAAAACCTTGAACTGGTTTTAAGGAAACTCTGCTATTCAGACCACAAATGGACACTAAGTGATGATTTGAAAGTGGCTATACAAAGTTCCCTTGCTTTCTCTGTGAATGGGACAGAAGAGACAGAAAGCAACACAACGTAAAAAAGCTTGGCTCTTGAGAAAAACTTCACAGGTTGGGGTTAAAAATGTTGAGAGGGAAAGCCTTGTGGATCCCAAAAAGGTGTTACTTCCACCACTTCACAATAAGTTGGGGCTGATGAAACAATCTGTTAAGGCATTGCCAGAAGAAGGGGAGTGTTTCACGTATCTTTGTGGACAGGTGCCTGGCTTATCCGAAACAAAGCTAAGGGAAGGAATCTTTGTCGGACCAGACATTAAAATACTAATGACAGATCCCAGCTTTGTGGACAAAATGGAAACAAAGAAACGGCAGCATGGACATCTTTTAAATGGAGATCCAAACTACAAGACAATCGTCGCAGACATGCTCCACAACTTTAAGAAGTTGGGCTGTAACATGAGCATTAAAGTTCGTTTTCTCCACTCATATCTTGATTACTTTGCTGCAAACCTTGGTGATGTAAGTGAAGAGCAGGGCGAAAGATTCCACCAAGATATCACAGAAATGGAAAGATGATATCAAGGAAAATGGAACGTCAACATGAGAGCGGACTACTGCTGGATGGTAGAAAGAGATGATCCTCAACGAATCCACAGCCGGAAAAGCAATAAAAGAAGCTTCGACATAAAGGGAAGGCGTTGAGATTAAAGAGAAATGGAAGTGTACTGGAAATGTAGTTTAGAACATGATTTATAAATAAAATAAAATTTTGTAACATTGGAAAAATGTGATAAATTGCTTAAATTTTTCTTATTATACCCAAAAATACTCCCTTTTTGGGAGAAAACGTGACGTAACAGAAAAAAAATAGATTGCATTTTTGAAATCAGCGCTGAAAAGCACATAAAATTCAGTTATCAAATTTCAAACAACTTTCAAAAAAAAAATTTTTTTTCAGACCTGTTATGGTAACTTAATTAGTGATTTATTCTGTGAAAGAGAGTTACTCCTTGGATTTTGTACGTGTTTCCCTCTCACGTGTGGTTAAAATAGTAAGATCTGACACTCGACTTATTTAGATTAGTCACTGTTTTTCGGGGCCTGTTGACAATAAGCAAAAAATAGTGTACGCACAGGAGATTATAATTTAGTAGTTAACCCTTTATCTGTTTGTGGTTCCCTCTGAGCCGGGAACTACCTCTAGTAGCCCTCCTGTTTCAAGTAGGTCGGACGATAGGCAGAACAACGGCTCTCGGAGCAAATGCGAGACCGAAGGGAGTAACATCCATTGTTGTGTTAGTAGGGGAGAATGGATCCATAAAATTGTTTTACCTCCTGATTTCCTCCTCTTTAATTCTGATTATCTCAATGATCGTCTGCTCGGTGGTCATCGGAGGTTTTTGAAACGCGAGATAAGGCTTTAAAAAATTCTGCAAGCGAGTGGATAAAGCAATTAGAGCCCCCGTCAAAATAGGCAAACCGTCGGTGACTATTTGACAAGATTTGTTGACCCCGCGGTGGGGGGTAATTATAGAATACCCCTAACGAGAAAATTTGTATCGACAGTGTTGGATCGGTTGCCAGTTCGCACTACTCTATGTGGACCCATTACGATAATTTGTTGGTTGTACCTGTACGAAATTCCACGGCACGTTGCACAGTTCGAACCTTATAGTCGACTTAGAATAGCTTTGGTCCCGAGTATCTTGCATCAGACAATGCTACGTCGTAAGATGTCGTGACAGTATACCCGAGAGGATTTTAACTGGACTGAGATGTTAGTGTTAGAAGAAGAGTGGGTCAACTCTCTGCTATTTTTGCATTTCTTTCCCAACTCAGAAGGATATAGAACGTTACAATATAGCATCCTTCAGTGCTGACATTGTTTTCAGAGCTTGTGCTGTTGGAATTAGTCAGAAATTTACGTATGGCGGTTTTGTATTTGTGCCTATATTTGTTTGACAGCAATACTTCACTTGTGGACATACGTTTACAATCTGCTGACATTTACCGTCAAACAAATGTAGGGGAAAACACAAAACCTAGTATCATACGTAAATTCTGTGCGAATGTCAATAGCACCAACTGGAAAAATACCCTATGTGATCAAAAGTATCGGGACACCTGGCTGAAAATGACTTACAAAGCCGGCTGCAGTGGCCGAGCGGTTCTAGGTGCTTCAATCTGGAACCGCGCGACAACTACGGTCGCAGGTTCGAATCCTGCCTCGGGCATGGATATGTGTGATGTCCATAGTTTAGTTAGGTTTAAGTAGTTCTAAGTTCTATTGGACTGATGACCTCAGATGTTAAGTCCCATAGTGCTCAGAGCCATTTGAATCATTTTTTTTTTTTTTTACGTACAAGTTCGTGGCGCTCTCCATCGGTAATGCTGGAATTCAATATGGTGTTGGTCCACCCTTAGTCTTGATGAGAGCTTCCAGTGTCGCAGGAATACTTTCAATCAAGTGCTGGAGGTTTTCTTGGGGAATGACAGCCCATTCTTCACGGAGTGCTGCACTGAGGAAAGGTATCGACGTCGGTCAGTGAGGCCTAGCATGAAGTCGGGGTCCAAAGCAAATGGTTCAAATGGCTCTGAGCACTATAGGACTTAACAAAAAAAATCAAATGGCTCTGAGTACTATGGGACTTAACATCTGAGGCCATCAGTCCCCTAGAACTTAGAACTACTTAAACCTAAGTACGGCGGTCCAAAGCATCCCAAAGGTGTTGTATAGGTTTCAGGTCAGGACTCTGTGCACGCCAGTCCATTACAGGGATGTTATTGTCGTGGAACCACGCCGCCACAGGCCGTGCATTATGAACAGGTGCTCGATCGTGTTGAAAGATGCAACCGCCATCCACGAACTGCTCTTCTACAGTGGGAAGCCAGAAGGTGCTTAAAACATCAATGTAGACCTGTGTTGTGATATTCACACGCAAAACAACAAGGGGTGCAAGTCCCCTGCATGAGACACACCACCACACAATAACACCACACACGGTGGCCGATAACGTTAACCGGGTATTCGCCATATCCACACCCTGCCATCGGATGGCCGCATTGTGTACCGTGATTCGTCACTCTACACAACGTTTTTGCACTGTTCAATCGTCCTGTGTTTACGCTCCTTACACCAAGCGAGGCGTCGTTTGGCATTTGCTGGCGTGATGTGTGGCTTATGGGCAGCCGCTGGACCATGAAATGCAAGTTTTCTCACCTCCCGCCTACCTGTCATAGTACTTGCAGTGAAGCCTGACGCAGTTTGGAATTCCTGTCTGATGGTCTGGATAGATGTCTGTCTATTACACATTACGATCCTCTTCAACTGTAGGCGGTCTCTGTCAGTCAAGAGACGAGGTCGGCATGTACGCTTTTGTGCTGCAAGTGTCCGTTGACGTTTCCAGTTCACTATCACATCGGAAATAGTGGACCTAGGAATGTTTAGGAGAGTGGAAATCTCGCGTACAGACGTATGAAACAAGTGACACCCAATCACCTTACCACGTTCGAAGTCCGTGAGTTCCCGTGGAGCGCCCCATTCTGCTCTCACACGATGTCTAAGGACTACTGAGGTCGCTGATATGCAGTTCCTGGCAGTAGGTGGCAGCACAATGCACCTAATATGAAAAACGTATATTTTGGGGGTGTCCGGATACTTTTGATCACATAGTGTGTATGCGCCCTGAGCCGCCGACCTCAATGCTGCGGACGAGTTACGTCTGTGACTCGGTGAACCCAAAAATTTCGATTGTTTATCCTACACACATATGTGCCTCATTGCCTGCTATCATTTTCGGAAAACCTCGTTTCGGTATTCTGAATAGTTTGTGAGATATGACGATTCTTATGATCACAAGATTCACGATGCGCAACACTGAGAATAGGCCCGTCGGATATGAAACCCAGTAACTTGAGAACGAAGAGAGGTATCGTTCAGCTCTCAAATGAAATTTTGACATCTTATCTCCGTTTAAATTTATTAAAAGCAGTCTTGATCGCAGTCGAAACCCGTCAGAAGTTAACATCGGCTGCGATCAAGAGTGCTTTTAAATAATTTTTCCACAATAAGATCGCCGTTCTCCGACAATGTTACATAAAACGCGTAATGCGATTTTACCCGCGCAAAATCTTTAAAATTTTGCGTATAACGAAAAGAAATTCAGTCCTTTATAGAGCGAAGATACCTTGACGAGTAGTACAGCCAGTTTTGTAGCAGCGAAAAGCTTTATATTGCAGGATACCTAGAAAATGTCGTTCAAGGATGTTGTGGGCCAATCAGGAAACAAAGGATTTTACATTTACGTAGTTACGATGGCTTAGTACTAGACAAGATGAAGACAAAATACAGCGAGTCTGTAGGACGACTGGCATTGGGGTTCTGGTGGGGAGGTGTGAGAACGGCATCATACGCCATTCGCCGACGGCACCGAATCAATCGAGTGAACTCAACCCAGCTCGTAAGGCTGTGTGGGGGTTTAGGAGGGGGGGGGGGGGGGAGGGGAGTGAAACACAATGCGCTGCTCCCCTCGTGCAGAGTCATTTGCCAGCTCGGCAGCTATTGTCACAGGCGCAGGGGTCGCCGTGACGGGAAATGACGCGTCCAGCACGCACCGGGGGGTAACGGAAAGGGGTTTAGCCTGTGTGGGGTGGGACTGGGGGAGAGAGAGGGTCTATCACCAGACCGTGCTGGGGTTGCGTCCCGCGCCCGCGCCCGGTGCTCTGTGTTCTGAGCTCGCGGCCAATTGACGACGGCCGCGCTTTGTGCTGCGAGTGTCAACTAACGAACCTGTCGCCGAGAGCGGGCCTGGAGAAACCGGGAGGGGAGCGCAGATTCCAGCGAGACAATCATCCTCCAGCCGTTAGCGCTGCTATTGTACCGCGCCTCTGGAGAATTAAATCCGCCGCCGAGTGTGACTGCAAAAGAGCCTGGAAAGAGGCCGTGGTGGACCCGGCGCTAGGGCAGAATAACACCAACCTGCAGCATTCGATGTGTCCGACAGTTAAATGCGGGAATGACGGAAGACCTCTCTGACGCGTGGAGGAAGGCAATACCTGGCTCTTGCTGTCTACAAAAACTAATCGCAACTAGTGCTGTTCGCTCAGGAGACGCCAGTTATTAAACTGTAAGGTGTTTCGCGGTGCTTCGGCGTTGCGAAGAAATCAGTCAGCAAGCAGGCTCCGATCATCGCCGGTGCTTCATCTACTTCTACATCTACATACATACTCCGCAATCCACCATACGGTGCGTGGCGGAGGGTACCTCGTACCACAACTAGCATCTTCTCTCCCTGTTCCACTCCCAAACAGAACGAGGGAAAAATGACTGCCTATATGCCTCTGTACGAGCCCTAATCTCTCTTATCTTATCTTTGTGGTCTTTCCGCGAAATGTAAGTTGGCGGCAGTATAATTGTACTGCAGTCAGCCTCAAATGCTGGTTCTCTAAATTTTCTCAGTAGCTATTCACGAAAAGAACTCCTCGTTTCCTCCAGAGACTCCCACCCGAGTTCCTGAAGCATTTCCGCAGCACTCGCGTGTTGATCAAACCTACCAGTAACAAATCTGGCAGCCCGCCTCTGAATTGCTTCTATGTCCTCCCTCAATCCGACCTGATAGGGATCCCAAACGCTCGAGCAGTACTCAAGAATAAGTCCTATTAGTGTTTTATAAGCGGTCTCTTTTCCAGATGAACCACATCTTCCCAAAATTCTACCAATGAACCGAAGACGACTATCCGCCTTCCCCACAACTGCCATTACATGCTTGTCCCACTTCATATCTGTCTGCAATGTTACGCCCAAATATTTAATCGACGTGACTGTGTCAAGCGCTACACTACTAATGGAGTATTCAAACATTTCGGGATTCTTTTTCCTATTCATCTGCATTAATTTACATTTATCTATATTTAGAGTTAGCAGCCATTCTTTACATCAGTCACAAATCCTGTCCAAGTCATCTTGTATCCTCCTACAGTCACTCAACGACGACACCTTCTCGTACACCACAGCATCATTAGCAAATAGCCGCACATTGCTATCCACCCTATCCAAAAGACCATTTATGTAGATAGAAAACAACAGCGGGCCAACTACACTTCCCTGGGTCACTCCAGATGATACCCTCACCTCCGATGAACACTCACCATCGAGGACAACGTACTGGGTTCTATTACTTAAAAAGTCTTCGAGCCACTCACATACTTGGAAACCAATCTCATATGCTCGTACCTTAGTTAGGAGTCTGCAGTGGGGCACCGACTCAAACGCTTTCCGGAAGTCAAGGAATATGGCATCCGTCTGATACCCTTCATCCATGGTTCGCAAGATATAATGTGAGAAAAGGGCGAGTTGCGTTTCGCAGGAGCGATGCTTTCTAAAGCCGTACTCTAGCATGGACAGCAACTTCTCTGTCTCAAGGACATTCATTATATTGGAACTGAGAATATGTTCGAGAGTCCTGCAACAAACCGATTAACGTGTTCCTCGGTTCAAATGGTTCAGACGGCTCTGAGCACTATGGGACTTAACAAAAAAAATCAAATGGCTCTGAGTACTATGGGACTTAACATCTGAGGTCATCAGTCCCCTAGAACTTAGAACTACTTAAACCTAACTAACCTAAAGACATCACACAAATCCATGCCCGAGGCAGGATTCGAACCTGCGACCGTAGCTGTCGTGCGGTTTCAGACTGAAGCACCTACAATTGCTCGGCCACAGCGGCCGGCGTGTTCCTCGGACTCAGGCACGTCACACTGGACTGGGTCATCCATCATGCCTTCTGCAAACTCTGAAAAGGCAGGTGTTAGCTGCTTCTGGCGCGCAAATCACCAATGGCGTTCTTGAGCATGAGCCGCGCGTCAGCAAAAGCTGGTCAGAGGAAGGACTGGACATCAGGTAATTTAAAACATCATTCACCATTATCAGGAACAAATCCTTTATTTCACAACCAGAAAATAAAAGGATTGCCAAAAGCTATTATAGACTAACAAAGTTAAAAGTTTTCTTTTTACTTTACTGTCAAAGAAAACAGTGAGCGGACTCTCATTTTAGCACCTTTTAATACCGTTTAACTGTCCAAGTGAACAATAAATGGTGAAAATTTATAACAACTCGAAAGTAAATAAAACAATAACTGTGCCCAAAGTAAAGCCGCAGTTAAATAAAGGAAGAGTATTAAACAACCAAAATACTAATGCACGGGGGAAAGCAGCCTTTAAAGTTCGAACCACACAAACAGTTATAAAATTACAAGAGTTTTAAAATTAGAAAATCAGTTTACCTCCTCCTTTGTTCGTAACATCAGGGCAGCCAAGAAATACTAATTTGCTGTTCAAGCTGCCTGGAATAGTGGCTGACGCATTAATACATTTGCTGCCTGTGCGTAGACATCAAGGTGCTGGCCTAAACTGGCCGTTAGCACTAAACAGCGGCTGCAAAACAAAATCCAGTGCTGAGACAGGTCAAAACACAGCAACAGTACACAATTTATCAACCCTGTAAACAAGAAACGTATACTCAGGCGCACCTGTAGTACAGACAAAAGACTTTTAATTGGCAGATCATAATTATTTAGTACCAGATTCGATAGAAAATAGTAGAATGCACAGCTTTCAAGAAAGCCGATAAAGCAAGCTATAAACACTGTAAATAAAGCAGCTTTAAAATTTAGTCCCGAACTTTGATTATTAGTGTGACTATAGTTTATTAACAACCTTTATGGCCGAATTAAGAGATAAGATGTGAATGACGGCTGGCCTAAGTACAAGTTGCACCTTGAATCAGCTATTAAGGGGGGACGTTAATGAAAAACACACCCTTTTTCAAAAATGCACCAAATCCACAGTTTTGGAGATATGGCAATGAAATTTTGTACCACGCTTTACATGAAAGTAACACATTTACATACAAAATCCTTTGATTATGTATATTCAACTTTCTTTTGAATAAAATTTGAAGTTTTATTTTAAAAAATGTATATTCCTTTTTCTCAGAAAGTAATCAAGAGATTTCTACAAAAAATTCTCTGTTTCATCTCTTTATATGTTTTAAACTTCTCTCATGAGGTTTTTGGAATAGGTCAAATAAGAGAATTTTCATAATATTTTAATTATAATTCCACAAGTACAATTTTAAATTCATGCAAAATTCCAAGCACTTTGCCCCATATCTCAGCTGGCAATCAGATTTTCAAAATTTGCTGCGGTACATAAACTTTAAAAAACCCAACTTTTCAGGAAACGCAATTTAAAGTTCAACCTAACATTTTTCCTTATGTAAGTTCTTCAGAAGGCATTTGTAATCTGGGTAATCTTTCCCTTCATGGCTTCTCTTCTCGTTTCTTGTTGTTTGTCTTCTTTCCTTTACCAGGTCTTCAACCGACTTTTCAGCTGTAGAGACGCGCTGTAAGTCTGCTTTTCTCAGGGTGTCTTGAGTTAAATTTCCTATCTTGAAGCCCATTCTTTTTAATACCTTCATCCTCCCGACGCTCCCATCACTAAGCGAAATAACTGCCTCATAAGTTGCAATTCTGACAACTGTAGCAGATGCAAATGTGTTTTTAGGGCATCGTTTCCATATGAGTGAATTTAGAGACTCATTTAGATTTTGGGTTTTGCCATGAATACACTTTTTGAAAAGTGCAAGATCGGCCACAGATGATCTATAAAAACAAAGAATATGTACCACGGCCTTCTAGATGTATCCTGCACACGTTTGGTTGAAAGTAATACACAGAATCGTTGTTCACTGAGCTGGTATTGAAGTCCGCTTCAAAACGTTGGGCGTGGCAGGGGGACCGCGTCACTCTTTTAATTAATTTTCAGGCACTTCGGATGCGATTTCAACGTTGAAACTTTGGGAACTTAGTGTCAATGAGTTGTACTAACAAATGAAAAATAAATCAAAATTGACATTTTTGGTCAATTTTATCAGCGTCCCCCCTTAATGACAGCAGCAGGTAATATACATAACAGTAGTGCACTTCGAAAATATATTGTCTTTGCGACACAATAAATCAGTGAGAGTTGTGTCAATTAATATAAGAGGCGTTCAAAAAGAAACGAGCCGGTGGCATAATTACAGAAACCAGTACCCGTATGTTAGAAGTATTGACTCTGGCTGTTGATACACTTCTCCCACTCATAAAATTCCCGGGGCTGCGATGTTAGCCAGTTCCGTACGTACAGCTGGACGTCGTCGTCCACACGAGTGCAGGAAATGTTATGCTGACGTTCTTCCTTGACCAAGATTTCCCTCTATTGATTCACTTCCTGCAGCACGGGACAACAGTGAATGCCCAACGTTACTCGCAAACCTTGACCAACCCATCAAGTCAAAACGACCAGGCAATCTCATCCGTGTGGTCATCCTGCTCAACGGCAATGCAAAGCCTCATACGGCCAACATAGTCGCGGCATTCCTCCAGAAATTCAAATGGAAAGTTCTCGGCCACCCTCCATACAGTCCGGACCTCTCTCCCTGTGATTACGCCATTTTGGTCCCCTTAAGCTCTGAGTGGCAAACGATTAACCTCGGACGACGACGTCCAACTGTACGTGCGGAACTGGTTGACATCGCAGCCCCGGGAATTTTATGAGACAGCCATTCACTGCCTTGTGTCACAGTGGGACAAGTGTCTCAACACCCAAGGTCAATACTTCTAACATATAGGTACAGGTTTCTGTAATTATGCCTCCAGCTCTTCTTTTTGAACGCCCCTTGTAGATAATTATGTACCTTGTGAGGGCTTCCTGATCAAACAAAGGTACTCAAAACAAACACCTCTAAAAGTATTAGCGCTATGAACTATCATTAACCTTCAGAGGAGGTCAAACATCAAACTGAAATAAGCAGCATTTAAATATCCAAAGGCACGTAGAGGTGTGCTACTGTCAATAGCAAAACTGCTTACAGTTTTCAATCTACTTTCCTTCACCCACGGCATGGGAGGACACAAATATGTCCAAAGCGTTAGTCGCCGCAGTCGTACCATGCCCCAGCACGCAACGTCTCCTAGGGAAGATCGAAAGAAAACAACTGTAACACACTAAAGTATTGATACTAAACAAAGCAAAACGGTAGCACACAGTTTGCTCTCAGTATTATGGAAAGAGCTCATTTCTTATCAAGTTTACGTCAGCTCAACAGGCTGCTTGAATAATACTTACATTGAAAGAAACTGCATTGTTTTCTCTCTTTTTTAAAATTTTTTTTAAAGGAGATAACATAACATAGCATATAGAGGCTCGGATGTCATATAACAGCTTAAAGGGGACTTTCTAAATCACACAATGAACAGAAAAAAAAGCAGAAGCAGTTTCAAAGCGTGGAGTGAGGGATTACCCACCAACTTCTCAATATCTAAGATTTGACTCGTAAATCATTGACCAAGGCGAAGGCGGAACCAAACCTTTTTTCACGACAGGGCAAGACGGTACGGTACGTCCACAATGATTCCGGGCACATTGCACTACGGCCAAACAAATGCCAAACCCAACCGACCGGCCGTATGGACAAACATTCCGTGTCTCTGCTCACTTCGCGTCCATTTTCTCACTAGCCACACGTATCCGCCACAACCAACCCGCCGACGCCGACGCCGCAGCACGCCAACTAATCGACTCGAACAGCCTGAAACGTCACTCTTACATTCGTTTCATACTAGTTAACTTGTATTTCGTGCTGTGACTCTCAATTATTTGTAATTTAGTTTTGTACTTCGTGTTTGTTCGCTTTCAGTGGTACGCAATCACATTAAAGTATCAATTTTCCCAGTAAGCATCTAATACTATGTGCATTACCAACATTTTGAGCTCCCAGTTAGGAAACCACGAAGTGAAGTTTTCTGAAACAGAAATTTTGTCTACAACGTCAAATTATTATCCACGACTATGTAGAGAAGCCATTGAAATTTCTAAGCATCAGGATAATTTTAATAGGAAAGAGGAGGCAGTGAAACGTAACGACATGTGGACAGTAGCTCCTGCAGAATCACTAGGAGTGGCCGAGAGGTTCTAGGCGCTACAGTCTGGAACCGCGCGACCGCTATGGTAGCAGGTTCGAATCCTGCCTCGGGCATGTATGTATGTGATGTCCTTAGGTTAGGTTTAAGTAGTTCTAAGTTCTAGGGGACTGAGGACCACAGCAGTTAAGTCCCATAGTGCTCAGAGCCATTTGAACCAAGACCCCAATCGATAGTTAAGTTTTATCTTTGACGAGGATTATCTCTGCTCATCGTGTGTTACTTCGACCAAGCCCACTTTCCTACAGTATACAGGGTGAGTCGCGTAAGACGTAACACCACCTTTATTCCGGGGGCGATTGCACGTATCGGAATGCGGTTATCAGCGAATCATAGCGGACTATGCGGCACATACGTTGGTACATGTACAATAATCACAACGTTTATATTGTCCGAGATAATGAGGCAAGTAGATGTTTTTTAAATGGGACGCTGTACTTTCTTTACCATCATTCTAACGCTCTGGAAAAGACGCGTATAGTGAAGTAACGCATGTTGCTATTGTGATTCAAACTTTGCTTAAAATAGGGCGGATGAGGATTTACCTACGCAGCGTAGGCCGTGCATGCTGCATAGAGCACGGCAACTCGGCCTGCGGGTCGCGCGAGGCGTGTTTACAGTCTGCAGCCGCTTCCGACCGCCTCGACCTTCAATCGTACAATATTTCCCAGCGTCTTTTAAGCGAAGTTTGAATCACAATAGCAACATGCGCTACATCACTATACGCGTCTTTTCCAGAGCGTTCGAATGATCCTAAAAAAAGTATAGCGTCCCATTTAAAAAAACATGTACTTGCCTCATTATCTCCGTCAATATAAACGTTGTGATTACTGTGCATGTACCAAAGTATGTGCCCCATAGTCAGCAATGATTCGCCGAACACCGCTTGTCGATACGTGCAAACGCCCCCGGAATAATGGGGGTGTTACGTCTTACGCGACTCACCCTGTTTATGTCGCTCTCTGACGAAACGTCAGAAACAGAAGAGTTTCTTTGACCACGACCTCACATCCCGAAAGGTTTACCAACGGCTATGTCATCCGGTCGTGAGAGCCTTCACACTATAAAATACACTCTCCATGAAGTCTTCTGGTATTTCGTCTGTCTCATAAATCTTGCCTACCAGATGTTATGCGTTTGACATGGCTGGCTTTCCTTAAACGATCACTTCAGATACATTTCCTGGATATTAGTACTGCAAATGGTTGTTGTAGCTTGGGTATGATTTGGGAACCAAAGCACTTAGTGACTTCAACAAATTTTTAACGTAATGAAACGTCCCCTTAGAAAACTTAATAAATTACTGTGCTGATAAACATCTTAAATTATTTGATTTTCAAACAGCTGAGCAGAACTGAACGTACTCAGACAATTCGCTCTTTACCTATTCTGTTCAACACTGAACTGACAGCCTACTTACAATAATATAAAACAATTATAACGCTTTTCCTTGCTGATACCCCAAGCAACAAAATGCAAGGAAAAAAATCGCTTACTACATTATCGCTGTCCATGCAGTAAAAGTGCCAAATCAGGCCTAACATTGTACTCTACTACTTCTTTAGCAGTCATTCTATTTTAAAACATTTTGCACATGATGCCGACATAAACGACTAAATGAACCTGCAAATTCCTATCTTTTCGCGATACATAATTCAAAAGACATGACGTCATAAACACAGATGCGCAAAAATCTGACACATTGGTCATGACGTTTTGAATACATGTACATTACTTCGTAACTACTAATTCTAATCGCAACACATTTCGCGGGCATTATCCACATATACCACTGCATATACTGTCAAAATTACATCGTTGTACGACACATCCGCAGGAGGTATGACGGCATAAACACTGAGATGAGTGAAAAACTAAGCTTTCTTAAAACGGAGCCCAAGTTATTCAGACTCTGCTCGTTCATTGTTTGCTAATGAATGCACTTAGCGACTTACAATAGACTTTAAACATATCATCAAAGCTTTTCTAAGCGTTCTTTCGATTACATGCCTAATGTGGTATATTTAGCAGATTTACTCATTTGTAAAGTAATCATAAGTAGGAAGCTGTTTTAGACAAGGGAGCTTATTCTTTAAAGAATCAGCGGTTTACTAGTTAGTTACTGTCTGAAAAGAAGCAGTGCAGGATTAAGAACTATCTAGTATGTCCCAAAGGAAAGGGAATAAAACAGGGGTGACATTGAATCACAGCTCACAAGACCTGGAGCAATTGCAACCAAACTTGTTAGAGAAATAAGTTATTATATGTAAAAAATACTGTAGGTGTTAGATTCCCCACTACCACTAGGGGTGGGGGTATAAATGCAATGGGGTGGCGTAAAAATGTTAGAAAATTACTTGTTAATATTTACTTCCTGTATTTAGTTGACTTGGAATTCTTTTAGGAGTAGGAACTGCTGTTTGGCTCTTGAATATACTTCCGAAGTAACAACGAAGACGCAAGAATGAGCACTGTGGCGAGCCAAAAAAATTTTCTACGTGTTTCGAGTCCTAAGATCAGGCTGCACGGATGCATATCACAGAGAATGTTAACATCCTGTGTGGACTCGTATGGTGTGAAACAGCTGAGATTCAGACATATATGTATCCAATACATGTCACAAAATATCTCCGCCTAAGCTCCTGGAATGATTCCAAACAAAACATACATATATTACTTACTATTTGCAAAGAAATAGTATGAGTGTAGAAACCATCAACATTCCATTGCAGTGGGGTGAGATTGATGGACAGAGCATTGGAGGGGAGGAGGGAGGTTTAAAGAGAGAGGGAAACGAGGATAGGGAGGGGGAACGAAATGGACAGAGAGATGGAGGGGAGCAGTAAATGGACGGAGACATAGGGGATGGATAGGGAAAGGGAGAAGATGGATAGGTAGTGGAGGAGGAGGAGAAGGAGGGGAAATGTGTGTGTGTGTGTGAAATCTTATGGGACTTACCTGCTAAGGTCATCAGTCCCTAAGCTTACACACTACTTAACCTAAATTATCCTAAGGACAGACACACACACACATGCCCGAGGGAGGACTCGAACCTCCACCGGGACCAGCCGCACAGTCCATGACTGCAGCGCCTCAGACCGCTCGGCTAATCCTGCGCGGCGAGGAGGAGGGGACGCGCATAATTAGGGGAAGGAGGAGTTGGACTGAGAGAGGGAACAGGACGAGATGAAAGAGAGGGAGAGGAGAAAATGGACAGAAGAAACCAATTACTTAAGAGCCTGAAACACAGGCACATGCCAAGCACAGAGAAGAAGAACCGCTCAAGTGAAACACTCCATGGCACACTTTCACGTATAGCAACAGAAATGCGCGTAGGACGGGGAACATACCGAAGAGAGGACTCCAACCCGCATGCCGCATAAACAACACAGCAGATAAACAGCTCAGCGCTAACGCCACATCCACAGGTAAACTGCTGGCATTTATAGGTATTCTTAAAAACACTTAGCTTTTGTGTACGTAAGCTGTTGCTGCACGAAGTTCCGAAGTCGATCTGCGGCAATGGAAACTACTCTTATGTACATAAATTGGGATGGTTCACTCTGGTGGGTGAAAAGACGATCACTAATGTTTCAGATTTCGATGTACAATGGGATAGGAATGACGATTGAAATAGGATCACATTTGATGAAGTGAAGAAAATGGTCAATAGATTGCAGTGCAATATTGCGGCTGGGGTGGATGAAATTAACTCGGAACTCATCAAACACAGTGGAATGTCAGGCCTTAAATGGCTACACAGAATCGGGGCGTGGAGTCGGGACAGGTTCCAACAGTCTGGACGAAAGCAGTAATCATACCAACCTTTAAACATGGAAACAGAAAAGATTGTAACAACTACAGAGGTATCTCTTTGATCAGCGTTGCGGGTTAAATCTTCTCAGGTATTGTTGAAAGGAAAGTGCGAGTATTAGTTGAGGACAAACTGGATGAAAATCAGTGTGGGTTTAGGCCTCTTAGAGGTTGTCACGACCAGATCTTTAGCTTACGGCACATAATGGAGAAGTGTTACGAGTGGAACAGTGAATTGTATGTATGCTTTATAGATCTAGAAAAGGCATATGACCGGGTTCCTAGGAGGAAGTTATTGTCTGTTCTACGAGATTATGGAATAGGAGGCAAACTTTTGCAAGCAATTAAAGGTCTTTACATAGAGAGTCAGGCAGCAGTTAGAATTGACGGTAAATTGAGTTCGTGGTTTAGAGTAGTTTCAGGGGTAAGACAAGGCTGCAACATGTCTCCACTGTTGTTCATATTATTTATGGATCGTATCTTGAAAACAATAGACTAGCTGAGTGAGATTAAGATAGGTGAACACAAAATAAGCAGTCTCGTATATGCGGATGGCTTAGTTGTGATGGCAGATTCAATTGAAAGTTTGCAAAGTAATATTTCAGAGCAAGAGCAGAAATGTAAGGACTATGGTATAAAGATTAGCATCTCCAAAACGAAAGTAATGTCAGTGGGAAAGAGATATAAACGGATTGAGTGCCGAATCCGAGGAACAAAGTTAGAACAGGTGGACTGTTTCAAGTACTTAGGATGCATATTCTCACAGGATGGCAACATAGTGAAAGAACTGGAAGCGAGGTGTAGGAAAGCTAATGCAGTGAGCGCTCAGCTACGATCTACTCTCTTCTACAAGAAGGAAGTCAGTACCAAGGCTAAGTTATCTGTGCACCGTTCAATCTTTCCACCAACTTTGTTGTATGGGAGCGAAAGCTGGGTGGATTCAGGTTATCTTATCAACAAGGTTGCGGTTACGGATATGAAAGTAGCTAGGATGATTGCAGGTACTAGTAGATGGGAACAATGGCAGGAGGGTGTCCACAATGAGGAAATCAAAGAAAAACTGGGAATGAACTCTATAGATGTAGCAGTCAGGGCGAACAGGCTTAGATGGTGGGGTCATGTTACACGCAAGGGAGAAGCAAGGTTACCCAAGACACTCATGGGTTCAGCAGTAGAGAGTAGGATGAGTCGGGGCAGACCAAGGAGAAGGTACCTGGATTCGGTTAAGAATGATTTTGAAGTAATAGGCTTAACATCAGAAAGGGCACCAATGTTAGCACTGAATAGGAGATCATAGAGGTATTTTATAAGGGGAACTATGCTCCAGACTGAACGCTGAAAGGCATAATCAGTCTTAAATGATGAAACGTCCCCTTAGAAATATCAATGAATTACTGTGCTGATAAACCTCTTACATTATTTGATTTTCAACAGCTGAGCAGAACTGAATGTACTCAGACATTTCGCTCTTTACCTATTCTGATCAACACTAAACTGACACACAATATTTTTAGCGCAACGCAATCTGACTTTCAATAATTCCTACAAGAGAATGGCCCTGACTAACAATAACCTACACCTTTCATGAATCACTTACCTCACAAAAATCTCCGTTACTTGAATTACTGCAATGCAGCGAGCGCCAATACTGCCAGCTAAATAAAAGATTCTAACTACTGAAGGCACTAACTACTGATAGGCATAGTTAGGAAATGAAAGACTTTCATAGAGGACAAACAATGTATTTATCTTTATATATATATATATATATATATATATATATATATATATATACAAAAATCAGTTCATGACATCCAGTCTTACAAATTTACGGTATCTGATGGACACACGTCCAGGTCGTCGGCTCTCAAAACCCTGCCATCTCTACCCCCACATCCACCACTGCTGGCGGCTCACCTCCAACTGTGCAACGCTACGCGCTGTTGACATCCAGCTGCCCAACACTACAATAGCATACACTGCAACAATGCAAACCAACCACAGCCTTCACACAGCACAGTCAGTGATTTTCATAGAGAGCGCTCTGTGGCGTTACCAACATAAAAACCTAAACAGCCTACTTACACTGATAATGATGATGATGATGACCCTGGTAATAAATTAGTATACTACAACTGAAGCCCGCTCATCGAAATTTCGAATACTGTTCCTGTATGGTGTTAGATTTCTCTGTTTGAAGTGTCTGTCTGTCTGAATTTGTTTTAAGTAATTAGGTTGCAGAGACAGAAAGGTGCTCTACATGCACGTTGACAGTGCTGATTTCGTGTAATTTATCTCGACGTTAGTACACTGTACCGCGGAATGGAGAGCTTGATTATTTGTTTTCTTTTGCATGTCGTTTGTATGCTCCTGTATGGGTCACGCGCGATATGCTGAGCCTTGTACACGAGACAGGTTAATTAGCTAAAATTACTGTAAACGACGTGTCAGCTCGCCGAGGACAGCTGTAAAGTTTTCTTTTCCGTTGTCGCGTTGTTTAATTACTGTGGTTTTGCTTATTTCGGTGCAGTTGTCCCCACGTCCCGTGCCCGCGGGATAAAGCTGAGCTACGTAGTTTCAAGTGCTACTCTGTGGATATGAGGCAAAAATTTGGATGTAGTTCTCTACGAAACCGAACTGGTAATGCAGGATACAGGCATTACTTTGAGATGGAACAGTGCTAAGAACAGCGATGAAAACACCAACTTCAGAAGGGTTTTAAGTTTTCTGTGTAAATGCAGTGCTTCATTTTGACTGGGACTCTACATCTACAGCTGCTGATGACTCTTCCAGGCTGTATGACCGTCGTCGAAGAAATTTTTCGGTAACTGACGTTTCATCCAGAGCTGCGCTGGACATCTTCGGAGGTGCTTCTGGCGACGCTCAGTCATGCCAACTGACGAGCTGGACGTCGGAGAATGATATAAATATTGTGTAAGTGGACGTTGTCAAGTTGTTGAATTTACGCATGATAGGCAGAGACAATACTATCAGCAACTACACTACTGGCCATTAAAATTGCTACACCACGAAGACGACGTGCTACAGAAACGAAATTTAACCGATAGGAGGAAGATGCTGTTATATGCAAATGATAGCTTTTCAGAGTATTCACACAAGATTAGCGCAGGTGGCGACACCTACAATGTGCTGACATGAGGAGTTTCCAACCGATTCCTCATACGCAAATAGCAGTTGACCGGCGTTGCCTGGTGAAACGTTGCTGTGATGCCTCGTGTAAGGAGAAATGCGTACCATCACGTTTCAGACTTTGATGAAGGTCGGATTGTAGCCTATCGCGATTGCGGTTTATCGTATAGCGACATTGCTGCTCGCGTTGGTCGAGATCCAATGAATGTTAGCAGAATATGGAATCGGTGGTTTCAGGAGGGTAATACGGAACGCCGTGCTGGATCCCAACGGACTCGTATCACTAGCAGTCGAGATGACGGGCATCTTATCCGCATGGCTGTAACGGATCGTGCGGCCACGTCTCGATCCCTGAGTCAACAGATGGGGACGTTTGCAAGACAACAACCTTCTGTACGAACAGTTCGATGACGTTTGCAGCAGCACGGACTATCAGCTCGGAGACCGTGGCTGCGGTTACCCTTGACGCTGCATCACAGACAGGAGCGCCTGCGATGGTGTATTCAACGACGAAGTAGTTAGGACACTGGACTCGCATTCGGGAGGACGACGGTTCAATCCTGTCTCCAGCCATCCTGATTTAGGTTTTCTGTGATTTCCCTAAATCGTTTCAGGCAAATGCCGGGATGGTTCCTTTGAAAGGGCACGGCTGATTTCCTTCCCAATCCTTCCCTAACCCGAGCTTGCGCTCCGTCTCTAATGACCTCGTTGTCGACGGGACGTTAAACACTAACCACCACCACCATCAACGACGAACCTGGGTGCACGAATGGCAAAACGTCATTTTTTCGGATGAATCCGGGTTCTGTTTACAGCATCATGATGGCCGCATCCGTGTTTGGCGACATGCCGGTGAACGCTCATTGAGAGCGTGTGTTCGTCATCGCCATACTGGCGTATCACCCGGCGTGATGGTATGGAGTGCCATTGGCTACAGGTCTCAGTGACGTCTTGTTCGCATTGACGACTTTTTGAACAGTGGACGTTACATTTCAGATGTGTTACGACCCGTGGCTCTACCCTTCATTCGATCCCTCCGAAACCCTACATTTCAGCGGGATAATGCACGACCGCATGTTGCAGGTCCTGTACGGGCCTTTCTGGATACGAAAAACTTTCGACTGCTGCCCTGGCCGGCACATTCTCCAGATCTCTCACCAACTGAAAACGTCTGGTTAATGGTGGCCGAGCAACTGGTTCATCACAATAGCCAGTCACTAGGCTGTACCTGTACACGCCATCCAAGCTCTGTTTGGGTCAATGCCAAGGCGTATCGAGGCCGTTATTACGGCCAGTAGTGATTGTTCTGGGTACTGATTTCTCAGGATCTATGCACCCAAATTGCTTGAAAATGTAATCACATGTCAGTTCTAGTATAATATATTTGTCCAATGAATACCGGTTTATCATAGGCATTTCTTCTTGGTGTAGCCATTTTAATGTCCAGTAATGTATGACATCCGATCGTGAAAGATTTCATTGAACGATTCTACATCTATGTTTACAGGTATGGTCCACGTATCACCGTACAGTGTGTGGCCAAGGTTAGCTAGGGTAGCGCTGGCACTTCTGCCATTTCCTGTACCTGTCGGAAATGGCGCACGAGAACGACCTGTGGTATTATTCAGTCGTGTCGACACGCAAGTCGTCAACTGGCGTCAACTCGAAAGACTTGCACCAGGCGAACGGTCCAGCCGACGGGAGGCCCTAGCCACACGGCATTTCCATTTCCATTCAGTCGTAGATAAACTTGGGTTTATTGGTAGAATACTGGGATGTGCAATCAATCTGCAAAGGAGATTGCATAAAAATCACTCGTGCGACCAGTTCTAGAATATTGCTCAAGTGTGTGAGACCCGTTCCAGATAGGACTAACAGGGGATGTTGAACGTATACAGAGAAGGGCAGCAGGAATGGTCACGGGATTGTTTAATACGTGGGAGAGTGTCAGAGGTACTAAGGGAACTGAACTGTAAGACCCTTGAAGATTGAAGTAAACTATTCCGAAAACGTCTGCTAACAAAGTTACGAGAACCGACTTTAAATGATTACACTAGGAATGTACACTCCTGGAAATTGAAATAAGAACACTGTGAATTCATTGTCCCAGGAAGGGGAAACTGTATTGACACATTCCTGGGGTCAGATACATCACATGATCACACTGACAGAACCACAGGCACATAGACACAGGCAACAGAGCATGCACAATGTCGGCACTAGTACAGTGTATATCCACCTTTCGCAGCAATGCAGGCTGCTATTCTCCCATGGAGACGATCGTAGAGATGCTGCATGTAGTCCTGTGGAACGGCTTGCCATGCCATTTCCACCTGGCGCCTCAGTTGGACCAGCGTTCGTGCTGGACGTGCAGACCGCGTGAGACGACGCTTCATCCAGTCCCAAACATGCTCAATGGGGGACAGATCCGGAGATCTTGCTGGCCAGGGTAGTTGACTTACACCTTCTAGAGCACGTTGGGTGGCACGGGATACATGCGGACGTGCATTGTCCTGTTGGAACAGCAAGTTCCCTTGCCGGTCTAGGAATGGTAGAACGATGGGTTCGATAACGGTTTGGATGTACCGTGCACTATTCAGTGTCCCCTCGACGATCACCAGTGGTGTACGGCCAGTGTAGGAGATCGCTCCCCACACCATGATGCCGGGTGTTGGCCCTGTGTGCCTCGGTCGTATGCAGTCCTGATTGTGGCGCTCACCTGCACGGCGCCAAACACGCATACGACCATCATTGGCACCAAGGCAGAAGCGACTCTCATCGCTGAAGACGACACGTCTCCATTCGTCCCTCCATTCATGCCTGTCGCGACACCACTGGAGGCGGGCTGCACGATGTTGGGGCGTGAGCGGAAGACGGCCTAACGGTGTGCGGGACCGTAGCCCAGCTTCATGGAGACGGTTGCGAATGGTCCTCGCCGATACCCAAGGAGCAACAGTGTCCCTAATTTGCTGGGAAGTGGCGGTGCGGTCCCCTACGGCACTGCGTAGGATCCTACGGTCTTGGCGTGCATCCGTGCGTCGCTGCGGTCCGGTCCCAGGTCGACGGGCACGTGCACCTTCCGCCGACCACTGGCGACAACATCGATGTACTGTGGAGACCTCACGCCCCACGTGTTGAGCAACTCGGCGGTACGTCCACCCGGCCTCCCGCATGCCCACTATACGCTCTCGCTCAAAGTCCGTCAACTGCACATACGGTTCACGTCCACGCTGTCGCGGCATGCTACCAGTGTTAAAGACTGCGATGGCGCTCCGTATGCCACGGCAAACTGGCTGACACTGACGGCGGCGGTGCACAAATGCTGCGCAGCTAGCGCCATTCGACGGCCAACACCGCGGTTCCTGGTGTGTCCGCTGTGCCGTGCGTGTGATCATTGCTTGTACAGCCCTCTCGCAGTGTCCGGAGCAAGTATGGTGGGTCTGACACACCGGTGTCAATGTGTTCTTTTTTCCATTTCCAGGAGTGTATTACAATCCCCTACGTAGCGCTCAATAGGGATCGTGAAGATAAGATTAGAATAACTACAGCATGCACAGAGGCGTTCAGACAGTCTTCCAGCGCTCCATGCGTGTATGGAACAGGAGGAAACTCCAATAATTGGTACAATGGGACTTAGTTTCTGCCATAAACCTCACGGTGAGTTGCAGAGTGTAGATGTAGATGTAAGTTAACGCACAGTTAGACTTACTCTAATACTACCTTCTTCTAGGACGATGTAATACATTGGTTGTTCTTGTAGCAATCTCCGGTATTCTGTATGTTAACCTGGTGTACTTCTACATTTATTCCGCACTGTGAGGTTTCACTCCGAGGTGTGATAAATTCGATAAATTCAACCTACAGAGTACTTTCTTGCTGCATCTCCGTGTTCAGCCAACTATCTGCTGTTTCCTTTTAGACACGGTGCCCTTCCGCCTTCCAATGTATTGCTATAATACGTTCCTAAACGCGATGATCGGTCATAAGCCGTAGCTCACATACTCTGGTATTGTTTCACTTTTGGAAGTAGGTCCTACTTATGTATTAGATATCTTATTACTAAGTTACGTTAAATAAAACTTTAACATATTCAAATGTATTAACAGCCATCAATTTTTTTCATCACGCTTTAGCTACTTAGTTTTTGTTTCGAAAATCGTGTACATTCACAGCCTCTGCAAAGTTGTGCTCTGATTGTCGCGCTGTTAAAGCGCAGAAAAATAAAATGGCTGAGGCTGCTTCCTGTTCCGTAGTGAAACACGCGCCTGGAACACGGTTAAAAAATGCCGAGAAACAGGCTGTTCTTAATGTTTTTCATAAATTTACGGAGATAATCAGCTTCGAAGAATCCCCAGTGTTGTATACACTGCAGTTGATACTCAAATGTACGTTCAACACGTATCCGTTATTCGTGGTTCAAATCTTCCCAAGTGTCATTTTTTTCGTTCAATTTGAAATACCTACGTCCCTTAATTATAAGACTCATCAACATTTTTGGTCCCGGCGGAGGTTCGAGTCCTCCCTCGGGCATGGGTGTCTGTGTTTGTCCTTAGGATAAATGGTTCAAATGGATCTGAGCAGTATGCGACTTAACATCTAAGGTCATCAGTCCCCTAGAACTTAGAACTACTTAAACCTAACTAACCTAAGTACATCACACACATCCATGCCCGAGGCAGGATTCGAACGTGCGACCGTAGCGTTCGCGCGGTTCCAGACTGTAGCTCCTAGAACCGCTCGGCCACCCCGGCCGGCTCCTTAGGATAATTTAGGTTAAGTAGTGTGTACCCTTAGGGACTGATGACCTTAGCAGTTAAGTCCCATAAGATTTCACATACATTTGAACATCAACATTTTTATGAATAATGCACGTCTTCTTGTTTCTAATTACATATTGGACGTGAAATTGCTGTTTCCATTTCAAATACAAATTCTTAATTATCGATGTTTTATGAAAGAGTGTTCATAAAAGTTGCTTAAATTAAGAAAACATAACAATTTAATTTTCTAAGGCAAAAATGAGAAATGAAATCCTCTTTATTTTGACTATGTCCATCGTTTTATACCACAGAGGTAGACAAGTATCGTAGAAACATGAAAAACATTCAGTTTCACAGCATCGACCACATCATACAAGTGCTGCATTTTTACATTTGCTGCTGTACCATTACAATATGAACCAACAGAACTGATCTGGAGCCAAGCTGCGGGATTTAGCCCTAGAAAAATGGTTCAAATGGCTCTAAGCACTATGGGACTTAACATCTGAGGTCATCAGTCCCCTAGACTTAGAACTACTTAAACATCACTTACCTAAGGACATCACATACATCCGTGCCCGAGGCAGGATTCGAACCTGCGACCGTAGTAGCAGTGCGGTTCCGGATTGAAGCGCCTAGAACCGCTCGGCCACAGCGGCCGGCTGACCCTGGAAGTAACAAGACTGCTAAGCAGCCAGACGTACTGTAACTAACGCACACAGCTTTGTCAGTCGTCACTGCCGAACGCTGACGGGATGTAGAACGGCTCGTCATAAAAGAAGAAGAGAAAATGCTGCGCCTGGTTGGCTTCATGGATTCTGTTGTTGATAGGCTCGTTATCAACGTAGCAAGTGACACTTCCAGAAGTGAAATATATTTCTAGGATTCGGATAAGGAAGGTGCTAAGACATTGCCAATATTTAACTATACGGTGAAATCCTTCAATATTCTCTTACGTGAGGCACAGCTTATGCAGAAAAAATTACCCTGTAGTTAAGTCAGGAATTTTCATCATCCGTATTAATAATTACAGTAGTACTTTAGCTAAAAACGATTACGTGTTGCGGTTTTCGTCTAAGGAGCCTATTGCGGGAGATTTGCAGTGTATTATTTCAATCTGCTTAAAAATTAAATAACATTCGAAGCTGTATTGCTCCTCTGCTCGTCTCTTTTTACGTTTGAATTGCAGCCGGCCACGTCACTGCAGGCTAGCTCTACCAGCTGAGCGGCCAGCGCTGTCCAAGTTCAATGGGCCCTAAAGCTGTTGTCTCGTATTGTCGCTATGTCGATGTGCGCCTAACGCACAGCACAAAACGTACGCTTATTATGTTACTTGTCAGTACTCGAGACAGCTTGGCTGCACTCCCACGTGACACGAAAATCCAATGAGGTTCTATCAAATGCGGAAGAACACATGTTTACATCAGGTTTATTCTTACGCTGAACGTATTATAGCCTCCAGGGCTGCTTACACCGCCTCGGCCTGTTAACAATGCGGCGGGAGTGAGCACGTTACACGGGATTTTAAGTCTTACGTCAATAGTGTTGTACATCTGGCGTCACCCAGGTCTTATATATCATACCAGGTGATATGTGGCCTGGCTCATTCATTCAGCAGTCATGCTATATACATTTTGACAGGTATCTTTTGGATGTACTCAATTTTCTTGTAACAGCCCACTATTGTCGTTTGACTCTACAAGTGGATAACTTCCACAAGGCTCAGGTTCCGTTACTGTCCATATCCACTACGGAAATATAACCATTGTAAACCTGAAGATGCTCCTATACTGACGTGAGACCGGGAGATGCGAATAAAGCAGCTCCATACAGCTATGCGGCTTCTAGAAACACATCACTCTTGACTTCTTAATTGTTATAATTTTTATAACAATTCGAATGGTTATTGAGTGTTCAGTGTTAATATCTTTTTCGAATATCCGGACGATTCTCTCTCAGTCTCCTTGCCAGTCTTCTCGCCCGTGTTCATGTTAATTTCGGTATACCCTAATAAGATCTATTCGTAAAATTTGAACACAAAACTACAAAATTGATGACACTGTGTACATAAACACAATAAAACCCTCTAAAATACAGAACACACATAATATTAAGGGCTTATTTCAATAGTGGTACAAGTCCACTTTTGTTCATTCTGAGATACAGAGTCCTAATGTTAAATGAGCGCTGAAAAATCTGCAGTTGAGATAACAGAAATATTCAAGCATATGGCGTCTTGCTAGAGATGAACTTTTCCTTCTGTTTGTTTGGACCATTAATGTCAGAAGCATTATAAACAGAAAATGGTTGCAATACACAGATGGGCATTTAGGTTTAAAGTTTATACTTTCCCAGTTGGCCTTTTTACCAACTGTGTGTTTTACTACTTAAGAGATTTTCGTATTAAGGGTTATGCATTGCGGATTCCAACAGCTAGAGCACATCTGTGGCGTGTCTTGTCGTTACTACCGAATTGGGATGAATATTGTGCGATTATGTAACTGTCATCTAAGTTTGCAATTTGTAAGTACGTTTAACAGCTGTTATTGTAATTCACTTGGTTGATAAAATTTTTTGTTGAATCTGCTTGGAGCCACGCTCAGTTGATGTAACTTTTCTTGCTTTTTGTGGACTCTGTACTCCCGATTTCCTGTCCTGCTATTAATGGTATAATTGTTAAAGTTGTTTTTATAAATGATTTGAGCCTCTTCAAGTTTTGGTCAGAGCTCTGATTTCTTTAGTAAGTTTTTCAATTGTAATATTAATATTGTCATTAAATTATAAAGTCTATTACACGAAACAACAAATGAAAAATATGTGGGTCTATCTCCATGTCCTTCCTTAAGGCAATCCGAAACATATTTCTGAGGTATCAATATCACTCTCCATAGGATCATGTGAATTTCATTATTAGTTAAACATGGGTGGCCCTGACATACTCGAAACAAGGGTGCTGTAACTCAGGGAGGTGATAAAGATAGGGAATTCATCAAACTGCTCAATGAAACAATGATCTCTGTAAAACCCTGTTTATTACGAGTCTGTGTAGACTCCATTTTAAATACAAAATGAAAAGAACAGAAAAGAGAAAAATAAAAAAGATAGACATTACGTAATAGACTGCAATATGGCGTACCTGCAAATAGTGATGTTTCCAGAAATTAATAAAACAATGATCGTTACCTCATTCGGCCTATTTGAATTCCTTCTCATTCCCCATGGTCTGAAAAATGCTGCTCAGACCATGAGCACGACCTTGAAGTAGTTCTCACTGCCATGTGTGAGGCTGGGGCCATCATAAACGAAGAAAAATCGTAGTTGAAAAACATCAGATGTAGCTTTTCTTGGATACACTAGAAACGGCGACGCCATTCAACCCACATTGTAACGGACAGAATTCATCTGACAGTTGCAGCCCCCACAAACGCATCACAATTTACGACGATTCTTTGGAATTCTCTATTTTTACTGCCTCCACATGTCACACGCAGCCGGAATTCAATCCCTCTCACCATTGCTCTCGCCCTCCATAGCACAGCAAGAAGAAATTGCTATGAACACCACAAACGCAAACCGCATTCGAAGGAACAAAAGCCGACGTCACAAAAGTAGCGGCGCTCACCCACCCCCTCTCAGATACACCCCTCTCTGTCGCAACGGATGCAAGCGAGACTGCTCTATCCGTGCAGCCCTTCAGCAAGCAGTGGATGGCGAGGCGACGCAACCCCTTCATTCTTTATAGAAAAAATTTAAGACCTCACAGTCAAGATGGTCCGCGTTCAACCAGGAAATTTGAGCTATGTACGAAGGAGTGTAATACATCCGCAAAAATATCAGAGCATGACAAACAGCGATATACACGGACCATAAACCAGTAGCAGATCTACTATTAAACACGTCCACAGGCGTCAACCCCACTGCTCTGTCTCCTACACTTGATCTTTCAATATACCACCGAAGTTCGGTATTTGCGAGACGCTGATAATATTGATGTGGACAACTTGTCACTCCTTGGCACCATCTCCTCCCACGCATACTACACTGCCCTCGCTCATCAGGCACTCGCTCCATCTATCACTGACATAACAAACGACATGTCAATATTGCGGATCAGACAGCACAGTACGTCAGGAACCAGTGTTCGCATACTGTGCGACATCCCTCAAACTAGAGTGATTCTCCCCATACCAGCAACCATGCGCCGTGCATTATTTGAAGAAATTCACAGTATGTCTCACAGGGGTGTCCTACTGACAATACGGCTGATGACTGAACGATTGTTGTGGCCTAGCATCAAATGGGACTGCTTTACCTGGGCGCAGGCCTGTCTGCCATCTACATCTACATGGTTACTCTGCAATTCATACTTCAGTGCCTGGCAGAGGGTTCATCGAACCATTTCCATACTACTTATCTACTATTCCACTCTCGAACGGCGCGTGGGAAGAAGGAAGACCTAAATCTTTCCGCTCGAGCTTTGATTTCTCTTATTTTATTATGGTGATCATTTCTCCCTACGTAGGTGAGTGTCAACAAAGTATTTTCTCATTCGGAAGAGGAAGCTGGTGACTGAAATTTCGTAAATAGATCTCGCCGCCAAAGAAAAGCTCTTTTGATTCAGTGATTGCCCCCCCCCCCATCTCTCGTATCGTATCAGTGACACTCTCACCCTTATTGCGCGATAACACGAAACGGGCTGCCCTTTGCACTTTTTCGATGTCCTCCGTCAAACCTACCTGGTAAGGATCCCACGCCGCGCAGCAATATTCCAGCAGAGGACGGACAAGTGCAATGTAGGCTGTCTTTTTAGTGGGTGCCATGCCAACAGAAGACTTTAAATACATAATCAGTCTTCGACCGAGTCTCTTTCTGTGTCGAGACAGTACCCGCCAAATACATCCCAGTTGAATCCACCACCCGCGAATCCATCGATGCATTGGTTTCCCGTTTTGGCTGCCCTGAGGCAATCACAACCCCGACCAAGGATGACAATTTGAGTAGACTCTCTTTGAAGAAGTCACCTCCGCAGTACAATATGAAATCGAGGGATGGTGTACCATCCGAAAGTTGGTGGAATGCTGCCACTGAAACCTTCAGACTGCACTCATGTGCCTCACAGACAGTGCGGCAGAGGCATTACCCTTGGTCTAGCTCGGGATGGGTGCAGCCGATAATGAAGATCTATAGGTCTCCCTGGTGGATGTACTGTATAGGGAATTCTCACTCTTCTGCCAAACTTCATACTACCAACAACTACATCTGATCAGAAACTTCCAACTGTGGTACGTGGCTTGAAACAACGCATAAGCAACTCTAAAATTCCATCCTCGACGGCACACATTACACAACTTTTGTTCACAAAGCACTGTGAATTTTTGATGCTCCATGATGACACCATTCGCGCATCTTTACAGCATCCTTACAAGGGACCATTCCGATTAGTCAGACGAGGACCACAGACCTCCGACATCGCCTTCAAGGATTAAGTGACTATAGCATTCACAGACGTAAGCTTGTTGGACATTGTGGGCACCTGCCAACACCGACGTGGAGAATAGAAATACGCCACTACCCGAAAATGATGACACAACCTCGCGACACACTCGCTGAACCGGCAGTCATCACTTTCGACATTCAAGAATTCCAGCCACAGGACCTAAGCGTGAAAATTATCGATGTTCATTTCGTTCCGATCACGCTAACAACTCTCTCTGTCTCTGTTTGTAAGTCTGTCAAGGACAACATCCCGAGCGGCGTCAACTACTCCACAGCGTATGTAATTTCGTTCACGTAGACCAGTTACTCCTGTGGTGTAGAAGCAGCTGCCAACTCCGATGGTTGCCTATAAAATTCATGAAATGTAAGAGAAAGAAAACTTCTATAGGGTCTTCTCGAATTGGAATACTGTCATTCGCATTTGGTCATTCGATTATTGTCTGCCGTTGGAATGAGCTCGTTTAGGAAAGAAAACTTTCTCTATGCTTTTGACCGTGTTATTGTAGCAGGTTCTACAGCAAAAATCAACCACCATATGTTCGAAGTTGGTTCAAATGGCTCTGAGCACTATGCGACTCAACTTCTGAGGTCATCAGTCGCCTAGAACTTAGAACTAATTAAACCTAAGTAACCTAAGGACATCACACACATCCATGCCCGAGGCAGGATTCGAACCTGCGACCGTAGCGGTCACGCGGTTCCAGACTGAAGCGCCTTTAACCGCACGGCCACACCGGCCGGCTATGTTCGAAGTCCTATATAAGCTTGTCCAACATTACAGTTCATCACAGAATCCTTTGATCAAAAATAAATACTCGAAACTACCTTTGAAATGCCACGGACTGTATTATGGCTGTTACTAATCTCCACATTAACGTAACGTATCGCTTGTGAATCTAAAAAAAAACACAAGTTATGCAATATGGTGGCTAACAATGACTATTTCATTGCACACACTCCATACACTTCCTCTCGGTATCCTGTCTTGCAATAAAGTCCCGTTACATCCCGGTTTCTTATTTCTCTTTGCTCGCCATGGAGCAACGCTGAGTTAAAGAAAAAATATTTCGCTCGCGCAGGCGAAACGCGCCACCTCGTGATATATATTAACTTTAGATCAGTAATTGTTTAAACAGCATCATCCCCGGTACAAGTCCCACTGCCACACCTTCACCTGCCCATGTTAGGCAAAATCCTTCTGCCTGACTCGTGTAGTACTATCACCGTCAGAGGGTGGTACGGGACTAGAAGTCCCACCGCCACACCTCCAAAGTGAATTGCAGTGACGCAGTCACTGCCCTGTGGAAATTTACTGCCTCACCGACACAGTTAGACCGCAATAGACCGGTGATGCTGTAATGTAACTTATCA
This sequence comes from Schistocerca americana, assembly GCF_021461395.2. NCBI lineage: Eukaryota > Metazoa > Arthropoda > Insecta > Orthoptera > Acrididae > Schistocerca > Schistocerca americana. Next base: position 1,240,840,089 of record NC_060119.1, on the reverse strand, counting down.
CCCCGGACTACAAGTCCATTTAAAAAAAAAAAAAAAATAATTGATTAATCGAAGACAGCTCATTTACGGCTTTTGCACGGTGTAGAATTCTTGTGTGTGTGCTCTCGTAATAAATGTGGTCTATTCATAAGCGGGTTGACTAACTTGTTGGCACGTCAGTGGAGGACTACCACAACTCCTTAGAAACGATATTTCAATGGGATTGGTTGTGTAGATCACAGACAACGTAGTTTTTGATAGCAACAATGGAAACTCATGTGATTATGTAATTAACTGGGGTGCCGTTAATTTATTTGGACCGTTACCTCCAAATAACATGTGCTTTGATTCTCACAGTAAACGATTTAACGACAATTCGTTCACAGCCCACCCCTTAAAATTTGGAAGATCGATAAAAATTGCTTTCTATAACAGGATCCACGCCTCCACTGTAGTGCAAGTAAAGATGAGCACGTACCATGTGGCCGGCCGGAGTGACCGAGCAGTTCTAGGCGCTACAGTCTGGAACCGCGCGACCGCTACGGTCGCAGGTTCGAATCCGACATCGGGCATGGATGTGTGTGATGTCCTTAGGTTAGTTAGGTTTAACTAGTTCTAAGATCTAGGGGACTAGTGACCTCAGCAGTTGAGTCCCATAGTGCTCAGAGCCATTTGAACCATTTTTGAACGTACCACGTACTCACATGTTTAACTTGACAATGATTTACATCAGAATATTTTAATCATCTGAAGATGGCAGTAGCCAAAACCGGTAATAAAGTGTGAGAAACCTCTGTGATCAAGTCGCACTTGTAAAAATAAAGTGTGAGAAACCTGTGTGATCAAGACGCACTTGTACAAATAAAGTGGCAATAAATGATTGCGGACTCGTTTACAAACTTCATGTCTTCAAAGAATAAAACATTTTTCACTCTTTAGTTTGCATACCTCATTTAAATAAGACCAAACATTTTTCAATAACAAAATATTTCCGGTTTCTTAAGAGATGTAATGGCTAGGCAAGGTTCAAGGAAAACATTTTTCACTCTTTAGTTTACACACTTTATTGAAACAAGACCCAAAATTTTTCAATAAGAAAACACATCCCGTGTTTTATTGGAATGTAATACAGTTTAAAGGATTTAAATAATAAACACATAGCGTAAACTACCGATCTACTCAAGCGCTTCACAAAGGTTTACAATTGCCGAATTCTTAAAAGAAGTGTTAACCACTTAAGAGGAAGAAACAACTTATGAGATTCCCAAAAAATGTGCTTTCAGTTCAACTTAGCAAATATGTATCAAATCCTTTAAGATATTTTGTAGCTAACCTGTTTCTACGGGTTATTACGTTAAGAGTGGGAATGGAAATGTTTATTGATTGTGAAATTAACGTGAGAAGATTAGGGTCGCCACCGACTCTAACCATACAATTAATCAAACGTTTGGCTGATTCGGAAAATAAATTAATTTGATCACAGACCAAAAACTCATAAAAATGCGTACGTCGTGATGTCGCTCATAGGGGACGCGATGTAATTAATAGTATTTCCCGTGCACTGTTCACATGCATGAACACTGTGCAGAAGAGCAGCTCCACACCTGAAAATAAGAACCTAAAGCATTTGTTTTAAAATAAAAGGAGAAACCAATCACTGGACCTGTGCGTAAGGAAACGCGGTGGATGTGCTAACAGGAAAGCTACAAGGTGAGTGGCTTAGGTGCAAAAACGTAACCTCGGAATGCAAGAGAAAATTGTGTATAAAATCATTTATTTCTAAGATATGGATGTGAGGCATGTACACTGTTCCTGATAACATTAATTCCTAAAACATTAAAGAAAAGCATCGCTACATTCACCATTGTAATCTACACCTAAAATCATTGGTGTGAATCATTCATACAACTGCTGTTGCCTGATAACTTATCGCAATAACTCGTGAAACGGTACACGTTTCGCAGTACACCTGCGTGTCCACGTGGATTGTGGAGACGCAATTCCTAGGTATCGTGGCCAACTTGCAACAATATCACATCACACAATCATGAACAGTTAACATTCTTTAAAAAAAACCTGAGACCGGACAGTTAGTGATGACGGTAGCCCAACAAACTCTAACGTTCAACCACGTGGTCGGATCCCCACGGAATAAAGATACATAAAGCAAGGAAAATTTACGAGAAGGCAAAACTATTAATATTTAGAAAAATGAAAGCTTGTATAAGCACAAAAATGGTTCAAATGGCTCTGAGCACTATGGGACTTAACAGCTGTGGTCATCAGTCCCCTAGAGCTTAGAATACTTAAACCTAACTAACCTAAGGACATCACACACATCCATGCCCGAGGCAGGATTCGAACCTGCGACCGTAGCAGTCGCGCGGTTCCGGACTGCGCGCCTAGAACCGCGGCCGGCTATACAGGCACAGCTGAAGGCAAACAGACATTCATACAGAAGCGAGTGCTCACTTCTTATCGACGCCTTTGTGTGGCGCTCTTTCGGTGGATCCAAGTCTGCTATGTTGTCGTTGTTGTCTTCAGTCCTGAGACTGGTTTGATGCAGCTCTCCATGCTACTCTATCCTGTGCAAGCTTCTTCATCTCCCAGTACTTACTGCAACCTACATCCTTCTGCATCTGCTTAGTGTATTCATCTCTTGGTCTCCCTCTACGATTTTTACCCTCCACGCTGCCCTCCAATGCTAAATTTGTGATCCCTTCATGCCTCAGAACATGCTATAGAAATTTAGTAAAAGAAAAAAGTTTTGCATTCCTTGCTGCGACAAGGTAAAGCAATCTTTCAGAGTTGAAAAGCAAGACCAAAAGCTAACAGCTCTCCTCTCGCCAAGTAACAACGCGCCACGCGGTCAATCTAACTCACCCTTCTTCGATTGGAGCACAGCTGTGGACGCTTCCCGTACCGGCGGCAGACTGCCTCCTTTTTCTTCTCCAGCCTCTTCCACGCTCCGCGTGGCCTGGAAAATCCAAAGATGCCATTTCCGCCACCAACCTAACGCAGGTGGATTTCTCACAAGTAGCACAAATCCCTTTGCCTACTTGACCACTATGAGAGTTGGCTATTCTGTAAACTATAAGTAGCATTGTGTAGTGTTGTAATTTCCTGGTGGATTGTAATGACACTGTAATATTTGCCTTGTATATGCTGAACGAATAAATAAATAAACATCTCAGGACCGAACAAATAAAGGACAGACAAGCTCTGGGAATTCGAAAAAAGCTGAGCCACACGGCTCCGTAGTTACAGTTTGCAGTGACTAGTGCCGATAGCTGAATCATACAGTAGTTAATATCGTCGCCTGCTTATGCCTCTGAAGTGATACTTATTTACATTCATCAATCCTCTGCAGATTTTTCTTCGGTTCGCTACAGTCTCCCGATTTGGTTACTTTCCTTTAGAGAGCTCCATTGTCTGTTAACAGTTTCCTGGAGCTTCCAAAGTTATCCACTGGATCATGAATGTATAACAGCGTGAACTGCAACGGGCGAATCAGGCTTTCTTGGCGCACTCTTCAACTTATCTTTAAATCTGTCGATTTTGTTCTCTTGCAAAGAACATGATAAATGCTCTCTGCAGGAAAATCCAGAATCCAATACAACATCTGGTCAATTGCTCAGAAACATCCTATTTTATTCCCTAAATGACAGTGCGGAATTGTATAAGATGCCTATTGTAACATCTCCTGGAAAAGTTTAGTGCAAAATATAAGTTAATTGTGTCGCAGTGATGTAAACAACAGACAAGGGACATAAGAATTTTATCGGAGGGTGCAAGTAGCTATAGAAGTCGCATATCTGATGCAACCAAAGAATACTAAAAGAAAATTATTCCTTTTTTAATGGAGAGACTATGGTCGTCTTTGCGATCATTGTGCTTTGTGTCTCATCGCTGCGCAGATTGTATTGTCTGGATACTCTTATTTATCTCGGCTGATAAAAGGTCTGTACTCCTTGAAATTATGTATTTGTTATCCTTAAAATCTAACTTATTATTGTTAAGGTGAAATGTGATTTCATTTATGTAACAATTAACAACCTCTCTCTCAGTATTGGCAGAATTAGTTTCAGAGGGAGATTTTCATTGCAAGCAGCTGTTATCGCCTGGCTTACTAATTTGTTTAAATATGGCCGCAGTGGCCAGATCATTCACAGAAAATGTACGTCGTTAGTCACTACAGGGAAAATATGGTAGGTTATATGTGTTGCCGAAGTAATGTAAATTTTGTTTGAATCTAAAAGAGACCGTTTAATACTTTCGACAGAAGATGTTACCTACGGCAATGCTGGAACACACTCGGCCATCTGTCACAACCACAAAGATAAGAAAAGAGAGACTAGGGCCACACCGACCGGGTTGACGCTGCAGAACAGAGTTGCACACCAGCAGTCGTCTCTTCGAGCATCAGCTGGATGTCCTTCACAACACCTCTGGCGACATCTGCTAAGATAACAGCTATAGCCTTACCACCTATTTTTTTTTTGGTCATCAGTCTACTGATCATCAGTCTACTGACTGGTTTGATGCGGCCCGCCACGAATTCCTTTCCTGTGCTAACCTCTTCATCTCAGAGTAGCACTTGCAACATACGTCCTCAATTATTTGCTTCACGTATTCCAATCTCTGTCTTCCTCTACAGTTTTTGCACTCTACAGCTCCCTCTAGTACCATGGAAGTCATTCCCTCATGCCTTAGTAGATGTCCTATCATCCTGTCCCTTCTCCTTATCAGTGTTTTCCACATATTCCTTTCCTCTCCGATTCTGCGTAGAACCTCCTCATTCCTGACCTTATCAGTCCACCTAATTTTTAATATTCGTCTATAGCACCATATCTCAAATGCTTCGATTCTCTTCTGTTCCGGTTTTCCCACAGTCCATGTTTCACTACCATACAATGCTGTACTCCAGACGTACATCCTCAGAAATTTCTTCCTCAAATTAAGGCCGGTATTTGATATTAGTAGACTTCTCTTGGCCAGAAATGCCTTTTTTGCCATAGCGAGTCTGCTTTAGATGTCCTCCTTGCTCCGTCCGACATTGGTTATTTTACTGCCTAGGTAGCAGGATTCCTTAACTTCATTGACTTCGTGACCATCAATCCTGATGTTAAGTTTCTCGCTGTTCTCATTTCTACTACTTCTCATTACCTTCGTCTTTCTCCGATTTACTCTCAGACCATACTGTGTACTCATTAGACTGTTCATTCCGTTCAGCAGATCATTTAATTCTTCTTCACTTTCACTCAGGATAGCAATGTCATCAGCGAATCGTATCATTGATAGCCTTTCACTTTGTATTTTAATTCCACTCCTGAACATTTCTTTTATTTCCATCGTTGCTTCCTCGATGTACAGATTGAAGAGTAGGGGCGAAAGGCTACAGCCTTGTCTTACACCCTTCTTAATGCGAGCACTTCGTTCTTGATCGTCCACTCTTATTATTCCCTCTTGGTTGTTGTACATATTGTACATGACCCGTCTCTCCCTACAGCTTACCCCTACTTTTTTCAGAATCTCGAATAGCTTCCACCATTTTATATTGTCGAACGCTTTTTCCAGGTCGACAAATCCTATGAAAGTGTGTTGATTTTTCTTTAGCCTTGCTTCCATTATTAGCCATAACGTCAGAATTGCCTCTCTCGTCCCTTTACTTTTGCTAAACCCAAACTGATCGTCACCTAGCGCATTCTCAATTTTCTTTTCCATTCTTCTGTATATTATTCTTGTAAGCAGCTTCGATGCATGAGCTGTTAAGCTCATTGTGCGATAATTCTCGCACTTGCCAGCTCTTTCCGTCTTCGGAATTGTGTGGATGATGCTTTCCCGAAAGTCAGATGGTACGTCGCCAGACTCATATATTCTACACACCAACGTGAATTAGTCGTTTTGTTGCCACTTCCCCCAATGATTTTAGAAATTCTGATGGAATGTTATCCATCCCTTCTGCCTTATTTGACCGTAAGTCCTCCAAAGCTCTTTTAAATTCCGATTCTAATACTGGATCCCCTATCTCTTCTAAATCGACTCCTGTTTCTTCTTCTATCACATCAGACAAATCTTCACCCTCATAGAGGCTTTCAATGTATTCTTTCCACCTATCTGCTCTCTCCTCTGGATTTAACAGTGGAATTCCCGTTGCACTCTTAATGTTACCACCGTTGCTTTTAATGTCACCAAAAGTTGTTTTGACTTTCCTGTATGCTGAGTCTGTCCTTCCGACAATCATATCTTTTTCGATGTCTTCACATTTTTCCTGCAGCCATTTCGTCTTAGCTTCCCTGCACTTCCTATTTATTTCATTCCTCAGCGACTTGTATTTCTGCATTCCTGATTTTCCCGGAACATGTTTGTACTTCCTCCTTTCATCAATCAACTGAAGTATTTCTTCTGCTACCCATGGTTTCTTCGCAGATACCTTCTTTGTACCTATGTTTTCCTTCCCAACTTCTGTGATGGCCCTTTTTAGAGATGTCCATTCCTCTTCAACTGTACTGCCTACTGCGCTATTCCTTATTGCTGTATCTATAGCGTTAGAGAGCTTCAAACGTATCTCGTCATTCCTTTGTACTTCCGTATCCCACTTCTTTCCGTGTTGATTCTTCCTGACTAATGTCTTGAACTTCAGCCTACTCTTCATCACCACTATATTGTGATCTGAGTCTATATCTGCTCCTGGGTACGCCTCGCAATCCATTATCTGATTTCGGAATCTCTGTCTGACCATGATGTAATCTAATTGAAATCTTCCCGTATCTCCCGGCCTTTTCCAAGTATACCTCCTCCTCTTGTGATTCTTGAACAGGGTATTCGCTATTACTAGCTGAAACTTGTTACAGAACTCAATTAGTCTTTCTCCTCTTTCATTCCTTGTCCCAAGCCCATATTCTCCTGTAACTTTTTCTTCTACTCCTTCCCCTACAACTGCATTCCAGTCGCCCATGACTATTAGATTTTCGTCCCCCTTTACATACTGCATTACCCTTTCAATATCCTCATACACTTTCTCTATCTGTTCATCTTCAGCTTGCGACGTCGGCATGTATACCTGAACTATCGTTGTCGGTGTTGGTCTGCTGTCGATTCTGATTAGAACAACCCGGTCACTGAACTGTTCACTGTAACACACCCTCTGCCCTACCTTCCTATTCATAACGAATCCTACACCTGTTATACCATTTTCTGCTGCTGTTGATATTACCCGATACTCATCTGACCAGAAATCCTTGTCTTCCGTCCACTTAACTTCACTGACCCCTACTATATCTAGATTGAGCTTTTGCATTTCCCTTTTCAGATTTTCTAGTTTCCCTACCACGTTGAAGCTTCTGACATTCCACGCCCCGACTCGTATAACGTTATCCTTTCGTTGATTATTCAATCTTTTTCTCATGGTAACCTCCCCCTTGGCAGTCCCCTCCCGGAGATCCGAATGGGGGACTATTCCGGAATCTTTTGCCAATGGAGAGATCATCATGACACATCTTCAATTTGAGGCCACATGTCCTGTGGATACACGTTACGTGTCTTTAATGCAGTGGTTTCCATTGCCTTCTGCATCCTCATGTCGTTGATCATTGCTGATTCTTCCGCCTTTTGGGGCAATTTCCCACCCCTAGGACAAGAGAGTGCCCTGAACCTCTATCCGCTCCTCCGCCCTCTTTGACAAGGCCGTTGGCAGAATGAGGCTGACTTCTTATGCCGGAAGTTTTCGGCCGCCAATGCTGATTATTTATCAAAATTTAGGCAGTGGCGGGGATCGAACCCGGGGCCTAAGACGTTTTGATTATGAATCAAAGACGCTACCCCTAGACCACGGGTCCATCAGGGCTTGTACAGAGGCTTATAGGCAGTCATTTTTCCCTCATTCTGTTTGGGAGTGGAACAGGGAGAGAAGACTCTAGTTGTGGTACGGGATACCCTCCGCCACGCACCGTATGGTGGATTGCGGGGTTGGTATGTAGATGTAGATGTCACGAAAGAAATATTATAAATATATTTCCTGGAATTTCAGCAAATTTTAGGTGCTCCAGACTGCAGATGGCCGAGTGTGTTCCAGCATTGCCGTAGCTAACATCTTCAGTCGACAGTATTAAACGGTCTCTTTAGATTCAAGCAAAAGCTACATTACATCGGCATCACATATAAACGACCATATTTTCCCTGTAAATAAGAGAACATTACGCTCTTGACTGAAAAATTGCAGTTGTATGAAGAGGGCAACGTCTCACTTTGGTCATTGCTAGCCGTTACATAGGAAATCCTATTTACAGCGAAATGAACAACATTACATTAGTAGTAGATTCAAGCAAATGCTACATTACATCGGCATCACGTATAAACGACCATATTTTCCCTGTAAATAAGAGAACATTACGCTCTTGACTGAAAAATTGCAGTTGTATGAAGAGGGCAACGTCTTACTTTGGTCATTGCTAGCCGTTCCATAGGAAATCCTATTTACAGCGAAATGAACAACATTACATTAGTAGTTCATATAAAAGTACTGTAATTCTATCTTTCTTATAATTATGTGGGCATAAACTGTTGGCACGTCGTGTATAAAAGTCCGCAACTGCAACTAATGTTAAACTATACGACGAATATAATTTCATATTATTACATTAGTAAAACCCTTTTTAGGGTTACACTTCCTGAAGTCAAAGATTACCTCATCATACTTGGCGTGGTTTATGGCTCTCTTGACATCATGGACGAACAGAGCGAAATATGTGTTACAAGATCTCTGCTTGTGGAATCCTGGTTGATTTTTATAAATGGGATTTTCTTTCTCCAAGAAGTTATAATGCGTGTGAAATGGACAAATTCTGTCCCAGTGAGTTTCTAGGTATACCACAAGCATTCAGGAAACAACAATGTTATTAAGCAATTAATCAATTAAAAGAAGGTAGCTCTAAATCATCGTTCAATCCATGATTTGGTCTACCAATCGCATCATTATATAGTATGAGTAATTAATAACATCAAAATCGAGGTTCACAGGTCGACTAAAGCACAAAATGTAACTGTATATCAATTTTTTTTTCATTTACAAAAACAAATTAAATTCATTTACCATGTGCAACCAGCCCCTCAAGCAGAACTAGTTGAATAAAAGATTTCACCCTTTAAGAAAATTACGGTGTCAAATTTACAAGAATAATTAACGTTTTATCAATGATATTGCCTTAGAGAAATAAGATCAGAACAATGTATAATTAAGAGAAGCCTGGGATCGTAAAACAATTGATCAGCACAGAAACAGACATGATGCAAGAATATCAAACAGTACACGAAGCTGTAACAGTATCATTCAATCAGTCATCTAATTTATAAAAAAAATTTGCCTTTAAAGTTCGTCGTAATACAATTGTGATACGCAAAGACTATATGGGAAGTGTGATATATGCGATGTTAGAGAGTTTTCCCAATGTATGTTTGTAACGTATGTAAAGAAATATATGAAATACGTAATTTACTAAACATTATTTTCCATAGATTAATGAAATGAAAATGTTCCGTGTATGTACGACGGAAATTCAGAAACTCTTTTCCCCATTCTCGTTTGTTAGCCAAATTACGGCTCTGAAGGCGAAGTCAACATTTCCTTTCCCAGCGTTGGACTTCCCTTGGTTCGTGATGGACTTACCTGCTGGTAGCTCCGCCACACGGCGCTGCTGTCAGTTGTTAAAGATGGCGGCTGTGCTTCACACGTACACAGCGTTAGAGCAACGAAGTGTGATTCGTTTTATATGGAGCAAGGGGCGATTCCATCGAGATCTATAGGGAAATACAGCCAACATATGGGGAAAACAGTCTTGCTTTGAGAACAGTGAGGTGGTGGTGTTGCGAAGTCAACAAAGGCCACGAAGTTCTGTGTGAAAATGTGCAGTTGGGGAGGCAGGGTTCGTCTCTGACTGACGACAACGTTTCGCACGTGGTCGCAATGTTGTAAGCCGATCGGCGTTTGCACATCGCGGCCGTTTTCCAGGAACTCGGGATATCACCTGGGAGAGCTTAAAGCATCGTTCAAAGTTTCTTAGGATACTGAAAGGTTTCATGTCGGTGGGTGCCTAAGCAGTTGGATGATATGATGACAGGCAAGCGAATGTTGTCCCCACTGAATCATCTGGAATGGTCTTACATGTGTGAGACTGGTTCTGCTCTTTCTCCCTACCACAGTTGCGCAAGGATGCTCTGTGAGTGTTTTAGGAATTTGTGTTGAACCTATGGCCTGCAAGGTAGGAAGACACCAGCTCACCAGGCAGAGTTCAGAAGAGTGGAGCAGTATGGACAGTGTTGTAATTAGACAATGATCTCAATGGTGTTTCCACTACACTCTGGATAGGAAATGTTAACGCCAACAGAAATTAGTGTATAGATTCAGACGTACTATATGTTAGCAAAAATGAAAATCTTAGATTTTCGTTATTCAGGTTTATATTTTACCCTAAGTATGACTTTATGGCGTATCAATCATGACTTTAATACGTACAGGATGGTAAAATATTGACAATGGACGCTCATAACAATTAAGCGAAATTCTTAACTATTCTAAAGTTCTTAAATAGTAAGATGGGTGACGACCATGTGTGGTGGCCGATGAAATACAAACAAACGCAGTAAAATTGAGGCCAGAGATATCAATTAAGCTAAAATGCACAATAAAAATAACCAAATAATGGATGGGGGTCGGTAAAAAGCAATCAGAAAGAAGTACTCAATTAAAATAATTTAGCAACTTCAGAGTACAAAAGTGGCTGATGATTTCTTTTCGTTAAATCGGATATCTCGCGTTTCTGCTTCAGTTAAGCCTGACGATCATGAATAAGTTTAGTTAAACGTCATGGCTGGATGTACGAAAAAAAGTGGAGAGACGGAGACGACCGCAGTTCTGAGTGTCGACTGAATATCACTTGCTGGTGTAGCCCGAGCGCGTGTGATTACCTTTCGTCGTTGGCGTCAGTGGCTGGTGTCAGCTTGAGCTGCGAACCTGAAAATTCTAAACCTCTCTTGACTCTGATACCTTTCGTGAAGCCAGGACTCCTAGTTGTTCCCTAGGTACTTTAATTGGCATGGTACACGATATTTGAAATAGCGCATAGTCATTCCCCAGAAGTCCGCTCCCAATAGATGAATGGTCAGCGCGACGGATTGTCTATCCTCTGGGCCCGGGATTGATTCCCGGCTGGGTCGGGAAATTTTCTCCGCCCAGGTACTGGGTGTTGTGCTGTCATCATCATCATCATCATCCTTTCATCCTCATCTATTGAAGGTCGCCGAAGTGGCGTCAAATTGGAAGACCGGCACCCGGCGAACGGTCTGGCCTACGGGGAGCCCTAGTCATACGATTAAATAAATAAATTCCCCTCAAATCGCTCGCAAGCATTAACTGCTCGGTGCAATTCTCTATACTTGGAGACTTTGCAGTTTAAGACGAGCCTGTGAACAAGTGTTCTCATATTGACTCTCGCAATCATCTCAGTATGGCGCGAGTCGCTTTGCTCAAACACTCGACGATTTTCTCCAAGAGAAACAGCGAATTTCTCGGTCTGTTTGCCTGTATCAAAGCTGGTGGCCACGCTTTTTCTTTCTGGCCATCAGAGCATTCGTACTAGTTATAACTCCACCCACTAGAGATTCCGTAGCCCATCACAGGTGTCGTTTCTTTTGTAGGACAGAGTTTAACTTCCGCTATGCAATACTGAGGTAAACAGCTACTTTCCACGTAGGTTCTTACGCAGGTCGCTACAGTGAGTCACAAGTGTTTTGAGTTGGATTTCTCCGGGCGTTTATCTGCCATCCCCAGCCGTGTTCCTGCAGAAAGGATTTCGGCAGGGTCGTGATTAAAAGCAGGGACAAGGGTGGCTTTTGCCGGCGGCCTACACAGTGGCTCCAGCGTCTCATTGTGTCTACTGGATGTCCTGCTGTGAAGGTTTCAGCCTATATGTGACGGGCATTACTATCGTAAAATTCTGCTCTGCTCAGAACTGCGTCTCATAGCTCTGTTTTTGGAAATTACGTGCGTGCAGTTACGACTGTGAGAGTGGTTTATATTCATGAGATGCTGGTTTGCATATTCGATTTGTCTATCAATAAAACTCGTACATTTTGAAGTGACTATGTCGTGTGATACATCGAGTTAACCAGAAATGTTATTTGTTTGACACCTTACAGAAGGATAATACATTTCACCGTAGAATCCAAGCAGCAGGCCATGGTGTGGAAACATCCAGATTCGCCTTCTGAGATAGCCATGGACTGGTTTTGTTGGATTTCATGCTACAATATGTACACCCATAAATGCCGACAGTTATTGTTCAACAGTGTCACGTCTCAGGGCTGCCATTGGGTGGACAGCGTCATTCTGCTCCGCGACAATGCGATACCATATGTGGCAATCAGAACTACGGAGGAGCGCTGGGAATTTTAGTGGAAAATGCTGGACACTCACCATACAGTCCACACCTTGCCCCTAGTGATTCACGGGTTTTAGGATCGCTGAAGAAGTTCGTGGTAGGACAGCGATTCAGATGAAACAATGAAGCCAAGACAGCAGTCCGACAGTGGTTCCATAATCATCCGGGCGAATTCTACCGCAGGGTCAAATCCTGTAAAAGGGGTAACATTGTACGACTGTTGTGGGGAGTAGGCACATTATGATGTGTGTACTATATGCACAATTCCCTGTATAGTAGTGTTATACGTAGCTCTTCCTGTAACACGACTGTATGTTCTGCTGGTATATAATGCTACAAGGCAACTTCTTGGAACATGAAAAACAAATAAGTTTTATTATTACAGAATATATTAAAAGGCCCAAGGCCAGTTTTCAACCACAATGAAAAACAACTTAACTTTACCAATTACTTAGGTGTAGCAGTTGCAACGGCAATGACGGAATGTCTCTGGAACAGTTACACACAACAAAGTGTGTGGCCCGATGTTTAGATGTCCCTTCTGGATCGCATGTGTGCGAGGTGATCTAAGCAAAACCTCTCAGCAAAATAACTGTGGATGACTAACGCATGTAAATTGGCTTCACGCAAGATTAACAACAAGGGTGGGAGGCAGGCCTATGATAGAAAAACTGAGTCGACATACAAGAGGGAAAACTCACCTTAATCGCAGAAAGGGACAGGCCAAATTTGAACTACAGTATGAAAATTAAATTTCCTTTACGAAAACCTTCCAACAGGCCGCTACACTTATGTCTGACACAAATCTAAGCAATCGCTCGAAATATCTTGGCCTTACTATTATGAAAGCTCGAACACTAAAAAATCCAATTAGTATGCTGACCAGCGATACACAGGGTTGTCCACTGATCGTGACCGGGCCAAATATCTCACGAAATAAGCGTCAAAAGAAAAAACTACAAAGAACGAAACTTGTCTAACTTGAAGGGGGAGAACAGATGGCGCTATGGTTGGCCCGCTAGATGGCGTTGCCATACGTCAAAACGATATCATTTGCGTTTTTTTTAAATAGGGACCCCCACTTTTGTATTACATATTCGTGTAGTACGTAAAGAAATATGAATGTTTTAGTTGGACCACTTTTTTCGTTTTGTGATAGATGGCGCTGTAATAGTCACAAACATATGACTCACAATTTCAGACGAACAGGTGGGTTTCTTAAATTAAAATACAGAACGTAGGTACGTTAGAACGTTCTTCGGCGGTAATCCGGACGGATACCGCCCTTCGATTGACCATTCGGTTCTAATCGAAGCGTTAGGTATTGCAGGTGCCAGCCAGCCAGCCAGCCAGCCATCCAGCCAGCCAGCAAGCAGTCAAGCCAGCCAGCCAGCCAGCAGCAGCAGCAGCAGCAGCAGGGGTCCCAGTCCCGGTCCCTGTCTGCGGCAGCGGTCCAGCCGGCAGCAGCCAACCAGTCCTCCTGCTGCAGCAGCAGCAGCAGCAGCAGCAGCGGTCCAGCCAGCAGACAGCAGCCAGCAGCAGAAGCAGCAGCAGCCCCAGCCCCGGCCCCATCCGCGGCAGCAGCAGCTGCGGCGTTCCTGCCACCCGCCGTCGCCGTCGCCGTCGCCGTCCCTGGTCTTCGGCCGTCTTCGTCTTCCTCCGTCTTTGTCTTCGTCTTCGTCTGTCCCCAGTTTGTGCCCTTTCCTTTTCGTTCTGTGCGTTATTGTTTCTCCCTGTCGTCATGTCCGCCCCCACCACCACCGCCACTACTACCACCACCGCCATAGTTTACACTTCCCCTTCCGCCGCCTCCACCACTATAACGTGGTGTGCCCAGTCCCACCCCCCTCCTTCCATCCCACCTCTTCTCACTCTCCCTTCGCCCTCGCTCTTTGTCGCCCCCTCTCCAGCTTCTTCCTCCCGCTCCTCTCGATCTGATCCTTTCCCCCCACTCCCCAAGACTGTCACTGCAGCTCCGGCTCGGGTGGTGGCCCGTCGGGCCACTGTCCATGCCCAGCTCTCCCCGTCGCCTTCGCCATCACCGCCGCCACCGTCATTGTCGCTGTCGCCTTCACCCTCATCGTCACCATCTCCGGCGCCGACTGCTGCGTCCACGCCGGGACCTGTCCCTTCCCACCACCTCCCTATAGCTCCCGTCCCTCCTATCACCGCCGGCCGAAGTGGCCGCGCGGTTCTGGCGCTGCAGTCTGGAACCGCGAGACCGCTACGGTCGCAGGTTCGACTCCTGCCTCGGGCATGGATGTGTGTGATGTCCTTAGGTTAGTTAGGTTTAACTAGTTCTAGGTTCTAGGGGACTAATGACCTCAGCAGTTGAGTCCCATAGTGCTCAGAGCCATTTGAACCATTTGAACCCTCCTATCACCACCCGCCCTTCTGCCGCCATAAAACGCCCTAGTGGCACCACCACCTCCTCCGCTCCCAAAAAGGCCCCGCCCCATCCTCCTTCACCCCCCCAGGGTGCCATGGATGTCTCCCCACCAGGCCCTGCTCCCTCCGCCTCCTCCTCCTCCTCCTCCCCCCCCCCCTCTTCATACAAATACCTCCTCTCCCGTCCCGATCCTTCCCTTCTCGAGGCCCGGAATCTCTCCCTCCTCCTCCGCCAACACTTCCCTGGTGTCCCCATCTCTCTCCTCACTCCCAGATGGGATTCTGTTCTCATCTCCTCCCCCAACCCAACCCTTCATACTAACATCCTCTCCTGCCTCCCCATCACCCGTTTTGGCCCCAACGCCTCCCTCACCTCTGCTCCTTCTCCCTCTCCTACCCGCCAACCCCAACCCTGCGTCGCGCGCCAACCCTCACCGCCGTGATCACTTGGCTCAGTCCGTCGATGACGGAGGAGGAGGTGTTGGCGGAGCTCAAGGCACATCCCACGCTGGAGGTGCGGGCGGTCAGCCGCATTTTCAACTCAGCTGGCCCCACTCACCTTATGCGGGTTTTCTCCGAGGACGCCCCCTCCATTGACCGTCTCCTGAAGGTGGGTGTCCTCCTCTTCCACCAGCGCTACAAGGTCGACCCCTCCCGTTTCCCTCCTCAATCCCTGCGCTGCCAGAGGTGTCTGCGCTATAATGCACACCCAACAGCTGAGTGCCGCGAGGCCCCCACCTGCCTGCATTGTAGGCAAGTGCACTTCCTCCGGCAGTGCCCCAACCTTCAATCCCCTCCCTCCTGCAATACCTGCAATCTCCCCCATCCCACCTACTCCCAAAAGTGTAAAGCACAACCCCCTCCGACCACTCCTGAACTCACTGTCCCTGTCCATCCCCTGGACGCCCCCACCCCTCCTGGCAATTCCCTTCGTCCCCCCCCCCCACCGCTGAGGACATCATCAGGTTCCTCACCATCGTCCTTCAACATGTTCATCCCTTTCAGCACCCCCACACCCTCCAGCAGATCTCCCTCGCCGCCCGTTCCATATTCCAACTCAAGATGTACGCCACCTACTCCAACAACCAGGCCCATTTCACCTTCTCCCGCCTTGACACCCTCGTCTAAATTCCTGTCATGGCGCGACAGCAATGTATCCTTTTCAACTATATCCGCTCCCCTTCCGCCAACAAGAACCTCTTCCTGCACACCCTTGCCACCCACCGCGTGGATGCCTTCCTCCTCAATGAAACCTTCCTCCAACCCCACCACTCCATCCACACATCACCCCATCTCCTCCACCGCTCCGATAATCCCCTCCCAATTGCGCGTGGTGGAGTTGCCATTGGTCACCACCACCAGATTCCCGTTCAGCTCCAACCTCTCCTTTCCGACCCCACCGAACACCTGATCCTTAGTCTCTTCTTCCCCGGCGTTACCGTTACCTGCGCCACCATCTATGTCCGCCCTAACGCCCCTATTCCCTTCGACTTCCTCTCCCACATTGACCATACCTTCTCCTCCTACGTGATCGCCGCCGACCTCAAAATCCATAGTCGTTCCGCCGCCCAGTTACGGCAGTGGCATCGGTTCCTCTCCTCCCTTCAAGGCGACCTCATCCCCATCCCCCAGCACACCCGTCCCGAATCCAACTCCACTCCTGATGTTATCCTCTCCTCCCCCAACCTCCTTGGCCTCATAACGGTGGATATCCTGGAGCCTATTGGTAGCGACCATCTCCCTGTCCTCCTCACCATTTCAGACGGTCGTCGCCCCCGCCCCGACCCTCGTAATGACCTTCCCCCTAAGTATGTCCATGACTATTCCTGTGCCGACTGGAATGCCTACCGGGATACCCTTTCCACCCAGGTCGATGGCCACCCCTTCACCTACCACCACCCTGACGATGTAACCCATGCCGCCTCCTTTCTCCAGCAGACCTTGTCTGAGGCCATGGAGGCCCACGTCCCTACTGTCGCCATCCACCCCCACCGTCCTACCTTACCCCCACAGGCCGTCCTCCTCCTCCATGAATCCCGTCGTCTCTACTGTGCCTTCCTCTGCACGCGTGACCCGGACACACTACGACGCCACCGGCAACTCCAGCTGAAACTTCCCCTTTGAACAATTTATATACGACTGTGCTTAACCTGACACACAATATTTTTAGCGCAACGCAATCTGACTTTCAAAATTCCCTACTAAAGAATGGCCCTGACAAACATTAAACTATACCTTTCACAAATCACTTACCTCACAAAAATCTTCGCTGCTCAAGCTACTGCAGTACAGCGAGCGCCACTACTGCCAGCTAAATAGAAGATTCAAACTACTGAAGGCACTAACTACTGATAGGGATAGTTAGCAAATGAAAGATATTAATAGAGAGCAAACAATGTATTTACCTTAATATCATCACAAGTCATAATATATATATCAGTTCATGACAAATTAGAAACCTCCGCCATTTCTCTCCCCACATCCACCACTGCTGGCGGCTCACCTCCAACTGTGCAACGCTACGCGCTGTTAACAGCCCAGCTGCCGCTGCCCAACACTACAATGGCAGACAACAATGCAAACTAGCCACAGACTGCACACAACACTGCCAGTGATTTTCATACAGAGGTGGCGTTACCAATAAAAAACCTAAACAGCCTACTTACATAGAGAAAACATAAACAGCCTACTTACATAGCCCCCATGCTCCCCACAAAAATTTTTACAAATGGTGTTGGGCACTGGCCAATACAGATTTGACAAAAATTTTTCACAATTACAGTAACAAAGATATAAAATGCACACACTTATTAATATTATGTTGGTCAAAAGATCAAAATTTCTCACAGTCCATAAAGACAGTCCACATTGTTCATCACAGTAAAAATGCAGAGCTTTTCTCAAAGTCCAAGCAGTAAAAGAAAATGCACATAGAAGTAGTGGATTTCCATGCAATCTTGAGGAAGTAGTGTTGACCTTCCAACGGAAAGACAGTGCTGACTCTCGACATGCAGACAGGTAATGGGCCACAACAGAGCAAACCCACAGCAGAGTCATTCGAAGTTTGGAAGAATATTGGTAGGTAGGTCATCACAGAGCAGACCCACTGGAGTCCTGGTAGAGATTATGGTATTGGTGGGCCACCAGAGGTGCAGACCCACTGCAGTCCTTGTAGAAATAATGGCGTTGGTAGGTCATCATAGATGCAGACCCACTGTAGTCCTTGTAGAGATAATGGTATTGGTGGGCCACCAGAGGTGCAGACCCACTGGAGTCCTTGTAGAGACGGCCAGCAGCCATCCGTTGCGACTGTGCAGGTGCACAATCACCATCGAAGATTCTTGCGGAGAATATAGCAAGTCCATAAACCACCACTTGTCCACTCACAAAAAATTTGTTTGACATGTCCTTAGAACCAGCAATGCTGTTATCCAGTCCCTTGCTGAATTACCAACACACGTGCAAACACTATCAGTCCCTACTTCTCACATATTGTCCATATACTATGACCAACAGAAATGTGTGCAGTGAAATGGAACTTACAAGTTACTAATATCATGAACTGGTGACAATTACAATTTTATAACAGAAGAATACAATAACAAAGGTACAAAATACATCATTAAAGAACATAACAATATTGATAACAATTGTATTACAGGCTTTACAAAAGAATTGATATAACATATACATCAGTGTTCCAGGAATTATGACATTAGTAAATACATAAAAGATCAGAATAACTTTCGAAACATCAACTTCACACATGAGCATTAAACAGAACGGAATTAATGTCTAACATCTTTACAAAGTAAATAACATATTATTAATGCCAATTATATTCGAGGATAACAGTATTCCTCATCATAGTGAATGTAGCTTAATATTAAAAGAAGAAAAAATTCTATGAAACTACACAGAGACAGGAAGAAAACAAATACACAAGGGTACACACACACATAGTGGGATAACACCAATAGGAAAGGACAGGGTTCGTTTTCAGTGTAACATTTGGTACTGCAGTCCAACCCAAAACTTCATATATCTTTCCTCTTATTTCATCCTTTGTTTCCACCAAAAAAAATTCTAACTAAGCATGCTTTCTGTGTTTATATGTTCACACATTTCTTACCTCATTTTTATTTTCCATTATCTTACCTCATCATTTATTTCCAAGAAAATCCTACCTAAACCTGTTTTCTCAATGCATTTCTTCCAATTCATCGCAAGTCATTCTCTTAGAGGCTACCCCCTCTTAAGCTAACTTAAATCTACTGAGCTCAGATGCTAAACTAAGGGACGAGGCAATGCAGCATCACATAACAAATCAACACCAACAGCAATGCAAAAAATGCAAATTGGCAAAGCTAGCAGCATAAATGAGCAAAAGTCAAATTCAATAACACTATGCCTGGCAAACAGCAGCAACTTATACCTGAACATGACATAGCGCAAGCAGAAAAAATATTACACTAAAATGACCATGTCTAATACCTATGTCACATCTTAACATTAGAGTGATGCATCACAAAAACTTACGCTAGTAGATAAGTTACCAAATCGTAAAAAAATTATTTATGCAATTCCTGTGAAGGGAAATGTTTTTTTTTTTGTGCTCCCTCATTTGTTTTGGATAGATCATAAAATTATTTACTGGATCTGTAGGCATAAAATATTTATATTAGTACATATATTAAATTTTATTTTAACCAATGCTGCAGTGCAGCTAGAAACTTGATATTAAACAAAATGTGTAAATAAATACATTAAGCAAGCCATATGGCATTTTTCTTAACTAGCAAGGCAATAGCTGTGAAATGTTTCTCATCGTTTCATTAGGCATTTCAGTAAATATCATAAATTACGAGCTCCACAGTATGCTTTCAACAAGGAGATGTCAGTAGCGCGGACAATGGCCTTCCCTTTCTTTTTTTTTTTCTACCTGTGCCGCTGAAAAGGGCTCGCAATAATGGCTTTTTCTCCAGGCGTCTGACACAGCTGGGTGCCCGCGACGCATTACGTGCAGGTGGTCACTTTGGTTTCCAACATCCTGTTTCACAAGTCAAGAGTCCCTACCCACTATTCATTACTCCTTACCTTATTACACATATACGTATCCATCGACACTCGTCAATATTTCGTCATTATAAATATGAAGCATATTCAAATAACTCGTATAGCCTCAGCCTATTAATCATAAACATACCTCAGCAGCATAATACACATCGTCGTCGTAAAAATAACCTCATAACACTTCAGTCAAATCTTAAAATCGTCGTAACTTCCTCCAATAATTAAAAAAAATTCTCTGCTCATGTCAAAAGTGTCATCTGCCTCAAACGTACTTTAAAAATCATAATCCCTTTACCAAATACATCATTCAAAGCTCTCATAGTATCACAATGGTTCCGAAAAAATATGAACAGTTTACAATGCACAGATAAAATACAGTTTCATAAGTGTGAAGTTATCCAGCTGTGTAATTACGTAAACATCTGTCACTGACGTAGTAAAAAAATGTTTATCTCTCAGTTAAATGATCAGATAGCTGTGTAATTTGTGTGTTAGAGAAATAAGGTACCGATGTGTAAAGTTGTATAAGCAAATACCATATTAGCTAGGGTTCCTTGTGGTTGCCACACACATGGTACACAAAGTAAGCGTGTACCCCCCTGAGGATTTATGTAATTATACCCTCAGGTGTTACAGATTACAGCAATGAAATGAAATATATCACGGAAAACTTTCTTTGTAATTAAAAAATCTTTAAAAATAAATGTTTTAAGTACAAAATCTCTCAAATGCGTGTCCTGTAGCGCTAAATGTGCGTCTTGCTGTAAGATAATTCTGTGGAAGTGTCGTAATTATCGTCCTCCGAAAGCTAAGTTCTGCAGAAGTCAATGTACTTACCCCATCAGAAACGAAAGTGAAATGCTTTGTGTATAGATATCATAATTATTATGCACATTACTGTGATCAAGAAAATACTATACTGTAAAGTATTGTTGTGCTAAGAAAAGGGCCTCACATTGTAGCTTACTACTAAAACATGTTTTGCTTTCCAGAAGAAATTCAGAAAAACTGTGCGGATATAAAACAGAAACACTGCAAAAGCAACATTGTAAATTGTCACTCATTAGTAGCGTCGTGATAAAATCGTGTAACTGTCACATAAACTAACACTGTGTCATCTGGTATCTCACAGAAAGTACTTTAAATCCAGAATACATTTTCAGGTCAACCAAAATGTTGCCTTAAAATCTCATTAGCAGTACTGGTAAATGTTCTAAGTATGTGAGCCTTATAGTCGTTACGTAATCGTGCAACAAACAAGCAAGAATGTACAAATACAATACTGTGTCGTCTGTTCACTATAACAATGCATTCGTAATTTCTGTTTAAAATGTTCCCTAGGTTCTAGACTGGATATTGTACTTCAAACATTGTTGTATGTTAACAGTTTCTTAAGTCTGACAAAGCATTTAAGTAATGTGAAGCGAAAAGTTTTATGGCAAAGACAAAGTTAAAAGGCAGATTATCTGTCAATAAATGGTTTTACATGAGAAATGTGGTGTAAACCTTTACTCTTCCTAGCACGCAGAGTTTCAACTTCAACGCAATTATCATGTGGTATACGTCGGATTCTGTAAGGTCCATTGTAAACTAGAAAGAATTTGTGACTCAAGTGTTTCTTCTTATGTGACAATGAATGAGCTTTAATGAGAACTTTCTGACCAATATACAATTTCTTTGCATTTGCTTTACCGTGTAGTTTTCTCCTTTTGTCTGCTGCAGATTTTATATTTTTAAGAGCCAAATCAATTATGTCTTTGTGTCGAAGTTTACGTGTATTCGGGAAAGGTACAAGCTCTCTGATTCTGTTCGGTGGTTCTTCATTCTTCAGTACAAGAGTAGGTGGTAAAGCAGTGGAGTCGTGAGGCATTTCATTCAGCACGTTTTGAAATAAGTGTAAATATCTGTCCCAATGCTGATGCTTTCTGTGACAATAAAGTCTGCAAAGCTTATTGATTTCTTTCATAATCCGTTCAGACGGGTATAGTCAAAATCATCGTGTCGGCGAGTAGCATATCGGTCATTGTTACGTCGTGTCGGCGGTTCCATCTCAAAATTCGGTGTACCTTGCCAATTTCTTTCATAATTACCGAAATGCCCTGTGTTATTATTTTGTGGCTTTTGCGTATTTCTAAGTTCCTCTTCCCGTGTTGGAGCGCGAGTGTCTTCTGAAATACGTAATTCTGTTTCTTAAGTCTGACAAAGCATTTAAGTAATGTGAAGCGAAAAGTTTTATGGCAAAGACAAAGTTAAAAGGCAGATTATCTGTCAATAAATGGTTTTACATGAGAAATGTGGTGTAAACCTTTACTCTTCCTAGCACGCAGAGTTTCAACTTCAACGCAATTATCATGTGGTATACGTCGGATTCTGTAAGGTCCATTGTAAACTAGAAAGAATTTGTGACTCAAGTGTTTCTTCTTATGTGACAATGAATGAGCTTTAATGAGAACTTTCTGACCAATATACAATTTCTTTGCATTTGCTTTACCGTGTAGTTTTCTCCTTTTGTCTGCTGCAGATTTTATATTTTTAAGAGCCAAATCAATTATGTCTTTGTGTCGAAGTTTACGTGTATTCGGGAAAGGTACAAGCTCTCTGATTCTGTTCGGTGGTTCTTCATTCTTCAGTACAAGAGTAGGTGGTAAAGCAGTGGAGTCGTGAGGCATTTCATTCAGCACGTTTTGAAATAAGTGTAAATATCTGTCCCAATGCTGATGCTTTCTGTGACAATAAAGTCTGCAAAGCTTATTGATTTCTTTCATAATCCGTTCAGACGGGTTGCAATGTGGTGAGTACAATGAAATAAAAACAGGTTTGATTTTATGGTTGCGAAGCATGCGTGACCAAACAGCAGATCTGAATTGCGGTCCGTTATCTGAAATGACTTTACTAACGTGTCCAACTTCACGTAAGAAATTTTTAACAAAGGCGTTGGATACAGACCGTCCAGTGGCTTTACGTAACGGAGTGAAAGAAACAAATTTTGAAGTAAGTTCAACAGCGACTAGAACGTACGAAAATCCATTGGAAGTTCTGACAAGCGGTCCCAAGAGATCAACAGCAGCAAATTCTTTTAATTTAGCAGGAATAATAGGAAACAACGGAGCACGTTGTGAGACAGTAGATGGCTTCGCCTTTTGACAAAGTTTACAAATAGACAAGACTCTTCGAATTCTTTTTTCCATATTGTTAAAATAACAAGTCGTTCGAAGAATATGATAACATTTTCGTGGGCCAAAATGTGCGTAGCTGAAATGAATGTACCAAATGAGCTTATTAACAAAATCGTCTGGAATGCAAAGTACCCATAGCTTGTCATCAACAGTGCAGCGTTTGAAGAGTATGTTGTTTCTAACCAGGTAATAATGCCGAATCTGTGTGTGTGTCTTTTCATGCCATTTGCTCTTGATGTCCTTCCAAATCGAATCTTTATCTTGTTCATGAGCAATGTCCTTTAAAGATGTGGTGATGAAGTTTTCAAAGGCGACTTTCTGAATGTAAAGAATACTGAAATTTTTCTGGAGGTTGCCTTCTGTGGTACTTTTCTCAAGCCCAGCCGGTGCGCGTGACAGTGCGTCCGCAACAATGTTCTCCTTGCCGGGAATGTAGACTATTGTGAAGCGGAATTCTTGCAGAAACAATGCCCAACGTTTTAACCTGTCATGATTTAATTTTGAAGACATAAGAAATTGTAATGCACGATGATCACTGTATACTTTTACGTGCTTACCAGAAAGAAAGAAACGGAATTTGTGAAATGCCCAAACGATAGCTAAAGCTTCTAATTCAGTAACGGAATAATTTTTTTCAGATTTTGTTAGCACTCGGCTAGCAAAAGCAATGGTTTTCTGAACAGTAGTGTCATTTTCTGTGGCTTCTTGAAATAAATGGGCACCAAGACCGACTTTAGAAGAATCCGTGCTAAGGCAGAAATCTTGTGACAGATCTGGATGAGCTAAGATTGGCGCGTGAAGTAACGCTTCTTTCAAAGAATTGAATTCCAACTGTGCTTGTTCGTCCCAGTTCCAAATAGTATTTTTTCCAGTGAGAGAACAAAGTTTTGGTGTAGCTAGAATTTGCATATTCAGAAAACGACGGTAAAAATTTACGAGACCTAGAAAACTGCGGACTTGTCTTTGTGTGGATGGCACTGGAATGGCTCTGATTGCTTCTAACTTTTCAGGATCCGGCTGAATGCCTTCAGAAGAAATAATATGTCCCAAAAACCTCACCTTTGACCTACCGAATTCAGACTTTTCCAAGTTAACTGTAATTCCAGATTCAACAATTTATATACGACTGTGCTTAACCTGACACACAATATTTTTAGCGCAACGCAATCTGACTTTCAAAATTCCCTACTAAAGAATGGCCCTGACAAACATTAAACTATACCTTTCACAAATCACTTACCTCACAAAAATCTTCGCTGCTCAAGCTACTGCAGTACAGCGAGCGCCACTACTGCCAGCTAAATAGAAGATTCAAACTACTGAAGGCACTAACTACTGATAGGGATAGTTAGCAAATGAAAGATATTAATAGAGAGCAAACAATGTATTTACCTTAATATCATCACAAGTCATAATATATATATCAGTTCATGACAAATTAGAAACCTCCGCCATTTCTCTCCCCACATCCACCACTGCTGGCGGCTCACCTCCAACTGTGCAACGCTACGCGCTGTTAACAGCCCAGCTGCCGCTGCCCAACACTACAATGGCAGACAACAATGCAAACTAGCCACAGACTGCACACAACACTGCCAGTGATTTTCATACAGAGGTGGCGTTACCAATAAAAAACCTAAACAGCCTACTTACATAGAGAAAACATAAACAGCCTACTTACACAGCGACACATTCGTAATTTGCTCGCGGCCAAGAAACGCCAGGACTGGCAACAGACATGCACCCGTTTAAATGCTACCTTACCAATCAACTGGTCCAAGTTCTGGTCGGCCTTCCGTCACCTTACCGGAACTAAACCCTCCCCTATTATCCTCTTCTCCATGATGGTCACCCTGTCCCTGCCACCCTTAGTAAGGCCAATCACTTGGCCTCTTACCTCTCCGATGTATTTTCCATCCCCGATGATCCCCAGTTCGATTACTCCCTCTTCCCGGATATCCGCAATCGAACCGACACCTCTGTCCCACCCCTCGCTCCTGGTTTCCAGTACTTGGACAACATTGCACACACGGAACTCAATGCCCCTATCACTACACAGGATCTCATTGATACACTCCGCACAAAACGCAACACCGCTCCTGGTCACGATCATGTCACCTGCCGTCACCTTCGTGAAGCTCCTGTCTCTTTCCTCTCCACCCTGGCCAGGTTCTGCAATGTAGTCCTGTCCACCGGTTACTACCCTGACCTGTGGAAAACCTCGCATATCCTCATGTTCCTTAAACCTGGCAAACTGCCATCCGCCGTCTCCTCCTACCGTCCCATCAGCCTTACCTCGGTCTTCAGCAAGGTCCTAGAATCTATCCTCACCCGACACATCCACCAGCATCTCCGCCAGCACCGCCTCCTTCCCGTTACCCAGTGTGGCTTTCGGCCGTCCTTCTCTTCCGACGACCTTCTCCTTCACCTCACTCATCTCCTTTCCGAACAGCTTAATTCCCGTTGCTCCGCAATCTTCCTCTCCCTGGACCTCGAACGTGCATATGACCGCGTATGGCATTCCGGTCTCCTCTTCAAACTCCAAACCTTCGCCCTTCCCATTAACTACGTCCGTCTGATCGGCTCCTTTCTCTCCCACCGTTCTTCCTATGTCACCATCCATAACACAGATTCCTACACCTTTTTCCCCTCTGCCAGTGTGCCCCAAGGCTCCGTCCTCTCCCCCCTTCTGTACCTTTTGTACACGGCGGACATGCCGCCGCCGTCAGCCCCCGTCCACCTTCTCCAGTTTGCCGATGACACCGCCTTCCTTGCCCTTGCCCCCACCCTACAGCGCTCCCAACACCTTATCCAATCCCATCTTGACCGGTTCACCGCTTGGTGCAACCAGTGGTTGCTCAAGGTCAATCCCTCCAAAACCCAGGCGATCATTGTAGGCAAAACCACCCCTTCCTTCCGCCTCCTTGATTTCTATCTCACCATCTATGGCCGTCCTATCGCCCTAACTTCCACCCTTAAGTACCTTGGCGTCACCCTTGACCGTCGCCTCTCCTGGACTCCCCACCTCCGGACAATCCAAGCCAAGGCACGCTCCTGACTCAGTCTCCTCAAGCTCCTCTCCGGCCGTACGTGGGGTCTAGACCCCTCCACCATCCTCCACACCTATAAATCCCTCATCCGCCCTATCCTTTGTTATGCCCATCCGGCTTGGATCTCCGCCCCCCCTACCTTTTATACATCCCTCCAGATCCTTGAACGTCATGCTCTCCGCCTCGCCTATCGCATCCGTCTCCCCTCCCCCACGCGGATCCTGTACGATCTCATCCCCTTCCCCCACCTCCTCCTTTTCCTTGAAAGGATACGGATCCTGTACACCTCCCGCAAACTCGATCCACCCCACCCGTTCGTCTCCCCGATCCTCTCCCACCCCCGCCCGCTGCCGCGCCTGTATTCGCACGTCCCATCCGGTCTCCATCTCTCCACCCTCCTTACCCTCTCCCAAGGTGGCTTCCGCCAGCTCCCCCTCCCTGATGATGCCCTCCTCCCCTCCATCTACCCCTCCTACCAACTTTGATCCTCCCGCCCTCCTCCTGTGCCTGCTCCTCTGGGCACCCTCCCTCCCTTCTCTCCCTTTTCCCTCCCTCCTCCTTTTCTCCCCCCTCCTCCCCCAGGCTTCCCCTCCCCTGTCCCTCTCCTCCTGCCCCCGTCTCCTCAGCCATTGGCATACTTTTTCTCCCCTCTCCCCCACCTCACCCCTGTTCCCCTCTTGGCAGGTCCCCAGACTTGCACACGCTAAGTGGACATTCGCGCGCCGGAGATCACCGCCATCAGTGTTTCGTGTGTGCCGTCATGTTTAGTGCTCAGTGTTCAGTGTCACACTCCCTCGTTCACCAGTGCCATCGACATCATCCGTGTTTGTGCCTCGTGTCAACAGTTTGCAGTTTGGATTATCGTCGAGTGTGAACGGCTCCATGTTTGTCTTTATGTGTCTACTGTTTTATTGCGCACCGTTCTGTAACTTATGTGTCACTTCAGTGTTTCTTGTCTTTGTGTATCCTCTGGCTGAAGAGCGGCGTTGTATGCCGCTGCCAGCCTACCTGACTGTTCAGGTGTTAAAATCACAATAAAGTAAAAAAAAAAACAAAAAAAGAAACGTTAGAACATTTTATTTCGGTTGTTCCAATGTGATGCATGTACCTTTGTGAACTTATCATTTCTGAGAACGCATGCTGTTACAGCACGATTACCTGTAAATACCACATTAATGCAATACATGCTCAAAATGATGTCCGTCAACCTCAATGCATTTGGCAATACGTGTAACGACATTCCTCTCAACAGCGAGTAGTTCGCCTTCCGTAATGTTCGCAGATGCATTGACATTGCGCTGACGCATGTTGTCAGGCGTTGTCGGTGGATCACGGTAGCAAATATCCTTCAACATTCCCCACAGAAAGAAATCCGGGGACGTCAGATCCGCTGTACGTGTGGGACATGGTATGATGCTTCGACGACCACCTGTCATGAAATATGCTATTCAGTACCGCTTCAACCCCACGCGAGCTATGTGCCGGACATCCATCATGTTGGAAGTTCATCGCCATTCTGTCATGCAGCGAAACATCTTGTAGTAACATCGGTAGAACATTACGTAGGAAATCAGCATACATTGCACCATTTAGATTGCCATCGATAAAATGGCTGCCAATTATCCTTCTTCCTGTAATTCCGCACCATACATTTGTGGTGTCACCGCCAGACACCACACTTGCTAGGTGGTAGCTTTAAATCGGCCGCGGTCCATTAGTACATGTCGGACCCGGCTGTCGCCACTGTGTGATCGCAGACCGAGCGCCACCACAAGGCAGGTCTCGAGATACGGACTAGCACTCGCCCCAGTTGTACGGACGACTTTGCTAGCGACTACACTGACAAAGCCTCGTTCCTTTGCCGAGCAGATACTTAGAATAGCCTTCAGCTAAGTCAATGGCTACGACCTAGCAAGGCGCCATTAATAACATTGCATGTATCTAAAGAGTCTCACTTGTATCGCCACAATCTCCAGATGTACCAAAAGGATGGATTAAAGTTAAGTATTACAGAAGCTACGTACTTTTCTTTATAGAAATCATTACGTATCCTGTTTCAGGCCTCACGCACCCTCTTTGGCTTAGCGCGTGCCTGTCGGCTTCCTCTCATTGTGTCTAGGCTGTCTTGTCTAGACACAACAACATTAACCCGCCAAGGTAGCTGACGTTCCACTTGTCCCAGCCATCGTGGATTGGCCGGTGCGCAGTAGTGCATATTATGCCGGTTTACGTTACCGCTGTTGGTGAATGATGCTTCGTCGCTAAATAGAACGCGTGCAAAAAATCTGTCATCGTCCCGTAATTTCTCTTGTGTCCAGTGGCAGAACTGTACACGACGTTCAAAGTCGTCGGCATGCAATTCCTGGTGCATAGAAATATGGTACGGGTGTAATCGATGTTGCTGTAGCATTCTCAACACCGACTTGTTTGAGGTTCCCGATTCTCGCGCAATTTGTCTGCTACTGATGTGAGGATTAGCCGCGACAGCAATTAAAATATCTACTTGCGCATCATCATTTGTTGCAGGTCGTGGCTGACGTTTCGCATGTGGCTGAGCACTTCCTGTTACCTTAAATAACGTAACTATCTGGCGAACGGTTTGGGCACTTGTATGATGTCGTTCGGGATACCGAGCAGCATACATAGCACACGCCCGTTGGGCATTTTGATAACAATAGCTGTACATCAACATGATATCGACCTTTGCCGCAATTGGTAAACGGTCCATTTAAACACGGGTAATGTATCACGAAGCAAATACCGTCGGCACTGGCGGAATGTTACTTGATACCACGTATTTATACGTTTGTGACTATTATAGCGCCATCTATCACAAAGCGAAAAAAGTGGTCGAGCTAAAACATTCATATTTCTTTACGTACTACACGAATATGCAATAAAAATGGGGGTTCCTATTTTTAAAAAATGCAGTTGATGTCCGTTTGACCAATGGCAGCGCCATGTAGCGGGCCAACCATAGTGCCATCTGGTTTCCCCCTTCAAACTAGACGACTTTCGTTCTTTGAAGTTTTTTTGTTTGATGCTTATTTCGTGAGATATTTGGCCCGACCACTATTAATGTACTACCCTGTAGTTTTACTGGTTGCGGACATGATTTAAGGTTACAGCTACAGCACAGTCATCTGTGAAACAGTGGGTATTACGTCCGTCGCTAACAGCTGTTCACATGAAGAATCAGAGAGATGAAAGCGACCGAGCCTGCTGCTGCACCTGACTCCGGGAGAATAGTGGCAGATCCATGCATCGCATATATGCGAAGAGTGCACCACATCGTCTAGTTCCTTAACGAATTTAAAATTTAGGATCTGAGTCACAGGACGCAAAATACATTTAAAATCAACGCCTAAGAAAAGTTTCTGTGGAGTTTTACGAAATAAATAAACTAAATCTTCTTTACAAAACATCGCACGATCTGTGGAGCGGCCAGATTCTGAAGAGGTATAAAGAAGAATTAAAGTAGGGTCACAAAAAGTGCAGGCTATTACTCGGCCGCCATCAAGATCATCGAAATCAGTGGTATTTTCTCAGATAGTTCAGGAGCCACATTAAAGAAAGTACACTACTGGTCATTAAAATTCCTACACCAAGAAGAGATGCAGATGATAAACGGGTATTCATTGGACAAATATATTATACTAGAACTGGCATGTGATTACGTTTTCACGAAATTTGGGTGCATAGATCCTGAGAAATCAATACCCAGAACAACGACCTCTGGCCGTAATAACGGCCTTGATACGACTGGGCATTGAGTCAAACAGAGCTTGGATGGCGTGTACAGGTACAGCTGCCCATGCAGCTTCAACACGATACCACAGTTCATCGAGAGTAGTGACTGGCGTATTGTGACGAGCCAGTTGCTCGGCCACCATTGACCAGACGTTTTCAATTGGTGAGAGATCTGGAGAATGTGCTGGCCAGGGCAGCGGTCGAACATTTTCTGTATCCAGAAAGGCCCGTACAGGGCCTGCAACATGCGGTCGTGCATTATCCTGCTGAAATGTGGTGTTTCGCAGGGATCGAATGAAGGGTAGAGCCACGGGTCGTGACAAATCTGAAATGTAACCACTGTTCAAAGTGCCGTCAATGCGAACAAGAGGTGACCGAGACGTGTAACCAGTGGCACCCCATACCATGACGCAGGGTGATACGGCAGTATGACGATGACGAATACAAGCTTCCAATGTGCGTTCACCGCGATGTTGCAAACACGGGTGCAACCATCACGATGCTGTAAACAGAACCAGGATGCATCCGTAAAAATGACGTTTTGCCATTGGTACAACCAGGTTCGTCGTTGAGTACACCATCGCAGGCGCTCCTGTCTGTGATGCAGCGTCAAGGGTAACCGTAGCCATGATCTCCGAGCTGATAGTCCATGCTGCTCCAAATGCCGTCGAAATATTCGTGAAGATGGTTGTTGCCTTGCAAACGTCCGCATCTGTTGACTCAGGGATCGAGACGTGGCTGCACGATCCGTTACAGCCGTTCCGATAAGATGCCTGTCATCTCGACTGCTAGTGATACGAGGCCGTTAGGATCCAGCACGGCGTTCCGTATTACCCTCCTGAACCCACCGATTCCATATTCTGCTAACAGTCATTGGATCTCGACCAACGCGTGCAGCAATGTAGCGATACGGTAAACCACAATCGCGATAGGCTACAATCCGACCTTTATCAAAGTCTTAAACGTGATGGTACGCACTTCTCCTCCTTACACGAGGCATCACAACAACGTTTCACCAGGCAACGCCGGTCAACTGCTGTTTGTGTATGAGTAATCGGTTGGAAACTTTCCTCATGTCAGCACGTTGTAGGTGTCGCCACCGGCGCCAACCTTGTGTGAATGCTCTGAAAAGCTAATTATTTGCATATCACAACATCTTCTTCCTGTCGGTTAAATTTCGCGTCTGTAGCACGTCATCTTCGTGGTGTAGCAATTTTAATGGCCACTAGTGTAGAAAAGCCGAGAATAGAGAAATGGTCAAATAACACTTCTTGCAAAAATGTCACGTCTGCACTTGAACCGTAAATAAATTGTCGCAGCGCCGCAAGTCTAAGCTCGGAACTAATTGCGTCCACATTCAGGGTGAGAAAGGTATAGGGACCGTTAGCAGTTCATGGCAGAATCAACGGGTGAATCTGAATGTAAAGAAGTGGACTCCTCTCTTTCACCCTCTACCTGTTTCTTCTTTTTTTTTTTTGTTCGCGATGCTGCGCGCTCAAGTTGAAAACGCTGTTTGTTGTGCCTGTGCGGGAAGGTGACTGCCGCAGGTGGCAGCGTGGGGGGTCGAGCGGAAATTCAATAGCAAGTACAGAGAATACACCTCACGGCGCGGCTCCTGGGAATCAACAGAAACGAAAACTGACGGTATGTCTTTTATCGGCAGCAAATGTTCGGCTGGCACACAAGAGCCGATCTGCTACTGATCAGCGCGCGTCCTGTGGCGTGCTTTCCCCATACGGGGGTGCAGAAAAAGGATGGGAATACGTTACAGCTCCAGGATAGCCGGCAAGTCCGTCGATACAGTACGGAGGTACGGAAAAGGCGTATCGTCATGTGAGGTCTCGCCCCCGGGAGACAAACAGGAGGAGGTGCTGGACGTTTTCGAATACTGAACATATAACGGTACTTTGCGGGCAGGCGTGTCAATTAGCATCATATTAATTAAAATCGGGGATAAATATTTTTTTTTCGAAGAATTAAAAAGGGGAAAGTAATACGAAACTGCACAGTACTACTAAGAAGCAATATAATGAAAAGTAATAAAAAGCACAGTAGCAAAGACCAAGCGGGACAGAAAGTCATAGGAGCGCGTTTGTTTTATAATACATATAAAAGAACACGTAACTCATTATTGAGCTCCCTACCTTCAGCTATCGCGATCGGGCTAGTTGATGAAAAAGTGGTACGCGACTGCGAAATTCGTTAGGGAGATTATTTAAAGACTCTTCAAGCACGTTTAAAATACATTACGTGTGACAAAGCGCTCAGAGACGTTTATTGTCGGGTGAAGTGAAAATGATTCCGACAACATAATTCGAACTTTGTGTTAGCTGGGAAAAATACTCTTGGGAAACTATTATGGTTGTGGAACCCACGAAAGTTGTACGCATCAAAAAAGCTATAGTTTACGTAATTCTGCATTTTTTAAATTGTGAAACGCGTGTGAGCGGAACATTAAGAGAATCTTATCCTTGGACGGTTGCGGGGTTAACTGATACAAACAACGCGCCAGCATAAAAATAGTTCGCTTATTAACTGCCAGATATTAATTAACGGGGACCTAAAATACTAAAAACAGTGCATACACCGTTAAATTGAACCCTGCATGTGAAAGACAATCACATCGAACATTTCGAGAGGGAAGAATAGACATTTAAGTGCCGAACTGAGAGCCTGGGTCATGTCGATATTTGGACATTATATGACACGCGTTATTCAGAACACGATATCGACCATTCCAATACTGAAAAGAAGGATAGGATCATCACCTCCAATCCCGATTCATATTTCATATTTAGTTATTGAAAATAAATGTGTTAATAAACAATCTACATTTCAATTTTATCCACGATCTTGGCTTCATTACGTAGTCTTGACTACATGATAAACAATATCTGTGGAAGTTGTATGCAACGTATCGTCATAATATTTAGCCAACCAATATTATGGGACACCAAAAATGTAAATGCATGAAATTGTTCTTACAGCGGATGTATAATGTGTGAGTGCGACGAAATATATTGAGAAACTCAACATCTATTACGTACTTGCATGATTATCTGCGAAAATGGTCCTTGTCGGTACATCAGCATAGAGTTCGAATAGAATCGCTGGAACATTGCAAACCATTCAGATTAATCGAACATCTAATCACGCATAATGCTGGTACCACCAGGCTGTGTTCTTGCTCCTCACACCCGTGGCAGTAATTGAATTAAAAGTCAGCCGGGAATAACATTTAAATCAGTTGACGACCATTGAGCTAGCGTCATGAATTTTCAAATGTCCACTGCCATGTATGAAGGCGAGTGACACCAAGAGTGCTAACGACGATAGAGGGGTGTCGTCGTGATCGTACTGAATGACACTGAGCGGTCACAAACAGCAGTTGACATGTTATCATCTGGTTTGAACTCGGGGAGGTGACGGGCCTCCTCCAACGGAATCTTTCCACTGGAGCGGAGAAGGGAAGAGGAACGTCTAACATCTTGCATCCGTCTACGCTTAAGAGAGGTGGCGGCGGAGCGAAAGCTACAGTGGTGAAGTCCCTAAAGGCGGAATTGTGCTATGCTCGCGTTGCGCCTCAGAAACTTGGTTAGGCATTGAAATGCTCATTTTCAGGATGAGCGTGGATATGCAGCAAAAACGTAGATGTATATTGAGAACATAAATAAAGAATTAGGTAAAGATATTAATTTGTATAAGCGGTTGTATCGTTTGTGGCGTGCAATCGCTGATACCTTAGAATAATTACGTAGTTCAGTTATCTTGTGGAGAAGACAGAACCTTTTTTGTTCTGGTAGACGTCCAGATAGGACGCATATCTGCCATCGCTGTAGATAATTATTTGGCACACCGCCATCATTCTATTTTGGCAACTGCCTTGCCGCAGTGGATAGACCGGTTCCCGTGAGATCACCGAAGTCAAGCGCTGTCGGGTGTGGCCGGCACTTGGATGGGTGACCATCCAGGCTGCCTTGCGCTGTTGCCATTTTTCGGGGTGCACTCAGCCTCGTAATGCCAATTGCGGAGCTACTCGACCGAATAGTAGCGTCTGCAGTCAAAGAAAACCGCCATAACGACCGGGAGAGTGGTGTGCTGACTACACGCCCCTCCTATCCGCATCCTCAGCTGAGGATGACACGGCGGTCGGATGGTCTCGATGGGCCATTTGTGGCCTGAAGACGGAGTGCATTATTCTGTTTTATTGAGACGCAATCTCACTAGGCGCCCTCACAGTTACACACAGCAACAGAATTAATGTGAGTGTATGTAATTTAGCATAATATTTTGTGAATACAGTGATATTCTTTAATTTTGTGTTTCATTTATGCTGAAAGTTTTAGTTCCAATTAAACGGGGTCTTGGCATGGCTAAAGGTTAAGTGTTCAAATATTATCAATGGTCCAGCACGAACCAAAAACATCAGAACTATTCAATGTACGAAACCCGATAAAGAAATATTTTCAGAAAAATCACTCACTGTCAAACTTACAATGGACGGACCTTACGCAAAAAGCCATTGTCAAGCGCCCAAAGTTTGTGTTAACACACTCTGATCACATACTATTATCATTATCTATTATTATTTGTCTGTTCGCTGATATTCACAAACCAGACAGGAAAAACCACGATAAATTCAAAGACACAGTGGCTGTCTATTTGGGAGCCAAGTCAGCTAAAGTTAACCTTTTACGTCGTTGATAAGTTGATCTTACGACAGTAACACGACGCTGTGCGGAGGTGTCCAGTCTAATTATATACAAAAGGGTCCGTTGTTGCCCTACGTCAATTACATGTACTCTGTAACCACACACCTCCAAAAGAGAGGGCATATTCCATTTGACCACCGTGTCCACGGATCGAACTCCACTACAAACTTGTAAACGATGTTGAGCGGAACAGCGTTCCTGCTGCATATTCTCCATGTCCCCAAACGGAAGCATGACGGTCTTGAGGAAACTCAACTTCGGGCAGAACGTTGAACACCCTAATATTAATATATTCCACCTCCGCTTTCGCCAGAATAGATCACTGGCCGGCCGTTGCGGTCAAGTGGTTCCAGACACTTCAGTCCAGAACCGCACGACTGCTGCGGTCGCAGGTTCGAATCCTGCTTCGGGCATGGATGTGTGTTGTTTTCTTAGGTTAGTTAGGTTTAAGTAGTTCTAAGTTCTAGGGGACTGATGACCTAAGACGTCAAGTCCCATAGTGCTCAGAGCTATCTGAACCAATACATCACTTTTAGAGCCACCGCGATGGCCTGAAGCGGATCTAGAAACTTGGCATAAAACACATACGATTCAGAATCGAAATAAGCCGTGTTCCGAAGTTACCTTGGTCGTATCTACGAGTCAATCATTAATTTCTAAGTCACTTAGCTGCACCTGCCGCGTGGAACTGTCAAAACTAAAATGGACGTGAGCTGTGCATGGAATGTTCTTCGGAGCCATGGACGACATCACGGTGCAAGACAACGTCGCATCAAAATTGAGTCACAAATACGAGATGGCGAGACACAAACAACGATGTGGCGCACACAACGACTCTCACGAGACTGAGGACAAACAAGCAAGCTGTCGCAGTGCTACGATAGAGGCGTGAACAGGCAGAACCTACCTGGCCTACATGCGAAGCCGGAATGTCACTAGGCCAGCAACTCTACACTGAGCGAAATTTCTCGGAAATCGAGTTATGGTACTTGCTGTGTTCTCCTTTTGAGCAGCACCTCGCACCTCTTGCTAAGGCGCAGCGAGCTGTCTTATGGCCGGTTCCCATTTTTGCTGTCTGCACAGAGATATGTGAACCAAACACTGTTCTCACCCGTGAGCGAGGGCAAACAGATCATAATTTGAGAATCGGAAAATGCTGTAGCAACGGTGTTTCAGGGGATTTCAAAGGCACCTTTGCGGCTCCAAGGTTGCTGCAGGTTACAGCAGCAGCCTACGTGTCAAACAGGTTAAAAGGGAATATAATGCAAGTATTTATACAGTACCAGAGTTTTTTGAGGCTCTTTTGCAGCGCCCACCATGCTATTTGTCAGCATCACGAAACCAAGAAACTACTTTCTACACGATTTTCAATCAAATGAAAATAACACTTTCCAATTTTCCTTTCCTAATGATCAATATGGATTGGTCGAAAATTCCATACACAGAAAATAAGGGGAAAATAGAACCAACGTGTAAAGGAGAAACGTATTCTAAAAACCACATGCATATATGTCAACAGATGAAACAGATGCAGGCTGGCCTTTAGAACAAAGTACATTCAGACTCACCACACGTATTCTAACAACTACAGTAAACGAATGTCTATAACATACGTGGAAGCTGCTACCAATTAGTGCACGCGATCTAGAATCACAGTACACAAAAGATACGAAATACACTCCTGGAAATTGAAATAAGAACACCGTGAATTCATTGTCTCAGGAAGGGGAAACTTTATTGACACATTCCTGGGGTCAGATACATCACATGATCACACTGACAGAACCACAGGCACATAGACACAGGCAACAGAGCATGCACAATGTCGGCACTAGTACAGTGTATATCCACCTTTCGCAGCAATGCAGACTGCTATTCTCCCATGGAGACGATCGTAGAGATGCTGGGTGTAGTCCTGTGGAACGGCTTGCCATGCCATTTCCACCTGGCGCCTCAGTTGGACCAGCGTTCGTGCTGGACGTGCAGACCGCGTGAGACGACGCTTCATCCAGTCCCAAACATGCTCAATGGGGGACAGATCCGGAGATCTTGCTGGCCAGGGTAGTTGACTTACACCTTCTAGAGCACGTTGGGTGGCACGGGATACATGCGGACGTGCATTGTCCTGTTGGAACAGCAAGTTCCCTTGCCGGTCTAGGAATGGTAGAACGATGGGTTCGATGACGGTTTGGATGTACCGTGCACTATTCAGTGTCCCCTCGACGATCACCAGTGGTGTACGGCCAGTGTAGGAGATCGCTCCCCACACCATGATGCCGGGTGTTGGCCCTGTGTGCCTCGGTCGTATGCAGTCCTGATTGTGGCGCTCACCTGCACGGCGCCAAACACGCATACGACCATCATTGGCACCAAGGCAGAAGCGACTCTCATCGCTGAAGACGACACGTCTCCATTCGTCCCTCCATTCACGCCTGTCGCGACACCACTGGAGGCGGGCTGCACAATGTTGGGGCGTGAGCGGAAGACGGCCTAACGGTGTGCGGGACCGTAGCCCAGCTTCATGGAGACGGTTGCGAATGGTCCTCGCCGATACCCCAGGAGCAACAGTGTCCCTAATTTGCTGGGAAGTGGCGGTGCGGTCCCTTACGGCACTGCGTAGGATCCTACGGTCTTGGCGTGCATCCGTGCGTCACTGCGGTCCGGTCCCAGGTCGACGGGCACGTGCACCTTCAGCCGACCACTGGCGACAACATCGATGTACTGTGGAGACCTCACGCCCCACGTGTTGAGCAATTCGGCGGTACGTCCACCCGGCCTCCCGCATGCCCACTATACGCCCTCGCTCAAAGTCCGTCAACTGCACATACGGTTCACGTCCACGCTGTCGCGGCATGCTACCAATGTTAAAGACTGCGATGGAGCTCTGTATGCCGCGGCAAACTGGCTGACACTGACGGCGGCGGTGCACAAATGCTGCGCAGCTAGCGCCATTCGACGGCCAACACCGCGGTTCGTGGTGTGTCCGCTGTGCCGTGCGTGTGATCATTGCTTGTACAGCCCTCTCGCAGTGTCCGGAGCAAGTATGGTGGGTCTGACACACCGGTGTCAATGTGTTCTTTTTTCCATTTCCAGGAGTGTAGAAGAAAGATCCTTTTGAAATATATCGCTGACCGAATCAAATTTCGTATTGCCAACATTTTCACCTTCCCCCCCCCCCCTCCCCACCCTCTAACTGAACTGACGTACAGGCTGCTAAATACACACGAGAAGACCGGTGCAGCACCTGCCACCAAATCGAATATCCCAAAGTAACCAAGCCAAAGAGAGGCGTCCAAATGGTCAATTATTTTGCATGATTCCAGTGGAAAGTGATGTTTCTAGATTAGTCCAGAGATGAAGACAAGACCTTAAATATTCCAAACCAAGACGTCGAAATAAATCAAAGACATTCCTCTTATTTAAGATTTTCTGGAGCATTAAAGTGATTTTATGAGTGACGATTGTAGGTCTTATTCTCATGGGGCACCCGATACATACGCCAACTTCCTCAGAAGAACCGTCATGTGAACTTCATTTTCGATGATGCGATTCACAACATGAAGAAACGAGAGACAATTTGATCTTTGAAAAACAAATACGATCAAGCGACGCACATTACTATCTGGTTTAGACTTGGGTTTGTTCTAAAATTTCAAGGAACCTGTAATTAATTTCAGTTTGTTTTATTACTTTTAAATGTCAGTTTAAAATTATGTACTACTGTGGAATGTTATGACCAATAAAGTTAAAAAAATAGTGGGTAGGGGTAGCGTCTTTCATTAATACTGAAATCATTCTCGGTCTCGGGTTCGAAACCTGTCACCGTTTACATTTTGATTAACTATCTTCATCGGCGGCCTAAGACTTCTCACAGAAGAAGACACCATCATTCTGCTAGCGACCTTGTCAAAGAGAAGAGGAGAGAGTTTTAGGGCACTCTCTTGCCCTGGGGGTGGGAAATTGTCCCTAAAGGCGGAAGAATCAGCAGTCATCAACAGCATGAGGATGCAGAAGGCGATGGAAAGCACTGCATTAGAGACAAACAATGCGTACCCACAAAACATGTGGCCTGTAACTGAAAAAGTCTCATGACAATATCTCCATTGGCGAAAGATTTATGCATAGTCCCACATTCGGATCTCCAGGGCTGGACTGCCAAGTAGAAGCTGATCATGAGAAGAAGATTGAACAATCAATCAAAGGATAACGTTCTACTAGTTGCGGCGTGGAATGTCAGAAGCTTGAACATGGTAGAGAAGCTAGAAGACCTGAAAAGGGAAATGCCAAGGCTCAAGCGAGAGGTAGCAGGGGTCAGTGAAGTGAAATGAAAAGAAGACAAGAATTTATGGTCAGATGAATACTGGATAATGTCAACAGCAGCAGAAAATGGTATAACATTAGTAGGATTCGTTATGAATGGGGATGTAGTGCCGAGAGTGTGTTACTGTGAACGGTGAGAACTGTTCTCACCGGATTCGACAGCAGACCAACACCGACAACTATACTTCAAGTATAAATACTTACGTCGCAAGCTGAATATAAAGAGAGAGAGAGAAAGTATAGGAGCATATTGAAAGGTAATACACTACGTAAAGGGAGATGAAAATGTAACATTCATGGGGATTGGAATGTAGTTGTAGGGGAAGGAGTAGAAGGTAAGGTTACAGGGCAGTACGGGCTTGGGACAAGGAGTGAGAGAGGAGAAAGACTAATTGAGTTCTGTAACAAGTTTCAGCTAGTAAAAGTGAATATTCTGTTCAAGAATCATAAGAAAAGGCCGAGTGATACGGGAAGACTTCAGTTAGATTACAACATTGTCAGGCGGAGATTCCGAAATCAGATACCGTATTATAAGGCGTATCCAGGAGCAGATATAGACTGAGATCACAATTTAGTAGTGGTAGGCTGATATTTAAGATATGAGTCAGAAAGAATCAATACGCATTGTAGCGGGATACGGAAGTACTGAGGAATGCCGAGATACCCTTGAAGTTCTCTGAAGCTATAGATGCAGCAATAAGGAACAGCTCAATAGCAGTTCAGCCTAAACTCGGCAATCACACAAGTTGGAAAGAAAACCATAGGTACAAAGAAGGTAACTGCGAAGAAACCATGGGTAACAGAAGAATTACTGTAGTTGATGATGAGAGAAAATGAGAAGAAATCGAAAAAAATGATTTTCTGAAGGCCTGACTCAGCATATGTGAAGTTAAAAGCAGGGGTGGTAACATTAAGAGTGCAACGGGAATTCTATTACTAAATGCAGAGGACAGAGC
The DNA here is from genome assembly GCF_021461395.2 of Schistocerca americana. Lineage (NCBI taxonomy): Eukaryota > Metazoa > Arthropoda > Insecta > Orthoptera > Acrididae > Schistocerca > Schistocerca americana. The sequence goes on along the minus strand of NC_060119.1, from coordinate 1,240,800,251 downwards.
GGATAGGGGTAAAGAGTACATTGATGGCCTCTATGAGGGGACAAATTGTCTGACGTGATACAAGAAGAAACGGGAGTCGATTCAGAAGAGATAGGGGATCCAGTATTAGAATTAAGAAGAGCTTTGGAGGACTTAAGATCGAATAAAGCAGTAAGGATAGATCAAACTCCAACAGAATTTCTAAAATCGCTGGTGAACTGGCAACAAAACGAAATTCACGTTTATGTGCGGAATGTATGAGTTGGGCAACATACCATCTGACGTTCGGAAAAATATCATCCACACAATTCCGAAGAATGCAAGAGCTGAGAAGTACGAGAATTATCGTACAAGCAGCTTAACAGCTCATGCGTTAAGGTTGCAAGAATAACATAAGGAAGAATGGAAAAGAAAATTGAATATGTGTTAAAATGACGATCACTTTGGCTTTGGGAAAGGTAAAGAAACCAGAGACACATTTCGCGTGATAATGGAAGCCAGACTAAAGAAGAATCAGCACATATTCATAGGATTTGTCGACCTGGAAAGCGTTAGACAATGTAAAATGCTGCAAGATGTTCGAAATTCTGAGAAAAATAGGGGTAAGGTATAGGCAGAGTTGGATAATGTAAAATATGTACAGGAGACAAGAGGGAATAATAAAAGGGAAGACCAAGAACGAAGGTATGTAGTCTTTCGTCGCTAGTGTTTAGTCTGTATATCGAAGAAGGAATGATGGAAATAAAAGAAAGGTTCGATTCGCTAATGACATTGGTATCCTGAGTGAGGGTGAAGAAGAATTACACGGAATGAACAATCTAATGAATACAGAATGTGGACTGAGAGTAAATCGAAGAAAGACGAAATAATGAGAAGTAGCAGAAATGAGGGGCAGCGAAAACTTCACATCAGAATTGATGCACACGAAGTAGAAGATGTTAAGGAATTCATGGAATATTCTCCCTTGAGCCCCTATAATTTCATGGAGTTCTAATCGGCGGCGTTGTTATACTTAGTCTTCAAAGTGGCCTCTGTAAGGGAGGTGTGTTCCAAGCGTTGAATTTCCCTTGGCGGGAAGCCAGTTCATCCTGATATTCATAGGCACTTGCAGAATGTCTTGGGAGACCTGGCAAAGAACAAAAACATGGTGAGCAATGAAGTTGTGGAAAATCTACCCTACCTTCCGAATGCCGGCAGGCGGCACACAGCCGTGTCTCCTGCAATGTTGGGCGTGCTGACACCCTCATTCGAGTACCATGCAGGCAAACAAGCTCTCCCAGTAAGTTAGCGTAACACCTTCACATTGAACGGAGATGATATTGTAGCCAAAAGAATCGGGAATAATATGGTGTACAGGGATCGTGAATAAAGCCCACCTGCCTTCAGAAAAAAAAATGTGTTGCGTTGCTTGTTTAACGCCCCCTTGTAATAATAATAATAATAATAACAATAATAATAATAGTAATGGTTTTGCAAACGTGTCACTAAAGTTCCGCATAAACAATTTAACTTTGGAATGAAATCGAAACCCTTAGCTGCCGACAAGTGTTGTTGATATACATCAATGGGGACAGCTGAAAATGTGTCCCCCGACCGGGACTCGAACCCGGGATCTCCTGCTTACACGACGGACGCCCTATTCATTTGAACTACCGAGGGCACAGAGAATAGTGTGACTGCAGGGACTTACCCTTGCACGCTTCCCGTGAGACCCATATTCCCAACTGTCCACTACCTACATTCGTAGTGTTCCTAATAGATATTTGCCCACTCACTCTTACTCGCGCGAGTCTTACATTTTCAGCTGTCCCCTGTGATGTATTTCAACAACACCTGTCGGCAGCTAAGGGTTTCCATTTAACCATCATTTCATTCTAGAAAAGCTGCACGGTCATCAATGGTATCTGTTCTTTCGGGAATAAACACCATCTTCATATAGCTAAAAGCTACTTGGCCATTGACCTTCTTCTCTGCGAATGCGCACAAGTTGTCCAAACTCTTACGGGACTCGTCAGCTTAGTTTGGCGCGATTAATGACTGAATGGGCAAATATATATTAGGAATGCTACGAATGTAGGTTGTGGACAGTTGGGAATGTGGGTCTCAGGGGAAGCGTGCAAGGGATAAGTCCCTGCAGTCGCACTATTCTCTGTGCCCTTGGGGGCTGAGATGGACAGAGTGTAAGGTGGGAAATCCCGGGTTCGATTCCTGGTCTGGGCACACATTTTCAGCTGTCCCCATTGATGTAGATCAAGAACACCTGTCGGCAGCTAAAGGTTTCGATCTAGAAAAGCTGCACGGTCATCAATGGTATCTGTTCTTTCGGGAACAGATGCCATCTTCATAAAATTTAACATTACTCGGTGTTGTATGAGTGGTAATTAAAATACCTGACGTAATATAACAGCTTATGAAATGCTGAAACCAGTAATTTTAATTTAGCACTTGACTAAGTCTGGAACTGATAAATTCTAGCAAATCTCATGGATCAATTAAAACTGCAACTGGCGATAAAGTATATACGAGGGTTGGAACTTAAATAGTGGCGACTATTTAGTCACAACCGATACAAAAGAGTTACGTTTCACCTGTTACTGTCCTTCAAAGTAGTTACCAGCGTTGCGTAGAACCCTTTGCCAGCGACGTGGAAGGCGTAGTATACCGTTAGCAGAGCCTGTTGTGTTGATGGCGCGAATGGAGCGGTCTACTGCCTGTCGAATCTCTGGAACAGTTCTAAAGTGACTGCCACGAAGTGATTCCTTTATCTTCGGAATCAAATCAAAGACACAAGAACTTAAGTCGTATTACTGTTTGTTCTTGGAGCATCACCTGCGACCAGCTTTGCGAAAGAAGCGGCGACACTTTCTGTGCAACCCACCCATCATTTTGCACAACAATGTGAGGGCGCATACAGCGCAAGCTGTGGCTGCTCTGTTCGCTCTATGGGACTCGGAGGTACTGTGCCATTCACCATACTCCCCGGACTTAAGTCACTGTGACTTTGATTTGATTCCGAAGATGAAGGAACGACTTCGTGGCATGCACTTCAGAACTGTTCCAGAGATCCGACCGGCAGTAGATCGCTCAATTCGCAACATCAACAGAACAGGTTCTGCTAACGGTATACTACGCCTTCCACCTCGCTGGCAACGGGTCCTACAGAACACTGGTGACTACTTTGAAGCATAGTAACAAATAGTTCAAATGGCTCTGAGCACTATGCGACTTAACTTCAGAGGTCATCAGTCGCCTCGAACTTAGAACTAATTAAACCTAACTAACCTAAGGACATCACACACATCCATGCCCGGGGCAGGATTCGAACCCGCGACCGTAGCGGTCGCTCGGCTCCAGACTGTAGCGCCCAGAACCGCACGGCCACTCCGGCCGGCAAGGATAGTAACAGGTGCAAACATGTAACTCTTTTGTATCGGTTGTGAATAAATAGTTGCCACTATTTAAGTTCCAACCCTCGTATTTCACATGCGATGGTGCTAAACCACTTTAGAATAGCGAGTGGCGGGAAGTAACGTATAAAAACTATTATACTGTTCATATTACTATGCTGAAACTCGAAAAACTGAACATCATGAAGTATGACACAGAGATAGGGTAACTGAAATGGGCATTAGAAATTAAATTTTCATTTTCCCGGCTGGGTTACGTGCTTGTTTGCCAAAGGCAGCACACTCTCAAACTTGTATGGAGACGCAATAGGCGCCAGAGGGTGCATGGATCCACTGAATCTGCACTGTCGTATGCGACCAAAAAGCTAGTTAGTACACGGGTACGTAGCTGTAGAGAACTCGGGAGGAAAACACGTGTGGGTGCTCCCGCAATTCGGCGACGCGCGTTCGTTGTTTCCGGGACGAATTCCGCGCCGGCGAGATGAGTGAATTTGTGCCAAAGTTGTCGTCTCGCCGCCCGGTGCGGGGGACCGAACAAACAGCGCATACATAATTAGAGGCGGCGCCTTCCATTCGGCAGCCGGCGGCTCTTTTGTGCAGGTGCTGCCAGCTGGCGGGAGCTCCGCGATAAACCGCACTGTGGGGGTGCCGAACCGGTGACTATTGTCCTCGCTCCAAAGGGGGACCGCGGGAAGGCGCACAGCTTCTAATCAAACACGCAGGTTTGTTTTCCGCATGCAAAGAGACCTTGGCTGGTATGTGTAAAACACGACCTCCGCTGCTTACCAACACACGTGACCTGCATCACAATGTAATAGAGGAAGCTACTATCTTTACAAGAACATCTGCGAAATCTTTACATCACATACAGCCTTGTGGGAAGTTGCAGAGAGCTTTGGTACACACGGAAATAGATGTGTTTTCTTGTCTCCTCCCCTCGACTAAGATTGGCGATAATTGCTGAAAAAAAAAAATTTCCGGATATATCGGTTTCTTTCTTCATTGCCAGTTTAATCTGACTGTTAAAACCGCTCAAAATAACCGTTTTTTGACTTAACCGATTTCGGTTTTTAATTCTTGTTATTTCCTGTAATGAACGCAGAAATCGAACGAAGATGGAAAAATAGTGACTCCTTCAGTTTCAAGCTACGTAGAGTCAAAATATTAGATTAAATATGCAAATTAATTAATTAATTAATTAATTATTAATTTAATCAATATAATTATTAAATGAATAAATCACATAAATGTATTTATTAATTTAATTAATTAATTAAATGAAATGAAATAGGCAAATAAGAGAAACTTCGTGCATCGTTCGCTGAGTTTCTCGCAAAGTGGTAAGTGGTTGAATACTACAGCAAATCACCAGTATTCTACCATTGATTCTTTGGAAGACTTGAGATAAAATAAGATAGAAGGGATAGATAAAATTCCTTGGACTTTCTAGAATCATTCAGGTAAATGGCAACTGGACGACTATACAAGTTGGTGTGTAGAATCCAGACTTCCGGAAAAATGTCAGCTGGCGATTCCGAAGAGACCTAGAGCATATAAGAGCGAGAACTACAGGACAGTCAGCTAACAGCTCATGCATTCAAACCTCTGCCAAAAATAATACTATACAGAAGAATGGAAAGAAGAACTGAGGATCTGTTAGATGACGATCAGTTTGGTTTTCGAAAAGGTAAGGGCAACAGAGACGTTGCGACTGATATTGGACGCAGGACTTAAGAAACACCAAGACATGTTACTAGGAAACGTCGACCTAGAAAACCGGGCGACAATATGAAATGGTGCAAGATATTCGAAATTATCAAGAAAGTAGACGTAAGCTGTACGGATAGAAGGATAATACACTATATGTACGAGAACAAGGAGGGAAGGATAACAATTCCAAACTGAGACTAAAGTGCTCGGATTAAAAATACTGTAAGAATATACAAGTGTAGCTCGGTGAGGGAATGGTTGCCAAATTTTGTCAGATGGTTCAAATGGCTTTGAGCACTATCAGACCTAACATCTGAGGTCATCAGTCCCCTAGAACTTTAAACTACTTAAACCTAACTAACCTAAGGACATCACACACATCCATGCCCGAGGCAGGATTCGAACCTGTGACCGTAGCAGTCGCGCGCTTCCGGACTGAAGTGCCTAGAACCGCTTGGCCACCGCGGCCGGCTTGTCAGCCGGCCAAATGAAATATTTTGTAATACAGATATTGAAAGTGTGAACACCTCTTTTTTATTTCGTAGTTAATGACTCATAGAACATGTGAAATCCTGGGAAATTATAGGTACCTTCGTGCACCTAGATCTCGAGATCATCGAACACCTGAGAAGACAACGAGGTCACCAAAACAATCAACTGTGTAGGAAAACTTTAATTTGTCAAAGTGGTTATGTCTTTCCATTTTACGCATAAATGACCAAAAATGTGGATACGTCATGACAGAGATATTCATTATTGAAAGAGCATGAAATGTCGCTCAAGGTGACAATGAGCTGCTCAAAATGCAACAAAATTAAGAGCCCGATGTAACTTGATACGTGTCATCACCCTAATGAATGTAAAGACGTTTGTGGGATTATGGTGATACTGACATGGGCATATATTCAATTAACATGAAAAAGTTGCTCTAACGAAAATAAACTTGCATTTTTTCTCTTTCTGGCTACCATCATTTTGGTTCATGCCCTTCTTCCAACACAGAGAGATAATGAGATTCGTCTCCGAAGTTCTAATGAATCTTTTGGGAGTCGTTTAGAAGACGTGTTGTGCCTAAAGAAACTGAATGCCAATTATCGCTGTAGTTATGGTATAGAAGCAAAGGGGATGAACTTAGCTAATTCTGTCATACTGCTATGGCATCGTTTTAAGCGTCCTCGGGACGGTTGTGCGACAAAAGGCCTTCTGTTCGTGACAGATATTTTCTCAAGGCACCCTCAGACATAAATTCCCTCCCGCGTCGTGTTTCAGCCTGCTGTCGATAACACAGTCGTAAAACGGCATTAGCAGTTCAGTTCCGCCATTAAAGGGAATCCACCTTCAAACAGCTGTAAAGCCTCGCATCCCTCCACAAAAAGCACTATCATCTTTGCTATTGATAGCGACACGGAATGGAGGAACCTAAATATTTCTCCTTATTAAGGTTTAGTGGCCCCGTAACTCACGCATGCTTATGAAGAGCTTTGCATCTAATGCTTTGGCATAAAATCCATAGCCTAGTTAAAACACTTCATTATCCCGTATTGCGTCACGATGCCGCCATATTAAATATGAAATCAATAGGTTCACTCTTCATACGCAGAAAGTTGAAGGAACTGACGTCACCGCTTAGCACCTGCCCTTTATTTACAGGGCTGAATTTCGCGTTAGTGGGAATAAGCGACACTCTTGGCAGGTCTTACGGCCGTACAGTAGCTGTTGATAACAAGGGAACATCGCTAGCTGCAGATGGTCCTACAATTGTCTGCATGTACAGATCTACGTTCATACAACTGTGAAGTGCGTCGCAAATTGTATTTATCAAGTTCTAAGCTTTCTTCCCGGTCATTCGCGTACTGAGGGCAGGAAGAATGAGTGCTTACATGCCTCTGTGTGCGCTGGAGCTATCTTTTCTTCGCGGCTCCTGCGATTGCGACAGAGTAGTACTACCTTCCGAGATTGCTCAGGTAATGCTGGTTTTACAAAAGTCGTATGTGGGCTTTCATGTGATACCTGGCCTCTATGTTCAAACTTTGCCAGTTTCCGGTATTTCAGCATCCCTGTGACGCTCCGCAGTAAATCTAACAAGCTTACAAACGTGTGACTATTCGCAATGTCGTGTTACTCCTGTCTGCTATGGCTCCCTGATATATTCAAGCATGAGTCGCACGGTTCCTGTTTAAACGTCCTCCTTTCAAGATCGTACTCACTCCGTCTACAGGTCACAAGTGGCCTACCGGGACCATCCGACCGCCGTGTCATCCTCGGTGGAGGATGCGGATAGAAGGGGCGTGGGAACAGCACACCGCTCTCCCGGTTGGTATGATGGATTCTTGGCCGAAGGCGCTACTATTCGGTCGAGTATCTCCTCAGTTGGCATCACGAGGCTGAGTGCACCCCGAAAAATGGCAACAGCGCATGGCGACCTGGATGGTCACCCATCCTAGTGCCGAACACGCCCGACAGCGCTTAACTTCGAAGATCTCACGGGAACCGGTGTATCCACTGTGGCAAGGCCGTTGCTCCTTTCAAGATCGTGCGCTATAAAATCAAAATCTGCCACCTGCTCTACATATGAGTGAGGCTACACGACCATTCCATTTCGTGTCTCTTCAGATTGGCACACCCAAAATTTATGACCTGACTCATTCTAGTTATGACTCACAGATACTTTACTCGTTCTAGTTGTGGCTAACTGATGCAACAGTTGTATCATTGTATAATTCTGCTTTATATGAAGTATATAATCTTTAATTTCTGGAGATTTAAAGAAGTAGTCATCCTTTCCAACTGCGAGTGATAATGGCTAAGTGATCATAGCCTTGTAGGAAGCTGGAAGGAAAAACATCGTACAGACAGTAAGTCCGAAATGTAGATTATGAGAATTCATCTCAGGACAGGAATATATTCGAGCTTAAATCGAGTAACAATTTCGTAACCTTACAAATTGTGGATTATACGTTACTATAGCTTTTATCCTAATTTTTGTTTTGTGCAGCTGAGACTGCGCTGATAATGTGTTTTCCAACGACACCGAACGTCGGGGCGGGGTAGGTTCGTCCGTTGTACGTCTCGTATCATAATGTCCACCTACCTTAGTACGGCTTCCGCTCGACGTCCCTTCACTCTCGAATCGTAGGTACTTACTGGGCAGCGAAAAAGCAGCGTTGAAGAAAAATGCCACCTAACACCTACCCTATTGAGGCCACGTAACTCTAGTAGTGAAAAACAGATCCTGCAGAATCACATTTATCAAGACTTAGGGCGGTAATATGATGTATTTTTGACTGAAATAAGCGTCCGAAAATTCCAAGAACATTATGTTTATTGCTTAGAAAACAGAGGGAAATGGCTACCAAGTCCTTATTTAGTGATATACGACTGTATCAGTCACAATTCAGTCACAACTGCAGGTTTCTCACGCAAAAGCAGCCAGATTCTATATCAGTCCGACCCGATTGAATACGCGATGTTACAGTCACTGACCCATTATTATAAGTGAGTTTCACATTCGGTCTTTCCAGTGGGCTTTTATAAAAGACATGCTTGCCAAATATTCCATAATGAAATGCAGAATATACCACGCGGAATTTTCAATAGGGGCCGAAATCTCACACGTTCATAACTCTTCAACCAATAGACTCAAACACATCAAACTTTACTAAAATTGTTCGTAACTGAAATCTCTTCGCGTTATTACTAGCCCTAAACGCAATGAACTCAACAGTTCTTCATTTTACACATAATTTTCACCGTGACATCTAACATGACCTTTCACGTCCGATGGCTAGAGAGCGACTTTCCCGATGCTACCCCACTCCCGTTCTATCTACACTCATGCTCATAAATTATGTATAATGCTGATACATGGTGAAAAAACGCTCTGGTGGGCGGTTTGAGGGTTTAAATCACCTCGGGGTATGACCATGCGGTGCATTTGACCTGCGATCGTCTCACTGTGGCGCTGGCAGCAGTCCACATACGCAGAGCTGTGTTGGTGTATGTCAGAATACGGTGCAGCGAGTAAGTGTGCAGGCATTTTCAGACGTGCTAATGGTGACTGTGTGTTGAAAATGGCTCAAAGAACACACATTGATGACGTTATGAGGGGTAGAATACTAGGGCGACTGGAGGCTGGCCAAACGCAGCAGGTCGTAGCACAGGCCCTCCGTGTGCCGCAAAGTGTGATATCAAGATTGTGGCAACGATTCCAGCAGACAGGAAACGGGTCCAGGCGCTACAGTACGGGACGTCCACACTGTGAAACACCACAAGAGGGCCGATATCTTACCATCAGTGCCCTCAGACGGCCACGGAGTACTGCAGGTAGACTTGCTCTGGACTTTAACGCAGCCACTGGAACATTTGTCTCTAGAGACACAGTCTAATGACGACTGAGCAGACATGGTTTATTCGCCCAGACACCTGCAAGGTGCATTCCACTGACCCCTGGCCCTTAAAGCCTGGTGTCAAGAACACAGTACATGGTCATTGGAACAGTTGTCCCAGGTTATGTTCACAGACGAGTCCAGGTATTGTCTGAACAGTGGTTCCCGCCGGGTTTTCATCTGGCGTGAACCAGGAACCAGATACCAACCCCTTAATGTCCTTGAAAGGGAACTGTATGGAAGTCGTGACTTGATGGTGGGGGTGGGATTATGATTGGTGCACATACACCCCCGTATGTCTTTGACAGAGGAACTGTAACAGGTCAGGTGTATCAGGACGTCATTTTGCACCAGTATGTCCACTTTTGAGAGGCGCAGTTGGTCCCACCTTCCTCCTGATGGATGATAACGCACGGCCTCTCCGAGCTGCCATCGTGGAGGAGTACCTTGAAACCGAAGATATCAGGCGAATGGAGTGGCCTGCCTGTTCTCCAGACCTAAACTCCATCGAGCACGTCTGGGATGCTCTCGGTCGACGTATCGCTGCATGTGTTCAAACCCCTAGGACACTTCAGGAGCTCCGACAGGCGCTGATGCAAGAGTGGGAGGCTATACCCCAGCAGCTGCTCGACTACCTGATCCATAGTGTGCCAACCCGTTGTGCGGCCCGTGCACGTGTGCATGGTGATCATATCCCATATTGCCATATTGATGTCGGGGTACATGCGCAGGAAACAATGGCCTTTCGTAGCACATGCGTTTCGGGATGGTTTTCTCAATTTATTACGAATACCGTGGACTTACAGATCTGTGTCGTGTGTGTTCCCTACGTGCCTATACTATTAGCGCCAGTTCTGTGTAGTGCCACGGCGTGTGCCACCACATTCTGCAATTATCTTTAATTTATGAGCATGAGCGTACTTTCAGTATGCGGGAACTTCTTAATTCTGATTGGCTGATAAGTCTGACTGACCCATCAGAATGATCCTTCTAGATCACTCTCGCGGCGAAACTTGCCTTAGCCACTCACTAAACAGAAAGTCGTTGACGTCATTCCAAATGCGAATACTAATATATTGTTTAATAAAAATAACCGAAATGAAAAATAATTTTGAAATTAATTTAGCAACTTATTACACTTAAGACTATTATTCTGGCTGCTCTCTTACAAAAGCATGCACACCTCGACATACGTCATCAGTATCGCAGTATCGTGGTTACCATACAGGTTTCCCACGGTCCAATTTCGTAATGTCTTACAGAAAACGATATTAAATTTTACATAGGTCTCACATACACTCTCTCACACATTCCCATCTATACACACAGCAAAATAATAAACGAATAATAATTTTGAATGGTTTTTACACTTAAAAAAGCAGAGTAATTAAAGTTTTGAAAAGAAAAATTCCAATTAAATTATTTTTATACATTGAGAACTCTGGATGACTTTAAATGATAACAGAGACAAACTTTTTTTGTTCCTAACTGAGTTTTTTGACCAAGTGTCGGTTTTCTGACTTTTAAGTAATTTTCTCACCCTCCGAAACTATAATGAAATTTGGCAAGATCCTTTACTGAATAACAAAAGATGGTGTACCAAGTTTGAACAAAATCGGCTAATAATTACTATTGTTTATTTAGATTCATGCCGGCCGGAGTGGCCGAGAGGTTCTAGGCGCTACAGTCTGGAACCGCGCGACCACTACGGTCGCGGGTTCGAATCCTACCTCGGGCATGGATGTGTGTGGTGTCCTTAGGTTAGTTAGGTTTAAGTAGTTCTAAGTTCTAGGGGACTGATGACCTTAGAAGTTAAGTCCCATAGTGCTCAGAGCCATCTTAGATTCGTAGGGGGCATGAATTTGCGTTCGTACTAGACGTTACTTGCGATCGTTCCCACGGGCGCAAGCGTCTGCTGCGCGTGATCCATGGCTGAGGCTTTCTCCTGCAGCCTCCGTGATACACGTCTGCTTGTTATACTGTACTGAATGTTCTCTGGCAATAACTTGCTACGTTACAACCGGTTGTGACACAATAAATGTGAATCAATACAGCTGTGGTGATTTGTTACTTACGTTAATGATTTAACAAATATAGAAGAAAATACGATTACTTAATTAATTTGCTTACCAAGCAGCATATGATTTTGCAGGTACGGAAAATGAAAAATAAATAAACACTAAAATGCAGCAGATCAATTTCCAATTTTTCCAATTTTTCATTACTATGTTTAGGAACTGTATCAATTTAGGATCTACTTTGTATATTTCCAATATTTGTAGTAACCATGAGTGGGGTACACTATCGAAAGCTTTTTGGTAATCAATGTATGCGTAGTGTAGCGACCTTTGTTTAGTTTTAGCTTGATATGTCACCTCTGCATCTATTATCAGTTGCTCTTTATATCCTCGTGCTCCTTTGCAACAGCCTTTTTGTTCTTCATTTATAATTTTGTTCTGTGTTGTATGTGTCATTAATTTCTGTTTAATGACTGAAGTTAATATTTTGTACATTGTTGGTAGGCATGTTATGGGGCGATATTTAGCTGGGTTCGCTGTGTCTGCTTGATCTTTAGGTTTCAGATATGTTATTCCGTGTGTAAGTGTATCAGGGAATGTGTATGGGTCTGCAATGTAACTGTTAAATAATTTAGTTAGATGTGAATGTGTTGAGGTGAACTTCTTTAACCAGAAATTTGCTGTTTTCTCATTTCCAGGGGCTTTCCAATTGTGAGTAGAATTAATTGCTTGGGTGACTTCATGTTGCAAAATTATCACTTCAGGCATTTGTGGTATCATCTAGTATGTGTCTGTTTCTGCTTGTATCCACCGTGCATGCCTGTTATGTTGTACCTGGTTTGACCATATGTTGCTCCAGAAGTGTTCCATGTCTGTTATGTTTGGTAGATTGTTTATTTTAATGTGTGTGTTATCTATTGTCTGGTAAAATTTCTTTTGGTTTGTGTTGAATGTTTGGTTTTGTTTCCTTCTATTTTCACTTTTTTTGTATCTTCTGAGTCGTTTGGCTAATGCTTGTAATTTCTGCTTCTTTTCGTCTATTGCTCTGTCGCTTCTTGTTGTGAGATTTTACCTAACCTTTTTCGTTTTTTTCCGAGATTTCATTTCTTATAAATTGTGTTAGCTGTCCGATGTCTTTTCTCAGTTTTTCTATTTTGATCTGTAGCCTGTGTTGCCATGCTGGTTTTGTGGGTTTCTTCTGTGTGTTGGTTGGTTCTGATCTCTGCCTAGTGTGTATATTTAGTGTAGTGAGTGCTCCTATATAAACCAGTAGTTGTAACTCTTCCATAGTTGTGTTTTCATTTATTTTGTTGTGTATGATTGTGTTGATAGTTTTTATTGTTGTTTCGACTTGTGGGTTATTTGGTGGTCTATGCAAGAATGGTCTAATGTCTGTATTTGTGTCTTTGTATTCTATATATGTTAGCTGAAACTTTTCTTCTATATCTAACATGTGTGTGTCACTTCGTGTTCTATTTGTGCTTGTTCTGGTGGCTGTCTTAAGATTTCGTTTTCCTCTGATTGTTTAATTGGTGCGTGTTGTTCATTGTTTGTTTGCTCTGGGATGTTTGAGTCCATTACTGTATTTTCTTCTTCTTCTGATTGCACATTATTTTGTTCCAGTATTTGTTGTACTTGTTGTTTGATGTTTTCTAATTCTGACTGGGGTATCCTGTTATTTTTTATTATTACACGGATCTGATCAGCTAGTCGTTGTTCTGTTAAAAATTTTAATTCTGGGTATCTGGTAATAAATGTTGTGTATACTTGTGATCTCTATCCAGTTGTGTTGGTTCGTAAGTTTGTTGCTTGGTAATAACAGAACATGAGGTGTCGATTAACTTCATCTGACCATCTCATCCTCTGTCTTTGTTTTCCTTCTAGGGTGGTTGCAGGAAGCATAACCTGCAAAACACCTCTATTTGGATTTAAATCATTTTCCAGTTGGCTAGTAGTGTCGTTACCATTGTGGGCGGGCATAGGATTCAAGCGTCGTCCCCGACCATGACGGCGCTTGTCCGAGGCTTCTTTAGTTCTGTCCTGAACCAACTAATCACACTAAAAGGGGGGTTAGCCCTATTAGTGGTTTATTATTATTATTATTATTATTATTATTATTATTATTATTAGGAACATTACTATGTTTCACGGCAGCGCGGGATTAGCCGAGCGGTCTCAGGCGCTGCAGTCATGGACTGTGCGGCTGGTCCCGGAGGAGGTTCGAGTCCTCCCTCCCACATGGGTGTGTGTGTTTGTCCTTAGGATAATTTAGGTTAAGTAGTGTGTAAGCTTAGGGACTGATGACGTTAGCAGTTAAGTCCCATAAGATTTCACACGCATTTCAACATATGTTTCACGTGTGATCTTTTGTAAATATAATTGAATCAGAACTCAAAACTTTTATTTATGATCATAGTTCCTGATCCCGCTGAGTAAATAAAGAGTACAAGCATTTCTTTCATTGAGTACAAGAAGAATGTGGACTTGCAGACTGGAAACTACAGTCAGTATGTTCTCCATCGCTTTCTGGCTGATGGCAAAAATAGTTTTCAGGGTCTCTCAACAGACGCGCCGCTGTCCAACATGCCATGGAATTATCACTAATCTAAAAGACAATGACCAAACTTACGACAGGCCGCTTAAGTCACTAGGAGTGCAATGATTCTTGTTTACTTTCTTGATCATTAACTGACGGACAATGTCTATAATTTTGTGGTTCTTATTCGTTTCCTTCTTTACGTATCGATTTCATTAGTGGTGCCTTCAAACATTTATTAAACACTACTTTTAAGAATAACGTGTTAATTGTGTAAAAGGTTTCTTAAGCTCCTGCATACAGTATTTAATTCCTGTAGATGATATTACACCATATCTATGTAATTCTATTTGTTTTAGTTTTTTATTCTTTGTAGAATTTGTTTCTCTGTGAGTGAAAGTAATGCCATAGATGTATTACGCAGACTGATAAATTAGTTGCAAGTGCTACTGTATTCAAGTATAATTTTTCCTTTTAGTTTTTAATCCACTTTGGCATTATGATCATAGAAGACTGATGGTGTTATTCTGTTTTCTTTTTTTTTTTCTTCCTTCATTTTTGTTGCTGATAGGTTGCATTTTGCTGCGTTTCTCTCAGCTGCAAATGTAATGGTTACGATATGTGGCTAGAAAAAAATTATCACAAGAGTTACTAATGTTATGCAATACGTCACCAAGGTGCAGAAGATTTACGCCTCAGTAACTACTGCTTCTTGAACCGAGGCAGAGAGCGTCGAGAGGCGCCGGCAACAAGCAATAAGCCCGTCATTAATGGAGAGGTAGTGAAGGAAATTCAACCAGCAGTTTTGTGTATTAAATAATGTTCACTGATAAGGTTGAATTTAAGAGTGGGAAAGAGACGAATAGAAGATATTAACCAAAGATTGTAAATACTGAATGTTGTTAACAGGAGGCCGGTAGCAAGAAAATGTGGCGTTCCTTGGTGGGGGAACGATTGCAACCGTTATCGCTAATGACAAAGAGAAGTACAGGAGTTGCAGGTGGAAGCTTGACTGTGACTGTGACCCGATACAAGGCGATAGACGTGGTGCGGTGGTGGACAAAAGGCTGCCACAGCTCATCTCAGCATCTAAGAACGTGGTCCACACCCCAACTCCAACTGCCACCACCGGCGAGACTTCAAACGCCAGGTTGAGTGGCCTTGGCCAAAAGCACAAGAGAAAGTCGGAAGTCTAGGCTGAGTAGTGCAGTGCAGTTCGTCGTAGCTAGCGCTTTGGGAACCAGACAACAACTGTATAAGCTTGCTATGTGATAGTACACTACTGGCCATTAAAATTGTTACACCAAGAAGAAATGCAGATGATTAACGGGTATAAATTGGACGAATATATTATACTAGAACTGACATGTGATTACATTTTCACGCAGTTTGGGTACTTAGATCCTGAGAAATTAGAACCCAACGGCCTTGATACGCCTGGCCACTGAGTCAAACACAGCTTGGATGGCGTGTACAGGTACAGCTGCCCATGCAGCTTCAACATGACACCACTGACCAGACGTTTTCAATTGGTGAGAGATCTGGAGAATGTGCTGGTCAGGACAGCAGTCGAACATTTTCTGTATTCAGAAAGGCCCGTGCAGGACCTGCAACATGCGGTCGTGCATTATCCTGCTGAAATGTAGGGTTTCGCAGGGATCGAATGAAGGGTAGAGCCACGGGTCGGAACGCATCTAAAATGTAACGACCACTGTTCAAAGTGCCGTCAATGCGAACAACAGATGACCGAGACGCCGAGACGTATAACCAATGGCACTCCATACCATCACGCCGGGTGATACGCCAATATGGCGACGACGAATACACGCTTCCAATGTGCGTTCACCGCGATGTCGCCAAACACGGATGCGACCATCATGATGATGTAAATAGAACCTGGATTCATCCGTAAAAATGACGGTTTGCCTTTGTGCATCCAGGTTCGTCGTTAAGTACACCATCGCAGTCGCTCCTGTCTGTGATGCAGCGTCAAGGGTAACCGCAGCTATGGTCTCCTAGCTGATAGTCCATGCTGCTGTAAACGTCGTCGAACTGTTCGTGCAGATGGTTGTTGTCTTGCAAACGCCCCCATCTGTTGACTCAGGCATCGAGACGTGGCTGCACGATCCGTTACAGCCATGCGGATAAGATGCCTGTCATCTCGACTGCTAGTGATGCGGGCTGAGCAGAAAGGGTCTGGCTGGAGTAGTGCAGTGGAGCAGGTGTGTTGTGTGACGCTCCCGCGAGTTGCCGCGCGTTCGGGGTTGGACAGCATGTAATTGCGCTCGACTGGCTATAATACACTCCTGGAAATGGAAAAAAGAACACATTGACACCGGTGTGTCAGACCCACCATACTTGCTCCGGACACTGCGAGAGGGCTGTACAAGCAATGATCACACGCACGGCACAGCGGACACACCAGGAACCGCGGTGTTGGCCGTCGAATGGCGCTAGCTGCGCAGCATTTGTGCACCGCCGCCGTCAGTGTCAGCCAGTTTGCCGTGGCATACGGAGCTCCATCGCAGTCTTTAACACTGGTAGCATGCCGCGACAGCGTGGACGTGAACTGTATGTGCAGTTGACGGACTTTGAGCGAGGGCGTATAGTGGGCATGCGGGAGGCCGGGTGGACGTACCGCCGAATTGCTCAACACGTGGGGCTTGAGGTCTCCACAGTACATCGATGTTGTCACCAGTGGTCGGCTGAAGGTGCACGTGCCCGTCGACCTGGGACCGGACCGCAGCGACGCACGGATGCACGCCAAGACCGTAGGATCCTACGCAGTGCCGTAGGGGACTGCACCGCCACTTCCCAGCAAATTAGGGACACTGTTGCTCCTGGGGTATCGGCGAGGACCATTCGCAACCGTCTCCATGAAGCTGGGCTACGGTCCCGCACACCGTTAGGCCGTCTTCCGCTCACGAACCAACATCGTGCAGCCCGCCTCCAGTGGTGTCGCGACAGGCGTGAATGGAGGGACGAATGGAGACGTGTCGTCTTCAGCGATGAGAGTCGCTTCTGCCTTGGTGCCAATGATGGTCGTATGCGTGTTTGGCGCCGTGCAGGTGAGCGCCACAATCAGGACTGCATACGACCGAGGCACACAGGGCCAACACCCGGCATCATGGTGTGGGGAGCGATCTCCTACACTGGCCGTACACCACTGGTGATCGTCGAGGGGACACTGAATAGTGCACGGTACATCCAAACCGTCATCGAACCCATCGTTCTACCATTCCTAGACCGGCAAGGTAACTTGCTGTTCCAACAGGACAATGCACGTCCGCATGTATCCCGTGCCACCCAACGTGCTCTAGAAGGTGTAAGTCAACTACCCTGGCCAGCAAGATCTCCGGATCTGTCCCCCATTGAGCATGTTTGGGACTGGATGAAGCGTCGTCTCATGCAGTCTGCACGTCCAGCACGAACGCTGGTCCAACTGAGGCGCCAGGTGGAAATGGCATGGCAAGCCGTTCCACAGGACTACATCCAGCATCTCTACGATCGTCTCCATGGGAGAATAGCAGGCTGCATTGCTGCGAAAGGTGGATATACACTGTACTAGTGCCGACATTGTGCATGCTCTGTTGCCTGTGTCTATGTGCCTGTGGTTCTGTCAGTGTGATCATGTGATGTATCTGACCCTAGGAACGTGTCAATAAAGTTTCCCCTTCCTGGGACAATGAATTCACGGTGTTCTTATTTCAATTTCCAGGAGTGTAGTTTCTAGCAGCACGGTGTCGCGGACGGGAAGCATTAGCTGGCACACATCAAGAGCCCGTTTCGCCTGGTGACCGTGTGAGAAGAAGGCGCGCCAGCATCCAGCTTCTGCAACAGCGACGGCCGACAATGAGTGACTGTCGCCACCTCCTCGAGTCAATCAACCAACAAGGAAGACTAAAAGCACGTAAAGTTTTAGAACTGTATGGCAGACCTCAGCTTTTAAAATTGTTGCATCACATAATTACAGCGACTTAGCATCAACCTTTGTTGTTCATTGTCCCAATTGCATTGCCAAGCAGGGTCCCTTCCTTTTCCGAAATGAACCCGAGTGTCGTTGAAATTCAAACGCCAGCATTAAAATAATATAATTCGATTTCATTGCTTCAATTTCAAAGTTCAGTTAGAGTATTCATAGTTGGCTACAATATTTAGATTACACAAGCACAAATTAAGAGTGCGAGTTTTGTTAGCATATTTTAGCTTACCTGTGACTGCAGCTCAGCTTTGTACGTACTAAATTTTACTATTGTTAATTGTCCAGAATCATTTAATTCAAGTTCAAAGTTAAATGTCTTACTTCTAAATTGCGTAGATTCAAGTAGCTTTTGAAATGATTGTTGAGGTAGCCCAAGACTAACTGTATTTTACTGAATTTCGATATGCTTCAGAAACAAAGTTCACTGTTAATCTCAGTCACTAAATTAACTTTCAATTTTTCCGGTTTTATTAATTCTTTTGCTAAATTAAGTCGGAGTGTAGCGAAATTTATTACTTCTGACAAACTTTCAGTTTTCACACTACACGTGTCAACCTTCAGTTGCCACGCTTCTAGTGCTAATTATATGTGTAATAACCTTTCTTTTTCAGTTACTATAGAAATTGTCCTTAGGACTGGCGACCGTAATTTCCCCCAAATCTCAAATATCTAATTACCGCTAGTTAATTGTTGACGTAATGGCCGCACATTTACTTTCTTTATTAACTTTACCCCTTTTCAAAATTAATTTCCCCCAGTTTCATTTGCATTTTTCCTTTCATTTAGATGTAACCCTTTCCTCCCTCTTTACCGACAGATTAACTTTGGTGACGATTGCTTTTCCCAAATTTCCATTAGGTACATGCGGTTTAATTTTTCACTGTCATTAAGGTCGATAAGTGAGGGGGAGGTTACAATAGGATACAGTTACACGAGAAACAGATGTAGAAATGCGTGTCAAATATGTTAAATGTATGTGAAATACATGTTACATGTCCCTATGTGGGTAAAGCCACAGGTAAAAACCTTCTCCTAAACGTATGGAGCGATTTCAAACAAATTTGGTAGAGACAGTATTTATTATCGGAAAATAAATCTTGTGGGGATTAGAGTTAGCAACTTCCTTTTGGAGTAGGGGTGATAACTCGGAGAGATAAGAGAGAGGAGAAGATATAGAGGGGAAAAGAGGAGTTGGGCAGAGAGGGGGAAGAGGAGGAGATTGACAGAGAAAGGAAACAGGAGGAGATGGACTAAGACAAGAGATAAAGTTATTGTCAGTTGTGGAGTAGGTGGTGGATAGAAAGATAGGGGAAAGACTAAGTGAACAGAGAGACAGAAGGAGGAGATAAAGGGATGAAAAAGATTGACACACAAGCGGAAAGATTAAATGGAGAGCAAATTGGAACAAGAGTAGATGAACAGAGAGATAAGAGAGGAGATTGAAAGAGTAAGAAAGTAGATTGTGTAGAGGATGGAAGAGGAAACATCAGAAGGTGGACGTTGTTGCTGTGTTATAGTGAGCGATTTACAATATAAATCTTGTTCAAAAGCATATAACTGGAGCGAAGCACTTAGCTAATATTATTGTAATATTCCGGCTGTGAATGCCACCGAGGATGCGCTCCCGTAATTGAGACGACAACGCTCTTTGCTGTGAAAAAGAGCATCTATACCTTTTGTAATTTTGGAGTGAAGGTGTGGTGTCACCGCCAGACACCACACTTGCTAGGTGGTAGCCTTTAAATCGGCCGCGGTCCGTTGGTATATGTCGGACAGCGTATCGCCACTGTCAGTGATTGCAGACCGAGCGCCGCCACACGGCAGGTCTAGAGAGACCTAGCACTCGCCCCAGTTGTACAGCGGACTTTGCTAGCGATGGTCACTGATAAATTACGCTCTCATTTGCCGAGACGATAGTTAGCATAGCCTTCAGCTACGTCATTTGCTACGACCTAGCAAGGCGCCATTATCATTTACTATTTATCTTGTGATGCATGTACCGTCAGACCGATGATCACCAATTATGGATTAAAGTTAAGTATTCCCGCAGCTACATACGTTCTTTGCTACTATAACTTCCTTTACCTGTTCCAGACCTCACGCCAGCCTGCGTGAGCTCAAACGCGTGCCTTTCGGCTTCACCCCGTAGTGGCCTGGCTGTCTTGCCAAGTCACAACAGAAGGAATGCCTATTGGACATTGCTTTTGGGGGTTCAGATACGTAGTTTGCATATAGATGTAATTTGAAGTGGAGAGGAAATACAACTTGTAATCGCAGTTATCAAGAAAAAAAGATATTTTGTGAAAAAGAAAAGTATCGCCTAGGAACGTTTACTTGATGTTGGATAGCCGGACCTTCATAAAACTGCTAGTGTGTTTAGCAATCCAGTGCATAGTGATTTCTTCGCAAATTAACAACACTGGGCCAATCTGCTACTATCACGGTCCGAACGACGCGAAATATTTCGCCGTCAGCTTGTGTATTAAAGACGTTCCCTAAGCGACCAGTTTGTTAGTAATAAGATATCAACTGCCACTGTCGTTTAACCTTCTCATTCTGAAAGTGTTTCCAAAAAATCTTACGGCGAGTCTGAGTACTTTAGCTGCCTGAGAGACGGAGTTTGCATTGCTAGTGGTAGCAGTGTTCTCCGACTTTAGTTGGCGATCTCTGACAACCGGAGGAACGGAAACCTCCGACCGCCAACTCCCCCTTTACCCAACCCGCTGTCTCCGTACAGCAGCCACGAAGAAAACATATTCATCTACAAGCAAATTTTTTCACGGATTTTTATATTACACTGGTCAAAATTTTGAAATCTAGGCAAAAAATCAAAAGAGAGTTTAGACGCAGTACCTGCCTTGTCTGTGTCACAGTCAAAGGTCAAGTTAATTAATTTTTCTTTACGACGAAGCAGTTC
The DNA here is from genome assembly GCF_021461395.2 of Schistocerca americana. Lineage (NCBI taxonomy): Eukaryota > Metazoa > Arthropoda > Insecta > Orthoptera > Acrididae > Schistocerca > Schistocerca americana. The sequence goes on along the minus strand of NC_060119.1, from coordinate 1,240,779,317 downwards.
GTTATAGATTGGGAGAGGGAGGAAGAGGAGGATAGAGGGGGGAGGAGCAGCTGGGCACAGGGGGGGGGGGGGGGGGTTGGAGCAGCTCGACAGAGCGGGGGAGGGTGGGGGATAGCAGATGAACGGAGCGAGGGGCAAACGCTGTTGGAGAAAGAGCTGAGGTGATGGAAGTGGACAGAGAGAGGGGGTGGAGAAGATGGCCGGGAGGGGGGGGGGCAGATGGACAGAGAGGGGGAAGCAGGCAGGAAATGGTCCTAATAGAAGACTGGAATAAATACATACCCAGGCAACACAAAGTACTTAGTTATTATGTGAATGTAGCCTGACCTCTTTTGAGAAGTTAAGATTCATCTTTCAGCATTGCTGTTGTGCCAACTGCGTAAAGAGCTTGGGATGAAAGTAATACGTGGTTTTTAGTAAAATGTTTCATAGCAAGTAAATAGTTCCCTTGGCCAGAGGTGTGGCATGTTTCTGCTGTGTGTGGAAATACCTGACCGACAGCAGAGTAACTGTTTTCCTATTTAAATTTTATGGCTCTGGACTGAGCGACAACGCTGATAGTCGGCATGTTAAAGTGCACCTGTTAAATTCGTAATATTGATGCTGAACACAAGAGTGTACGAAGCACAATCCTTACTGAAGGGAGACGAATGCGATATCTGATAGTACTGTGATTGTCGGAGCCAATAGAAAACGAGAGACAGCTGTCTGTGGTCAGTATCCTCGGATGCAGTACAGTGCGTTAAGGATGGAACGTCATGCGATAGGGAGCGTCGCCGTTAGCGAACATAAATGGATGCTTAAACGTATGAAAACATTTGGAGTAAACAACTAAATGAGTCAGGAAAGCTGATAGTATTCTAGTTTCCGGAATGAGATTTTCATTCTGCAACGGAGTGTGTGCTGATATGAAACTTCCTGGCAGAATAAAAGTGTGTGCCGGACCGAGACTCGAACTCGGGACCTTTGCCTTTCGCGGGCAAGTGCTCTACCAACTGAGCTACCCAAGCACGACGCACGCCCCGTCCTCACAGCTTTACATCTGCCAGTACCTCGTCTCCAACCTTCCAAGCTTAACAGAAGCTCTCCTACTTATTGTTGGTAATCCCAACACTTAAACACGAATCGATGAAAAATGTAAAGTTGCAGTGGATAGAGTAATGGAACCGAAGCTTAACAAAAAGTAAATATACAAAATAATAAAACTGGATAGCATGAGGAAGCCAGTAGACCTGTTGCACACGGTGCACGATTCGAATTTGTAATAAACCAGCTAGATTTGGCTTTACTTTTGCCACTAATTACGTCAGTGTTTGCCTCTATTTGTTTGACTACTCGCAGTTGTAATGGTTCTTTATTTACGTGACCATTACGGCACTCCAACCCCAGTTCTCGATACCAGTAGTATCGTACTACTTTTCTGCGAAGCAACAGACATATGTTTGTGACAATATTCACATCTGGTTTTATTAATGTATAGGTACTCTGGTGTATCGATATATTACAGAGATATGGTTCTTGTGTGTATTCATTTCTGTGAGACTGTCATAATCTTTGACTTACTTGTAACCGTTTTGGCGCGAATGCGCACAGAGCAGTCTTTGTTTCACTTTGCAGAAGTTGAGTTGTTATTTCGCTTTGTAAAAGAACAGTCAAGTCTTGTGTTTGGTTAAAGTGGAAATTAAATATATGAATATCGATACAAAACTGTTTTCTTGACGATGTCACAATTAAGAAGAAGTATATGTGAATTTACAAGAAGTTCAAGAAAAGTGTGGGTCGTGAACACCAAGTCAAAAATTATTTCTACCATACCATTGTTCTTATCTGGGATTGTTTGATCATTAAGAATTTCCTGAAAAACGCATTTGTTAGGTCTTCAAATATTGCTAAAATACAGATCTGGACATTCTAGCAGTGAAAGTGGAATCACCCTACAATCAACCGGTTGGCCCATAACAACTTTGACGAAATCTACGTGGGAATCCATTCAAGATAAGTGCCAAAAATAATGACTTCTTTACAGTGACTTCATTATTTCCATTCTGACGATACCATCCACAGTCGATAACTTTGTTATTGCCCGATAAAGCGAACATATGCTGCGTGAGCAACATTATTAATCTGATTTCTCACCTACATTGCAAGTTGTGGTATTGTTAGACACTGTACTGTTTGTCGCTGTTTCTAGATACTACATTACTCGTACTTTTGCGTTACTAATTTCCTGGTTTTGTTTGTGATTTTGCTTCTAGTCACAGGACATTACTTTTCCAGTCTGTGTTCCTGGAAAATTTCACTGACACAATTGCAGGTAAGCGAATTTCATTGTTCTCGTCCCCACCCACTCTACTCCATTCAGTTCAGTGAATCTCATTCCAATCTGTTGTATCGTAACATTGTACTACACTAAGCAGCTGCAGATGTCTGCACATTGTGCATTGTATCTGGTGCCCAGAGGCTCTTACTGGAGCGGTTAGCGGCCGCTAATTTCCGCCTGCTTTATACTGTGCGGTGCGTGCTGCAGCCGGTGCGTTGTGGGCAGGACAATCCGCCATCTGACACGGTCGGCCGCTTCTACCTGCCTCTGTCCGGACGCGCGGTCGCTGAATGCGTGCTCCACACGGTCGGCTGCGAGGCGCGCAGTCACAAGACGTAATCACTGTGCGACGGGCTGCAGGCGTGCCAACGTTACGTCAAACTATTGTCCACAGTTCTGCAGCGTTGCAGAGATATTGTGAAACTCAGCTTAAATCCAGAGCACCATAGGCAGTTGTTCCCAGATCAGTGTCACGTGGTTTGATTCGATAAAGTTCCGCGCACTATCATTTGTGAACAATATACGAGCTCACCTAGCATCGGTCGAAGTTCGAAACTGTATTCAGAAATTTCTAGCAGATAGGGCTCATCACAACATTGTTAATGTGGTTAAGTCGACATATGTTACAGGGTACACACGGTCGTTTGCAAATCGTGAGAGGTAAAGTACACTACTGGGCATTAAAATTGCTACACCACAACTATGACGAGTTACAGACGCGAAACTTAACCGACAGGAAGAAGATGCTGTGATACGCACATGATTTACTTTTCAGAGCATTCACACAAGGTTGGCGCCGGTAGCGACATCTACAACGTGCTGACATGAGGAAAATTTCCAACCGATTTCTCATGCATAAACAGCAGTTGACCGGCGTTGCCTGATGAAATGTTGTTGTGATGCGTCGTGTAAGGAGGAGAAATGCGTACCATCACGTTTCCGACTTTGATAAAGGTCGGATTGTAGCCTATTGCGATTGCGGTTTATCGTATCGCGACATTGCTGGTCGCGTTGGTCGAGATCCAATGACTGTTAGCAGAATATGGAATCGGTGGGTTCGGGAGGGTAATACGGAACGCCGTGCTGGATCCCAACGGCCTCGTATCACTAGCAGTCGAGATGACAGGCGTCTTATCCGCATGCCTGTAACGGATCGTGCAGCCACGTCTCGGTCCCTGAGTCGACAGATGGGGACGTTTGCAAGACAACAACCATATGCTCGAACAGTTCGGCGACGTTTACAGCAGCATGGACTATCAGGCCATAGACCACGGCTGCGGTTACCCTTGACGCTGCATCGCAGACAGGAGCGCATATGATGGCGTACTCAGCGACGAACCTCGGTGCACGAATGGCAAAACGTCATTTTTTCGGATGAATCCAGGTTCTGTTTACAGCATCATGATGGTCACATCCGTGTTTGGCGACATCGCGGTGAACGCATACTGGAAGCGTGTACTCGCCATCGCCATACTGGCGTGTCACCTGGCGTGATGGTATGGGGTGCCATTGGTTACACGTCTCGATCACCTCTTGTTCGCATTGACGGCATTTTGAACTGAGGACGATACATTTCAGATGTGTTACGACCCGTGGCTCTACTCTTCATTCGATCCCTGCGAAACCCTACATTTCAGCAGGATAATGCACGACCGCATGTTGCACATCCTGTACGGGCGTTTCTAGATACGGAAAATGTTCGACTGCTGCCCTGGCCAGCACATTCTCCAGATCTCTAACTAATTGAAAACGTCTGGTCAATGGAGCCCGAGCAACTGGCTAGTCACAATACGCCAGTCACTACTCTTGATGAACTGTGGTGTCGTGTTGAAGCTGGATGGTCAGCTATACCTATACACGCCATCCAAGCTGTGTTTGACGCAATGCCTAGGCGTATCAAGGCCGTTATTACGGCCAGAGTTGGTTGTTCTGGGTACTGATTTCTCAGGATCTATGCACCCAAATTGCGTGAATATGTAATCACATGTCAGTTCTAGTAATTTTTCCAATGACTACCCGTTTATCATCTGCATTTCTTTTTGGTGTAGCAATTTTAATGGCCAGTAGTGTAATATTTACATTGCTGGGGTACGTGATCCTGAAATACCTGCCCACGTCAGAACCACCCTTAAGGCCCAAAACTGATATTACTCGCGCAACGGTCTAAACAACGCTTAGAGTCAACCTGTGGCCCCCAGCAGTGCCCTTAAGTTGGGTATTTTATCGTAAGAATCCTGCCCTCCTAACGAATACTCAACTCTAAAGAAAAATAACATCATTCTGAAAGATCAGGAAGAAAAAGCTATTGAAATGAAATATTGTTTTCCTCAGACTCACAAGGAATCCCTTGAGAGCGAGGTCGCGAACGGCCAGTGATGTTTGCAGCATTCAACGTCCCACACGTTGTCTAGCATGCAAGTGCAATATTGGCTGCAAATGGCAACATGGGGCAGGACGCATTCCAATGTGAGCACAGCATGAGGCTAAGGAGCGTCGTTGAACTGCTTAGACGACGAGAAAAAAAAAAATTGTTCAAATGGCTCTGAGCACTATGTGACTTAACATCTGAGGTCATCAGTCCCCTAGAACATATAACTACTTAGACCTAACCAACCTAAGGACATCACACACATCCATGCCCGAGGACGACGAGAAAATCACAACACTGCTACAGTGATAGTGGTGTTGATACGAAGCACAGCAATGAAAACGATAAACTAAGTAAACATTGCATTATATCTACAACAAGTTTCCGAAATTGACATTTCATGAGAAAGGAACCCAAGGAATTTCGCAGAGTGAGAAAGAAGTGGCAGATGAAGTATTAGCGTTTCTTCAGGATGAGTCAGTGGAATGTGTGCTATCGTATTCCCTCGGCCGAGCGGTCAATATACATGAGGAATACGATGATGACGACACCTGCTCAGCATCTGAAAGTAATACTGAATAGTTTGTCGAGCCATGTAGTTCATCATCCTTGGCAGGTAGGGAGCAACTGTAGCATCCCCTTAGAAAAAATTTATAAATGACAGTGCTGAAATACCTCTACCTTATCTGATTTTCAAACAGCTGAGCAAAACTGAACGTACTCAGACATTTCTCTCTTTACTTATCCTGATCAGCACTAAACTGACACACAATATTTTTTTAGCGCAGTGCAGTCTGACTTTCAATAATACCTACCAAAGAATGGCCCTGACTAACAATAACCTACACCTTTCATGAATCACTTACCTCACAAAAATCTTCGTTACTCGAACTACTGCAATACGGCGAGCGCCAATACTGCCAGCTAAATAGAAGATTCTAACTACTGAAGGCACTAACTACTGATAGGCACAGTTAGGAAATGAAAGATTTTGGTAGAGAACAAATAATGTATTTGCCTTAATAGTGTTCAAATTTCATGATATCCAGTATTACAGATTTACTCTTTCTGATGGACACACGTCCAGAACGTCCGCTCCCAAAATTCTGCCGTCTCTCTCCAGACATCCACCACTGCTGGCGGCTCACCTCCAACTGCGCAACGCTATGCGCTGTTCACATCCAGCTGCCCAACACTACAATAGCAAATATTCCAACAATGCAAATCAGCCACAGACTGAACTCAGCACAGTCAGTGATTTTCATACAGAGCGCTACGTGGCGTTACCAACATAACAAACCTAAACAGCCTACTTACACAACAAATCTCATCTCCAGGGAAACGTTGTAAAGGACAATCGTTGACCAAAGAGCGGGTACTAAACATAGTTACGTACATGGAAGATCACTCGTAATACAATAAAAAACAATTATGAACAGATTCCGAGCAAGTCCGCTGCCGTATGACAGTGTAGTGTTTAAGACAAACTATGGATATTTAAGAGAGGACAAGGCGCACTTCTTACAGAAACTGATGTTTGCGCATTGCGATGATGTTCGATACAATTTGCAGGATGTGCATGATAGTGACCTACTATGTTATGCTCATCAAATTGCATACGTCATAGATAACATTGATTTCAATGGAAAAAGTGGATGGTTGCGTAACGTTTAACAGTGTTACAGAACTAGAAGTAAGATATCGAAATTTCAAACAAAGCGTCAACTTGACGATGCACAGAGAGCTACGGAATCGGCCCGATAATTGGTAGATGGAATAAACAAACTTATCCCATCGTTCAGTAACCGATTTGTTGTCAACACCGACCAATAGGGATTGTAAGAGGAAATGCTTATGAAAGGAAAACCCTGGAACTTTGCCTCGGACCTATGGAGGTGACGCAGTCCCACCTCTAACTGACAAACCAGGGACTCCTAAGATGTGACTTGGCAAACAAATGGTTATGATATGGGGAGCTATTAATATCAATGGGGGCTACTCTGGGAAGAAGGTAGAGCTGGCAGAGGCTGCAAGTAAGATGGGGCTGGACGTTTTTGCTGTTAGTGACATTCGGGTGAGAAAGAAGAGGAAGTGGGAGAATACAAGGTCTACCTGTCAGGAGTCAAAGCAGGAATAGCACAATGGGGTGTAGGGCTTTACATCCGGAAATAAATGGAACCCAGGGTAGTTGCAGTAAGGTATGTAAACGAACGACTGATGTGGATAGATTTGACAGTGTCTAGCAAGAAAATTAGGATTGTGTCAGTATATTCGCATTGTGAAAGGACAGATCAAGATAAGGTGGATAGTTTTTATGAGGCACTCAGTGATGTAGTTGTTAGAGTAAAGGACAAGGACAGTGTTCTGCTCATGGGGGATTTTAATGGCAGGATTGGAAATCGAACAGAAGGGTATGAAAAGGTTATGGGTAAATTTGGAGAGGATATGGAGGCCAACAGGAACGGGAAACAACTCTTGGTTTTCTGTGCCAGTATGGGCTTAGTAATCACAAACTCCTTTTTTAAACATAAGAACATTCACCGGTATACTTGGGAAGGCAGGGGAACCAGATCTGTCATTGACTATATAATAACAGATCAGGAATTCAGGAAGGCTGTGAGGGACACATGTATATTCACGGATTCTTTGATGACACTGACCATTATTTAATCTGCAGTGAAATTGGGATTGTGAGGCCGAAAGTGCAGCAGGTCAGGTCCATATGTAGGAGGATAAGAGTGGAAAAACTTCAGGATAAGGAAATCAGGCACGAGTACATAACAGCGATCTCAGAAAGGTACCAGCTAGTTGAATGTAGTCAATTACAGTCATTGGAAAAGGAATGGACAAGGAACAGGGACACAGTACTAGAAGTGGCTAAAGAATGTCTTGGAACAGTAGTGTGGAAAAGTAGGATGAAGCAAACAGCTTGGTGGAATGTCACAGTCAAGGCAGCCTGTAAAAGGAAAAGGAAAGCGTATCAAAAATGGCTGCATACTAGAACTCACATAGACAGAAAAAGTTATGTTGAAGAAAGAAACAAAGCCAAACAGATAATTGCAGCATCCAAGATGAAATCTTTGAAAGACATGTGGGGCGGCGGTTAGAAATTTTACTGTTGTATAAATGTTTGAATGTTGAAACCATTTCCCGGCCGATTAACAATATGTGCGGCGGCGGGTGGAATTATTGTTGTTAAATGTTCCTATTATTTAGGCTGTCTTTTGCCGTTCTCAACACTGCCTCTCTAACTACAATATTGGCAACCAGAAAGTGATTAGCAAAACGTGAAGCCTGTAATTAGAATTCCTAGTGCCCACTTCATCTGAGAAATATACTTATAGCTACAGCTTATAGCTCTGAGGAATTAGGAGATTGTCTGGGATTTAAAATCAAAAACGATCGTGAAAAAAAACTTCGTTATATTCTGAAAGTCACAGATGAAAAAAAAAAAAGAATCCACACAATCTGACTAACAGAGCAGTTCAGAGTCTAATGCGCTGAATGCAACTATAACTGTTCAAATTAAACATTTAAGTGAATGCTCGCCATAATTTGATGGTAATGTTCATCAAACGCCACGCTAAATAATGGTAGAATGTCTGTCCCGCGGCGGCACGTGAAAATACGACATACGCAAACTGAAGATATATCATTAAAGTCATCCCAGAATTAACACTTCTCTCGAAAATGATTTCATGGTAACGCGTATTCCGAGTAACTTAATACGGCATCCGAGGCTGTTTGTAGCAATGCTACTGACGCGACGCGACTCCCGACACAGATGGCGTGCTATTCAGCGTCTGGAGAGAACTGGGGCCTTGCTTCCTCGCACAGCGTTCTTATGTATAAAGCCGTGGTGCGGACGACTAAGGGAACGTCTGATCATATCGGCTCTCCCGACTAGCCGCTGGGCTAGTAATGCACCACATTAAGTTACCGAATAAATCATAGCTTCTTTTGCTGATGGCCGATGAAGCTCTTAGTTTAAATGTGCATTCAGCACACAGGTAAGTAATCATAATAAAAGTTTGACGTGGCTAAGTTAAATATTTTGGGCGAGAGAATTAATTTAATTACACTACACGCAGTAGATGAGCTCTGAACCTGCCCTTTGGAGATACGCTATCGATATAGTTTTATAGTTATTCAAATGCAACTTCTCACATCTTTATGGTAATAGCGGATCTCCATTCTACTTAAATATAAACATCCTAGCCTTATTTATTAGTCTACTTAATCTATCTTGCTTCCTTATGTTTAAAGACAAAACCCAGAAAATTATGAATTTCAACTAAAATCTTAATTTGTGAGATCCAAAGTACTGTTTCTATTAAATTATTATTGAAAACGAATCTAAGTATAAATTTTTAAATCTCTAGCTCTTTTCTGTTGCGCCAATGATTTTTACAGAAAAACGTCCAAATTTCGAAAATGGTTAAAGCTATTGAACTGATATTCAACACATATTAATTTAGTATTACTCCTGACATGCTAGAAACATTTTAGGTTATTTACTTGATTTTTAAAGTATTGCACAACATTTATGACGTCAGAGCTAGTTACAGCGGACTGGCTGGCACACAATGGAAAGACTGATGTGCATTTATTACGGCGTGAGTAGGCTGCTTCCCTACATCACCCTCTACTTAAATTTTTTGTTTTTGAAAGTTAATGAACGAAAAAAAAATTAATTACAGAAAGGGAAGCAAGAGTACAGCTTAACTTCCTATGAAAATTTAAAACTGAAATGTAAACATATAGAAATATTAAAAGAAAACTGATTACCTACATTAATTATTTAAATTGCTGGGATGTTCACTGCCTCTTTAGCAACATTATTACTCAAAATTTTAGCAAAGTCAATGAAACACTTTGGCATACATATTGCCTTAGACAAACAAACACATAAAAATATGTAAAATTATGAAAATCTTAAATCCATTAAATACATTTTACATACACAAATTCAAAGAAAATAAAGTTATTCAAGATACATAAACAGATGATTATATCTTAGCAGTCTTTTCTAAACCTAAAAGAGAATTTTACTAATCATTTTTACACACGTGGTTGTAGCCGCTTTGGGTGGCGTTCTACACTTCCATTCACAAGGGTAGAGGAGGGGAAGTTGTTATGGTGTGCGTCCTTCACGTTCACTCTAAATTACATGGGGAAAGGGGAGGGGTCACTGTGAGTTGTGTCCAAGTCACTCCACGTTTTCACGCAGCCACCAGGCTGCCATTATCTGGTTTGTCCTGTAGAACAAACAAAAAGAGTGCCTCAGACTCTGTTCACTTAATATCTAAGGGTGGGTCACAATGAAATGGGGATATATACATTTTATGCTTCAATATTTTGCTGGAACAAAGTTAACAGAACTTTTTCAATATTACTCTCGTGGTTACTTAATTGTCATAAAATCGGTAAACAAATGGCTCAAAACGCCGTTAGTCACGTACTAGAGAAAATTTATGCTCAAGGCATACAATCATGAATCATATTTAATCTCAGTTTATCATTTCTGGGCCGGAACACTGAACCACTGCTCGGTGTATTCCTGATACATTTGTATTTTATTTACTTAGCGGACTCATCTTCAATTACCTTATTCTTAGAGATAGTAAGAGTATATTTGATTAGTAGTTGTTTTCTCAGCTTCTTTGTCTATGTGAGTAACTTTTGGTAATAGTACAGTTGTGAGTGTTCAAAACATACTACCTTTAGTTGACTAAATCCACTTACTGGTCCTCTGCTGTTGTGTCATTTCCACATCTGCAATTATGTATTTACTTAATCGAAGTGTATTTATGCTGAGCTATCAATAATGTTTCACGTCTGTCATTATGTTACTTATTTACTTTGCTAGTGTATGAACTTAAGTAATACTCAGTCTATTAACATTTAAAGCACAGGATAGCACATTTATTTCATATCTATAGTGTATTGTAGCTGATCAGTTTGCTCACGTGGCAATCCATTTCCACTCGATCGGACGCTGAAACCACAGGTAGTCTCTCTCGACCTACCACTAAAGTGGATTAAGTAATTATGGCCAAGCGTAATGCTAAATTCCTTAAACCTATAGGACACCATGAGCTGCTCTGTCTCATCTAACATAAGGGTACCTATGGTCGCATTCACGCCTCCAACTCATAACCTCAATACGTGCAGGTGTGTCCTGTCACACACTACACGAAATAACGGCCAGCTCCAACCTTATAAATACTTCAGTGACGTGTCCTTCACGTCTCAACCACAAACACTGTTCAATTCTATTACACTGCCATTCCTTGCTACACAAGGTGAGTTTATTCTTACAACTTGTCTGCATATTTTTCATAACACTAAGCAATCTCTTTTACTATTAATTAGTTAGCTCTACAGCATACAACAGGTTTCATTGCCATTTCAGATCCTGCTTGAACACGAATTTGTACATCTTTTTTAAAATATTATTGTGGGACCATTTCCAATAAAACAACACTCTGTACTTACAATATTACCAGGGTTCTATACATACTTGTTACTCAAATACATTTGTATCTTAATTACGTCATATTCCTCTATTGTGTATGTCATTGTTAGGTTTGTCACAGTAGCTATTTTTTTTCACTAATCGATGGATAGAATGGTTACAGAACTCATGGCTTGATAGCCATGACGCCAAATTTTCATATTGGAAAGTAGGGGTCAAAATTTTTGTGGACAGGAAAGATGAAGAATGAGTGAGACCTGAAACGGAAAGAAGATCTCACACAGCTGGGATTGCACAGCTGCCACACTGTGTAGAGGTTACACAACTACCTCCTCCCTACAGCATTCATTGGTTTCAGAAAATTTTCGTATTGGAAAGAAGGGGTCAAAATTTTTGTAGATAGGAAAGATGAAGAATGAGTGAGAGCTGAAAAGGAAAGAAGATCTCACACAGCTGGGACTGCACAGCTGCCACACTGTGTAGAGGTTACAGAACAACCTCCTCCCTACAGCATTCATTCATAACCTTTGACCACGCCACGTCGATCTGAAAATACCTTATGATGCCTTTTTAGAACCTGTCTCATTTCTTCCTTCTGATTAGCTGAAATCTTATCGATTTCCTGCAATTTAGCTTTTATTTTGTCCAAAATAATTGCTTCTTTTCTTCTGGGTTTAGCTTACTTGTACTAAGATTAACACCTTCGTCCCAATATCTCCCATTTTTCAGAACTCGTATAGGCAGCTCCCAATTGGCAACATTAGTTACTAAATGTTTATCAATAAAAGGTACCGTAATTACTCCAGTTAACGGCAAGACCATTTTTAACTGGCTTCTTTCAAAGTCAACAACACTCTGATATTTTGACAAGAAATCTATGCCAATTAAAACCTCAATACTGAGATTGTTTACAATTAAACATGGATGATCAATTAAATTACCATTGATGTTAAAGGGCAGCAAAGCTTCTTGCTTTACCGTTTTTGACACCTTGCCAGTAGCACCAATTATTCTTAGTCCTGATGCCCTCATTACTGTAAGCTTGTCTTTACCAGGCAATGCATCAAAGAAGGACTGAGATATCGCACTCACCTCACTCCACTGTCTAAGAGACAACGTACATTGATACCCAACATATTCACTATTATTACAGGGTGGCTTATTCTAGGTTGTACAGGTGGTTCCTCAAACTCATCCAATAGTTCCTTTTGGATTTGTCTCCAACTAAAGTGATCGACATCTGTCTTTATAACATTTAGGTGAAAGTGAGTAGGGGTTTCCTGAATTACATTTTCAGCTGCCTTTTCCAGTCGGTCTATTAATTTCAAATCGAAACACCGCACGACTTCATTACATTTGGTTTGCTGAACATGACCCAAATTACTGTAGTCTGAGCAATTCTGCGCCTCCAGACCGGACACAACACTAGTTACAGCTAAACCACTTTCACCATTATCGTCGGGTTCCTTCTCAAGTGACAACTGGTCACAGCTACTGGGTTCATCGACCCCCAACAGGCTACCCTCTACATTCTCACTTATCTCCTGTCCTAAATCTATTAGTACATTATCAACATCCTGCACAGGCACTTTAGATAAGAGCACATCATCCTCATCGTAAATATAAGCATGAATTTCTTCTGCTTCTTCACCTGACAATTCAGTATTTTGTAGCTCCTCCCTATCGTTACACTGCTGCGCCTTCTCTTTCTCTTCCCACTTAGAAAGCGTCTCTAACACGGTATCTATCAAATACTGTGAGTGATCTTATTTCTGCTGTATTCTTAGATGCTACCGACTCTTCATCCACATGTTCAGTCTGAGTATTCTGATCTGTCTTACCAATTCCCGTAACTACTGGCTTAGGAAAAGTAACCGCCTGGTGAGCGCCAGTGTCCTCATAGACGGGAACTAGTTTTCCTGCCTCGGCCTACTACTGTTTCCTTTATTTTCATTGTAGTTAACTGGCGTAGCATTGCTTTCCGTACTGTTGTTTACATGCATAATTTTGTTTGGAACAAAATTATTGTCATTTGGGTGCCATTGTTGGTTCTGATAATTATTTCTCCAATTCCTACCTCTCTTAGGATGGCGAACACCTACTGTTCTGATGTTTACTTTGCCATTCTGCTCGTTCTTAAAATTAGTACTATTGTTATTAGCATTTCTGTTATTACGTGCTTGCACCTCATTGGCAGTAACACGTTCTACACGTTCCAGATACTCAATGAAATGATCCAGATTGTCTCTAGGGGCAGATATAATTCTAGTTTGCCAATACCATGGCAATTTGGCTTCAAGACCTAGTATAATCATTTCCGGTTTTAGCTTTTCCGTCAAATGTGACAAACGTGAGATCCATGACCTAGCAAACTCTTTAATGGATTCCTTGCCTGCATTGAAGCGTTTTCCACTCCAAAATTCTCTCAACACTTCATTTTGCTTATTACGAGTCCTATACTCATTAATGAAAGCTGTTTTAAATTCCGCTAATGTTTTACACTTCAACATAACATCAGCTGACCAACGCATAGCGTCACCTGCTAAATGGCTTCTAATAAATGAGGTTTTCTCTCGTTCAGACCAAGTTGGTGGAATCACATCTTCAAAATCGTTCCAGAAATCTAGCAGGTGGATATTTTTAACTGGATCGAACCGCAAGAACTGCCGACACCCGATAAAAGTGGCATTTGCAGCTACAACTTGTTGTATACTACCATTACCAGAAGTTACTGAAGCTACTTTACTCTCAATGTTAGCAATGTTAGTACTGATATTTTCTACTCTCATTTCAACATTATCTACTCTTTGCACAATATGAGCAGTATCAATTTTGATTGCGTCTACTTCTGCTTGACATATGTTTACTTTTATATTAAGATCTTTAAACCTATCTGAGCACAGTTCAGATTCCGCCTCGATCTTTTCTGTTAACTTGTGCTCCAGCTTCGCATCTTCCATTTGGAAGTCTCTGCGAACCTCAGCAGCTTCGGATTTTACTGTTTTATACATTTCAGAAAACTGTTGAGCAACCTTTTTCTTCATATCCTCATGATTGTAATCAATTTTATAATTCAAACTGTCCAGATCCTCTTTCAACTTATTGCAACCAGCCTTGAAGAAAGTTTCTAATTCAGCTTTATTGGATTCTAATTTATTGTCCTTTACCTCAAACCGTTTCTTAAAATTGGTCTGGCTGGCCACAATCCTGTTATTTACCTCAATTATATCCGATTTTAATTCAGCTGTCATTTTAGCATTACTGGCTGACATTTTTGCATTACTGGCAGCTATTGCTTGTAATATAACATTCAAATCAATAGCCCCAGCATCTTTGGGTTGCTCACTAGCTGGCTTTTATCACACTCAGGTGACGAAAAACTAGCTCCAACACCAGAATCATCAAAACTAAACGAAACTTCTGATTGATCAGTCATATTTAACTTCTCCTGTTTTAACTCTACCACTTCTGATGGCTGTTTTGTTTTTAATTCATCAGATAAACTATCATCCAATAAATTAACAATTTCTGATTTCTGCTTTACTACAGGGGTCTCTATTATTGAATCATTGCCCCTTTTCACACTACTGTCAGGGGACAATACTTCATATTTCACTTTAATATTACTACTTTCATGCATATTTACACTTGAACCGTTGTCTGGATTTACAGTTCCCTCAACAGACATAGGTTCTGATTTAAGTTTAACCTCAGCTTCTTTTGACGGTTCCATCGCCGACAGTTTTTTAGTGCAGGTTAGTAAAACTTTTAACAGCTTTTCACTTAACTTAGTTCCTTCTGCACGACGTATGGCGTTGCCGGCGCCGCGTACCAGGATTACTGATGCGACGCAGCTCGTTGAATTGCAGACGGCACTCCGACGGCTGTTGTGTGTTTGCGTGGCCCTCAACTGCAGGCGCTGCTCCGGCTGCTCCGAGGGACGACTGCGGTGAGGGGAAACTGGCTTCTCGCAATGCCGGCAGCGCCGCTAGACTCAGTGCAGCTCCGTCAATCCAGATACGTCGTTAATCCAATTGCGTCGTCCACATACACACGTAACACTTTCACTGTTCTATTACTCAGTTGCGTGTCGCATTTCACTCGCGAATCCCAATATTTAAAAATCACTTTCACTTTACTCAGTTTCTTCCCTTTCCCGGCCGATGCACCATTTGTGGGGCGGCGGGTGCAATTATGTCCATTTTTACTGTTATATAATTTTGTTTGAATATAGAAACACTTCATTTCCCGGCCGATGCACCATTTGTGGGGCGGCGGGTGGAATTAAGTCAATTTTATATAATGTTTGAATGTTGAAACACTTCCCGGCCGATGCACCATATGTGGGGTGGCAAGTGGAATTATTGTTTTTTAAAATGTTAGATTTGTAGAATGTAAAACCAGTTCCTATTATTTAGAATGTTATTTATGCTGTCTTTCGCCGTTCTCAACACTGGCTCTCTAACTACAATATTGGCAACCTGAAAGTGATTAGCAAAACGTGAAGCCTGTAATTAGAATTCCTAGTGCCCACTTCATCTGAGAATACACTTATAGTTACAGCTTATAGCTCTGATGAATTAGGAGATTGTCTGGGATTCAAAATCAAAAACGGTCGTGAAAAAACGTTCTGTATTCTGAAAGTCACAGATGAAAACAAAAGAATCCACACAATCTAACTAACAGAGCCGTTCAGAGTCTAATGCGCTGATGCAACTATAACTGTCCAAGTTAAATGTTTAAATGAATGCTCGCCATAATTTGATGATAAGGTTCATCAAACGCCACGCTAAATAATGGTAGAATGTTTGTCCCGTGGCGGCATGTGAAAATACGACAATACGCAAACTGAAGATCGATAATTATTGTCACCCCAGAATTAACACTTCACTCGAAAATGATTTCATGGTCACGCGTATCTCGAGTAACTTAATACGGCATCCGAGGCTGTTTGTAGCAATGATACCGACACGACGCTGCACCCGACACAGACTGCATGCTATTCAGCGTCTGGAGAGAACTGGGGCCTTGCTTCCTCGCGCAGCGTTCTTGTATATAAAGCCGCGGTGCGGACGGCTAAGGGAACGCCTGATCAAATCGGCTCTCCCAACTAGCCGCTGGGCTAGTAATGCACCACATTAAGTTACCGAATAAATCATAGCTTCTTTTGCTGATGGCCGATGAAGCTCTTAATTTAAATGTGCATTCAGCACACAGGTAAGTAATCATAATAAAAGTTTGACGTGGCTAAGTTAAATATTTTGGGCGAGAGAATTAATTTAATTACACTGCACGCAGTAGACAAGCTCTGAACTTGCCCTTTTGAGATACGCTATCGCTATAGTTTTATAGTTATTTAAATGAAACTTCTCACATCTTTATGGTAATAGCGGATCTCCATTCTACATAAATATAAACATCCTAGCCTTATTTATTAGCCTACTTAATCTATCTTGCTTCCTTAAGCTTTAAGACAAAACCCAGAAAATTATGAATGTCAACTAAAATCTTAATTTGTGAGATCCAAAGTACTGTTTCTATTAAATTATTATTGAAAAGGAATCTAAGTATAAATTTTTAAATCTCTAGCTCTTTTCTGTTGCGCCAATGATTTTTACAGAAAACGTCCAAATTTCGAAAATGGTTAAAGCTATTGAACTGATATTCGACACATATTAATTTAGTATTACTCCTGACATGCTAGAAACATTTTAGGTTATTTACTTGATTTTTAAAGTATTGCGCAACATTTATGACGTCAGAGCTAGTTACAGCGGACTGGCTGGCACACAATGGAAAGACTGATGTGCATTTATTACGGCATGAGTAGGCTGCTTCCCTACAGACAGGTTGGAGACTATTGGTCAAACTGCTGGAAAACCATTCTGGAGTGTAATTAGCAGTCTTCGAAAGGGAGGTAAGAAGGACAGGACAGGGAAAGTGCTGGTGAATCCTGTGGATGCCTTGATCAGATGGAGGGAATATTTTGAAGAGTTGCTCAATGTAGGTGAAAACACGATCAGTAATGTTTCAGATTTCGAGGTAGAATGGGATAGGAATGATGATGGAAATAGGATCACATTTGAGGAAGTGGAGATAATGGTCAATAGGTTGCAGTGCAATAAAGCAGCTGGGGTGGATGAAATTAAGTCGGAACTCATCAAATACAGTGGAATGTCAGGTCTTAAATGGCTTCACAGGATAATTGAAATGGCCTGGGAGTCGGGATAGGTTCCATCAGACTCGACAAAAGCAGTAATCACACCAATCTTTAAACATGGAAACAGAAAAGGTTGTAACTACTACAGAGGTATCTCTTTAATCAGCGTTGTGGGTAAAGTCTTCTCAGGTATTGTTGAAAGGAAAGTGCGAGTATTAGTTGAGGACCAATTGGATGAAAATCAATGTGGGTTTAGGCCTCTTAGAGGTTGCCAGAACCAGATCTTTAGCTTACGGCAAATAATGGAGAAGTGTTATGAGTGGAACAGTGAATTGTATCCATGCTTTATAGATCTAGAAAAGGCATATGACCGGATTCCTAGGAGGAAGTTATTGTCTGTTGTACGAGATTATGGAATAGGAGGCAAACTTTTGCAAGCAATTAAAGGTCTTTACATGGATAGTCAGGCAGCAGTTAGAGTTGATGGTAAATTGAGTTCATGGTTCAGAGTAGTTTCAGGGGTAAGACAAGGCTGCAACCTGTCTCCACTGTTGTTCATATTATTTATGGATGATATGTTGAAAACAATAGACTGGCTGGGTGAGATCAAGATATGTGAACACAAAATAAGCAGTCTTGCATATGCGGTTGACTTAGTTGTGACGGCAGATTCGATTGAAAGTTTGCAAAGTAATATTTCAGAGCTAGATCAGAAATGTAAGGACTATGGTATGAAGATTAGCATCTCCAAAACGAAAGTAATGTCAGTGGGAAAGAGATATAAACGGACTGAGTGCCAAATAGGAGGAACAAAGTTAGAACAGGTGGACGGTTTCAAATACTTAGGATGCATATTCTCACAGGATGGCAACATAGTGAAAGAACTGGAAGCGAGGTGTAGCAAAGCTAATGCAGTGAGTGCTCAGCTACGATCTACTCTCTTCTACAAGAAGGAAGTCAGTACCAAGACTAAGTTATCTGTGCACCGTTCAATCTTTCGACCAACTTTGTTGTATGGGAGCGAAAGCTGGGTGGATTCAGGTTACCTTATCAACAAGGTTGAGGTAACGGATATGAAAGTAGCTAGGATGATTGCAGGTACTAGTAGATGGGAACAATGGCAGGAGGGTGCCCACAATGAGGAAATCAAAGAAGAACTGGGAATGAAGTCTATAGGTGTAGCAGTCAGCTCGAACAGGCTTAGATGGTGGGGTCATGTTACACGCATGGGACAAGCAAGGTTACCCAAGAGTCTCATGGGTTCAGCAGTAGAGGGTAGGAGGAGTCGGGGTAGACCAAGGTGAAGCTACTTGGATTCGGTTAAGAATGATTTTGAAGTAATAGGTTTAACATCAGAAGAGGCAGCAATGTTAGCACTGAATAGGGGATCATGGAGGAATTTTATAAGGGGGCTATGCTCCAGACTGAACGCTGAAAGGCATAATGAGTCTTAAATGATGATGATGATGATGATGATGATGATTAACCTGGATGGTAAAGTAGCTGCAAAGTTATTTATTGTGCTACGAGAAGTTCGAGGAGCTCTGTCCCCTTTGTCCCCTACGATTCATTTTAGTGTTCGTGATTTTGCAACGGCAGAAGGGAGTATTGACATCACAGCAAGCAAGAGTGGGAAAATGGACGTAAGAGAACTACAACTATGGTATAAGCACTGCTCTAGGCCAATAGCCCCTCAAAATAAATTGCTTTTATTTCCTATCAAAAATAGTCTTGGCCACAATTTATTTTTTACGGTGACCGGTTTCGACCACTACTGTGGTCATCTTCAGACCAATGAGTAAGAACCTCCTTCTGGTGGTAAATCACTAGTGGCAAACGTGGTGGTAAATCACTAGTGAGATTCTTACTCATTGGTCTGAAAATGACCACCGTAGAGGTCGAAACCGGTCACCGTAATGAATAAATTGTTACCAAGACTGTTTTTGATAGTAAATATTTGTAACACATTGATCACTGTTCACTCCCACAATGTATTCAAAAGTAATTAACTTGCTTTTGCTTGATTCCTGGTCTGCGTGTAGAAACCACACTCATTTAGAGCAAACTATGCCTCCTGAAAGGTGTGTGACTGAGTTCATACCACTGGACAAATTCAGCCTCTGGATGTTTGTTTTTTTCGAGCGTATAAAGCATATCTCACTATCTGCAGCTATGTCTTACAGAATATCCAGTTTCACGATAAGCTCTACCACACAATGTTTAGCTTTCGATTGCATGCCATCACGTACCATCAGTTCTCATGCCCCCGTTACGCCAGTAGGATTGTGTGTACATTCTGTAAGTGTGGATACGTAGCTGAACTTCCTGCACGGTTTGTAACTGCTAAGGAGTTCGTTTTCTATTTTGTCGGTGCGAACCTTTGTGATCTATGCTAAGCGCCATTTTTCATTCGGTGTTCATGATGCTAATCGATGGCTAATCTTGGACGCCGACGATGTCGATTTCATATGGTGTAATGTATACATACCATAGAGGTTTGATCTCTGCACCTTCTGGACACGTCTTCTGTCACCCCCATGGTGCACATGGTGAGTCATTAGCAGCACATATTTTCTTCTGTCATAGTTGTTAACACAACACTTACAAATGAGTGTTATTAAAGATTGAACTTGTGGTCTCGTACTCAAGGCGTTCCTTGTTTATTGTAATATAAAACGTGTGAATACACAGTAATAGAACATTGGTCAAAAGTGAGAAACAAACACGAAACAGTACACAGTCGCAGCGAACACTGACGATTGGCAAAGTTATTAAAGGTAAGGAGGTCAAGTTAACATAACGGCTCCCCAAAACAAACAAATGCTATATAATGTATGTGGAAATGTGAGAGGTTGTGAGCCTCTAGCTGGACGCTCAGTACGACATACATTGGCTGAAATACCGGTGTTACAGGTCGGAATGACTGTAGTGAAGGCTAAACTCCTCAAAGAAAAGGCTGTAGATATGCTCACCAGTGTACTGTTCAACGAGTGATGTGGAGTCTGTTCGAAGATAAGCAACCGCTAAGATCGCAGCCAGTGCAGCCTTGCGCCAAGCTAAGTGGAGAATGATGGCTGGCGCCCTCCGCAAAACCAAGGCTTTCCTCTCCAGCGGTCCTCCGCCAAATGCCTCGAAAAATCTGCCCTTCCTCCACTTCTCAATACCATCGCTCCACCTGGAGTCGCCAAAGAATTATCCCCTCCAATCGACAAGGTTCAAATGGTTCTAATGGCTCTGAGCACTATGGGACTTAACTTCAGAGGTCATCAGTCCTCTAGAACTTAGAACTACTTAAACCTAAGGACATCACACACATCCATGCCCAGCGGTCGCGCAGTTCCAGACTGTAGCGTCTAGAACCCTCTCGGCCACCCCGGCCGGCAATCGACAAGGGGTTTGCACAATTTGTGGCAGTAGCGTAATTATAAAACCGTCCCAAAACTCCTAGACAAACATAGAGTACTCTCCCAATGGAGAAGTTTACCACCAAAAACTGTGCAAGAGATGTTCTGGTGGTCCTCCAATCACACCGCAATATTATCCCGCGAACGTTTTGCGTCAAAAACGTTGTGGCGGGCATTTGGCTCCCGTGCTAAACCTGGTGCCAGAGAAACGCGGAAGAATTCCTCCCCCGCGGCAGACGATGCTCATCTCCCCAGAGTGATATTTTACATGGGAGCCGGTCAATGTCCTGCGACATACCGGGACCCGACCTCGCGGGTGTTTGAAAACATCAAAAGCGAGGAACGCCGCCGATCTCCCCACATTGCGTAGAGTCCCGGCGCTGTCACAGCCTGGGTGAGCCTTCCAAGAACCGCTAATCGTCGCCTCGGCTTTGATCTCCACAGTAAGCCCTATCGTACATTGCGACGCACGCATCTACCAGCTGTACTCGCCGATACGAAAAAGATACAATCCCTATTCCCATTAGCCCCCAGCTATTACACCTAGAGGCAGACAAACTCTGTCATTCCATGTTATAGATTCATTTAACTGCCCTGATGGCTCACTACGTAACTGTGATAGCTGTAATCCCTCTGTATTGGTTATTCTAGAAACAAATATGGAAGCGAGCCTGCGGCGGCGCGGTTCTTTCCGTCCCTTTACGACGCACCTGCACCTACATGTGAACATTGTCTCAGCATATCATGAGAAGGGAAGCCGAGGAAACCTACTGTACTTCGACGTGAACCAGGCTGCAATTAAAACCACTAATCTACGTTTCGGGAGAAAGTTTTCACACGAAATTAAAGGTTGGGAATTTTGTCCATAATTAATATATTCTGAAACTTGGGTGAACATCACTGCGAAGCCCGTGCTAGTCTTAACACACGCAGTCACAATTCCTTTCACTCACGTTAGCAAGTTTATGGTATTGCATTTCTGCCGGCCACTGGGGCCGAGCGGTTCCAAGCGCTTCAGTCTGGAACCGCGGGACCACTACAGTCGCAGGTTCGAATCCTGCCTCGGGCATGGATGTGTGTGATGTCCTTAGGTTTGTTATGTTTAAGTAGTTCTAAGTTCTAGGGGACTGATGACCTCAGATGTTAAGTCCCATAGTGCACAGAGCCATTTGAACCATTTTTTTTTGTTGCTTTTGCCGAAAACTTAACAGCTACAATAATACGGATTGTTTTTGATTGAGAATGCTCGCCAAATATTAAGTTTGTTGGTACCTAATGCAGTCACAGTTTTTAGCCACCGACCTGCTCAATACGCCACGCGGAATTTATGTCTTTTCTCTTCACAAAGTTCCTTTAAAAATTTCGAAATTTCTACACACCCATCGGAATAACTATGCCGTCACTTTACAACACTTTTGAAGTATGAAACACTGCTAGATTCGGCAACTTATCATTTCCATCGGAACTACTACTACACACGTCCAAACTGTTTCATGGCTAGGCTCCCACTCTTCTCTAGAATACTCTGTCTTCTCCACCAGCAGATAAAGGCGCCCGAAGAATACTACTTTACCGTTGATCAGTTTACTCAACAGCCAATAGCAAAACAACATTCTCCCGCGTCAGTTCGCGCTTTTCATCAATAACCAATCGCAAAATAGTAAACCTAACGACTGCACTTTTTACCGACATAATTATCTAATATACTCAATTTTTGTTTATGCATAAATTTATTTACTATTGTTATTTATAACTGAATTAACTTTCCCTTTACCATAAACTTACTTTACAAATCTATTCTAAGAAAATCCCCTTTGTCCACATCCATACTTCTTCGAAATGTTCCCACACTAAATCCCACTGCATAACTCGTTAAACAATTATCTTCATATTAACCTTAAACTACACTCACCCATCATTCATACTGCTAAAACACATTTATGACATTTTACATACACAAAAAGACATAATAACACTTTATGAAAATACTAGAACAGTTTATGAAAAACATTCTACTACTTTAGTGCACTCTAGTGGGCACAATCGAAACTAAATCACAGTCCCCTATCCAACACTGTCCTCTATCGGCTGATACATAAACTACGTGCGCGTCCAGTCTCGCGTCACCATCTGTCTTTATCCAGCTCTGAGACACATCTCCCACTTAACCGCCTCCAAGGCAGGATACCGGTATACGGCGCTACGCCTCAAGCCTAAGATAGCTTTCAGTGTAATGATAATTTTTTGAATACTCAAAGAGGGCGCTAGTGGTCCGTTACCGTTTAAAAAACATGTAAA
Source organism: Schistocerca americana (assembly GCF_021461395.2). Taxonomy (NCBI): domain Eukaryota; kingdom Metazoa; phylum Arthropoda; class Insecta; order Orthoptera; family Acrididae; genus Schistocerca; species Schistocerca americana. The sequence continues at coordinate 1,240,756,289 of NC_060119.1, read as the reverse complement.
TGATAGCGAATGAAGTTGAAGGCTTCCTGGAGCTGTAGTCGGATGGAGCTGTTGTGTGTAGAAAGCTAGCAACACCAGAAGACTTTAACAAAATGCAAAACAATCGACGATTGAAGCAGGGGCATGCAGTACAACCAACACCTGTATAAATGTAACTTACTGAGCTTAAATAGAGGAATACACCACATAATTTTGGATTACATTACTGGCCATTAAAATTGCTACACCACGAAGATGACGTGAAACAGACGCGAAATTTAACCGACAGGAAGAAGATGCTGTGATATGAAAATAATTAGCTTTTAAGAGCATTCACACAAGGTTGGCGCTCGTGGCGACACCTACAACGTGCTGAATGACGAAAGTTTTCAACCGATTTCTCATACACAAACAGCAGTAACCGGCGTTGCCTGGTGAAACATTGTTGTGATGCCTCGTCTAAGGAGGAGAAATGCGTACCGTTACGATTCCGACTTTGATAAAGGTCGTATTGTAGCCTCTCGCGATTGCGGTTTATCGTATCGCGACATTGTTGCTCGCATTGATCGAGATCCAATGACAGTTAGCAGAATATGGAATCGGTGGGTTCTGGAAGGTAATACGGAACGCCGTGCTGGATCCAAACGCCCTCGTATCACTAGCATTCGAGATGACAGGCATCTTATCCGCATGGCAGTAACGGATCGTGCAGACACGTCTCCATCCCTGAGTTAACAGATGGGGACGTTTGCAAGACAACAAATATCTGCAAGAACAGTTTGACGACGTTTGCAGCAGCATGGACTATTAGGTCGGAGACCATGGATGCGGTTACCCTTGACGCTGCATGACAGACAGGAGCGCCTACGATGGTTGTACTCAACAACGAACCTGGGTGCACGAATGGCAAAACGTCATTTTTTCGGATGAATCCAGGTTCTGTTTACAGCATCATGATGGCCGCATCCGTGTTTGGCGACATCGCGGTGAACGCACATTGGAAGCGTGTATTCGTGATCGACATACTGGCGTATCACCCGGCGTGATGGTATGGGGTGCCATTGGTTACACGTCTCGGTCACCTCTTGTTCGCATTGACGGCACTTTGAATAGTGGACGTTACATTTCACGTGTGTTACGATCCGTGGCTCTACCCTTCATTAGATCCCTGCGGAACCCTAAATTTCAGCAGGATAATGCACGACTGCATGTTGCAGGTCCTGTGCAGGTCTTTCTGGATACACAAAATGTTCGACTGCTGCCCTGGCCAGCACATTCTCCAGATCTTTCAGCAATTGAAAACGTCTGGTCAATGGTGGCCGAGCAACTGGCTCGTCACAATACGCCAGTCACTACTCTTGATGAACTGTGGTATCGTGTTGAAGCTGCATGGGCAGCTGTGCCTGTACACGCCATCCAAGCTCTGTTTGACAAAATGCCCAGGCGTATCAAGGCCGTTATTACGGCCAGAGTTGGCTGTTCTGTGTACTGATTTCTCAGGATCTATGCACCCACATTGCGTGAAAGAGTTATCACATGTCAGTTCTAGTATAAGATATTTCTACGATGAATACCCGTTTGTCATCTGCATTTCTTCTTGGTGTAGCAATTTTAATGGCCAGTAGTGTACTATGTGTCAAACCACAGGCAACGGTAAAAACGTAAGATAGTTGGGAGTACCTATACAACACTATCTTCGTAAGTACGGGAAGAAATCTGTCACTTTAAGATTACTTAACTGGTGTCAGACTACCGGAAACAGTAGCAACGGTAACACAGTTGAGAGTAGGCATACAGCACGATCTGAAGTAGTGAAATGACCACACACTGTAGGAAAATTGCATGGTAAGCTGAGATTCACTTGAAGATACTTTTTCAGTAGTCAGTCGTCTGACTGGCCTAAAGCGGCACGTCACACGTTTTTTTCTTGGTCCAACTGCTCCATCTGAGAGAAACACTTGCACCCAAAGTCCTTCCTTATTTCTTGCATGTATTCCAGTCTCTGTTCTGCCCTACAGTTTTTACTCTCAATGGCTTATTATGTATCCTACATCCCTATCCGTTATTCTAGTTTGTGGTTTCTACATACTTCATCGATTCTGCGGAGTACATTCTCTTCCCGTATTAGTCCTTCTTATGTTTGTGTTTCCGTATCACAACCTTTCAACCACAGCGATTCTCTTCTTTTCCGATTTTCCCACAGTCCACGATTCACACTGTTACGTTTCCTATTGCGTGGAGTCAATAAAAGTAACTGATGTGAAGCCGTCGTACAACGGATAATCAAGCAATATAAATTCTGCCCAGTTGTCATGTAAGTAGGCTGTTTATGTTTTCTTATTGGCAACGTTACGTAGCGCTCTGTATGAAAATCACTGGCTATGCTGTGTCCAGTCTGTGGCTAGTTTGCGTGTTGTCTGCCATTGTAGTGTTGGGCAGCGGCAGCTGGATGTGAACAGCGCGTAGCGTTGCGCAGTTGGAGGTGAGCCGCCAGCAGTGGTGGATGTGGGGAGAGAAATGGCGGAATTCTGAAATTTGTAAGACTGGATGTCATGAACTGCTATATATATTATGACTTTTGATGATTATTAAGGTAAATACATTGTTTGTTCTCTATTAAAATTCTTCATTTGCTAACTATGCCTATCAGTAGTTAGTGCCTTCCGTAGTTTGAATCTTTTATTTAGCTGGCAGTAGTGGCGCTCGCTGTATTGCAGTAGTTCGAGTAACCAAGATTTTTGTGAGGTAAGTGATTTGTGAAACGTATAGGTTAATGCTAGTCAGGGCCATTCTTTTGTAGGGATTTTTAAAAGTCAGATTGCGTTGCGCTAAAAATATTGTGTGTCAGTTTAAGGACAGTCGTGTATAATTGTTCAAAGGGGACGTTTCAGTCAGTCGTGTGGTTACTGCCACAAAATGTTTCGGGACAACATTATCTCATATTCAAGTGCTGAAAACAAGGAAACCAGATAACACAATCCTTCTTATATCGACAGACATATAAGTGTTACAGACTTCCTGAGCTATAATCGACCTTAAAAAAAAAATTTTATGCCGTTACGTCACGATACACCTCAAAAACAAGCAGCGCATATCCATTCTCAACTCAGACAATAAAACATAAAACATCACATTCCGGATAATCCACCGCTTCCGAGCTACAGTTACAAACTGAAAGCCGCTGTCATCATTGAATAAAAATAACGTCTGTCCACTTACACAGTCATGCAATAAATCCAACTTATGAAAACTATCAAAGTCATGCTGTGCATTTTAATGACTGCAGTCAATTCCAGATCACTGGTGCAATTAAGTAAATTTTTGTAAATGAAAAGAAACATTTACTATGTAAACAATTCACAAAATGACTTAACAATAACAACTGACATCGGAAATTTTTATGCACTGTTGACAACGTGCAACTGGGTGGAACTCACAGAAATTAAAATTGTTCCACCTTGGAACGCACTTCAGAATTGCGCCTCTGGCTACCTCTGTAGTAGAAGTTTAATGTAAATTTCTTATTCCATTTTTAAGTGACATATAATGGGCTGCTGTTTTTTTTCTGAAATTACAAAAATTTCTCCTGTAAATTAAAGTTTTTTTTTATGAGAAAACATATTAGAAGGTATAGCGTGGTCACGTACCTAGGAACAAATATTCTATTTAAATTTAAAACCATTGCAGTCGAGAAGATCTCGTCAGTACTTTATTTAGTTGTCTGCCTGTTACATTATTATTCTGTTACACACCAGTAATCTGTAAGTGAAATCAAGTCAACAGAGGTAAAATATGTAGAATTATAAATATTTAAAATTTCTGCACAAGACACAGCCTAGTGTCTAGAAACAACAAAAACGGTAGAAAATGCTGCTAACTGCTTATGGAGGCCTCATGTGATTCTAAAAACAGTCGCTAGAGTGAAACAACGATAAGAAAAACTTCATATGTTCCTAGGTACACTTCCATTAACCACACCACTCTCCCATATTACAGGTCTATACAACCTACTGCACCCTGAACTGCGCTTTGATATGTCTAAATTTTATTTATATGCATCCCTATCCCCCACCAATTTAAGGGATGTGAGGTCACACACACGAAGTATAAACGTGTGCTAAACAATATAATTAAGCTGGCTGAAGGCTAGCGCTATTTTAATTTGTATAACTATTATCTTAAAAGAATTTTACCTTTGCGTATTAAATTTAAATGAACAAATATTAATGTGGTAGTAACCATACTTGAATCGATAATTATTTCTACCTGCATATCTGCGCCTTAACGAAAGGAAGAATAAATTTTTAGGAAATTTAAAATGACCCTTGCTGTGAAAAGATCTTATCTGAAAGGATTTTTTGTGATAATTCGGTAACTGTTGTTATGTTTAGCAAAATTAATTCAGGTGATGCGTTTCGTTCACCGTTGTATGTGTAAAACTTCATTTTCTGGCCCCCTGCATTTGCAAAATAAATTTTAGTGTCCGAAACAGTCTTATAACTCAATTTAAAATTGCCCAACAGCTTTCTTATAACGTAACTCAATTTTGGAGTTAGTAAAGTGATTTAGATCCGCTTTGAAAATTATTGTTAAGGTGTGATCATTATTTGTTATAAGGTATGGAGTTCACGGTACCAAAACAAGGTGTGGTGCATTAATCTGGTTTCAACATTCGCAATATGTGTTTCTGACATAGATCCTAAAATACAATTTTAGAAGCTTATGACGACTATGGAAGCAACGAGCAATCAGCAATATTGTGTTGTTATAAGTATATTTCACATATAAGAAAAAATTGAATTCTCTCCATATACATTTGGGTTAGGGTTAATGATTTTATTGCTAGTTACCTGCATCGTCTATGTTTGGATAATAGATAATCTCTTATGATATTTTGTCACAGCTACCATACAGTTCTGTGCTGCTAACGTACATTCTGAGGAACTTTCTGCTCAGATTTAGGACAACGTTTGATACTAGTAGATTTATTTTTGCCAGGAATGTCCCTTTGCCTTTGTCAGTCTACTTCTTACATCCCCCATGCATCGTCTGACACGCATTATTTTACTTGATTGCAGAGTTTCTTAGCTTTGTTTACATTGGGGTACCAAGTTTCTGATGTTAAGATTGTCGCTCTCATTGCTGCTAAGCCTCGTTACTTTAGTCTTCCTTTGGTTTACCCTCGGTTCAGTTCATTACTCAGCAGGCAGTTCATTTCATTCAACACGTCCTCTCATTCTTCGCATTCACTGCTATCAGAGGCTCTTGTTGTTGCACCTAGAATTGTAATCACACTCCAGAACATTTCTCTTGTTTTAGTCATTATTTCGTCGATATGCAGAGTCAGTCATGTACGGCTGAACGGGTGCATATCGGAACGAGTGTTTTATAATATGATAGTACGCTGTGGGGCATATAGTATTGTATGTGATGAAGAATCTTCACTCTTGTATCGATCGAGATATTAAGACAAGTATTAGTCTTTAATTACGAGGGCAGTTCAATAAGTAATGCAACACATTTTTTTTCTGAAACAGGGGTTGTTTTATTCAGCATTGAAATACACCAGGTTATTCCCCAATCTTTTAGCTACACAACACTATTTTTCAACGTAATCTCCATTCAATGCTACGGCCTTACGCCACCTTGAAATGAGGGCCTTTATGCCTTTACGGTACCATTCCACTGGTCGATGTCGGAGCCAACGTCGTACTGCATCAATAACTTCTTCATCATCCGCGTAGTGCCTCCCACGGATTGCGTCCTTCATTGGGCCAAACATATGGAAATCCGACGGTGCGAGATCGGGGCTGTAGGGTGCATGAGGAAGAACAGTCCACTGAAGTTTTGTGAGCTCCTCTCGGGTGCGAAGACTTGTGTGAGGTCTTGCGTTGTCATGAAGAAGGAGAAGTTCGTTCAGATTTTTGTGCCTACGAACACGCTGAAGTCGTTTCTTCAATTTCTGAAGAGTAGCACAATACACTTCAGAGTTGATCGTTTGACCATGGGGAAGGACATCGAACAGAATAACCCCTTCAGCGTCCCAGAAGACTGTAACCATGACTTTACCGGCTGAGGGTATGGCTTTAAACTTTTTCTTGGTAGGGGAGTGGGTGTGGCGCCACTCCATTGATTGCCGTTTTGTTTCAGGTTCGAAGTGATGAACCCATGTTTCATCGCCTGTAACAATCTTTGACAAGAAATTGTCACCCTCAGCCACATGGCGAGCAAGCAATTCCGCACAGATGGTTCTCCTTTGCTCTTTATGGTGTTCGGTTAGACAACGAGGAACCCAGCGGGAACAAACCTTTGAATATCCCAACTGGTGAACAATTGTGACAGCACTACCAACAGAGATGTCAAGTTGAGCACAGAGTTGTTTGATGGTGATCCGTCGATCATCTCGAACGAGTGTGTTCGCATGCTCCGCCATTGCAGGAGTCACAGCTGTGCACGGCCGGCCCGCACGCGGGAAATCAGACAGTCTTGCTTGACCTTACGGCGATGATGACACACGCTTTGCCCAACGACTCACCGTGCTTTTGTCCACTGCCAGATCACCGTAGACATTCTGCAAGCGCCTATGAATATCTGATATGCCCTGGTTTTCCGCCAAAAGAAACTCGATCACTGCCCGTTGTTTGCAACGCACATCCGGTACAGACACCATTTTAACAGCTCTGTACAGCGCTGCCACCTGTCGGAAGTCAATGAAACTATACGAGACGAAGCGGGAATGTTTGAAAATATTCAACAAGAAATTTCCGGTTTTTTCAACCAAAATTGGCAAAAAAAAAATGTGTTGCATTACTTATTGAACTGCCCTCGTAGAATGGTAAACTTCTGTAAACTTTATCCAAAAGCGATTGAACAGACGAGCTCAGTGATATAATACTTGTTAATTTTGGGGGTAAAACTCTTCGCAAAACAAATCGAGAAATATTATAAAACTGAAAGGCATGGCTGCTGAAATCAGCTATTTCGTTGTAAACCACGCACATGCCAGGCTACGTCGTTCTATCGTGCATCTCGGCTGTGGGTTACAATAGATTTTTGTTCATAACGGTTTTGATGGTGAAATACTATTAATGAAGGTGGATTTGATAGTAATTTGATTTATTTAATTTAACTGATTTTGGCTCTGAGGTTGCAGAAGTACACAATGTGATCAAAAGTATCCGGCCATCCCCAAAACATACGTTTTTCGTACTAGGTGCATTGTGCTGCCACCTACTGCCAGGTACTCGATGTCAGCGACCTCAGTAGTCATTAGAGATCGTGAGAGAGCAGAACGGGGCGCTCCACGGAAGCCTAGGTCCACTGTTTTCGATGTGATAGTGAAGTCGAAACGTGAAGGGACACGTGTAGCACAAAAGCGTACAGGCCGACCTCGTCTGTTGACTGACAAAGACCTCCGACAGCTGAAGAGAGTCTGAATGTGTAATAGGTAGATATCCAGACCATCACACAGGAATTGCAAACCTGCATCAGGATCCGCTGCAAGTACTATGCAGTTACGCGGGAGGTGAGAAAGTTGGATTTCATGGTCGAGCGGCTGCTCATAAGCCACACATCACGCCAGTAAGTGCTAAACGACGCCTCGCTTGGTGTAAGGAGCGTAAACATTTGACGAGTGAACAGTGAAAAAACGGTACGTGGAGTGACGAATCACGGTACACAATGTGGCGATCGAATGGCAGGGTGTGGGAATGGCGAATGCCCGATGAACGCCATCTGCCAGAGTGTGTAGTGCCAACAGTAAAATTCTGAGACGGTGGTGTTATGATATGGTCGTGTTTTTCATGGAGGGGGCTTGCTCTTGTTGTTGTTTTACGTGGTACTATCACAGCACAGGCCTACATTGATGTCTTAAGCACCTTCTTGCTTTCCACTGTCGAAGAGCAATTCGGGGATGACGACTGCACCTTTCAACACGATCGAGCACCTATTCATGATGCACGGCCTGTGGCGGAGTCGTTACACGACATTAACATCCCTGTAATGGTCTGGCCTGCACAGAGTCCTGTCCTGAATCCTATAGAACGCCTATGTGATATTTTGGAATGCGGACTTTGAACCAGGCCTCAGCGACCGACGTCGTTACCTCTCCTCAGTGCAGCACTCCGTGAAGAATGGGCTGCCAATCCCGAAGAAACCTTCCAGCACCTGATTGAACGTATGCATGGGAGAGTGGAAGCTGTCATCAAGGCAAAGGGTGGGCCAACAACATATTGAATTCCAGCATTACCGATGGTGGGCGTCACGAACTTGTCACTCATTTTCAGCCAGGTGTCCGGATACTTATGATCACATAGTGTAGCTGCAGGAGGTGTCGTCTGACGGCAGGTCGTCGCTGCTTCAGAACTCCTTGCAAGTAGACATGTACAGCAATGAGGAGATCAGACACCCTACCTTCACGCGGCGAATTGTGCCACGAGAGGTATTGCCAAGGAATGTATGATGAGCCAAAGAAGTGTCATTCACATCTCGCCCTTATCAAATGACCTACATTAAGCACTCTGAGGACGTGGTTTCGAAAGTCGTATGGAATTTGGTTGGTTGGGTCTGGATCGCTTGTGAGACGACACTACGTTTCTCCAACGTGTGCTCTTCACCGATCAGGCAACGTTTAGGAAGCCCGGTAATGTAAATTTACGGAACATGCACTACTGAGGAGCTGAAAGTCGACGCTGGTTTCGTCAGGTACAGAATTATGGAATTCCATGCACTGTCCAGCTGGTAGCCGCTGTCACGGTTTAACAGATTTTCCGCCAGTCGTATTTCTACGGATTCTTTAATAATGGAGTCCCAGAAAGACGTTGCTGTGCACGAAATCATTGTTTTCTCATGCTCCATTGAATGTCTAGTAGAAAAACAACTTTCAGCAATAGCGGACTTGCTTGGCTGCAAAAGGCGGGTGTAACGTTGATGTTCAGTGCAGCGTTCTTTCATGGTGCGTGTGGTTTGACCTTATGTAAACCATACCACATTGGCACGGTATGTTGTAAATTCCGACCTTTCGTAGTAACTGATTGTCCCATCATCTCCACGATTTGCTCTAATCGAAGACGACAGAGTGCGTCGACGGCCGTGGCAAACAGCAACGCAGAGGGCGACTGAGTTCCGCTATTCCACCAGCGAGGGCACTGCCGGCGGGCAGTGTGGTTCATCTATCAAATTTTCGACACATGCACAGAACAGTTACAGTACGCTATATATTGCGGAACGGAGGACGTTTTCGCCCCCTCGTTTAAATCCCTGTCATGGCGCGACAGCACCATATCCTTTCCAACAACATCCACTCCCTTCCCGCCAACAAGAACCTCTTCCTGCACACCCTTGCCACCCACCGCGTGGATGCCTTCCTCCTTAATGAAACCTTCCTCCAACCCCACTACACCGGCGACACTTCGCCCTACCTCCTCCACCGCTCCGATAATCCCTCCCGATTGCGCGTGTCGGAGTTGCCATTGGTCACCACCGTCAGATCCCCATTCAGCTCCAACCTCTCCTTCCTGACCCCACCGAACACCTGATCCTTAGTCTCTTCTTCCCCGGCCGTACCGTTACCTGCGCCACCATCTATGTCCGCCCTAACGCCCCTATTCCCTTCGACTTCCTCTCCCACATAGACCGTACCTTCTTCTCCTATGTGATCGCCGCGGACCTCAACATCCATAGTCGTTCCGCCGCCCATTTACGGCGCTGGCATCGGTTCCTCTCCTCCCTTCAAGGCGACCTCATCCCCATCCCCCAGCACATCCGTCCCAAATCCAACTCCACTCCTGATGTTATCCTTTCCTCCCCCAACCTCCTTGGCCGCATAATGGTGGATGTCCTGGAGCCTATTGGTAGCGACCATCTCCCTGTCCTCCTCACCGTTTCAGACGGTCGTCGCCCCCGCCCTGACCCTCGTAATGACCCTCCCCCTAAGTACATCCATGACTATTCCTGTGCCAACAGGAATGCCTTCCGGGATACCCTCTCCACCCAGGTCGATAGCCACCCCTTCACCTACCACCACCCTGATGATGTAACCCATGCCGCCTCCTTTCTCCAGCAGACCTTGTCTGAGGCCGTGGAGGCCCACGTCCCTACTGTCGCCATCCACCCCCACCGTCCTACCTTACCCCCACAGGCCATCCTCCTCCTCCGTGAATCCCGTCGTCTCTACCGTGCCTTCCTCCACACGCGTGAACCGGACACACTACGACGCCACCGGCAACTCCAGCAATACATTCGTAATATGCTCACTGTTAAGAAACGCCGAGACTGGCGACAGACATGCACCCGTTTTAATGCTACCCTACCTATCAACTCGTCCAAGTTCTGGTCAGCCTTCCGTCACCTTACCGGAACTAAACCTTCCCCCTACTATCCTCTTCTCCATGACGATCACCCTTCCCTGACATCCTTAGTAAGGCCAATCACTTTGCCTCCTACCTCTCCGATGTGTTTTCCATCCCCAATGATCCCCAGTTCGATGACTCCCTCTTCCCGGATGTCCGCGATCGAACTGACACCTCTGTCCCTCCCCTCGCTCCTGGTTTCCAGTACTTGGACAACATTGCACACACGGAACTCAATGCCCCTATCACTACACAGGATCTCATTGCTACACTCTGCACGAAACGCAACACCGCTCCTGGTCACGATCGTGTCACCTACCGTCACCTTCGTGAAGCTCCTGTCTCTTTCCTCTCCAACCTGGCAAGGGTCTACAATGTAGTTCTGTCCACCGGTTACTACCCCGACCTGCAGAAAACCTCCCGTATCCTGATGTTCCTTAAACCTGGTAAACCGCTGTTTGCCGTCTCCTCCTACCATCTGATCAGCTTTACCTCGGTATTCAGCAAGGTCCTGGAATCTATCCTCACCTGCCGCATCCACCAGCATCTCCGCCAGCACCACCTCCTTCCCGTTACCAGTGTGGCTTTCGGCCGTCCTTCTCTTCTGACGATCTTCTCCTTCACCTCACTCATCTCCTTTCCGACCAGCTAAATTCCCGTCACTCCGCAATCTTCCTCTCCCTGGACCTCGAACGAGCTTATGACTGTGTATGGCATTCCGGTCTCCTCTTCAAGCTCCAAACCATTGCCCTTCCCATTAACTACGTCCATCTGATTGGCTCCTTTCTCTCCCACCATCCTTCCTACGTCACCATCCATAACACCGACTCCTACACCTTTTTCCCCTCCGCCACAGTGCCCCAAGGCTCCATCCTCTCCCCCCTTCTGTGCCTTTTGTATACGGCGGACGTGCCGCCGCCGTCACCCCCTGTCCATCTCCTCCAGTTTACCGATGACACCGCCTTCCTTGCCCTTGCCCCCACCCAGCAGCGCTCCCAACACCTTCTCCAATCCCATCTTGACCAGTTCACTGCTTGGTGCAACCAGTGGTTGCTCAAGGTCAATCCCTCCAAAACCCAGGCGATCATTGTAGGCAAAACCACCCCTTCCTCCCGCCTCCTTGATTTCTATCTCACCATCTATGGCCATCCTATCGCCCTCACTCCCACCCTTAAGTACCTTGGCGTCACCCTCGACCGTCGCCTCTCCTGGACTCCCCATCTCTGGACAATCCAAGCCAAGGCACACTCCCAACTCCGTCTCCTCAAGCTCCTTTCCGGCCGTACGTGAGGTCTGGACCCCTCCACCATCCTCCACATCTATAAATACCTCATCCGCCCTATTCTTTGTTATGCCCATCCGGCTTGGATCTCTGCCCGCCGCTACCTTTCATAAATTCCTCCAAATCCTTGAATGCCATGCTCTCCGCCTCGCCTACCGCATCCGTCTCCCCTCCCCCACACGGATCCTGTATGATCTCATTCCCTTCCCCCACCTCCTCTTCTTCCTTGAACGGATACGGATCCTGTACACCTCCCACAAACTCGAACCTCCTCATCCGCTTGTCTCACCAATCCTCTCCCACCCCCACCCGCTGCTGCGCCTGTATTCCCACGTCCCACCCGGTCTCCATCTCTCCACGCTCCTTACCCTCTCCCAAGGTGGCTTCCGCCAGCTCCCCCTCCCTGATGATGTCCTCCTCCCCTCTATCTACCCCTTCTATCAACTTTGATCCTCCCCCCCACTTCCTGTGTCCTTTCCTTTAGGCACCCTCCCTCTCTTCTCTTCCCTTCCCTTCTCTTTCCTTTTCCCCCGTCCCCTCCCTCCTCCCCTCTATCCCCGGGCTTCCCCCCCCCCTTCCTCCCTTCCGCCTATCTCCCCTGCCCTTGGCATCTGCTCTCCCCCCCCCCCTCCTCCTCTCTTGGCAGGTCCCCGGACTCGTACACGGTTAGTGAACATTCGCGCCTCGTGTCCTGTGTGTGTCGTCGTTTTGTGCTTCAGTGGTTCAGTGTTATTCGTTTTTGTGCACCTACGTTCACGTGTGACAATATTCGTCTCTGTCCAAGTGTCTGAACAAATTTTATCTTGGACTCTGCGCCCGTGAACGGCTCCATGTATTTTAAAAAGTGTTTGTCTCCGTTTATGTGTCCACCATGTTTTTTTCTCTACATGTCTTCATTTGTATATTTGTGTTTCTCTGCGGCCAAAGAGCGGCGTAGCATGCTGCTCCAGGCCTGCCTGTTAACAGGTTTGGAAATAAGAATAAAAAAAAGACGTTTTCGCCAGTCCGCGACGGCTCGCCTGAAGATGACTGGCAGGTGCCCAGTTGAAATGTCGTGCGAAGTATTGAACGACGACCGGCTGCAAGCCCGAAATTTGTTTGAACAGATTGTACCCCTTTCACACACCTCTTTTGATCGGAGCTCTGCGTTCTTGGTCGACCATTCTTATTGTTCCTCCTTGGTTCCGATGCACTTTCTATGTTACATACTTTTCCCATAGCTCACGCCTATTTTGCCGAGTACCCTACGTCAACAGCTGTAGCGGGGTGTACCTCGCAGCCGACGCAGCTGCTGGGAAGGCCAGTAGGAGAGGCGGCGGCCGGCCATTTGTCGGCAGCTGATGACGCCGTCGCGGCCGGCTGGAGCCGCGCTCCGTCCCCCGAAATTGCGTTTGGTGGCCCGCGGCGCCGGCGGCATCAGCGGCAGCGCGCTCTTTATTAAATTGCCGTCCGCCGCGCGGGCCGCCACTTGTGCTCGCAGGACGTAAGGGAGACCGCACTCCGTAAGGGACTCGTCCTCCCCGCGCTCTCTGCCCGCGCTCTCCCTCCCTCTCCAACCTGCTAAATTAATTCTCTCGTGGATCTTCCGAATTAGTGCTCTTTCTCGCCCGTCCTTCATCCTCTGTATAAATATGCAAACAGTTCTAAGCGCCGACCGTATTTCACTATACCGCCAGTGTCCTCGTTACTATCTCCTCGTCTGGTGGAGTGAGGGAAACAGCTATGCGTGGCGTTTTTAAAACTGAACAACGTGATATGATCTTCGATGAGGAATTGCCTCTCGGTTATTAATTCTGTAAACCAGCAGTTGAGCGTATGGCGACCTAAAAATGTCAGTTGTGGGGGTTCAGTCACCTTTCCCTTTTCGTATAAACGCGAAGAACTGGTTGAATGAAGGAGCCGACGTAGCAACATGTAAAAATATCTTCAGACATTGTTCATGGAAAAAAACTGTCGAAAAGCTATATTAAAATATTTAATTCACCGTACAAAATAATTTCCTGCCCCGTGCCACCGATCCAACACTCACCATTCATTTCTCATGGATCGAAACTTTTGTATATCCATCCTCTTAGTAAGTCTCTGGGACGACGGCCGTTTACCAACGCGACAAAAAAAAAAAAAAAGACCTACAGCGCTCCTTGTTGTTGTTGTGGTCTTCAGTCCTGAGACTGCTCTGATGCAGCTCTCCTTGCTACTCTATCCTGTGCAAGCCTCTTCATCTCCCAGTACCTACTTCAACCTACATCCTTCTGAATCAGCTTAGTGTATTCATCTCTTGGTCACCCTCTATGATTATTTACCCTCCACGCTACCCTCCAATGCTAAATTTCTGATCCCTTGATGCCTCAGAACATGTCCTACCAACCGGTCCCTTCTTCTTGTCAAGTTGTGCCACAAACTCCTCCCAAATTCTATTCAATACCTCCTCATTAGTTATTTGATCTTCCCATCTAATTTTCAGCATTCTTCTGTAGCACCACATTTCTAAAGCTTCTATTCTCTTCTTGTCTAAACTATTTATCGTCCACGTTTCACTTCCATACATGGCTACACTCCACACAAATTCTTTCAGAAACGACTTCCTGACACTTGAATCTATACTCGATGTTAACAAATGTCTCTTCTTTAGAAACGCTTTCCTTGCCATTGCTAGTCTACATTTTATATCCTCTCTACTTCGACCATCACCCGTTATTTTGCTCCCCAAATAGCAAAACTCCTTTACTATTTTAAGTCTCTCATTTCCTAATCTAATTCCCTCAGCATCACCTGATGTAAAAGCTTTTCTTGATGTTCATCTTATATCCTCCTTTCAAGACACTGTCCATTCCGTTCAACAGTTCTTCCAAGTCCTTTGCTGTCTCTGACAGAATTACAATGTCATCGGCGAACCTCAAAGTTTTTATAACTTCTCAATGGATTTTAATACCTACTCCGAATTTTTCTTTTGTTTCCTTTACTGATTGCTCTTTATACAGATTGAATAACATCGGCGAGAGGCTACAACCCTGTCTCACTCCCTTCCCAACCACTGCTTCCCTTTCATGCCCCTCGACTCCTATAACTGCTATCTGCTTTCCGTACAAATTGTAAATAGCCTTTCGCTCCCTGTATTTTACCCCTGCCACCTGCAGAATTTGAAAGAGAGTATTCCAGTCAACATTGTCAAAAGCTTTGTCTAAGTCTACAAATGCTAGAAACGTAAGTTTGTCTTTCTTTAACCTATTTTCTAAGACAAGTCGTAGGGTCAGTATTGCCTCCCGTGTTCCAACATTTCTACGGAATCCAAACTAATCTTCCCCGAGGTCGACTTGTACCAGTTTTTCCATTTGTCTACAAAGAATTCGTGTTAGTATATTTCAGCCGTGGCTTATTAAATTGATAGTTCGGTAATTCCCATACATCCTGCTCACCAGATGGTAGAGTTTCGTCAGGACTGGCTCTCCCATGGCCGTCAGTAGTTCTAATGGAATGTTGTCTACTCCTGGGGCCTTGTTTCGACTCAGGTCTTTCAGTGCTCCGTCAAACTGTTCACGCAGTATCATATTTCCTATTTTATCTTCATCTACATTCTCTTCCATTTCTATAATATTGTCCTCAAGAACGTCGCTCTTGTATAGACCCTCTATATACTTCTTCCACCTTTTTGCTTTCCCTTCCTTGCTTAGAACTGGATTTCCATCCGGGTTCTTGATATTCATGCAAGTGGTTCTCTTTTCAGTATTAAAATATTTAATTAGAAAACATTCCTCACCGTACAAAATAATTTCCTGCCCCGTGCCACCGATCCAACAGTGATCATGGAGTAACTGAAGATCATTTCACATGGATCGAAGCTTTTGTATATCCATCCTCTTAGCAGGTCTCTGGGACGACGGCCGTTCACTATCGTGACAAAAAATAAAAAGACCTACAGCCGTCCTTATGATATTATTTTATTTTGTCGGTATCAGTTTCAACGCTTCATTGCGTCATCTTCAGGCCTGTATGCATACAGTCTTGCCATTGTTCTCATTCTGTTTTATTGTGTGTCTATGTAACTCGATTGATAAGTTTATAATGCTATCTTTAATGTTTTATGCATACAGGCCTGAAGATGACGCAATGGAGCGATGAAACTGGTAGCGACAAAATAAAATAAAATCATAAAGACGGCTGTAGATGTTTATATTTTTTGTCTGGATCGAAACTAGTCACCTTTTAAAATTAAATTAAATTATTTTGTGCAGTCGAGACTGCTTTTCAATTAAATTTTTCAACTCCTACGTATCACACCTGGCAGTAAAAGTGACACGTTAATAAAAGGCAATTGTCACTTTTTGCCAAGGAAAAACAGCCGCGAAGAGCCCCAAAGTGAACAAACGTCACGCCTTTTTCTCGCAAATTGTCCTCTTCAGGACAATTGAGTCAGTTTTGTTGTAGGTACAAACAACGTCACACCTCTGTCTCGAAATTTGTCTACTTGAGGGCAGTTTTGTCAGTTTTGTTGTAGGCTACTTCATGATTCACCACGGCAAGAAGAGTGTCCCTTCAGCGTTGTTACTAGCAGGTGTGCAAGGGGCGTCCAAGAAGAGTGGCACGTTCTAACTTGTGAGACTTTTCACGTACACACATCAAGAAAAGTTTTGCATCACTTCGGTTCCGAGAGTTCCGGAACCTGTACAATGAATTGGAGTAGAGATCAATATAAACATCATTTCCGCCCTTTTTATTGCTCATGAAAACGACACATTGCATGTTGAACCACCATACAGCGAGACCTTCAGACGTGGTGGTCCAGATTGCCATAAGCAGTTCCACCAGCCCGAACACCTTCCTGCCAGCCATGCTCACGATGGTAATACATATTTAAAGAAAACTATTATTCTCACACCCACATAACCACACCAAATCCACGCTAACTGCTACCAATATGTTACAGGTTCAGTGAGTGGAAGGGCTAGGATGAAGTGGGTGTAACTTCCCTTTAACACAACATCCATTTATTACAATATTAAATGACAACAATCATTTCGTTAACATTTTTTTTTTAAAATCCCTACTAACGATTTCCGTGTTAGGATTTTAAAATGTCAGCATTTCCGGCAACGTTATTGCAATGTTACCTCATTAATAATAATAATAATAATAATAATAATAATAATGGTAATAATAATGAATTTGAAGATACTTCAGATAATTTCTCACACAATACTGACAATAAAGCAGAGTTTCAGATGTTTAATTACAAGTAATTTCTCACACAGTTATAGCAAGCCAGAATTTCAAATAATTACTTCCAACCACAAGAGACCCGGTATAATTTATAACTTAGGTTTGCAAGATAGAACACTACATAAATGATTTTCAGAATGCACCCTTTTACAACAGAAAATTTTTAACTGAACGGAAGACAGCCGTATTCTTAGTTTATGAAGAACGTGACTGGATAACGAGTCTTCAAAGCACACAGGTAACACTACTTGTCTGATTTACCAAATCGCAAAACATTACAACAGCATTCACAGTCATCAAAATGTATTTTTCCATAGTAACCGCTAGCATTTTCAACACAGTCAGCTTTGCTTGCTTCTTCCATTAATGCAATCAAGTTTGCTCAGTATCTTTCCTCAAAGCATATTATAACAAAATCCTTTTTAAATAATGCTGCCTCCACCATACAGCAGGTCAGCATCTATCCTTTTTAAGCCAAGTACATTGCCAGACTATCCAACACACTCTGCTACTGCAGCTCTCTGACTTACATTGGCAAAGCAAAATTTACCTCTGTGACAATCATGTCTGGCCTCAAACACAGTTTTGCGAAAAATTTGACTATATCGGTGTTACAGAGGTTGCCTATATTTATAAAATTGGCAACTTAATTCACATTTTATGACCAAACATCCTGAAAATCGTCTTATCAAATAGGACAGTCCCGTGTCAAGAACTCATTACTTCTCAGTGCAGGAATATTTTCCATCCTTAATCCTAAACAGCTCAGAAATAACTTTTTTTTTATTCTGCAAAGAATTTGGCGATAATACTACACAAACACTTAGACCGGACCGAACAAACAACTGCAGTCAGAGAGAAGGTGTCAGTATCACGTTATTGAATAAAGAAATGTACAAAAGTATCTCCTCTCTAGTTTAAAAAGAAACTAGCAGAATCACTAATACTCCCCATCCTTGGTTATGATGCTCTTGTTGTCCAAGAACTTCCGCACGAGAGATCACGCGTGCTGGAAGATAGCTATGAATGCCTGTGTGCGAGACATTTGTGATTTGCTATTTTTCGACCATATCGCTCCTGCCTACGAACAATTAACATTTTACGTGTCGATAAGCGCAGAGATTATCATACAACATGTCTGCTCTATCACGTTCTCTAACATTACACTCCTTATTTATCTTCAACCCTTACACTACTGTCTGAACAACACAGCAAAAATACTCGTTCTCAACAAAATAAAATTCTGTCTGTACCACTATACGACACTTCCGGGTACCTAAATCATCTTCTTTATCAGGAACGCGACTTTGCAACAATCGTCCTCCAAACATTAGATAAATTAAAACTCTTTCAAACTTCAAAAGGCAGCTGAAGACCCTCTTATCACAATAGGTATTTCTTCTACATACTTGTCTGCAGTTCATTCTCGTCATCCCTCCTTCCGCCACTATTTTCCCTCTCCTTGTCGACAGAGTTCTCAACTGAAATTCTCTTCTTTCCAAGCAGAGAGTGTCACTTTCATTTCCATCTTCTCCTCTTTCATTATCACTTTCAATTCTTCTAATAGCAAAAGATTTTAAGTTTCATGCTAAACTTGTTTTGCTACGTATAAACACTTTTTATGTTAGTGGACAAATGACCAAAAATTCTGTTGCTGCCTATTTAATTTCTTTCTCAGCGAGCCACTCACAGATTCGGAAATAGGTGAGAGAGGTCAGTTTTTTTCTTCTGGCATTGTAGGTATGAAGGCCACTATTCTTCCGAAATTATGATGGACTGTTTATGATGAACTTATTTAGAGAAAATATGTACTGGTGCAGAGACAATGCTTATTCCTTCAAGAGAAGCAGCTCAACACTGAAAGGCGTCACTCAATTCAACTTTCATACAATATTGTGGTTTTATCACGTTCCACAGGATGTCTTTTCTCTGCCGTGTTTTCTCATATTTTTTTGCATGCCAGGGAGGAAGGTCGCGCCGGGAACCAGAAGTAATTGTGTTTTATTTTCATTTTCATTACATTTGACATTCAGCACACCGGGTATCCGTAACGATGTGTTCTGAGCATGGATGATCGCTAGATTGAATTAACGGGGGCGTAATTGCAAAAGCATGTCAGTTAGTGAATTCAGGTAGACTTTCTTGGTTCAGTCTTACAGCACAGGCCTGAGACCGGCACGTCTTAACTTCCAAGGCCGACCGGGGTGGCCGAGCGGTTCTAGGCGCTTCAGGCTGGAACCGCGCGACCGCTACGGTCGCAGGTTCGAATCCTGCCTCGGGCATGGATGTGTGTGATGTCCTTAGGTTAGTTAGGTTTAAGTAGTTCTAAGTTCTAGGGGACTGATGACCTCAGATATTAAGTCCCATAGCGCTCAGAGCCATTTGCACCACTTAGCTTCCAAAGATGAACTGAGGCGTCAGTCGGGCTGGACATTACCTTCACGGATTTTATTAGCGGGTGCCCTCACTATTGGCTCGTTGAGATCTACGTGCAAGGGTCGCGTTTTTCGAATCTTAGGCGTCGTCTCTCCCGTCTGGTGTCTGACACCACTGAAAATTTCGCCTTGTTGATAGTCCGGTTCGTTCCCTCCACGCTTCTTTGGTATATGTGCGCAGAGGTGAGGCAGGTTGGATTTTGTACAGAATTAGTCGGTGACAAAAGAGTCGCTGTGGTGGTGTACGGTGAGTATGGTGTACCGCTACTGTACACACTTAGGCAGCGATTTTAGACGGCCGTTAGTGGAGATTTTCGAGTTAGGACCATCCTGTTAATTTTTAAGTAATTTGTTAGAAGCGTTATGGGGTTCCATCAAGTGATAATTGTGCTATCATTTAACAAAATTCGGGTGGATCAGTGATCTTTATCCGGTCACTACTAACTTCACACAACATGACTCTGATTGTGTTTAATGTTTCCTTCTACTGCGAGTGACAAGTCAGTTTTTTCGATGCAGCTTTTGCTTTGAAACGGCGATTCTGCTAATATTTCAGTCCTTGTGTATGAGCACTGTAACGTTCCCTGGCAACACATACACTATTAATAAACTAAAATTTAATTGTACTATATACTCCGCTACGAAGCAATTTGTATATACTGTAATTATTTAACAAAAAATATTATTTAATTTTGTGTAAAGGACATTCGTTATTATCGTAATATTTTCTGTAGTAATATTCTCGATGTATTTATGATAGTAATATTTCTATACTCATAATGTAATTACAAAATGTGTCAATATCTGCGATATTGAAAAATGTAAAATACAGCCGCAGATTGCAAAGAGACAATAACGGTTGATAGTCGTATAAATAGGAATACATAGTGTGCATTCTTTGTCGTCTTCCTCGAGAGCTAAGAGAGAGAGGGACCTGTGACGTAGCAAATTTATGAATGGGTAGACTTCATTTGTCTGCATCTAGAGTTAGCCGCCATTAGAGGAGAAATTACAAACTAATGTAAGTTGAATTATTGTTGTGGTCTAAATACATTATAATTTATCAAAAGCGTGTGTTACTAATGTAAATTAGCTTGCCCATGTCATCTATAATATTTCTTTAAAGAATTTTCAGCATTTTTAACGGTGTTGCTGGGCTGTGCCGCGACCGAACGATTTGCAGCGACGGCACATTTAAAAAATTGTTCCGCTAAGAAAAATTAACCAAACCCGTAAATCGGGAGCAGATAAAAATTAGCAGTGAATTAAGAAAATGTTTTTCTTTTACAGCGATCCAGAGACTGACGGAATTTATTACTAGTTTCACATTTGTGCATTCATAGGCGGATAGTTAACGTTGAAATTTAACAATTTGTTGGTTCTTTCAAATAACTTAAATGTATAGTGAAGTGTGTTTTATCAATGATAACTAAACGTCGGCTTGGCAATATTTAACCATTTTCTGCTAATAGAGACAGTCTTGTGTTCCATAGCTAACGCCGGGAAGGAATTCAGTAAATATTAAGAAAAAAAAAAAAAAAAACCACTGCATTTAGAAAATGTGTGCAAGGCCGAATTATGTAAAAGATATAATTCTCAACTAAATATTCTTAATCAGTTAATATGAATTTATCAGCATGAGAGGGTTGACTAAGTTCACGTAATTTTAAATGTACTTAATTCTGTCTAAATGAATTTTTATTACCACACGTAAATAAGGGGTTCTACAAAGTTCGTACGTACTGAAAGAAATAATAACTAATAACAAAAACAATTTAAGAACGGTAACATTTTGCAAAATCAAAATCATTTCATTATATATTTATTTTTTTTTACTTTAATTTAATTTCATTAAAGCACATGAGCGTCCATGTTACGTCCCAGAGCCAGTCTTACCCCCGCTGAATAATGATCATTCATACAGTCTGCTACTATGGAACCATAGTGTTAGGTTCAGGAATACAAATGGTTCAAATGGCTCTGAGCACTATGCGACTTAACTCCTGAGGTCATCAGTCGCCTAGAACTTAGAACTAATTAAACCTAACTAACCTAAGGACATCACACACATCCATGCCCGAGGCAGGATTCGAACCTGCGACCGTAGCGGTCGCACGGCTCCAGATTGTAGCGCCTAGAACCGCACGGCCACTCCGGCCGGCTCAGGAATACACTTCACTTTATGAATAAGTATCCTTTAACTAGCTATTCCGTTTGTTAAACTTTTGTTAAACTTTTACCCAATGTGCATGCCAGAGCTCCATCATTTCCCTTGTGATCACTAACCACATGAGCCTTGTAAGAGAAAGATACTAAGAAGCATTCAGTTAAGTTCAATCCATGATCGGCCGAACTGCTGACTGCTGTTAGAAGACGTAATCGTGCTGTAAAAAATACAACTGAGGATTTGCCACGAGTTACCCATTATTTTTGGGCAGATATACACCTTACTTTTGCCATATTTATCCAAATGTCTCCAATCTTTTTTTTGTAATTTGCGGTGTAGTTATACAGATTTAGGATGTGTGTAAGTTTATTCCGTTTATAGTATTTTATCTTCAGTATTTGGCTCAAAATCATTGCCATATACAGTGTGTTCTGCTACCAGAAAAAGTGTATTAACAGGAGATATCAATATGGGAAGTACGGAAGTAATAACTGTCCGTTATATAACCTCTCAAATGACGCCTATTCGTCTCTGCTCCACTCAGATTCATTCCTCTTCGCGCTGCCTGGTTGCATTCCATTTATCAGTAAACAGTAGTCATAATACTACAGCTCATCAGAATATTTTCAGAGCAGCACAGGTACAAAGATAAATGAAATGCAATTACTCTGTAGCAAGTTACAGAATACCCCGATGCTTTATACGAAAATGTCCAAAAAATGTCTCTGAACAATCTCATAAATTTTGTCGATGAAGTCAGATTTTCCTTTCGTGCAGTCACACCCATAAATTATTTCCAGAAAGCCGAATCGAGTTCGACCTTCAGCGAAATTACTTTTGTAAATACTTCACGGCATTGGACACGATAAATGTCTGATCATTATTACTTCATGCTGCTCTCGTCTTTATAACAATTTAGCAATACTGTTCGATTTCGCACAGGTATCACGAAGTCTCTACGACAAGACGACTTGATTGGCGTAAAGCATTTTGTTTTGGGACTACGAATAAAATTCAGAGAACAAAGTAAGTTATTTTAATATAACTTAACACGAAGTAAACAACAGGATACTTGACTGGAGGCATGAATGTTATGTGTTGTGTATAGAATTGGCGTTTCGAATGGCATCTCTTGGCAATGATGGGAGCACATCGAAGTGTGCGTAATATGTCGACAACCAATGTAGTTATTTTTTGCAAATCATGAGTGTATATGTGTGATTGATTCAGTATGTATCAGAGGCTGGCTTGGTGGCACAAGTGAAAGAAAAAAATTACAAGAAACACACGTGATTAGTTGGTGTTGCAGGACTAATTTTGTGAAGCTTAGTATGCACTGTGATGCACTGTTGAGTCTACAGTTCTCTGTTGTGGACTTTTTATGGCTGACTTCTTCGCCGTGCCATGCAAAGACCCGTGTCCACATCTAGGTTTGATCCAAGGAAAGTAGTATGCTGGACGATGAGTCATTTGCTGCGCTGCTGAACGAACGTACTGCATGTAAACGAACCACAGTTGCTAAAGTGCTGTTTCGGAAAACTTTTTACTTGAAACACAAAGAAAACAAAAAAATTTGGATCCTTATATTCCTCGCTGTCCAAATGTTCTTAAACAACTGCAGGGAAACTATTGATTAAAAACGTTTGATTGTTCCAAATTTTACGTCTCGCATCACATCATGATGACGAGGTGATTCTGTTTCGGTTATTGGTCAGATTTATTACGATATTTCAAAGTTGAGTAACTCACAGCCCATTATTTGAAGAACTGGAGTGGATTAAGAGTGCGAATCCCTTCTGGTAATCTGAGGGAAGCAGAAATTGGCAGTCTCGAATTGTCGCCACATTGCGAAATGCATCTCTGGACCATCTGTAGAAGTATTTTGAAATCTCGTGGATTCATCCACAAGAAATTTCCAAATCGTATACTTATCTTAGAAGAAAGATTAAGGAAAGGCAAACCTACGTTTCTAGCATTTGTAGACTTAGAGAAAGCTTTTGACAATGTTGACTGGAACACTCTCTTTCAAATTCTAAAGGTGGCAGGGGTAAAATACAGGGAGCGAAAGGCTATTTACAATTTGTACAGAAACCAGATGGCAGTTATAAGAGTCGAGGGACATGAAAGGGAAGCAGTGGTTGGGAAGGGAGTAAGACAGGGTTGTAGCCTCTCCCCGATGTTGTTCAATCTGTATATTGAGCAAGCAGTAAAGGAAACAAAAGAAAAATTCGGAGTAGGTATTAAAATTCATGGAGAAGAAATAAAAACTTTGAGGTTCGCCGATGACATTGTAATTCTGTCAGAGACAGCAAAGGACTTGGAAGAGCAGTTGAATGGAATGGACAGTGTCTTGAAAGGAGGATATAAGATGAACATCAACAAAAGCAAAACAAGGATAATGGAATGTACTCTAATTAAGTCGGGTGATGCTGAGGGAATTAGATTAGGAAATGAGGCACTTAAAGTAGTAAAGGAGTTTTGCTATTTGGGGAGCAAAATAACTGATGATGGTCGAAGTAGAGAGGATATAAAATGTAGGCTGGCAATGGCAAGGAAAGCGTTTCTGAAGAAGAGAAATTTGTTAACATCCAGTATTGATTTAAGTGTCAGGAAGTCATTTCTGAAAGTATTCGTATGGAGTGTAGCCATGTATGGAAGTGAAACATGGACGATAAATAGTTTGGACAAGAAGAGAATAGAAGCTTTCGAAATGTGGTGCTACAGAAGAATGCTGAAGATTAGATGGGTAGATCACATAACTAATGAGGAAGTATTGAATAGGATTGGGGAGAAGAGAAGTTTGTGGCACAACTTGACCAGAAGAAGGGATCGGTTGGTAGGACATGTTCTGAGGCATCAAGGGATCACCAATTTAGTATTGGAGGGCAGCGTGGAGGGTAAAAATCGTAGAGGGAGACCAAGAGATGAATACACTAAGCAGTTTCAGAAGGATGTAGGTTGCAGTAGGTACTGGGAGATGAAAAAGCTTGCACAGGATAGAGTAGCACGGAGAGCTGCATCAAACCAGTCTCAGGACTGAAGACCACAACAACAACAACATTCAAGAAGACAATGCCCGTATCTACATCTTATTTAAAGGACCTAAATCCCATTCTCGCTGGTGGAGATTCATTTATTATTGTTCTGTATAGCCTGATAGTGTCCAAGAAAACGTACCTTTGACCCCCAACAAGCACGGTGCCATGTTCGCGTCTACGTTTGAGTCAAGGAATGTCGAAAGCTGAAAGTGGAGTCATTTGCTGTGCTGCTGCAAAACTTGGCAATTGGACGAAATAAAGCTGGATCCCGTGCTGTGTTTTACTCTGTGCATAAACAATTGTAAACCACAGGACTTGGACGCATGTTTTCTTTCCTTGTTTCCTCTTTGCAATGCAATTCGTCTGAAACGCTTGTAATCAGTCGGATGTCAGTTAGGCGACTGGCATGTCCCTAACCAGTTATCCAACCGTAGAAAGAGGGGCCACTCTGCAACGCGAAATCCGAGCAACTTTCCGACGGATCTCCACATCATTGTGAGAATTCTAAGCTGAAAGGCAGGGTGATAAAACAGTGGCGCAATTGGGATTAGTTTCTGCAATCCCTCGGTGTGCAGCCAAACGCTCTACCACCAGTCCATCACAGAAGATTGGAATTTAGTCACAGTCTCTGCTGTCTGAAGCCTCTGCTGCTCTCTCGAATTACGGTGGTTGTTCGCTTGATGGCAGTGACATCGTTTTCACGTCTTAACTTTAACTCATAATTCAGACAGTTTGTGCGAAATATTTACAAATTTCATACAAAAACCTTCCTAGTGAAGCAGTGTATTTATTAGTGAAAACCATAGCAAACGCCCTACAGCTTATCATGAGATTAGCCTGCACATACAGACGAATGTGAGGGGGTGACTTTAGTCTATATACAGGGAGAAGAGAAGATAGAGAAGAAGCACTTCAGCAACTGTGGTTCGTTTACATGCAGTACGTTCTTTCAGCAGCGCAGCAAATGACTCATCGCCCAGCATTCTACTTTCCTTGGATCAAACCTAGATGTGCACACGGTTCTTTACATGGCACGGCCAATGTCAAAATACCGACTCGTGAATAGAGATCTACATCTACATCTACACGGATAATCTGCAAATCACATTCAAGTCCCTGGCAGCGGGTTTATCGAACCACCTTCACAATTTTCTATTATTCCAATGTTGTATATCGCCCGGAAGGAATGAACACCTATACCTTTCCGTGCGATCTCTGATTTCCCATATTTTATCGTGTAGGTCGGTGTCAACAAAATATTTTCGCATTCGGAGGAGAAAGTTGGTGATTGGAATTTCGTGAGAAGATTCCGTTGCATTTCTTTTAATAATTTCCAGCCCAAATCCTGAATCATTTCTGTGACACTCTCTCTCATATTTCGCGATAATACAAAACGTGCTCCCTGTCGTTGAACTTTTTCGATGTACTGCGTCAGTTCTATCTGGTAAGGACCCCACACCGCGCAGCAGTATTGTGAAAGAGGACGGAGAAGCATTGTGTAGGAAGTCTCCTTAGTAGGTGTGTTATATTTTCTAAGTGTCCTGCCAATAAAACACAGTCTTTGGTTAGCCTTCCCCACAACATTTTCTATGTGTTCCTTCCAATTTAAGTTGTTCGTAATTGTAATACCTAGATATTTAGTTGAGATCACGGCTTTTAAATGAGACTGATTTATCGTGTAACCGACATTTAACGAGTTCCTTTTAGCACTCGTGTGGATGACCTCACACTTTTCGTTATTTAGGGTCAATTGCCAATTTTCACACCATTCAGATATCTTTTCTAAATCATTTTGCTGTTTGTTTTGATCTTGCGTAACGCTGCATCTCACTTTTAAAACTTGTTGCAGCAATTGCCGGGATCTAACTAGCCAGGGACTTTGTCAGAGACCACTCGAGACAAGGCTAAACCAGTTAGCAACAATTGATTAGACGAGCTCGAATAACCTGCCATAGCCGGCCGGCTGCTGCGACAGTAGATTGCAATCCTGTTGGCAACTTTTCCAATTTCGATGTGATTGTCACGTTCCCCGTGTGTGCGGGCGGCAGCGGCAGTGGCAGCGGCGGCCGATGGCAGTGGATGGCAGTAAATCGCCGACGTCGACGGGCGGCGTGCCGCGGTCCTCGGGGAGTAGGAGTCGGCCAGTGGGCAGCGGATCAATCAGAGCGCCGTAGCCGCGGGTGGCGGGGGCTGCCGGGGGCGCGGGGGCGGAGCGGGGGCGGCGCTCCATCACGCTGCCACGGGCCGTCGTCTCCAGCACGCGTTCCAGCAGACAGCGCGCGTCTCCCTGGCTGGCGATGAGGCTGCGACTCTGTAGTTTGTGACGGTGTAAATTCCGTCCTGAACTATGCCACAAAATTTATTTTCGTATTCAACGGGTGGAGAAAAGATTCATTAGGTATCAAACGAATCCAAACAATTGAGTGTTCTAAGTACCACGAGGAGAAAAGAGAACCACCTGTATGAATATCAAGAGCTCAGATGAAAAACTTGTCCCAAGCAAACAAGGGAAACCTGAAAGTTGCAGGGTAGAAGTACTTCCTTACTTATATAGATGATATGCCCTCTAGTATTACGAGTAATTCTAAAATATTTCTGTTTGCTGATGACACTAGCGTCCGCAGCTCGTGGTCGTGCGGTAGCTTTCTCGCTTCCCACGCCCGGGTTCCCGGGTTCGATTCCCGGCGGGGTCAGGGATTTTCTCTTCCTCGAGATGAGTGGGTGTTATGTGATGTCCTTAGGTTAGTTAGGTTTAAGTAGTTCTAAGTTCTAGGGGACTGATGACCATAGCTGTTAAGTCCCATAGTGCTCAGAGCCATTTTTTGATGAGACTAGCTTGGTAGTAAAGGCTGTTGTGTGCAACATTGGCTCGGTTTCAAATAGTGCAGTACATGACCTAAGTTCATGGCCTGTAGAAAATAAACTAACGCTAAATCACAGTAAGACTCAGTTTTTACAGTTTATAACACACAATTCAACAAAACCTGACGTTTTAATTTCACAGAACGGGCGTATGACTAGTGAAACTGAACAGTTCAAATTTCTAGGTGTTCAGATAGCTAGGAAGCTGTCGTGAAAAGCCCACGTTTAGGATCTTGTTCAAAGACTTACTACTGCCGTTTTTACTATTCAAACGGTATCATACAACACGAAAATTAGTCTACTTTGCTCATTTTCATTCGCTTATGTCGTATGGTATTGTATTTTCGGGTAACTCTTCTCATGCTAAAAGGATATTTTTCGCTCAGAAACAGGCGGTTCGGGCAATAAGTGGTGTAAGTTCAGGAACCTATTGTCGACAACATGAGTAACGTACACTACTGGCCATTAAAATTGCTACACCACGAAGATGACGTGCTACAGACGCGAAATTTAACCGACAGGAAGAAGATGCTGTGTTATGCAAATGATTAGCTTTCCAGAGCATTCACACAAGGTTGACGCCGGTGGCGACACTTGCAACGTGCTGACATGAGGAAAGTTTCCAACCGATTTCTCATACGCAAACTGCAGTTGACCGGCTTTGCCTGGTGAAACGTTGTTGTGACGCCTCGTGTAAGGAGGAAAAGTGCATACCATCACGTTTCCGAGTTTGATAAAGGCCAGATTGTAGCCTATCGCGATTGCGGTTTATTGTATCGCGACATTGCTGCTCGTGTTGGTCGAGATCCAATGAGTTAGCAGATTATGGAATCGGAGGGTCATACGGAACGCCGTGCTGGATCCCAACGACCTCGTATCACTAGCAGTCGAGATGAGAGACACCTTATCCACATGGCTGTAACGGATCCTTACCCTTGACGCTGCCTCACAGACAGTAGCGCCTGCGATGGAGTACTCAACGACGAACCTGGGTGCACGAATGGCAAAAGGTCATCTTTTCGGATGAATCCAGGTTCTGTTTACAGCATCATGATGGTCGCATCCGTGTTTGACGACACTGCGGTGAACGCACATTGGAAGCGTGTATTCGTCATCGCCATACTGGCGTATCACCCGTCGTGATGGTATGGGGTGCCATTGGTTACACGTCTTGGTCACCTCCTCTTCGCATTGACGGCACTATGATCAGTGAACGTTACATTTCAGATGGGTTACGACCCATGGCAGGTCCTGTACGGGCCTTTCTGAATACAGAAAATGTTCGACTGCTGACCTAGCCAGCACATTCTCCAGATCTCTCACCAATTGAAAACGTCTGGTCAACGGTGGCCGAACAACTGGCTCGTCACAATACACCAGTCACTACTCTTGATGAACTGTGGTATCATGTTGAAGCTGCATGGGCAGGTGTACTTGTAGACGCCATCCAAACCCTGTTTGACTCAATGCCTATAAATTATTAAAAGAAAGGCGTTTCTCGTTGCGAGGGAATCATCTCACGAAATTGCAATCACCAACTTTCTCCTCCGAATGCGAAAATATGTTGTTGACACCGACCTACATAGGGAGCAACGATCACCGCGATAAAATATGGGAAATCAGAGATCGTACGGAAAGATATAGGTGTTCATTCTTTCCACGCGCTATACAAGATTGGAATAATAGAGAATTGTGAAGGTGGTTCGATGAACCCTGTGCCAGGGACTTGAATGTGATTTGCAGGTATCCATGTAGATGTAGATCTAGACCTTTGCTCCCGAGTCTGGGTATTTTGACATTTTCGTGTTAACAATATTAGCTTATTCCCAAGAATAAGCAGTTTTCACTCGGTTAATACTCGGCAGAAATCAAACCTACATTTGGATCGGACTTCCTTAACTCCTGTGCAAAATGGTGTGCAGTACACTGCTGCATCCATTTTCAATAATCTGCCACTTTAATTAAAAAATCTTAGCAGTAATCCACGCACTTTCAAATCGAAACTGAAGAGTTTCCTCATGAGTTACTCCCCTATTCTGTCGAGGAGTTCCTTGAAAAATTAAGCTGATTCTTGTTGTATTGTTGATAGCTTTTACTTAGGCTTATGGACTGACATTTTTCAGGTTCATGAGCATTTAGTTTCATCTGTTATTACTTTTATGTTGAAATTTCATGTACTGACACGTTCCATGACCTTGGAGTTCTTCCCCTCAATTCGGGCCTACGGAACTTGACATGTAAATAAATAAAAAAGTACACGTTGGGTCTATACAAGGGGGACGTATTGGAGGGCAGTATTGTAGAAACGGAAGGGAATGTAGATGAGATGGGAGATATGGCACTGCTAGATAAATTTCTTACAGAGCACTGAAACACCTGGGTCGAAACAAGAGCCCGGGGGTACACGATATTCTGTTAGAATTACTGTTTGCCTTAGGGCAGACGTTCATGGCAAAACTTTTCCATCTAGTGATTAAGACGTATGAAACAGGCGAAATACCCGCAGACTTCAAAAAGAATGTAACAGTTTCAGTTCCGAAGAAGGTAGTTACTGACAGGCGTGAATATTACCGAACTATTAGTTTGATAAGTCATGGCTGCAAAATACTATAACGAATTTTTTGCAGAATAATCGAAAACTGGTAGAAACCGACATCGGGGAAGAACAGTTTGGATTCAGGAGAAATTAGGAACACGCGAAGCAATACTGAACCTATGGCTTCTCATAGAAGATAGGCACACCTACGCTTATAGCATTTGTAGACACAGAGAAAGCTTTTGACAATGTTGATAGGTATACTCTTTGATGTTCTCAGAGTAGCAGGTGTAAAATACAGGAGGCGAAAGGCTACTTACAACTTGTACAGAAACCGAATGGTAGTTATAAGAGTTGAGGGGTTTGAAAGGGAAGCAGTGGTTGAGTAGGGAGTGAGACAGAATTGTAGCTACCTCCAATGTTATTCAATCTGTACATTGAGCAAACAGTAAAGGAAACAAAAGAAAATTTTTGGGTAGGAATTAAAGTTCAGGGAGAAGAAATAAAAACTTTGAAGTTTTCAAATGAATAAGATGAACATCAATGTAGCCGAATGAAATAAGGTGACGCTGAGGGAATTAGATTAGGAAACAGACGCTTAAAGGACGAGACGAGTTTTGCTATTTAGTCAGGAACATGACTGATGATGGCCGAAGTAGAGAGCACGTAAAATGTAGAGTAGCAATGGCAAAAAAAGCATTTCTGCGAAAGAGAAATTTTATTAACATCAAGTACAGACTTATGTGTCAGGAAGTCTTTTCTGAAAGTATTTGCATGGAGTGTAGCCATTTAAGAAGGTGAAACATGTACGATAAACAGTTTAGATAGTAAGAGAATAGAAGCTTTTAAAAAGTGTGCTACATAATAAAGCTGAAGATTAGATGGGTAGACAACGTAACTATTGATGAAGTACTGAGTAGAACTGGGTAGCAAAGAACTTTGTGGCACAACCTGACTAGAAGAAGGGACCGGTTGGCAGGACCTATTCTGAGACATCGACGGATCACCAATTCAGTACTGGAGGGATGTGTGGAGATTAAAAATCGTAGCGGGAAATCATGATATGAGTACAGCAAGCACATTCAGAAGGACGTAGGCTGCAGTAATTCCTCTGAGACGAAGATGCTTGCACAGAATGGAGTAGCTTCGACAGCTGCATCAAACCACTCTATGGACTGAAGAACACAACAACAAAACAGTACCACGACTATCTGTCTAGAAGAGGATGGTGCCATGAGAAAATTTGATCGAACACTTATAGTACTGACGTCCGGCACTTGTTGAGACGCATGTGGTACGTAATTTTGAGACTATACAGAAGGGCCGACGAGGAGAAGCACAAAACTATTGGCCTCTGTTGCTGAAGCCAGTCTGCTGTAGAATTATTATCTCGCACATTTTGTAAACAATTATCGTGTTAAATCCAGCTCCTCTGTTCACGTTCCCCAAATGGCAGTAGATGCCGGAGTCCTGGTTGCTGCCATGTTCCTTGACTTCCAGAAGGCGTTCGATACATTTCTGTGAAGTTGGATAATGAAAAGAAAAGAAGAGAGTACGGAACATTAAAGGATGTTTGTGATTCAGCACTGAGAGTGTTATTCACTCATTGTCAAATACGTGAAATTTATACATCTTTCGGGACTACGTGATCCCATTATCAATCGCAATAAAACGAGCAAGCAAGCCAATAAAATGGCGAAGCAAGCCAGTACATCGTAATACGGACTACAATTGTTGACGCCTATTGAAATATTTCTATCGTCCTGTAGTATACAGGATAATGGAAGCACAACTAAAGAAAAACAAAGACACGTTCAAAGGCTTCGTCGAGCTGGAAAAAAAAGTTGGACAATGTCAGATGGTGCAAGTGTTTGAAATTCTGAGAAAAACATTGGTTAGCTTTAGGGAGAGAGGGGGATCATACACAATATGTACAAGAACAAAGAGGGAATAATAAGAGTGGACGACCAAGAGCGAAGCGCTCGTATTAAAAACGGTGTAAGACAGGGACGTAGTCTTTCGCCTCTACTGTTCAATATGTACATCAATGAAGCAAATGGAAATAAAAGGCAGGTTCAGGAGTGGAATTAAAATTCAGGATGAAAGGATATTAACGATTCGATTCGCTGGTGACATTTCTATCCTGAGTCAAAGTGAAGAAGAATTACATGATGAGCTGAAAAGAACGAACAGTCTAATGAGTACAGAATATGGAGTGAGCGTAAATCGAAGAAAGACGAAAGAAATGAGCAGTAGCGGAAATGAGAACAGCGAGAAGCTAAACATCAGGATTAGTGGTCACGAATTAGATGAAGTTATGGAATTCTACTACCTACGCAGCAAAATAACAATGACCGGCGGAGCAAGGAGGACATGAAAAGCAGACTAGCACTGGCAAAAAAGGGCATTCCTGGCCAAGAGAAGTCTACTAGTATCAAACATGGGTCTTAATTTGAGGTAGAAATTTCTGAGAATGTACGTTTGGAGTACAGCATTGTATGGTAGTGAAACATAGACTGAAGGAAAACCCAAACAAATGAGAATGGAAGCATTTTAGATGTGGTGCTACGGACGAATGTTGAATATTAGGTGGACTGATCAGGCACGGAATGAGGAGGTTCTGCGCAGAATCGGAGGGGAAAGAAATATGTGGAAAACGCTGACTTGGAAAATGGACAGGATGATAGGACATATTTTAAGACACCAGCAAATAACTTCCATGGTACATCTACATTTACATTTATACTCCGCAAGCCACCCAGGGGTGTGTGGCGGAGGGCACTTTACGTGCCACTGCATTACCTCCCTTTCCTGTTCCACTCGCGTATGGTTCGCGGGAAGAACGACTGCCGGAAAGCCTCCGTGTGAGCTCTAATCTCTCTAATTTTACATTCGTGATCTCCTCGGGAGGTATAAGTAGGGGGAAGCAATATATTCGATACCTCATCCAGAAACGCACCCTCTCGAAACCTGGCGAGCAAGCTAAGCCGCGATGCAGAGCGCCTCTCTTGCAGAGTCTGCCACTTGAGCTTGCTAAACATCTCCGTAACGCTATCACGCTTACCAAATAACCATGTGACGAAAGGCGCCGCTCTTCTTTGGATCTTCTGTATCTCCTCCGTCAACCCGACCTGGTACGGATCCAACACTGATGAGCAATACTCAAGTATAGGTCGTACGAATGTTTTGTAAGCCACCTCCTTTGTTGATGGACTACATTTTCTAAGGACTCTCCCAATGAATCTCAGCCTGGCACCCGCCTTACCAACAATTAATTTTATATGATCATTCCACTCCAAATCGTTCCGTACGCATACTACCGGATATTTTACAGAAGCAACTGCTACTAGTGTTTGTTCCGCTATCATATAACCATACAATAAAGGATCCTTCTTTCTATGTATTCGCAATACATTACATTTGTCTATGTTAAGGGTCAGTTGCCACTCCCTGCACCAAGTGCCTATCCGCTGCAGATCTTCCTGCATTTCGCTGCAATTTTCTAATGCTGCAACTTCCTGTATACTTCAACATCATTCGCGAAAAGCCGCATGGAACTTCCGATGCTATCTACTAGGTGCCTGAGGGAGCTGTAGAGGGCAAAAAAGCACAAAGTATAAAAATGCAATGCATTGACGGAGTTATCACTTGTACTCGGTTGATTCATGTGAACAAGTGTCCGAAGTGCTTATGGCCGCAGGATGGGAATTAATAGGCTTTGAAGGCAGAATGGTAGTTGGAGTTAGACGCATGGGACATTCTATTTGGGAAATAGGTAGAGAATTCAATTCCGAGATCCACAACACCAAATGTCAGTCATAACCTCTCACCACGGACAACGCCTTCACTTAACGACCTAGAGCAGCGCCGTTTGCGTAGAGTTGTCAGTGCTAACAGAGAAGAAACATCGCGGAAAATAGCCGCAGAAACTAGTGAGAACGTACGACGAACGTATGCATGATGACAGTGCGTTGACATTTGACGTTAATATCCTATGGCAGCGGACGAGAGAAGCGAGTGTCTTTGCTAACATCACGACATTGCCTGCATCCCGTCTCCTGGGATCGGTGACCGTATCGGTTGGATCCTAGACGACTGACTGTAAGACCGTGGTCTGGTCAGATGAGTCCAGATTTCAGCTGCTGAGAGCTGATGGCACGATTCGAGTGTGGCGCAGACCCCACGAAGCCATGGAGCCAAGTTATCAACAAGGCACTGCGTAAGCTGGTGTTGGATCCGTAGCGGTTCAAATGGCTCTGAGCACCATGGGACTTAACTTCTAAGGTCATCAGTCCCCTAGAACTTAGAACTACTTAAACTAACCTAAGGACATCACACACATCCAAGCCCGAGGCAGGATTCGAACCTGCGACCGTAGCGGTCGCGCGGTTCCAGACTGTAGCGCCTAGAAGCGCACGGCAAATTCGGCCGGCGCTCCGTAATGGTGTGGGCTGTGTTTACATGAAATGATCTGGGTCCTCCGGCCCAGGTGAAGCGATCATTGACTGGAAATGATGATATTCGGCTACTTGGAGACGATTTGCTGCCATTCATGGATTTCACGTTCCCTAATGACGGTGGAATTTTTATGGATGACAATGCGACATGTCACCGTGCCACAATTTCTCGTGACTGGTTTGAAGAACGTTCTGAACAACTGGAGCGAAAGATTTGTCCACTCAGTTCACCCAGCATGAATCCCACTGAATATTTATGGGGCATAATCGAGAAGTCAGTTCATGCACAAAATCCTGCACCGGTACTTTTCGCAATTACGGACAGCTATAAAGGCAGAATGGCGCGGTATTCTTCAAATGGTTCAAATAGCTCTGAGCACTATGGGACTTAACATCTGTGGTCATCAGTCCCCTAGAACTTAGAACTACTTAAACTTAACTAACCTAAGGACATCACACTCATCCATGCCTGAGGCAGGATTCGAACCTGTGACCGTAGCGGTCACGTGGTTCCAAACTGAAGCGCCTAGAACCGCGCGGCCACACCGGCCGACGCCCGGTATTCTGCAGGGCACTTCTAAGGACTTGTTGAATTCGTGCCACGTCGACTTGCAAATTCTAAAAACGAATACTACACCTATGTTCCAGTACGTGGGCCCACATACACTGAAGCGCCAAAGAAACTGGTATAGGTATGTGAATTCAAATACACAGATATGTAAAGACGCAGAATAAGGCGCTGCGGTCGGCAACGCCTATATAAGAGAAGAAGTGACTGCCGCAGTTGTTACAGTGTTTACTGCTGTTACAATGGCAGGGTATCAAGATTTAAGAGAGTTTGAAGGCAGTGTTGTAGTCAGCGAACGAGCGATGCGACACAGCATCTCCGAGGTAGCGATGAAGTGGGGATTTCTCGTACGAAGTGTACCGTGAATATCAGGAATCTGGTAAAACATCAAATCTCCGACATCGGTGCGGCCGCAAAAGGATCCTGCAAGAACGGGACCAACGACGATTGTAGAGAATCGTACAACGTGACACAAGTTCAACTCTTCCACAGACTACTGCAGATTTCAATGCTGGGCCAACAAAAAGTGTCAGCGTGCGAACTATTGAACGAAACGTCATCGATATCGGCTTTCGGAGCCGAAGGTCCGCTCATGTACCCTTGATGACTGCACGACACAAATCCTCACGCCTCGCCTGGACCGTTGGGGTCTGGAAACATATTGCCTGGTCGGAAGAGTCTCGTTTCAAATTGTATCGAGCAGATGGACGTGTACGGGTATGGAGACAACCTCATGAATCCATGGACCCTGCATGTCAGCAGGGGACTGTTCAAGCTGGCGGAGGCTCTGTAATGGTGTGGTGCCGTTGGAGTGATATGAGACCCCTGATACGTTTAAATATGACTCTGACAGGGACACGTACGTCAGCATCCTGTCTGATCACCTGTGTCCATTAATGTCCATTGTGCATTCCGATCGACTTGGGAAAATCCAGCAGGACAATGCGACAACCCACACGTCCAGTATTGCTACAGAGTGGCTCCAGGAACACTCTTCTGAGATTAAACACTTCCGTTGGCCACCAAACTCCACAGAAATGAACATTATTGAGCATATCTGGGATGCCTTGCAAAGTGCTGTTTGAAGATATGTCCAGCCCCTCGTATTCTTACGGATTTATAGACAGTCCTACAGCTTCCATGGTGTCAATTCCTTCTAGCACTACTTCAGACATTACTTGAGTCAATGCCACGTCGAGCTGCGGCACTTCTGCGAGCTCGCTCGGCCCCTACACGATATTAGACAATCGTACCAGTTTCTTTGGCTCTTCAGCGTAGAATAACCAACAGAAAATATTACAACTTACGGCGCTAATTAGAATTAATTGATGGCTGCTTTTTAAGGAGGAAATGGCTATTGTGGGACCAGAAACTCTCGCTCGACACGTCCGTGTTCTGATTTAACACGCTGACGTATTCCTGTCTTTAAGTGCAAATAATCTCAATTTTCTCTAAATTTGCAGCAAACATCCTTTATCCTCAAAGTGGGTCTGATTCATGAGACGCTTGTACGATGGCTTGACAACAGATAACTAGGTTTGTGATTGTATTGAAGAGCACAGAAACCTTAACAGAATACAACAATTCATTCTTAACAGGGACAAATATTCTGACATAAAACTATCTTCGGGTATACTCACGAAGTGTCACACGACTATTCAAGTTTACATTTCGTATAAATGGCGTAATATAAAACATCATAATCTCCATGAGACTGTTTGTAAATGATACGGTTCTATATGGAGAAACTGAATAGATAGAAAGTTGTAGCGAAATGCAAGAAGATCGGCAGACTACGCGAAAGAATTTGCCCCCCTTCTAACAGCCGTGTACCGCAAGTCTCTAGAGGAACGGAGGGTTCCAAATGATTGGAAAAGAGCACAGATAGTCCCAGTCTTCAAGAAGGGTCGTCGAGCAGATGCGCAAAACTATAGACCTATATCTCTGACGTCGATCTGTTGTAGAATTTTAGAACATGTTTTTAGCTCGAGTATCATGTCGTTTTTGGAAACCCAGAATCTACTATGTAGGAATCAACATGGATTCCGGAAACAGCGATCGTGTGAGACCCAACTCGCTTTATTTGTTCATGAGACCCAGAAAATATTAGATACAGGCTCCCAGGTAGATGCTATTTTTCTTGACTTCCGGAAGGCGTTCGATACAGTTCCGCACTGTCGCCTGATAAACAACGTAAGAGCCTACGGAATATCAGACCAGCTGTGTGGCTGGATTGAAGAGTTTTTAGCAAACAGAACACAGCATGTTGTTATCAATGGAGAGACGTCTACAGACGTTAAAGTAACCTCTGGCGTGCCACAGGGGAGTGTTATGGGACCATTGCTTTTCACAATATATATAAATGACCTAGTAGATAGTGTCGGAAGTTCCATGCGGCTTTTCGCGGATGATGCTGTAGTATACAGAGAAATTGCAGCATTAGAAAATTGTAGCGAAATGCAGGAAGATCTGCAGCGGATAGGCACTTGGTGCAAGGAGTGGCAACTGTCCCTAAACATAGACAAATGTAATGTATTGCGAATACATAGAAAGAAGGATCCTTTATTGTATGATTATATGATAGCGGAACAAACACTGGTAGCAGTTACTTCTGTAAAATATCTGGGAGTATGCGTGCGGAACGATTTGAAGTGGAATGATCATATAAAATTAATTGTTGGTAAGGCGGGTACCAGGTTGAGATTCCTTGGGAGAGTGCTTAGAAAATGTAGTCCATCAACAAAGGAGGTGGCTTACAAAACACTCGTTCGACCTATACTTGAGTATTGCTCATCAGTGTGGGATCCGTACCAGATCGGTCTGACGGAGGAGATAGAGAAGATCCAAAGAAGAGCGGCGCGTTTCGTCACAGGGTTATTTGGTAACCGTGATAGCGTTACGGAGATGTTTAATAAACTCAAGTGGCAGACTCTGCAAGAGAGGCGCTCTGCATCGCGGTGTAGCTTGCTCGCCAGGTTTCGAGAGGGTGCGTTTCTGGATGAGGTATCGAATATATTGCTTCCCCCTACTTATACCTCCCGAGGAGATCATGAATGTAAAATTAGAGAGATTAGAGGGCGCACGGAGGCTTTCAGACAGTCGTTCTTCCCGCGAACCATACGCGACTGGAACAGGAAAGGGAGGTAATGACAGTGGCACGTAAAGTGCCCTCCGCCACACACCGTTGGGTGGCTTGCGGAGTATAAATGTAGATGTAGATGTAGAGATCGGTGATACAGAAAATGTTTGTCGATTCTCAACATATTCAAATGTAATCCTTTTTCGCTTAAATTTTCGGAAGGGCTTTCGATTATTGATTACGTGACTGGCCAAGAGCCTCTAAACGTTTAAAGGTAATCACATTAAATATCGTGGAATATGGGTGTGGAACTTAAAGAGCACATAAAACGAATCGTAGGGAGATCAGGTGACAGAGTAGGATTCATTGGATGAAATGTCATCAAATGTAGACCACCTATGAAAGAGGTAGTCTACAATACTCCCATTAGACACATGCCGGGGACCCTTGCAAGGTAGAATTTATAGATCCAAAGAGGAGCGGAGCTTTCCGTCACAGGTTTGTTTAGTAAGTACAAATGTGCTACTGAGATGCTCACCCAACTATAGCGGCAGACGATGCAAGAGAAGCATTGTCCAGCACGGCGTGGTTTACTGTTAAAATTCCAAGAGTTTCAGTTTCCAGCGGCCAAGAGCTCCTTTCCCTATCGGCTACAACACATACACCAACACACTGTGTAAACACTGAAGATTGGTCCCTTCATACCAGATTCAAATGGGAACCGGTTTCTACTTTCAGTGGATATGGCTGACATATCTATCTCACAATACTTACTTTCAAAATTAAAAAAAGTATAACTGTAGAATAGGTAGTATTCAAGAAACAGTGTATATCACAGTATTACTGAACAAATCTAAATTAGGAAGTATAAATACACTTATATCCGCAATCGAGCTCGCGAACTCGAGGATTTAAACACAGAACTCAACCCACAGCTCTAAGTGGGCAGCAGGCACCAGACAGTATGGACAATGCTGAATGTGGATACGTGTTGTACGTGGGCTTTCACTGTTGCCAAACTGCCTTCCTTTGTCGGCTGTATTCTACAGAAACTATGCATCTGAGGAAATTTTGGTACAGACATGTCTGTACTGTCAGTATTCAAGGAATTGCACTATGGTGTCGACTACTTCAATTTTGATCCACCATTTATATTAAGGATGTTCTCACCTTTCTTGCGTAGATTTGCTGTGTTGCTTATTCCACCATTCAATGAACTTTTAACGTTGTTACCCGCGTGTAAAATTTCTGAAACCTGCGCTTTGTAAACGGGTGCCAATGACTCACAATGCAGTAATGTGACTCCACTTCCTGTGAATTAATTACGTTTTTCAGAAACCTCGGAAATTGACTGGCTGATAATGTTTCTTGAGTGCTGTTTTAGTGACATAATCTGCTTTTTAAATGCACTACTATCGATCAATATGTCATTTAAAGCGTCACGCCATTTAAAGAATGACAATATTCCTCAACCTGTTTTGTGTTTAACGAAGAATACTTCGAACAAACTGACGGCGTCGCCATAGGCAGCCCCTTGTCACTCCTGGTGTCTAACTTTTTCAGGATTTTGAGGAAATAGCACTTGGATAAGCGGTTCTTAAACCAACTGTATTTTGGGCGTACGTGGAAGATACTTTCATAGTGTTGCCCCATGGAGAAGATAAGTTAGTGGAGTTTTTATATCATCTGAACTCGATTGATGAGAACGTTAGATTTACGTACAATGGAATCAGCGAAAAGTGGATGTTTCGTTTAGATGGAGGAGGGATGGCTCTCTGGGACTTTCTGTTTATCGTAACGCCTCTCACACTGATTTGTACTTGCACTCTTCAAGTTGCCATCATCCATCAAAACCATTAGTGTGCTTAAAGCGCTTGTACACAGGGCCCATACAGGTGTCGGATGCAGGCAGGTTACCTAAAGAGCTTGCATATTTAAGGACAATGGATACCCAACCCGCAAATTAACAGGGCACTCTCAGCTAAAACCAAGAACCTGTATGTGGATAAGTCCCTAGATGTTCTTCCCTTCGTTGGAAATATTTCCTTCAAAATAGCAAGAATCTATAGTGATTTTCAGGTGGAAGTGATTTTCCGCCCACCATCTAAGATTTCGGGCCTGTTGGGGTCAGTGAAGGATAGCTTGGTATTATGGAAGGCGGGAATTTATAAAATACTTGCTAGTATGGTATGGTCTGTATAGGACAAACAAGACGCTCTGTGGATGAACGTTGCACAGAACATAAATGTCGAACTGGCCTTCTTTAACCCAGAAAGTCTGCAATTCCGGAACATTGTATCTCTTGCGGACATTCGACGGAGTATATCAAAAGATTTATTTTGGCCACAGCATCATCTTTTTGAGACTCCAGTGTAAAAGAATCCGTCGAAATACGCATCAGGAAAAATCTAACGAACCGTGACAGCGGCTGTCGTCTGGATAGTGCGTGGAATCCCCTCATCTCCGAGATTTTTCTCCAGACGAAGACGCCGGAGTACTTCGATGACTGCGGCGAGCGGCAACGCCGAAGACCGCTAATCTTTGCAGTTCCACCGGCGAGGGCGCTGCCGCCGAATGGTGTGGTCGTCTCTGACGCATGCGTGGCAATACTATCAATCTTCGATGGCTCTCCTGAAGATGACTGTCAGGTGTCCAGTTGAAATATCGCGGAGCGAAGTATACGACGACCAGCTGCAATCCCGAAACCTCTTCGAATGTTTAACTCGCCGAGAAAATTTTAAATTTCACAAGTTTCCTTCATTTTTCATTGTGAAAAACCGATTGAAGACATCTGGGTTTTTGTTTCGATTTGACACCACCTGATCTAAAGTATGCGTAAGCGCCTATGTAGTGCTTCACTGACAACTAGATGTCAGTATAAAAGGGACAGGGAGTATTATGTTGACACAGAGAAGCTATAACTGCAGAAAGGGTCCCTCAGTGGAGCTCAGTGGCTTCCAACTTGGATTAGTCATGGATGACACCTGAATAATATATTCATCAGGGACATTTCAACTCTTGTAAGGTTTCCCAAGACTTTTTGTGATGTCATTATCAAGTGGAAGGACGAAGTAACTTCTACAGCTATACCGAGATGAGACAGACCTTATATACTGATGGACAGGGTCATCACTATGAAGAGTACAAAATTGTTGATGCTTTTGTGCCCACTTGGTGCGAAACTGCCTGTTGGCTTCTATCTCGAGTTCTTCGGCCGATGTTTGTTTGACGTGCGATTTTATTAACATTTCGTCAGCACGAGAGTGGCTGGCGTCGTCATAGTTTCACCCTCTTACGATTTCTATGGCTTCCCTGAACAAGCCGACGTTTCAGTTATCCTCAACAGCAAGAATTTCAGTGGTAGGTTTCTCATGGCGCGTTCTCCGCCACGGCCGTTTTATCCATCTGTCCCAGTCTACAGCCCCGATTATGTTCAGTGTTCATGGAGTTGATCGATTGTCCAATGCTCCCAACGTAGTCCTTCCCACATGTGGGGGATATGAGATATGTTCCCGACGTTGTAAAACGCTTCCATTTGTCCTTTACCGACCAAGAGACATTCTTTGATCTTCTTGGTCCATTTTTAAATAATCTACATGCCGTGTTTGCGCAATATGCGGCCGACTACGTCTATCACTCTGGGGATGAATTGCAGAAAGGCCTTATACGACATTCCTTCCTCCGACCGAATTCATTATTCATCTTTTCTGGCTCTGGTGATGGTTTGATAGTCTGTCAAGGTATTGGTCCACTTGCGTCGTTTTTCGGTAGTGAAACGGCCTGCCAGCATACGCAAAATGCTGTCGCTACATACAATTACAGGCAATGTAATGAAGGAATATGATATTATTTCAAAAGGAAACATTTAACATCCTCAGAGAACAATATATGGCACAACAGTGTCGTTCATCACTTTTAGTCTCTGTTTTCGTCGCTTGAATAATGCAGTAACAGTTACAAATATTTTTCTACAGGGAACACATGGACGCTTTGATGTGTCCGTAATGTCATGTGCTCTGTAGTATTTCCCTTTGTCAGATATGTGTTTCAGATTTTGATATCCCATTGTCCACAACATAAAAGTACGTAATGCTGCTTCTGTATCAAAGAAGCTACATCATGCCCGATGAAACTTCCATTTTGCAAAAGAATATGGTATCCAGATCTCAATCCACAGGATGTATTTTGTAACAGACTAGAGTCCCCGGACGAGTGATAGTTTCTTACATAGTGTTAACTCATAATGAAGTCTAGAACATTTATTCGCATTCATATTGCATCTGAACTCTTACTTGTGATAGGTGCTCATCCACTGAGGAAACTGGGAAGCCAATTGTTGACAACCCTAAGAAAAGGAGCAAACTTAAATACATTCTCTGGCTTTACTCCTTATTTTAACCATGGCCTTTGGTAAGACCTTCTATATCTGAAGCGCACTGCAGTAGCAATGGGAGTAGTAACCTGGAAAAAGGAATTTTATTTCTAAGAGGAATTAAGCAAGATTAGACTAAGAAATGGAGACAGAAGAGCGAATTTTGGGACATGCTATAAAAGAGAAGATGAAATCTATCGGGAAAAGCTGCCTAGAACATCTGCAAAGAATGCCGGATTCAAGACCATCAGAACTAGACTTTAATTTTAAACCTTTAGTTACAAGATCAGTAGAAAGACCAAGTAAAAGATGGCTCGATACTTAGAAGACGGAACAGGATGACTGGATACTTAGAAGAAAGGACACTGATTAATGTAAAGACCCATATTTTATTTAATAGCCGGCCAGTGTGGCCGAGCGGTTCTAGGCGCTTC
Organism: Schistocerca americana; assembly: GCF_021461395.2. Lineage (NCBI taxonomy): Eukaryota > Metazoa > Arthropoda > Insecta > Orthoptera > Acrididae > Schistocerca > Schistocerca americana. Next base: position 1,240,713,514 of record NC_060119.1, on the reverse strand, counting down.
AGTCTGGAACTGCGCGACCGCTAAGGTCGCAGGTTCGAATCCTGCCTCGGGCGTGGATGTGTGTGATGTCCTTAGGTTAGTTAGGTTGAAGTAGTTCTAAGTTCTATGGGCTGATGAGCTGAGATGTTAAGTCCCATAGTGCTCAGAGCCATTTGAACCACTATTTAATAAGGCCTTTTAGAAATAGGCCAACGGCCTTGCCGCAGTGGTAACGCCGGTTCCCGCCAGATTACCAAAGTTAAGCACTGTCGGGCTGCGCTAGCACTTGGATGGGTGACCATCCGGTCTGCCGAGCGCTGTTGGCAAGCGGGGTGCACTCAGCCCTTGTGAGGCAAACTGAGGCGCTACTTGACTGAGAAGTAGCGGCTCCGGTCTCTGAAACTGACATACGGCCGGGAGAGCAGTGAGCTGACCACATGCCCCTCCGTATCCGCATCCAGTGACGCCTGCGGGCTGAGAATGACACGGCGGCCGGTCGGTACCGTTGGGCCTTCAAGGCCTGTTCGGGAGGAGTTTAGTTTTAGTTTTATTTGAAATAGAGTCCATTATAGGATGGCTTGTCCCATTGGTTGCTTACATGCTGCTATGTTTCTCTGTATGCGATGGGAAATGCGCAGGTTATACTCATGAAAATATCGTGTCGACATGGAGATGTATACCGAGCATCTGGAATTAACTAAAACTGTAAATGAAGAGCAGTTACGATGGGTTAGGGAACACGTTGACTCTTTCTGAAGTTGTCTTAAGGATAAACATACTTGCACCCAAGGAAATTAATATACGAAGGTAGCCAGTACAGATGTTAAACTTGAGGGAGAGTCTGGGTGTCATTTAATTTAGCATCTCGAGTACATAATCGCACTAATATTGTTTTTAACGAGGGTGAAATGAAACTTTTGGAAAATCTTATTTCTTCTAATCTGCATGGTCCCAGTATGCAAGCCAGCCGCGGTGGCCGTGCGGTTCTAGGCGCTTCAGTCCGGAACCGCGAGCCTGCTACGGTCGCAGGTTCGAATCCTGCCTTGGGCATGGTTGTGTGCGATGTCCTTATGTTAGTTAGGTTTAAGTAGTTCTAAGTTCTAGGGAACTGATGATCTCAGATGTTAAGTCCCATAGTCCTCAGAGCCATATGAACCATTTTGAACCAGTATGTAATAGCGTATTAGTTCGTTAAGAGCACATACAATTGCGGCACTGGACGGTGCTACACTGACTACGGGTAACGTAATGGTGTAGCGGTTGAGATCAATAAAATAATCGAGGATGACCACTACTAACAAAGTTTCAGGAGGGGGTAGTTGTGGGTGGTGGGGGGGGGGGGGGGGCGGAGGGCGAGAGATCAAGGTATAGACCAGGAGAGATGGTGCTTATAAGTATAAAGAGAAAACTTTTAGATAACCAGGCTTTGATTATCCCGGCGGATAAAGGAAAGGCAGTCGTTGTTTTGGAAGAGTGGCAATATATTGAGAAAGTATATCAGCTTTTCGCTAATAACTAGTTTGTCTTGTAGAATGAGATTTTCACTCTGCAGCGGAGAGTGCGCTGATATGAAACTTCCTGGCAGATTAAAACTGTGTGCCCGACCGAGACTCGAACTTGGGACCTTTGCCTTTTGCGGGCAAGTGCTCTAACCAACTGAGCAACCGAAGCACGACTCAAGCCCGATACTCACAGCTTTACTTCTGCCAGTATCTCGTCTCCCACCCTCCAAACTTTACAGAAGCTCTCCTGCGAACCTTGCAGAACTAGCACTCCTGAAAGAAAGGATATTGCGGAGACATGGCTTAGCCACAGCCTGGGGGATGTTTCCAGAGTGAGATTTTCACTCTGCAGCGGAGTGTGCGCTGATATGAAACTTCCTGGCAGATTAAAACTGTGTGCCCGGCAGTTTTAATCTGCCAGGAAGTTTCATATCAGCGCACACTCCGCTGCAGAGTGAAAATCTCATTCTGGAAACATCCCCCAGGCTGTGGCTAAGCCATGTCTCCGCAATATCCTTTCTTTCAGGAGTGCTAGTTCTGCAAGGTTCGCAGGAGAGCTTCTGTAAAGTTTGGAAGGTGGGAGACGAGATACTGGTAGTTTGTATTGTGTTGTACAAAAGTTACTACCAAACAGGAATATAAACAATTGAAAAATGCATTGAAAGCTTAAAAGTCAGGATCCTATGAAACCAAAAGCTCCAAAACTAAGGGCCGCTATTAACATTCGCCTGATTAGGCCTCTAGTTGACACTATGTGGGATGGAGGGGAGTGGTGGCGATGGTTGGTGGGTGAGAGGTTGCAACACAGAGAAGGCCTTAGCCAGGTGTTTAAATGAACATTATGTTCATACTCGTAATTTACACATTAGGGGAGACTTGGTTTTAAATCAACTTCGCTATCCATCCCCCAAGGCACATACATGGCTTCCATGAATATTAAAAGTATTTATTCGTAACTCCCTGTCAATGAGGTTCAGCACATTATTGCTCATAATTCGCGTACACATAGTGGGCAAGTTACGAATGTGGTCAAGAACGCCTCAGGACTGCTTAGTTCGGCCTCAGAAAAACAACTTAACATTTGGGGATCACACCTTCACTCAAAGGCGATTAATACGAGACTGGAATAGAAGGGAGAACCGATAGAGGTACTCAAGGTACCCTCCGCCACACACCGTCAGGTGGCATGGGGAGTATGGATGTAGATGTAGATGTAGATTTCCTCTGGCATACTGCCTGGCGTGCAGTTTCACGACCAGGTTTGAATATGATGTCACGACCTCTTTTGCAATGTACAGCACTGTCACCATGTGGAGTAGATATGTGGATTAGATATTACTATTGCACAGGGGCACCGAAGTGAATTGATGTGAGCTTGTCGAACATCGGAATAGAGACTACAAAAACATCCAGGTCACTAAACAGTATTGTGAGGGGGATCGGCTGCAGTAAGATTTCCCTTCACGAGTTCGTGACCGTTTCGGACATCTCCAGGAACCCCTTCACCGAAGATCTAGTTATTCATGGGAGCTCTAAGCAACCGCTTACATATAAAACGGCGGCTTTACGGTCCATTCTAAACAGACTCCACAATGCTCCCCTCACAGGTCACGCCATTAATGGGGACCTTCGCGTCGTCCCTTATATCGCCTAGGTCAATGGATATGATAAGAATTTTGTGACCAGTGTTAATAAGAGCACATTTCACACAATAGACAGGTCTGGTACTGGAGAGGGGCTGGAAGTGGATGGTATAACGCTACGGAGGAAGATGAATGGGAGAAGAGGTACATAGGCTATCACAGGAAAAAGTTGGTAAGCATCTGAGTTCAGAAAGCATAATTCCTGCTTTTTTTATCCGTGGCACACTGGGTGAGGCAGTTAGACAAAGAGAGCAGATGCCTTGTCAATTTTTTTAAAATTCACAGTGAAACGTTCAGCTGTCATTTATTTTCCACGGCTTGTTACTGTTTCGGTCAATGAACATTATAAAGATTAGCTAGTATAAAGGGCAAGAAAGTTATAGGATAATATTAACAAAACCAATTTGCTCTTTTAAGCCCGCCATAACAGGTAAAAAATTTCTCGGAATAATAACTGTGTTCGATAATTTTCGTCAAGAAGCAAGTCCATATCGACAGTTAGTAACACTATTGTCAAAAGTGTGAGGCCACAGGGGTTCTCAGTCCGGTCCGTCAACTTAAGACTTACGATCACGTTTTGCAGGGGGCCAGAGAACGGTGTTGGGCCTTACGGATCTCTAGCACTTAGGATGCAATTAAAATCTCCTGCGATGATAATCCCGCCTTTCACCTGCCCCAGATAATATAGGACGTCTTCGGTAAAAGACTTTGACCTGGCAGCTTTGTTATTGGATTCAGAGGCAGCGTAGGGATTTAAAAGGGTTACCCCATCCATAACGCCTTTCATTCTGCGTCCTCCCTGCTCTATTTCTACGTCCATTAATTCCACTAAATCCCTGGCTAAAATACAGTAATCTCTGCCGCCATTACCAACGCTGCTACATATGTATTTTTATATCCATTATATCTTCGCAAAGGACTTCTTGGTAAAAGAGAATATTGATATCATTAGTTCTAACACAGTTCTCCAACATATTTATCTTCTTTTCAGTTTTTATCCCACGAATATTTAATGTTAAAACGTGAGCTGTCTTCTATTATCCGTATGATTAAAAGTTAATGTGCCACCACCTGTTCACGTCTTCAATTTTTTGACCGTTTGTGCGATTTGCGTATCTACCTTTCCTTTGTATTTTCGGTATTCTTTATACTTCATTCATGGTTTTTGTTATGTGACACATTAAAATACGGTTTGGGCTCGACCCGTGATGATTTTACGGTATTTTGAGGTTACAGCAAAGCGTCCTTAGCTAAGGCGTCACTGACAGTGAAAGTTATTTTGGAGTCCATCTTTGCTTCCTTGTTTACTATAGATCTCGTCAGCTGTTGCAGCCTCACTCAGCTGTTGTTGCGATGCAGCCTGTTGTGTTCCTCCGTCCCTCGGTTGCTGTTTACTTTCCTGAGTAGCATGGCTCAGGGAGTCGATTAACTCTGGTGTGGGTTCAAATGACTCTGAGCACTATGGGGCTTGAAACTTCCTGGCAGATTAAAACTGTGTGCCGGACCGAGACTCGAACTCGGGACCTTTGCATTTCGCGGGCAAGTGCTCTACCAACTGAGCTACCCAAGCACTACTCTGTAAAGTTTTGAAGGTAGGAGACGAGGTACAGGCAGAAGTAAAGCTGTAAGGACGGGGCGTGAGTCGTGCTTGGGTAGTTCAGTTGGTAGAGCACTTGCCCGCGGAAGGCAAAGGTCCCGAGTTCGAGTCTCGGTCCGGCACACAGTTTTAATCTGCCAGGATGTTTTTATCAGCGCACACTCCGCTGCAGAGTGAAAATCTCATTCTGGAAACATCCCCCAAGCTGTGGCTAAGCCATGTCTCCCCAATATCCTTTCTTTCAGGAGTGCTAGTTCTACAAGGTTCGCAGGAGAGCTTCTGTAAAGTTTGGATGGTAGGAGACGAGGTACTGGCAGAAGTAAAGCTGTGAGGACGGGGCGTGAGTCGTGCTTGGGTAGCTCAGTTGGTAGAGCACTTGCCCGCGGAAGGCAAAGGTCCCGAGATCGAGTCTCAGTCCGGCACACAGTTTTAATCTGCCAGGAAGTTTCATATCAGCGCACACTCCGCTGCAGAGTGAAAATATCATTCTGAATTATGGGACTTAGCTTCTGAGGTCATCAGTCCCGTAGAACCTTTTTTTTTTTTTCTTTTTGGTCATCAGTCTACTGACTGGTTTGATGCGGCCCGCCACGAATTCCTTTCCTGTGCTAACCTCTTCATCTCAGAGTAGCACTTGCAACCTACGTCCTCTATTATTTGCTTGACGTATTCCAATCTCTGTCTTCCTCTACAGTTTTTGCCCTCTACAGCTCCCTCTAGTACCAAGGAAGTCATTCCCTCATGCCTTAGCAGATGTCCTGTCATCCTGTCCCTTCTCCTTTTCAGTGTTTTCCACATATTCCTTTCCTCTCCGATTCTGCGTAGAACCTCCTCATTCCTTACCTTATCAGTCCACCTAATTTTCAACATTCGTCTATAGCACCACATCTCAAATGCTTCGATTTTCTTCTGTTCAGGTTTTCCCACAGTCCATGTTTCACTACCATACAATGCTGTACTCCAGACGTACATCCTCAGAAATTTCTTCCTCAAATTAAGGCCGGTATTTGATATTAGTAGACTTCTCTTGGCCAGATATGCCTTTTTTGCCATAGCGAGTCTGCTTTTGATGTCCTCCTTGCTCCGTCCGTCATTGGTTTATTTACTGCCTAGGTAGCAGAATTCCTTAACTTCATTGACTTCGTGACCATCAATCCTGATGTTAAGTTTCTCGCTGTTCTCATTTCTACTACTTCTCATTACCTTCGTCTTTCTCCAATTTACTCTCAAACCATACTGTGTACTCATTAGACTGTTCATTCCGTTCAGCAGATCATTTAATTCTTCTTCACTTTCACTCAGGATAGCAATGTCATCAGCGAATCGTATCATTGATATCCTTTCACCTTGTATTTTAATTCCACTCCCGAACCTTTCTTTTTATTTCCATCATTGCTTCCTTGATGTACAGATTGAAGAGTAGGGGCGAAAGGCTACAGCCTTGTCTTACACCCTTCTTAATACGAGCACTTCGTTCTTGATCGTCCACTCTTATTATTCCCTCTTGGTGGTTGTACATATTGTATATGACCCGTCTCTCCCTGTAGCTTACCCCTACTTTTTTTCAGAATCTCGAACAGCTTGCACCATTTTATATTGTCGAACGCTTTCTCCAGGTCGACAAATCCTATGAAAGTGTCTTCATTTTTCTTTAGGCTGTCTTACATTATTAGCCGTAACGTCAGAATTGCCTCTCTAGTCCCTTTACTTTTCCTAAAGCCAAACTGATCGTCACCTAGCGCATTCTCAATTTTCTTTTCCATTCTTCTGTACATTGTTCTTGTAAGCAGCTTCGATGCATGAGCTGTTAAGCTGATTGTGCGATAATTCTCGCACTTGTTAGCTCTTGCCGTCTTCGGAATTGTGTGGATGATGGAATATCGCCAGACTCATATATTCTACACACCAACGTGAATAGTCGTTTTGTTGCCACTTCCCCCAATGATTTTAGAAATTCTGATGGAATGTTATCTATCCCTTCTGCCTTATTTGACCATAAGTCCTCCAAAGCTCTTTTAAATTCCGATTCTAATACTGGATCCCCTATCTCTTCTAAATCGACTCCTGTTTCTTCATCTATCACATCAGACAAATCTTCACCCTCATAGAGGCTTTCAATGTATTCTTTCCACCTATCTGCTCTCTCCTCTGCATTAACATTGGAATTCCCGTTGCACTCTTAATGTTACCACCGTTGCTTTTAATGTCACCAAAGGTTGTTTTGACTTTCCTGTATGCTGAGTCTGTCCTTCCGACAATCATATCTTTTTCGATGTCTTCACATTTTTCCTGCAGCCATTTCGTCTTAGCTTCCCTGCACTTATTATTTATTTCATTCCTCAGCGACTTGTATTTCTGTATTCCTGATTTTCCCAGAACATGTTTGTACTTCCTCCTTTCATCAATCAACTGAAGTATTTCTTTTGTTACCCATTGTTTTTTCGCAGCTACCTTCTTTGTACCTATTTTTTCCTTCCCAACTTCTGTGATGGCCCTTTTTAGAGACGTCCATTTCTCTTCAACTGTACTGCCTACTGCGCTATTCCTTATTGCTGTATCTATAGCGTTAGAGAACTTCAAACGTATCTCGTCATTCCTTAGTACTTCCGTAGAACTTAGAACTACTCAAACCTAAATAACCTAAGGACATGACACACATCCATGTCCGAGGCAGGATTTGGAACCTGCGACCGTAGCAGTCGCGCGGTTCCAGACTGTAAGCGCCTAGAACCGCCCGGCCACCACGGCCGGCACCTCTGGTGTAGGGACGGACGTACCGTAGGTACTTCTATAGCTATTCCCATAGATGCGTTCGTCTCAGTTGCCACGGGTGCATTGACTGTTTTATCAGATTTCTGCTTCCTCGGTATTTGTGAAGAACAGCCACCATCATTTTCTGCTTCTGAGTTCAAGTTTTCCTTTTCCGGTGGCCATTTTTTGCTCTTCTGAGGTTCATTGGCAATAAAATGTTCATCGGGTGTCATTTTGGTGTCGCATTATTTTGGATAAATCACCGCGTCATCTACTTTTGCTCTGGTTTCTTGTGTATGAATTACAGTTCGAAGGTCGGTGCTACTTCACCTGTCTGTTCGTTCAGCGGCGCTTTTCTGGTTCCTTTCATCACAGAAGGAAAGTCATCAAAAGTGATCCTCGTGGTTCTGTATCTTTCATTTGGGTTAATTCATTAGTATCCCCTTGAGTACAGATTGATCTCACTCGTTAACAGTTTATGTCTGATGGAAAAATTACAATTACTTACGTTTTAATGATGAGCATGATGTGTGGCCTCCTTACTGGTCAATTAATAATGTGGCTTGTCTTTGACACGATTTGAATGACTGGAAATTTTCTAATCGCTGGCATGTAATGGCTTTTCTCCGAGATCACTTCGGTTTAACACACAATAGTACTTTTTGAGCGTTGTGCTACTCAGTAAGCTTTCCTGGGTTTTTCGTGTTGTGTCATCCTTCATGATACACTCCATCCTTGGAATACTTAGTATCCCTGTGTGTGATTGTTTCATGACAGTACACGATACATGATGCATTCGTATAAGAACATTTGCATCATGAACGGTTTCCTTGTGGGCGTCTACACTACTGGCCACTAAAATTGCTACACCAAGAAGAAATGCAGATGATAAACGGGTATTCATCGGGCAAATATACGAGGGCAGTTCAATAAGTAATGCAACACATTTTTTTTCTCGGCCAATTTTGGTTGAAAAAACCGGAAATTTCTTGTGAAATATTTTCAAACATTCCCGCTTCGTCTCGTATAGTTTCATTGATTTCCGACAGGTGGCAGCGCTGTACGGAGCTGTTAAAATGGCGTCTGTAACGGATGTGCGTTGCAAACAACGGGCAGTGATCGAGTTTCTTTTGGCGGAAAACCAGGGCATCTCAGATATTCATAGGCGCTTGCAGAATGTCTACGGTGATCTGGCAGCGGACAAAAGCACGGTGAGTCGTTGGGCAAAGCGTGTGTCATCATCGCCGCAAGGTCAAGCAAGACTGCCTGATCTCCCGCGTGCGGGCCGGCCGTGCACAGCTGTGACTCCTGCAATGGCGGAGCGTGCGAACACACTCGTTCGAGATGATCGATGGATCACCATCAAACAACTCAGTGCTCAACTTGACATCTCTGTTGATAGTGCTGTCACAATTGTTCACCAGTTGGGATATTCAAAGGTTTGTTCCCGCTGGGTCCCTCGTTGTCTAACCGAACACCATAAAGAGCAAAGGAGAACCATCTGTGCGGAATTGCTTGCTCGTCATGTGGCTGAGGGTGACAATTTCTTGTCAAAGATTGTTACAGGCGATGAAACATGGGTTCATCACTTCGAACCTGAAACAAAACGGCAATCAATGGAGTGGCGCCACACCCACTCCCCTACCAAGAAAAAGTTTAAAGCCATACCCTCAGCCGGTAAAGTCACGGTTACAGTCTTCTGGGACGCTGAAGGGGTTATTCTGTTCGATGTCCTTCCCCATGGTCAAACGATCAACTCTGAAGTGTATTGTGCTACTCTTCAGAAATTGAAGAAACGACTTCAGCGTGTTCGTAGGCACAAAAATCTGAACGAACTTCTCCTTCTTCATGACAACGCAAGACCTCACACAAGTCTTCGCACCTGAGAGGAGCTCACAAAACTTCAGTGGACTGTTCTTCCTCATGCACCCTACAGCCCCGATCTCGCACCGTCGGATTTCCATATGTTTGGCCCAATGAAGGACGCAATCCGTGGGAGGCACTACGCGGATGATGAAGAAGTTATTGATGCAGTACGACGTTGGCTCTGACATCGACCAGTGGAATGGTACCGTGCAGGCATACAGGCCCTCATTTCAAGGTGGCGTAAGGCCGTAGCATTGAATGGAGATTACGTTGAAAAATAGTGTTGTGTAGCTAAAAGATTGGGGAATAACCTGGTGTATTTCAATGCTGGATAAAACAACCCCTGTTTCAGAAAAAAATGTGTTGTATTACTTATTGAACTGCCCTCGTATTATACTTAACTGACATGTGATTATATTTTCACGCAATTTGGGTCCATAGATCCTGAGAAATCAGTTCCCATAACAACCACTTCTGGCCGTAAAGACGGCCTTGATACGCCTGGGCATTGAGTCGAACAGAGCTTGGATGGCGTGTACAGGTACAGCTGCCCATGCAGCTTCAACACGATACCACAGTTCATCATGAGTAGTGACTGGCGTATTGTGACGAGCCAGTTGCTAGGCCACCATTGACGAGACGTTTTCAATTGGTGACAGATCTGGAGAATGTGCTGGCCAGGTCAGCAGTCGAACATTTTCTGTGTACAAAAAGGCCCGTACAAGACCTGCAACATACGGTCGAGCATTATCCTGCTGAAATGTAGGGTTTCGCAGGGATCGAATGAAGTGTAGAGCCACGGGTCGTAACACATCTGAAATGTAACGTCCACTGTTCAAAGTGCCGTCAATGCGAACAAGAGGTGACCGAGACGTGTAACCAATGGCACCCCATACCATCACGCCGGGTGATACGCCACTATGTCGATCACGAATACGCGCTTCCAATGTGCGTTCACCGCGATGTCGCCAAACACGGATGCGACCATCATGGTGCTGTAAACAGAACCTGGATTCATCCGAAAAAATGACGTTTTGCCATTCGTGCTCCCAGGTTCGTCGTTGAGTACACCATCGGAGGCGCTCCTGTCTGTCATGCAGCGTCAAGGGTAACCGCAGCCACGGTCTCCGAGCTGATAGTCCATGCTGCTGCAAACGTCGTCGAACTGTTCGTGCAGATGGTTGTTGTCTTGCAAACGTCCCCATCTCTTGACTCAGGGATCGAAACGTGGCTGCACGATCCGTACCAGCCATGCGGATAAGATGCCTGATATCTCGACTACTAGTGATACGAAGCCGTTGGGATCCAGCACGGCGTTCCATATTACCCTCCTGAACCCATCCATTCCATATTCTGCTAACATTCATTGGATCTCGACCAACGCTAGCAGCAATGTCGCTATACGATGAACCACAATCCCGATAGGCTACAATACGACCTTCACCAAAGTCGGAAACGTGATGGTACGCATTTCTCCTCCTTACACGAGGCATCACAACAACGTTTCAACAGGCCACGCCGGTCAACTGCTGTTTGTGTATGAGAAATCGGTTGGAGACTTTCCTCAGGTCAGCACGTTGTAGGCGTCGCCACCGGCGCCAACCTTGTGTGAATGCTATGAAAAGCTAATCATTTGCATATCACAGCATCTTCTTCCTGTCGGTTAAATTTCGCGTATGTAGCACGTCATCTTCGTGGTGTAGCAATTTTAATGGCCGGTATTGTAGTTTACCTGAAGCCTGAGCCACAGCAAACTAAATTAACTTATCAAAACAACTACATATTGACAGGGCAATGACGCATTCTTATTCTATCACCACTATAAACATAAATAAAATTACGTCCTGTTTGAAATTATCGGCACTTAAGGAATTTTTGTACGAATCCGCGACTGATATTGCCCTGTTACAAGAAGTTCTTATGGTTGATTTAATAATTCCCGGTTATGTCAGTCAAATAAATATGTCTCACGAAACAAGTGTTCGAACACCTGTTTTAGCGAGGGAAGGGATTCCAGTAAGTGAGGTGTACCGCCTGGAATCCGGAAGGGGAATACGACTATACATCTTTGCTGTGACTATCTTCAAATTGTATGCCACTTCAGGAAGTTCTCACCGAGCTGACAGAGAATATTTCTTCAAAGATTAACTGATATGATTGTTAAGGAAAAATCCAAGACAGTTGTTACTTGGAGGTAATTTTAATTGTGTTTTAAATCGAAAAGATCAGTAACCTAATTTTAGTTTCTCAAGGGAACTCGAACGTCTAGTTACTGGTTTAGAATTAAAGGGTATATGGGAAATCCAATACCCCTCTATTGTTGAGTTCACTTATGTCACAGAAACATCTCGTAGCGGGATTGATAGATTATATGTTTCTAAAAATCTTGAAACTTCCGTGACAAAAGTAGAAACCATTCCTACGTACTTTTCAGACCATTTAAATCTAACAAGACAGACAGTTCGCCGATTCAAGAACCAGTGGAATCTGAACATTTCCTTGTTAGTTAATATTATTTAGAAGACCTGATGAAAGAAGCTTGGGCAATATGCCTGCGTGCTCGTAGTAGATATGCCACTGATATCGACTGGTGGGCTAAAATGGCGAAGCCAAAGTTGAGGAAGGTTCTTATTCAATATATCGCCCAGAGCGCAAGAGAAATTAAATGTACTATAGAATATTACTATTCCATTTTGAGAGATCTATATGATCAGGTCTTAGCAGGTTCCTCACTTCAGATAGTAGACATCAAAGAAGTCAAAGCAAAGTTACTTAATATGAAGAGAAATCAAATGGAAGGGTTGACAGTAGAATCCAAGGCAAACTCGGTGTCAGAAGACGAAACTACTACCCTGTATTATTTAGTGAAGCATACGAAAAACGGAAGAACGTCTTTTATTGATGAGGTTCGAACAAAAAAGGGACACTTCTCATAACCCAGAAGGACATCATGGACGAGCTATATTCTGTAAATCATAGTAGTGATGCGTTCTTGGAAGAATTCCTTGACATTCTAGCCCCACAGCTAACAGAAGACGACACCGAAATTTTTCTCGAGGTAGTCAGTGAATAGGACGTGTACGGGACTCTGTGCGCCTCACCACCAAAAAAATCCCCAGGACCGGATGGTCTGCCAGCAGTGTTTTACATCCGTTATTGGCCAATAGTGGGTACGAAAATCACGGACATTGCAAACGAGGTTGTTCAGGATAAAATGATTCCAGCTGAGTTTAAGGAGAGTAAAATTGTCCTTGTGCCAAAAAATAATGGAAACAAAGATTTAAACAATTTTCGTCCAATATCACTGCTGAATTCTGATTATAAATTAATAGGTAGAATAGTGAACATTAGAATTTCATGCATTACGGATAAAATTATTAGTAAACATTAGAACTTCGTGCAAGGCAGAACCATTTTTCAAAACCTAGCAAAATTCAGGGATATCGTTGCAATAACTTCTGTAAGAAGCGTAAAGTGTTCTTTATTTTTTTTTTTTAGATTTTTATAAAGCATTCGATGTAGTAAATGAGGAATATCTTCTACAGACGTTAAAGAAATAGGATTCAACGACAGGATCATACAGTTGATAAAGAACATAGCTACTGGAATAAATGCAAAAATAGCGGTGAATTGTCAACAATCCAGGCCGATACAAATAAAACGAGGTGTTCCTCAAGAACCTCTGTCCATGTCGCTCTTCACCATTTCACTGGAATCTTTCCTCCGACATGTCCATGTTAGATTAAAAGGCTTAACATTATCAGGAAACAAAACAGTTATAAGAGCCTATGCCGACGTTACAGGAGTCATTATAAGGAATAATGAAGAGGTAAGCACGATAGCAACAGTGATTGATACGTACTGTAGTGCATCTGGAGCCAATGCAAGCGGAAAAAAGTAAGATGTTAAATCTCAGAGGTTTTGATAATATCAACGCCGCGTGGCCAAAATTAGTCCGACAACATAAAACACTTGGGATCACCCTGACAGCATGCCCCATGAAAATGACGGCTTTAAATTGGAATGTTGCAGCAGGTAATGTGCAAAGAGTCATTATAGAAAATTTAACTCGATATATGAACCAAGTTCAAAGAACAAAGTATATCAACGCATGCATGCTTGCTAAAGCTTATTATACTGCCCAGCTGTTTTCAGTACCGAGAATTCTAACGAGGAGGATAATGTCCAAAATCGCAAACTTTTTGTGGAAAGGTGAAGTGTTCAGAGTACCTAATAAAGTAGTCACTTTAGATACTAAAAATGGTGAACTAGGCTTAACTGACATAACGGATAAAACCTCTGCAAATTTTTATCAAAAGGCAAGTTCATTTAATAAGAGACTTACGAGAAAGCATAGCCAGCCAACGTTTCGAAATCATTAAACTGCGAAGCCTGCTTTCCCAGATCGATGTGCAGAGTATCAACAGTCGTTTACAGCATGTGCGGGTTTTCTATGTTGAGTTCTGTATTGAGTTCAGTTACATAAGTGTCAAAATCAGTCACGACACTTAAAATGAAGAGCCATAATGTGGGAACGAAAGAAAAGCGAAGGAAGTAACAAAATAGAACGACAGTTTCCAAAAATTCATTGGACTGAGATTTGGAAAAACATTAGTTCCAATGTACTCACGTCTAATATAAAAACGTCATGGTACAAGACAGTTAACAACATAGTTAGCACTAATGAAAGACTGTACGCAATGGGACTCTGAGAAACAAATTTATGTCAACAGCGCCATCTAGTTGACAAAATAATTCATAGATACACCTGCAGCGGTCACATGAATAGCTGGAAGTGGATCTGAGAGCAAGTAGCTCTTAATACAGGAACATCCCCTGAGAGTATATCGCTGTCATTGATACACAGGCCTGAAGCACGTTGTTTCCCAGAGGCAAAAAATAACTCTGTGTACTGGTTGCTGGGAAATTTTGTTAATTACGTCATTAACAAACTAGGATCCGACAGCGCCATAGAGTTCAAGGTACACATGCTGTCTGAATACCACAAAATTAGAAGGTATTCGAATCACAAGAACATGTTCGGCAGTATGTTAAAACTTATATTTGAAAGAATGGGCATTGGTTAATCTAAAAGAAGAAGACTGTGTTGACAGTGATCTATTGTAGTTAACTTATGGATATTATTTAAATTTTTACTGTAAATTTTGGGTGTGCGCTTTTTCTATTTCAGAAAGCAGTTTTTGAAATTTTATAAGCTAATTTACGGGACTTATTTGACAGTCAGATTGTGTGTCTAAAATGTCAAAACACGAAACATTAAAATTGCGTTATTGGTTTATAGCATAAAAACGAAAATTGACAGTTTTTATGGAAATGTTTTTATCGATTGGTTAAAACCATAAGATTGTATCTGATATAATGTAATATTCAGTGGCTGGCCAATTGCCCTGTTCATTTTTGCACTGTGATGTGTAAGTCAGTTTTCCAGTAAAAGATCTATTGTATAGGTCTGATAACTTCAGATAATTAACATTCCATTAATGTCCAGAAAGTGTAGTTGGAAGGCTAGTTAACTTTATAACATCTCTTTTCTGCCATTCTCAAGTATTTAAGAGATTATCTTCTAATATGATCATTTAATTGTTTTTATGCGTGACAGCAATAAATCTTTCATATTCTGTATAACTTTTGGTGACTTCCATACAATTGTGTGAAATGCTCATAGCTACTCTGACTGAACTGAGAAGGTTAAAGTCCAGTTTCTTCCATAACCAGTCTCTCACAGAGACGATTTCCTTGTGTACATTAATATGTTAAAATTTATCCCAAAAACTTGCTAATATCCTTCATAAAGTGTATTTATGCCTCTGTAAAGATTGGAGCACATGTAATTCAAAGTGCAGCTTTTTATTTATTCATGTTTGAAGAAGTTCGAATGTCTTTAAAAACTTTTCTTGATGTTCAAATTAATTCTTTCTGGTAGTTTAGTCAGTAACATAATCTTGTGATGTATTCCTTTAACATCACCATAACTGCAATGCCGGCCGCGGTGGCCGTGCGCTTCTAGGCGCTGCAGTCCGGAACCGTGGGACTGCTACGGTCGAAGGTTCGAATCCTGCCTCGGCCATGGATGTGTGTGATGTCCTTAGGTTAGTTAGGTTTAAGTAGTTCTAAGTTCTAGACGACTGATGACCCAAGATGTTAAGTCCCATAGTACTCAGAGCCATCTGAAGCCATAGCTGCAATGATCAAACTGTTTTTATTTAAATCATTTCATGTATAACATTAGTGCATGGTTAGTACATGTACGCAGTATTTAGTGGAATGTATAACATTGTTCCATAAATAATTTTTTTTAAAAAAAAAGGGCACTAATGCGCTGCTTCCTGGATTCGAGTAGGCGCGCCAGCCCCGGATCGAATCCACCCGCCGGGTTACTGACGTGAGCCGGTGTGCCAGCCAGCCTGGATGTGGTTTTTAGGCGGTTTTCCACGTCCCACTAGGTGAATACTGGGATGGTCTCCATATTCCACCTCAGTTACACGACTCACAGACATCTGAAGACGTTCGAACTTTTCCATGGATTACACTAGACGCAGACGGTTGGGGTACACTAATTCCATCCTGGGGGGGTACAGGGTGGCGGCAGGAAGGGAATCTGACCACCCCTAAAATTGATCTTGCGAAATCCGTTCTAACCATGCCAACCCTGTGAAACCTCAGGACAAGGCACTAGCCAAAAACCTTGTATTTTTATTCACATAATTATGTGCTCGCTGCTCTGGTATTACTTCGAAGTATAGGGGCTCAATCACTAGCATTGTTGTTGCTTGGATATGATCCTGATAATGTGGATTTATGCCACAAAACCGTTAGTAATTGGTTCGATAATCAGCTGTTTGAAGACTTCTTGCTATAAAATGACATTATACCTCGGGTTTCTCTGGTTGTTAGGCTGGGAATTACACCTTTTCTTACAAGCGGTGGTGGTTTCGGCGCAGTGCTGCAGACATGACGGTGGTGTAGATTTACAGAACATTGCCATAATAGTCCCCTTTATATTCTCTAGTACTTCCTAGTACAACACCTATTCAGCTGCACAAAGGAGCCATTCCAACGTGCTGGCGCGCGAATTCCGGGGCGCATTCTCTGCACAAAATAGACAACGCTGCGTTATTACCTTGAAACTTGATGGTGGTCTTCCTCCCACTTCACACAGCACATGGTTAGTTTCGCCACTGTACACATCGGAAACACCGTCCTAGTGACAACAACTTAGGTATACAGAAGATTATATTTGTTACTTGTAGGACAAATGAGGGCCCTCGAAATATAAGTCACGTCTGAAAATAAGAGATTCTTGTTTGCTCTTTATGATGTGGAAAGTTCGCATAAAGCTGACAGAGAGGAATGTTCTGTAAAACCTCAATATGCACTGAGATGACGAAAGTCTTGTAATACCTCATAATGTGGTGTCGAACCACATTTTTCCCGGCGTAGCGCATCATCTCGAAGTGGTATGGAGTCAAACAAGTTGTCAGAAGTGCTCTGCAGAAATAGTGAACCAAGCTGCCTCTACAGCCGTCCATAATAGCTGCTGGTGCAGGATTTTGTGCACGAACTGACCTCTCGATTACGTCTACATCTACATTGATACTCCGCAAGCCACCCAACGGTGTGTGGCGGAGGGCACTTTACGTGCCACTGTCATTACCTCCCTTTCCTGTTCCAGTCGCGTATGGTTCGCGGGAAGAACGACTGCCGGAAAGCCTCCGTGCGCGCTCTAATCTCTCTAATTTTACATTCGTGATCTCCTCGGGAAGTATAAGTAGGGGGAAGCAATATATTCGATACCTCATCCAGAAACGCACCCTCTCGAAACCTGGCGAGCAAGCTACACCGTGATGCAGAGCGCCTCTCTTGCAGAGTCTGCCACTTGAGTTTGCTAAACATCTCCGTAACGCTATCACGGTTACCAAATAACCCAGTGACGAAACGCGCCGCTCTTCTTTGGATCTTCTCTATCTCCTCCGTCAACCCGACCTGGTACGGATCCCACACTGATGAGCAATACTCAAGTATAGGTCGAACGAGTGTTTTGTAAGCCACCTCCTTTGTTGATGGACTACATTTTCTAAGCACTCTCCCAATGAATCTCAACCTGGTACCCGCCTTACCAACAATTAATTTTATATGATCATTCCACTTCAAATCGTTCCGTACGCATACTCCCAGATATTTTACAGAAGTAACTGCTACCAGTGTTTGTTCCGCTATCATATAATCATACAATAAAGGATCCTTCTTTCTATGTATTCGCAATACATTACATTTGTCTATGTTAAGGGTCAGTTGCCACTCCCTGCACCAAGTGCCTATCCGCTGCAGATCTTCCTGTATTTCGCTACAATTTTTTAATGCAGCAACTTCTCTGTATACTACAGCATCATCCGCGAAAAGCCGCATGGAACTTCCGACACTATCTACTAAGTCATTTATATATATTGTGAAAAGCAATGGTCCCATAACACTCCCCTGTGGCACGCCAGAGGTTACTTTAACGTCTGTAGACGTCTCTCCATTGATAACAACGTGCTGTGTTCTGTTTGCTAAAAACTCTTCAATCCAGCCACACAGCTGGTCTGATATTCCGTAGGCTCTTACTTTGTTTATCAGGCGACAGTGCGGAACTGTATCGAACGCCTTCCGGAAGTCAAGAAAAATAGCATCTACCTGGGAGCCTGTATCTAATATTTTCTGGGTCTCATGAACAAATAAGGCGAGTTGGGTCTCACACGATCGCTGTTTCCGGAATCCATGTTGATTCCTACATAGTAGATTCTGGGTTTCCAGAAATGACATGATACGCGAGCAAAAAACATGTTCTAAAATTCTACAAGAGATCGACGTAAGAGATATAGGTCTATAGTTTTGCGCATCTGCTCGACGACCCTTCTTGAAGACTGGGACTATCTGTGCTCTTTTCCAATCATTTGGAACCCTCCGTTCCTCTAGAGACTTGCGGTACACGGCTGTTAGAAGGGGGGCAAGTTCTTTCGCGTACTCTGTGTAGAATCGAATTGGTATCCCGTCAGGTCCAGTGGACTTTCCTCTATTGAGTGATTCCAGTTGCTTTTCTATTCCTTGGACACTTATTTCGATGTCAGCCATTTTTTCGTTTGTGCGAGGATTTAGAGTAGGAACTGCAGTGCGGTCTTCCTCTGTGAAACAGCTTTGGAAAAAGGTGTTTAGTATTTCAGCTTTACGCGTGTCATCCTCTGTTTCAATGCCATCATCATCCCGTAGTGTCTGGATGTGCTGTTTCGAGCCACTTACTGATTTAACGTAAGACCAGAACTTCCTAGGATTTTCTGTCAAGTCGGTACATAGAATTTTACTTTCGAATTCAATGAACGCTTCACGCATAGCCCTCCTTACGCTAACTTTGACATCGTTTAGCTTCTGTTTGTCTGAGAGGTTTTGGCTGCGTTTAAACTTGGAGTGGAGCTCTCTTTGCTTTCGCAGTAGTTTCCTAACTTTGTTGTTGTACCACGGTGGGTTTTTCCCGTCCCTCACAGTTTTACTCGGCACGTACCTGTCTAAAACGCATTTTACGATTGCCTTGAACTTTTTCCATAAACACTCAACATTGTCAGTGTCGGAACAGAAATTTTCGTTTTGATCTGTTAGGTAGTCTGAAATCTGCCTTCTATTACTCTTGCTAAACAGATAAACCTTCCTCCCTTTTTTTATATTCCTATTAACTTCCATATTCAGGGATGCTGCAACGGCCTTATGATCACTGATTCCCTGTTCTGTACATACAGATTCGAAAAGTTCGGGTCTGTTTGTTATCAGTAGGTCCAATATGTTATCTCCACGAGTCGGTTCTCTGTTTAATTGCTCGAGGTAATTTTCGGATAGTGCACTCAGTATAATGTCACTCGATGCTCTGTCCCTACCACCCGTCCTAAACATCTGAGTGTCCCAGTCTATATCTGGTAAATTGAAATCTCCACCTAAGACTATAACATGCTGAGAAAATTTATGTGAAATGTATTCCAAATTTTCTCTCAGTTGTTCTGCCACTAATGCTGCTGAGTCGGGAGGTCGGTAAAAGGAGCCAATTATTAACCGAGTTCGGTTGTTTAGTGTAACCTCCACCCATAATAATTCACAGGAATTATCCACTTCTACTTCACTACAGGATAAACTACTACTAACAGCGATGAACACTCCACCACCGGTTGCATGCAATCTATCCTTTCTAAACACCGTATGTACCTTTGTAAAAATTTCGGCAGAATTTATCTCTGGCTTAAGCCAGCTTTCTGTACCTATAACGATTCCAGCTTCGGTGCTTTCTATCAGCGCTTGAAGTTCCGGTACTTTACCAACGCAGCTTCGACAGTTGACAATTACAATACCGATTGCTGCTTGGTCCCCGCATGTCCTGACTTTACCCCGCACCCGTTGAGGCTGTTGCCCTTTCTGTACTTGCCCAAGGCCATCTAACCTAAAAAACCGCCCAGCCCACGCCACACAACCCCTGCTACCCGTGTAGCCGCTTGTTGCGTATAGTGGACTCCTGACCTATCCAGCGGAACCCGAAACCCCACCACCCTATGGCGCAAGTCGAGGAATCTGCAGCCCACACGGTCGCAGAACCGTCTCAGCCTCTGATTCAGACCCTCCACTCGGCTCTGTACCAAAGGTCCGCAGTCAGTCCTGTCGACGATGCTGCAGATGGTGAGCTCTGCTTTCATCCCGCTAGCGAGACTGGCAGTCTTCACCAAATCAGATAGCCGCCGGAAGCCAGAGAGGATTTCCTCCGATCCATAGCGACACACATCATTGGTGCCGACATGAGCGACCACCTGCAGATGGGTGCACCCTGTACCCTTCATGGCATCCGGAAGGACCCTTTCCACATCTGGAATGACTCCCCCCGGTATGCACACGGAGTGCACATTGGTTTTCTTCCCCTCTCTTGCTGCCATTTCCCTAAGGGGCCCCATTACGCGCCTGACGTCCCATAAAAGTCCAATGGGATTCATGTCGAGTGATTTGGGTGGCCAAATTATTCGCTCCAATTGTTCAGAATGTTCTTCAAACCAATCGCGAACAACTGTAGCCCAGTGACATGGCGCAGTGTCATCCATAAAAATTCAATCATTGTTTGGAAACTTGACGTCCATGAATGGCAACAAATCGTCTCGAAGTAGCCGAACATAACTATCTCGTGTCAATGATCGGTTCAGCTGGACAGATGAACCCGTCAATTTCATTTAAACACAGCCCATTTCATTGTGAAGCCGACAGCAGCTTGCACACTGCCTTGTTGATAACGTTCGTCCATGGCTTCGTGGGGTCTGCGCTGCACTCGAAACCTACCATCAGCTATCATCTGAATCTGGTTTCAGCTGACCGGGCCACCGTCTTAGAGTCGTCTAGAGTCCAATCGATATGGTCACGAGCCCAGGAGAGGGGATGCAGGCAATGTCGTGATGTTAGCAAAGACACTCGCTTCGCTCGTCTACTGCCAAAGGATATTAACGCCAAATTTTACCGTACTGTCTTAACGGATGCGTTCGTCATACATCCCACAGAGATTTCTGCGGTTATTTTACGCAATGTTTCTTCTGTGTTAGCACTGATTACCCAAACGGCGTTGCTCTCGGTCGTTAAGTTGGCTGCACTGAAAGGTAATGCCTGAAATTTGGTATTCTCCGCACGTTCTTGACGCAGTGGATATCGGGGTATTGCATTCCCTAACGGTTTACGAACTGGAACGTCCCAAGCGCCGCCTTGCTTCAACTACCATTCAGCGTTAAAAGTCTGTTTAATCCCGACGAGCGGCCGTAATCACGTCGGAAACTTGTTCACAGCGAATCACCAGAATACAAATGACAGATCTTCCACTTTATACCTTGTGTACACGAGACTGCTGTCATCCTTATGTGTGCATATGAGTAACCCATGATTTTTGTCACAAATGTTTCAAAATTATTGGTAAAATATTTTTGCAGCTTATATTGTAATTCATATTAGCATTATAATAGTAATATTTCCCGTTTTGAAGTAATTTTACGGAACTGCACTCAAATAAAACGTGCAGCCATGACCTCCATCCACATCCAAGAGATCCTTCTGCACTGGATATGTGGAGTGCGACCTACGTCAGGTAATGTAACACGAACTTTGAGTCCAATGCATCGAGGGCAGTGTGACAACCTCTACGAGGCAAATTTCCGAGTCGGAGGTGTTTCCATGTGCTGGGTTTCAGCTGAATAAGTCTACGCCACACTTGTTGATGAATGTGTAGGACCACTTATTACAATGACGGACACCACTGCTTCTCAGACCTCCAAATTTGTCTGTGATACCGCCCATCAAATAGGTGCGGAATACGATTGGCTGCCAAGCTTCTCGGCAAAGATTTTTAGCAACCACTGTTCATGCTTAGAGGAATGTATACGAGAGTTGGAACTTAAATAGTGTCAACTATTTATTCAAAACCGATACAAAAGAGTTACATATTTGCACCTGTTACTGTCCTGCAAAGTAGTCACCAGCGTTGTGTAGAACCCATTGCCAGCGATGTGGAAGGCGTAGTATACTGTTAGCAGAGCCTGTCCTGTTGATGGTACGAATGGAGTGATCTACTGCCTGTCGAATCTCTGGAACAGTTCTGAAGCGAATGCGACGAAGTGCTTCATTCGCCTTCGAAATCCAATCAAAGTCACAAGTCCGGGGAGTATGGTGGATGGTACGGTACTTCGCACTCCTATCGACCGAACAAAGCAGCCACAGCTTGTGCTGCATGCGATCACGCATTGTGGTGCAAAATGATGGATGGGTTGCGCAGAAAGTGTCGCCGCTTCTTTCGCACAGCTGGTCGTTTTGGGAACATCACCTTTTCAGTATGTCCAGTAATTGGTCTTCATTATAACTGAGGATAACAGTATTATCAACGAATCTTATCACTGATGTTTTTGAAACGCTAATTTTAATACCACCCGTGAACTTTCCTTTTATTTCTGTCATTGCTTCTTCGATGTACAGATTGAAGAGTAGTGGTGGAAGACTGCATCCTTGTCTTATACCTTCCTATTTTGAGTACTTCCTTCTTGGTCATCCATTCCTATTGTTCCCTGAATATTATCCGTCTTTTCCTACAGCTTACTGCTATTGTTCTCAGGAATTCAAACATTTAGCACCAGTTCATATTACAGTTTTCCCTGTTCGATGAATTCTATGAATGTGTCTTGATTTTTCTTTCCATTACCAATAGAAATATCAGAACTGCTTCTCTGGTGTTGATCATTTTGTAACAGATTCGCAATTCTCTTTTTTACTCTTCATTATACGAACCATGTCAAAAACTTCTATGCTGTTTATACGATGGCTTTCGCACTTACCTGCCCTTACTGAATTCGGGGCTGTGTGAATCATATTTCTCCAAAAATCTGATAGTGTGTCTCCACACTCATAGGTTCTATGCACCAAACTCAATAATCGCTAGGCTGACACATCCCCCCATAATTTTAGAAATTCTGGTAGGATGTTATCTGCCCCTTGATCGTAGGTCTTCCAAAGCTCTATTAAACTATGATACTAATAATATATCTCCTATGTCCTCCATATCTGCACCCATTTCTTCCCCACATGCGTCGTCAAACAAACAGCGGGACCCATAGACCAGGAAAGAGTGGAAACTATTGATTGAGCCACACACACGTTACATAAAACAGTATTTTTAAAAAGAAACTATCACAGCTCAGGAAATTACAATTACGTTTTCCATAGAACAATTGCCTTTCATCATCAAACAGCTCATAAGAACAAACTGCTGTGGTGAAACATGATAATTATTTAAATCACCAGTAGCTCAATATTATTAAACTGCTCTTAAAACAATTATTGATCCAACAGCAAAGTAGTTGACCAATTCAAAATCAATTGAACGCAATGAATGGTTATTCACAAGAGCATTAAGTAACTTACCTGAATTGAAATTACAATACAGACACCATAATATTCACAAGTCCAGAATTTCGAGTAACGTAATTGTGCAGCTGATAATTTTACTAAGGTTACAATTTTCAAAGAAAACTACACCATAAAAGTAAGCAATGGTGACACCAAATACATTTTAACAAGTCAGTATACTACACTGGTTGTATTCAGAACACTAGCAGTAATGAGCATAATCGTATAATGAGCAAATTATGCCTATTTCATCTGGCAGCCACATCAACAATGAAATTATCTTCAACCAAAATTATCAGAAACTATTCCTTCCCCTTGGCTCAGTTCAGTTTCCAGGTGCCATTCGTTACATGCAAATACTCGACTGATAGGTTTCCGAGTCCTTCATACAGTATACAAAATAGCCCATAGGACACCTGAAACAACACTGTATTATAAAAGGCACATCAGCATTTCACTAAAGTATGCACCCAGCGCAAGCTTATCATAAATCAGCAGAATCAAGCAAATACGTTGTACATGTTTTTAATGCAGTACCGGAAATGGGAAATCGTACTATTGAAAAAATGAATGCCACACTAATGAAGGTGAGCCTAATGGCACATGTACAAACAGTAGTTAAAGCAGCGTATGTGAACTATACTTAGATTAGTAACACGCGCTAGACGTGGTTAGGACTATAGTACAACAAGTAAAAGAGCGCGTCTGCAATCCAAGCGTTCATCAAAGGCTCACTTGGGGCACCAAATTTAGCAGTTCCTTTGCGAATAATTATAGTAATCGACATCAAAAAGCCATAACCTGAGAAACAATGATCATTGCACAGCGCCTGAAAAAAATGTGGCTCCAAAACCGTTAAGGCAGACAATTTCCACACGTTTTATTCGTTCACAAACTTCAGATCTCAGTGCGCAATTTCGCAGTTGCTTCCCTGGACTTCCTATTTATTTCATTTTTATGTGATTTATATACCTGTATTCACCCTGGAATTTGTTTTATTTTCTTCTATCGTCGATGAATTGATGTAACTCTTCTGTTACCCAAGGTACCTACCTTGTACCTATGTCTGTTTGTCCAACTATTTTATGACTGCACAGTTTAGAGAGGTTCATTCTTCTTCAACTAAAATGCCTGGTGTGGTGTTCATTATTGCAGTATCTATGACAATAGACAGTTTTCTCGGCGGTTCAGTACATCACTTATTTCCTAACTGATTGTTCCAGATGAATCCCAATGTTCAATCTCCTCATCATCTGCAACATATTGTGGTTCAAATCGATATCTATTCCTGGGTACATCGTATAATCTAATATCTGATTTCCGAATCTCTTTCTGCCATGATGGAATATTCCCATGTCTCCGCGTCTTTTCCCAGTACATTTGCCCCTCTTATGATTTTTGAACAGAGTATTCGCTATTTCCGTCTGAAATTTGCTGCAGAACACAATTAGTCTTTCTCCTGTCGAATTCCTGCTCCCTTGCCCAACCCTTCGTCTACTCCTCCTCCTACTGCTTTTGGCGTCCACACGTATACCTGAAATATGGGTTATTGGTTATGGTTTACTGTCGATTCTGACGAGAACAACCCTATCATTGAATTGTTAGCAGTAATTCACTAGCCGTATTACTTTTCCTATTCATAACGAATCCTGTTCACGTTACAACGGTTTCTGCGACTGTTGATATTAGCCTATTTTCGTCTGACCTGAAATACCTTCCAGTTCACTTCATTGATCCCCACTATGTCCAAACTGAGTCTTTGCATCTGCAAGTTGTATAGCTTCCCTGCCGTGGTCAGATCTCTGACGTTCCACACTTGCGACTCGTAGTACGTTACCCTTTCGTCGGTTATTCTGCCTTTCTTTCATGCTTACCTCCCCCATAGCAGGCCCTTACGCAATTCCAGAGATCTAAAAGGGGAACCAACACGGCATCTTTCGCCAATGGAGGGATCATCATGACACTGTTCAATTACAGACCATGCCATGTGGATAAACGCGATGTGTCCCTAACGCAAATGTTTCCATTGCCTTCTGCACGCTCATACCGGTGATCTTTAATGATTGTCCCGCCATTTAGGGGCAGTTTTCCACCCCAAGAGCTATTCTTAAAACCCCACTTCAGCTGTCTGTATTTTGTTGTTACCTCTCCCTGTGAGACGTACAGAAGAAATGGCCAAGCCATTATAATTTTGTAAAATTTTATTTTGGTCTTCTTCGTAGATCCGTTCCTTAAAGTTTTATTAATAGCGACACATACTAGATAGCTCGGTAAGAGAATGCATAAATTTAACAGTGCACACAGGATGCTCCACCGAACATTTTGAGGTAGAGAGAATCTGGCGTCAGAGAAGTCATCGTAAGGAGATAGTAGGAATAAAATCACATTACTTGGTACTTTTTTGTTTATATTAGTTACAGTTAACTGCAAATACCGTTAACGACACAATTAACGTACCATTTGTACTCCATCTTACAAAATGTATCAATTTCAAGTGCAATACGACGAGTACGTGAAGTGGGGTCATCAGCAACAGGTTCCAGCACTTCCTCTTCAAAATCGGGTATACGAGTGGTGCTCATGTTGCCAGGTTCCTCGTTATCTCTTTCCAGTGAACTAGTCCCCCCCCCCCCCCCTCCATTCGTCGATCGAGCATAATAAACAGTCATCGTGATGGATGATGCCTGTTGGGAGATCGTTCCCTCTACAGTCTTTCAACAGCGATAGCATTCCAACATGCTACAAAAGGCACATGTCAGTGAGTTCTGCGAAACTGTACCGGTACGGCTCCATCGTATTGTACTGTAGGTCTCTGAATAGCGTTGAGTAATGAATGGGTCTGTCGTTGATTCATAGCACGTTCTGTCACGGGGAAATGTAAATACGGTACAACAGAGCCACCTTATGAACAAGTAAAGTAAACAAAAACTGCATCATGGCTTCCTAGCAATCAGTTTCATCCTCCCTGCTTTCTTATACGAAATAAGAAATTGCATGGAGCCTTAATTAAATATAATGCATGCAAATACTTTTAAATTTTTAGTAGCTGTCTGTCCGATTACGAAGTCTCGTAAACGGTTGGCCCTGACTAGTATTACTCCGCAATCTGACTGCATAGAATAACAACAAAGAATGAAAGAAAATTTCCGTTAACACAATTAATTAATTAAGTCCCCAGCAACTATAAAACCTAGGAAACAACAAAACACAAGTGTAGCTGTTCTGTGTGTGGAAGTGTGATTCAACGTACACATCTGGCACGGTTCTTCCTCAATAAGACCAGATATTTTAAACACCATTTATACTGAAGTAATTAAAAAAAACAGAAATACTATAATTGCACATAGAAACCAGAAATACAGTCTAATACAAGAACACGAGCCAGATGCTTTGTTGACTGAACCTGTGACTAAGAGGCATTATTGTTTAAGACATTGAAATAATAAAAATAAAAAAAGGAATTTGCACTGACCGTTCCATAACCTAATATATAAAATACGGTAAGGAATACAAATGCTTTCATACATGTGATTTTACATAATAGTTTACACAAGTATTATTCAATCAATGGCACCCAGTAACGTTGAGCAGGTGCAGACACCAACAAGTGACATTATTTCAGTAGAAGCAGTTCCATTAGTGGCACCCAGCATTGTTGAACAGGTGTAGACACCAACAAGTGACACTATATCAGTAGAAGCAGTCCATCATTGGCACCCAGCAATGTTGAGCAGGTGGAGACACCAACAAGTGATATTATGTCAGTAGAAGCAGGTCCATCAGTGACACCCAGCAATGTTGAACAGGTGCAGACACCAACAAGTGACATTATGTCAGTAGAAGCAGTTCCATCAGTGACACCCAGCAATGTTGAACAGGTGCAGACACCAACAAGTGACATTATGTCAGTAGAAGCAGTTCCATCAGTGACACCCAGCAATGTTGAGCAGGTGCAGACACCAACAAGTGACATTATGTCAGTAGAAGCAGTTCCATCAGTAGCACCCAGCAATGTTGAACAGGTGCAGACACCAACAAGTGACATTATGGCAGTAGAAGCAGTTCCATCAGTGACACCCAGCAATGTTGAGCAGGTGCAGACACCAACAAGTGACATTATTTCAGTAGAAGCAATTCCATCAGCGGCACCCAGCGATGTTGACAGGTGCAGACAGCAACAAGTAACATTATTTCAGTAGAAGCAGTTCCATCAGTGGCACCCAGTAATGTTGAGCAGGTGCAGACACCAACAAGTGACATCATTTCAATAGAAGCAGTTTCATCAGTGGCACCCAGCAATGTTGAGCAGGTGCAGACAGCAAGAAGTAACATCATTTCAGTAGAAGCAGTTCCATTAGTGGCACCCAGTAATGTCGAACAGGTGCAGACAGCAGTCCATAATATACACTATCACTAATCAGACAGTTCATCAAAGTTTATCAGCAGAAATTAAACATCTCCTAGTTTCACACATCAATGTTGAACCAGTGTAGGCATGAACAACAGTTTGAATGCACGCACAATTGCTTTTACAAAATTATTATCAATGCTCTTACACTAAACATACAAATAATAATAAACACACAAATGATATTAGATAATTATCATATTAACTATTACAATACACAAATAACAGTAAACCTATAATATTTATGGGTGTCAGTGCAAGCCACAACAAACAAGTAAAATAATATTTAGGAGATAGTTCAGTACCAATTATTAGGGATTAGGAAAGGAAAACACACAAAACACACTCACTCATCTTTCATCCACATTAAGTGCTACTGTGTAATTGAATAGTGTTAACTGTGTAAATGCAATTCTGTCAAAGATTTGATCTTCGACATGTGTATCAAGTAGTAGTGGCAGCAATGTATAACAGTCAATAATAGTTAGTCTACGTCATAGTCATCATGTTAAGACCAATGTTTGCCAAGCCAAATCAAATGTACGGTTGCTGAACAACTGTCAGTGTGCCAAAATATGCAAATGCTTCCTCTCTCAAAAAAAAGTGTATACTGCTTAGTGATTTAACAAAGTGTGTGTGTAGACAATCTTCCTTCTACTTGAGTGTCCTAGTCTGCCATCTTCATCCTCCTTGTTCCATATAAACCAACAAAAAAATATGCTCCTCACTTACTTTACCTCTTATCCACCAAAACTCCAATAATCATCAGCATCACATAATCTTAATACTTCAATAATACCTCTTACGTCGATACATATAAACCTTATCATCAATATCATTTACCTTACCTCTTGTCCACCAAAACTCCAATAATCATCAACTTCACACAATCTCAACACCGCAATAATACCTCTTCAATACGTCGACACCTATAAACCTTATTACCAATATCATTTCACTTCCATAACAACTCTTTCCTCTAGTCAGTCTCCTCGACCAAGTACAGATAAAATCCTAGTGCAAACCTCAATTCATCATCCCATGCAATCCGAAGACACAATGTCCACACACAACCTCTGTGTAATCCATCTGACTCAAATCTTCTACTCATTATGAATTATAAAATACATTTTGGTTACCTAGTCCATCATTAAATAAAAGAAATGCATACATGACCTCTAACAGCCTTTAGTTCGAATAACTCTCAGTAAGTAAGTACGAGTACGGAGTGTTAATGATCGTAGTGTGTATAACACTTCAAGAATCATGGCAAAACAGAAGCAAACATATGGAGTATTTTTTGTGTCAAGTGTCACTTGCTATTTAAGTTGCTCGCGAAGAATGCAGTATAATAACTGTCAATGGTCTAAACCTTGTGTTGGTGTGTCACGTCGTTATCTTCCTTCCCAGTAACATAAATTTATACAGCTTCCAGAAAACCTCCAGCTCATGTGACTTCAATGAAGTTTCTTGTACCAACGTCGTTCGTAGAATTACAGCAGTTCATTTTCTTATCTTAAAATATCAGGCACTGAGCGTAAGGAAAACATGCAATAGCGAGTAAATATACCAGTAGAGAACAGAATGTCAACAAGTGGATGCAGCACAATTCCTACAACGAGGCTCTGCCAAGCGAACAATCTGTAATTAATACCATAGTGTGACCTAAACTCCATGTTCGTACACCGCATATCAGCATTTCTATATACCAAATTAAAGAGTAGTTATTACAACAAACAGAAATGTACAAATATGCAATCCATACGCAAAGCAGCAAATATGTATCTTACATAATAAACAGGTCATTAGCATCATATCAGCATAAGCAAATAAATGTTCATATGTAATCTTAATAAGTAAACATGAAGGCGCAAGCAGATAAATCACAAAGTATAACCTACATAAATGATCATATCAGCATAATTAATCATGTGAAAATTATAATTTAAATAAATAAGCACAGCAGGCACATAAAAAAATGACATCAGTGAAAAATCATGGCAGCCAAGCGATGCATAATATACATAAGTAACAACCCTGTTCATTAATCAATCATTGTCAAAATCAGTTAATGTACGCAAGCACGTTGCTTCACAAGTAAATTCATAGAACATAAAATTTAGCACAAAGTATAAATCACGTAATCGCGAGCAGCAAATTACGTCTAAAGTACGTACCTAAGTGGAAATATGTCACCTGAAAAATAAACTCAATTAATAGTTACCTTTTTAGTTTATTAATTTCTTCTTCGAAATGACATTCTTCCTGAAAATTTCTGGATAGCAAGTCCTCTTAACGTCGGACACACACAGAATTTACCTGAAGGTCTTAAAATTTTTATACAACCGTATCCTGAAAAATACTGAACGTTAATAACATAATTTGTCAAGTCACTATAGCTTTATACTGAATTTATTCGGAGAAATTAGACTGTGTATTTGTTTACGGCTGTCAGTGCATTCGCACTGAGCGCTCGATCAGCTGTAGGTACGCGTGAAGTAGGAAGTAATTGTTTGCGGTCAACGACTGCCATGTACGCCGCGCAGACTTGACTGTTGCTTTGAGTATGTGCCGCCACCGGAACACGGCGCGGTATCCGTGTACTCTCCGTGTGTTTACGTATAACTGTTAGTTTGTCAAAAGTATGTCATTCCACAAAAATTTTAACGTTCGATATATGACGTATTCCCTTAGAGCGTCGAGATTTAAGAGTTTCTACTTCGACAGTGTTATCATGAATAATTTTGCGAACTCTATATGGACCGTTATAAAGCAGAAAAAATTTGCGACACAAGCCTTTTCCTTTGTTAGACAAACGATGAGACTTAATTAACACCTTTTGACCAACTGACAAGGTTTTTAAACGACCAGGACATTTAGCTGATATCTCTCTTCTAGCAGCCGCAGATGCAATATTTTGCAGAGCCAGGTTCACAACTTCAGAATGCCGCAGTTTCCGTGTAGGCGGAAAAGAACGATTTCAGAAATGCGATTTGTCGGTGCTTTATTTTTTTAATATCAATATAGGCGGTAAAGAAGTTGAATCATTAGGGAGGTCACTCAGAATGTTTTGAAAAATATGAAGATACTGATCCCAAGTTCTGTGATTCTGATGACAATAAAGACGACACAATTTATTGATTTCCTTCATCCATCTCTCTGAAGCGTTAGATTGAGGGTGAAAAAGTGAAATGAAAATTGGTTTAATCTTACGACGCCGTAGAGTACGAAGCCAAATTTTAGAGCGAAACTGTGATCCATTATCTGATATAACCTTATCAACATGACCCACTTCTTTAAGAAATTGTTTGATGAAAGCATTAGATACTGAACGAGCTGTCGCTCTGCGTAAAGGTGTAAAATACACATATTTTGATGTCAATTCAACTGCTACCAAAATGTACGCAAAACCATTAGTAGAACGAACCACTGGACCGAACAAATCGACTGCAGCCATCTCCTTTAATTTCGCTGGAATGATAGGAAACAACGGTGCTCTGTGAGAAATAGTTGGCGGCTTAGCCTTTTGACATAATTTACATTTGGCAAGAACAGATCGAATACGTTTTTCCGTATCACTGAAGTAGCAATTTTCTCGTAGTTCATGAAAGCATTTTCTGGGGCCAAAGTGTGCATAACTGAAATGTGTATACCAAATCAATTTATTGACCCACTCATCAGGAATACAAACTAACCAAACAGAGTTGTCGACCGATTTTCGTTTAAAAAGAATATCATTGCGAACTAAATAATACTGTCTGATCGCTACGCTTTCCTTTCTCCTCCACTTCTCCTTAATGTCCTTCCAGATTGGATCCTTATTTTGCTCCTTAGCGATGTCCTGGAGCGAAGACGAAATAAAATTCTCAAACGCAACACTTTGAGTATACATCAAACAATAATTGTTTTCTTTGCAGTCCTCTTCAGCACTTTGTTTCAAACCCATAGGTGCACGTGATAAAGCATCAGCAATAATATTTGAAGATCCCTGTATGTAAACAATACTAAAATCAAATTCCTGTAAATACAGCGCCCATCGAGACAATCTTCCATGTGTTAATTTTGTTGACATAAGAAATTCCAGAGCTCGATGGTCGGTGTAAACCTTAGTATGTCTGCCAAACAAAAATGTGCGAAATTTTGTGAAAGCCCAAACAACAGCCAAAGCTTCAAGTTCCGTAATCGAATAATTCTTTTCTGATTTAGAGAGAACACGACTTCCAAATGCAATAGTCTTCTGTACTACAACGCCGTTTTCTTCTATCTCTTGAAATAAATGTGCACCTAGGCCTTTGTATGATGAGCCTGTCGCCAAACAAAAATCTTTAGATAAATCCGGATGTGAAAGAAGTGGAGCAGCAACTAAAGCATCACGAAGTTGTTCAAATTCTGATTGAGCTTCCTCATCCCAACACCAATTAGAATTCTTTCCAGATAGTTCACATAAACGAGGTGTGGCCAAATCGTCCAATCTAACGAAGCGTCTAAGAAAATTACAGACACCAAGGAAACTACGAACATCACGTTTTGAAGTAGGAACAGCATAATTACGAATCGCGTCTAGTTTCTCTGGATCAGGAAGAATACCTTCTGTAGAAATAATATGACCAAGGAATTTCACCTGAGAACGAGCAAATTCAGATTTTTCCAAGTTCACTGTGATGCCAACCCTCGCAAAAATACGTAATAATGAATCCAAAATTTTGTTATGCTCACACCAAGAACGTTTAGCAATAAGAATATCGTCAACATATGAAGTAATATTGTCACGAATATAAACAGGTAAAATTTCGTTTAAACTACGAATGAATGCTGCTGAAGATACAGTAAGTCCAAATGGTAATTTCCGAAATCACTTTTGGATAAAATAGTCATATCCGGTTATTCTTTACCGATTCTCTAGATAGATTGATAGTTGAAGAGTTATTTTGATAGATACAAAGAACAGTAAAAGAGTAGGCAGCGGTGCAGAAAACAAAAAGGGAAATAGCACCACTACAGCTCAGGGCCCTGTGTACGCTACGGCACATATTCACTTAGTGTAGCGAATCCCCTGAGGACATTAATAGCCGCACATAATTTCCAGTTTGTGACTTAGTGGCCAATTTGTAGAATTGCGAAAGATCTTAAATTTCCGAACAGTTAAGAAGTGTTTATAGTCAAAGTTTTCTCCTCGTGGCGACAAGGACCTACCGCGTCTGTCCCAGTCCGAATGTCGATTATTGTCAAGTTCGCCCGCGCCTGGCGCTCTCTTGTTGCATCCCGTAAATGAAACAAATTATTTTCTTCAAATCCCTCTGCCATCTGTGATTCTAAATTTCTTCTGCTGTCTTTTCCTACGATTTCGCCTTCAATTTGTTTGACGTGCTTTCGTAATGCCTCAAATTCCCTTTTGACCTGTTCATTCAATTTTCCCTGATTTTCAACATGCTTATTTATGTTCTGGTACTCTTCGGTTTCTGCAAATGGTAATGGAGCTGTACCATCCGAATCTCTGTCCCCATTTAAACTAAGATTTGTCAATTTATCTGAAATCTCCTCCACTCTTTCCGATAAGTCACCTATTTTTTCTTTCTGTTTATTTACGTCTTCCGTAAGTGTCGCAACTCGGGTTTCAGTATTGACACATTTAGTAGTTAACTGTTCATACTGTTGTGTTAAGTTATTTATTCTGTCATTTGGTACGGATTCCTCGATTCTTTCAAATATTCCTTCCTTATTGTGTGCACGTTGTAAACTTAACTCTGAAAATTTTTGTACTATCACACGATCTCTTTCTTCCTGTTCTCTAACCTGTTCCTTTTGTCTAATCTCTACTGCAAATAATCTATTATTGTGAGAATTCAAAATCGGTTGTACTTCTCTAATTTCTTTCTTTAATTCATCTTTCATGTTTCTGAAACATGTCCCTATTCGTGAGTCTAACCTTGTTTCCATTGTTCCCATCTCAGTTCTAATTGTTCCTATTTGTGATCCCACTGAGTCTAACCGTGTTTCCATTGTTCCCATACCAGTTGTAATTGTTCCTATTTGTGATCCCACTGAGTCTAACCGTGTTTCCATTGTTCCAATACCAGTTGTAATTGTTCCTATCTCTGTTTTAATTGTTCGTATTTGTGATCCCAGTGAGTCTAACCGTGATCCCAAATTTAATATTGCACTCATCAACTGCTCCATGTTAGTTTGTTCGAAATACTTTTCGCCCCTAACATTTCCCGTAAAACTAACTTCCTTCGTCATAGCAGTGAAGCTTTCTGTGTTCGATACTATTCCAGAATCTTCTGTCGTCAATCTCGTATTCTGAAAATGTTTTGATTGTGAAAAATTTTGAAT
The DNA here is from genome assembly GCF_021461395.2 of Schistocerca americana. Classification (NCBI taxonomy): domain Eukaryota; kingdom Metazoa; phylum Arthropoda; class Insecta; order Orthoptera; family Acrididae; genus Schistocerca; species Schistocerca americana. Next base: position 1,240,679,482 of record NC_060119.1, on the reverse strand, counting down.
TGGTTCCGGACTATTTTCCCGACTTATTAAATTGTTTTCAGCTTCATTATTCATCATACTATTGTCCTGTGTTGGTGAGTTCGCCATGTCAACAATTTCGTCATTCTGACTATCCATCATTTTTGCCTTTTTCATCGATCGCGTAATCATTTACAAAATATACAAAACTCGTCCCTATACGAAAATTACACACAATGACACTTTATCTCCAACAATACCATTCACATGAAAAGCTTTCCGACAAACACGCCTAAGGAACAATTGAAATCTTCATAATTGCACAAAATTGTCAAACGTGTATACAAGACATCAAAAATTAAATTCTACAAAAATATCATTAGAAGAATGACAGTTACCAAATCTACACATGCAATATAGACTACACTTACTAAACTACAAATTACTACAACAATACTACTGTCTGCTATTTTTACAATCAGAAGATTCCAAGGGACGATCCGAAGCAGCGGTCGCCATGTGCATGGGGGCTTAATTAAATATAATGCATGTAAATACTTTTAAATTTTTGGTAGCTGTCTGTCCGATTACGAAGTCTCGTAAATGGTTGGTCCTGACTAGTATTACTCCGCAATCTGACTGCATAGAATAACAACAAAGAATGAAAGAAAATTTCCGTTAACACAATTAACTAATTAAGTCCCCAGCAACTATAAAACCTAGGAAACAACAAAACACAAGTGTAGCTGTTCTGTGTGTGGAAGTGTGATTCAACGTACACATCTGGCACGGTTCTTCCTCAATAAGACCAGATATTTTAAACACCATTTATACTGAAGTAATTAAAAAAAACCAGAAATACTATAATTGCACATAGAAACCAGAAATACAGTCTAATACAAGAACACGAGCCAGATGCTTTGTTGACTGAATCTGTGACCAAGAGGCATTATTGTTTAAGACATTGAAATAATAAAAATAAAAAAAAGGAATTTTTTTACCTTCATATATATTGACGAAAAGCACACTCTGACCATTACAGCATCCCCAATCCAACAATATCTGGTGTCTAGCCCATCAAAACAATATGACAACATCTGAACAAGCACTCTCCATGGGAACTTCTCAACAACGACTCACCACTGCTACGTCTCAACAAGCGCTGCCTACTGCTACTTCTCAATAAGCACTCTCCACCACGACTTCTCGACAAGAACTGCCAGTGGAGGCGGCTGAAATAATACTCTTTGGCGCAATCTCTGGCGCTGTGGCTCAGTGTAGCCACCTTTCAAAATGTACACGTAAATGAACTGTAGAGGACGTGTAAAGTTGTACGCGTGTTAGTTGTAAATAAGCTGTACTGACAGACAAAGCGGTAGACAAGTTTACTTCCATATCTCCTTAAGGTGGCTTCTCCGACCCCAGGCTCTATACCGTCCCCAGTGAAATACTAAGAAAAGACTTAAAATTGAATAACAAGTGGACACTAGCCGCTCAGTTGAACATGCATTTTTCTCATGTATCCCCGTTATAATAATTTCTCTGTGTAAGTTTCGAGTTCAAAGAAATAATAGATGCACTCGAAACAAAATGATCTAAAGAGACGATATGGTGCGCTCTTTTGTTAATGTTTTAGTCGTCTTCACTTCTCTTGTCTTGGTTGCGTGTAGACGGACATCTTGCGAGTGCTGGCATATTTGTACTAATTAAGCAGATAATATATTGATTTAATGTTATTGGTCACTTTTAATTTGTAAGAGGTAATCCCGATTTCATGTCCGCCTTCCTTGAATTAATCTGCATTCGAATAATTTACAGTGCAACAGTCGCAGCGGCCGATGCAGCCAACGTCGCCATTGCGTGACGATATTAGCTTATAAAAATTAGCGGAAGCGAAAAACTCGCCCGCTATTAACATAATGCACATTTTTCTCCACAGCTGCCCGACGTTGCAGAAAATACGTAGCTTTAAGATTCTTATTTTCAGTACAACAGCCGAGAGCCATAGCCAGGACTCCGACTACAATGCAATAGTTACTCGCGCGCGTATGTGGGCCGCAATGGTAATTAATAACTAAAGATTTTTTGCTTTAAAGTGAACTGACTAGCCGAGGAAATTAATATGAAAAGTTTATTCCATTGTTGAACTTATATACTCATGTTTTAAGATTCAGCAAGTCTTTCAGTCATTAACGTAACAAATAATTTCCACTGAAGATTAATATTGTTAAAAAAGAGGCAACTTCACAAAGTCGTTTAATTGTAAATCAAAATTGAATGAAATACCATTCTGATTAAGGCGCACCACGTAAGTCGGCAACAATAACCATTACTAATCATTTTGTGTAGTAAATAATAAATTAAATTCCGACGGCCGACGTACGCGAGAGCTCTCTACCTCAAATTGTTCAGTGGAGGTTCCTCAATGTCGTGTTACGTTTTTGCGCGCTATTACGGAAATTCTCTGTGTATTCTGAAACTGATAAAGCGTGTTGTCTATGCCTCTGTTATTCTGATAAGTACTTTGGTTTCCTTAATTATGAAAAATGTTGAGTTGTTTAGTTATTCCATTATTAATCACAATTTTTGATCTGATTAGCTCAAAATCTCTAAATTTCATTACCTTCCTTTTGTTAATTGAATTTACATATTGTATTTTTTACATGTTAGATGTAACTTATAGATGGCACTTTGTAATTTCTTCTCACCGTCAAGAATACGATAACCGATCGCCTTCAAAAGGCACATGTTCGTGGTTTCGTAGTGCGATAGATGTACCCCATAATGTACTTGTGAGACCTGAGTTTCTCTCGGCGTATGCAGTGTTCAAACAACTTACGGAACTGCAGCCGACGTCGTCGACAGCAGCCGATATTTCCACAGAAGCACGCTCTACCATTTTAAAGATAGTTTTGCCTTGAAAATGGCAGGGTGTATCCACTTCGAAATATCTTCGGTTGTTGACGACGTCGCCCAGCTGCATTTCCGTAGGCTGTCTAAACAGAATTTATTTATTGTTCCCATTTTCTTAAGATTTCGTCAAAGTATGTATGAATTAATGTCGGTGATGAACTGTACCATTCTCTGGCACTTTGATTCACAAGTATCGTATCTGAAATTCGTCCCTCATTTTTTATCATTATTTTAGTGTCTGTATTCATGCCTTTCAGAACCTTTTTTAATGTGTTTAAGACAACCTTGTTTCTCTAGTGTGTTCCTTTGTATTTGCCTATTTACAGGGTCGATGGCTTTAATCCTGTCTATCAAGGCCATATGCGTTTCTCTATTAAATTCATGCATTTTGACTGTTAACTGTCTCATAATCAATGCACTATCTGTGGACGACGTTCCTTGCCTGAAACCATTTACTTCATAAAAATGGTGTGTTTCACTTACACCTGTTCTCTCGTGCGAATCATTCCAGCGTATACCTTGCTGGCTGAATCGATCAAACTTACCCCTCTAAAATTATGACGGTTGTCACGTTTCCCTTTCTTTAAAAGCATAGAAAAGATTTCCATTCATCCACATTTGGTGCTGGTCTTTCTTCTGTTTTAATATAAAAGTTATATCATGACAAACAGCTCATTGCTACAGCATTTTATTTTTATAGTAGAATTACTGTCCATACACGGTGAACATTAATAAAACCGACAAACTGCCGGAAGGGATTCCTGACTGGAAATGGAGGGAAAAAGGTTTTACCAACATGTGTCCGGAATGCACCACTGCCACGGTAGATGGCGCTGACGAATGAGTTCCGCTAGAGAGCCTGTATAGGGAGAGAGTGGCCAACCGGACGATACGGCGGCCTTTCTTTACAGCTGTAATATACTCATAGTAGCCTACTACGTACAGCACAGGAAAATTTGATACAGTTGCTGTAAAAATTATTCGTTACTTGCATTTATCTCCTTTAAAGTTCGTTTACTAGACATATTGCAATGAAAGTAACGTTTAATTCTATGCTTATAAGAATAATGTGTTATAATAATTTTCACGCAGCCAATTTAAGGGGTCTGTTTTCAAATTTTACTATGTATATTGCAAGTTGTTTTATATTTAGTAAAAAGCAAAAACGACTTACTTCGCATAGATAAGAGTATTTGGTTGGTTTCCACAAGGCTCCTGTTTGATTTATGTCAGGCCTGTTGACTGCGACTGCGCACTGCTTTCGTTTTTCTTCACTGCGTGGAAATGCTAACATGCGAAATCTACCTCCGCCTCTATTGGAACAACCAAATGCAGCACAGCCTGGCATCGTTTACGAACGTCTGCAGAACGAATTACAGATGGCAAAAACAATACTGTACAATTACTAACGTGTTTACTTCAAACATGTAGGCCTACCGCTTCATCACAAAACGCTTCATTATTTCAACTCGTATTTAAGATCACAAACGCTAATTACGTACTAGAAACGATATGCAACTAAATCGAACAAACTTGCACAACGCGTAACAAGTCTCTCAATAATTCAAATACCTTTTAATCGTTTTCGAAAGTCCTCTGTACTTCAATTCAACTAAAAAGCACGGCGAATATAGGAAGCGCGAGAGACATTTGGCAGAAAAATGGCGCCAAAGCTAATCAACCAATCACGGGTGACTTCGCCTACGGCCACTCTCTCTGTATACATGCTCTCTAAGTTCCGCTAACCATGTGTCCTTAGGTTCACTGTGTGTTGCAGGCTGTGTGACTGACGCAGCGCACTGTAAGCAGCAGAATTGTCTGGTATTCATGTCGGGAACAAGACGAGATGGTGTTTGCGTACAGCCAAGCAGATGGAAACTGTACTGAGGCAGTACAGCTGTACCAAACAAGTACCTTCACAGACACAAACCTTTTCGGGCCTTTTCTTTCAGAAAGACGATCGTGCAGGCAGGCGGTGGACTGTTCGTACACCAGGTTTGGAGCTTGTAGTAGGGTTCGTCTCAGTATCCTGTAGGACCCAGTGCTCCAAACCTGGTGCACTTTCGTCCGTCTGAAAGGACCCATGATCACACAAACGCCTAAAAAGGGCTTCAAACGTTGTGTGGTGTGGTTGGTGACTGTGGTTGGTGTCTATGTGGGTATCTGGTTTGGTACAGCCGTACTGCCTCTCGATCGTTTCCATCTGCTTGGCCATAAACAGACACCATCTCGGCTTGTTCCCGACATGAATGTCGGACCATTCTGCTGCTTAACAGTAAACTGGGTCGATCACAGAACCTGCAACACACAAGCAACACACGGTAGGCCTGACGTCCAGTTCTCTGATCATCTCACCGCAAGCTAAGTTACATTCTGCTAATTATTAATTGGTGCAGAGGAATTGTTTATTGTGTAATTTGTATAGTTTGTATTTGTGTTGCTTGTTTGTAGTGTAATTTGTATTGTTTAATCTGCCGTCATGTGTGACAAAGGTGGATGTTGTCGTAGATTAGTGAGTACGGCAGTGAAATGTCATGATTGTGGGTAGGTGTTTCACTTGGGAGATTGTAGCGGGGAAGCTGTTATACTGCCAGATGAGGCTCGCCAATGGAGTTGTAGAGTACATAGCCCTAAATAACTAAGCCCTAAATAACAAATTATCGCTAGTTTGTATTTTTTGTTATCCCTCCAAGGAATTTGACTGTGTGGCTCTTGTCACACTCTTAGAAAAACTGTGGTTTTATGGAATTGATGTATATACACACAGCTGGTTTGAATCATACTTAATGAACAGAAAGCAAAAATTTGTGCTGAATAGCAAAAATAATGTTGTAAGGGTGGTAAATTCTAGTGAATGGGGAGTTATCAGAAAGGGAGTTCCACAAGGTTCACTTTTAGGTCCTCTGCTGTTCCCTATTCATGTGAATGACCTCCCACTTAACGTCCAGCAGGCGGAACTAGTACTTTTTGCAGATGACACGAGTGTTATAGTAAATCCCATTCCAGAAAAAGAAGTTGAAGATATTGTTAAGGATGTCTTCCAAAGAATTATTAAGTGGTTCTCAGAAAATGGACTCTCCCTTAATTTTGAAAAAACTCACTATATCCAGTTCTGTAGACCGAATAGCGTCATACCGGCAATTGATGTAGCATATGAACAGGGCTCACTTAACAGGGTAGATTTCTCCAAATTTTTGGGCGTTCACACTGATGACAACTTGCACTGGAAGAAGCATATCACTGAGCTTTTCAAACAACTAAGTTCAGCTTCTTTCAGTGTTCGTATAATTGCTAGTCTTGGTAATAAACAGATCAGCCTCCTGACATACTTAGCACATTTCCACTCACTAATGTCTAATGGAATAGTTTTCTGGGGTAACTCACCACTTAGATATAAAGTACTGATAGCAACAAAAGAGAGCAGTGAGAATAACTGGTGGTGTTCACCCAAGGACGTCATGTAGGCACCTTTTAAAGGAGTTAGGTATTTTAACTGCACGATCAGAGGTCATATATTCGCTAATAAAATTCGTTACAAATAATCCATCTCAATTCGCGAAGAACAGTGCTGTTCACACGTAGAATATTAGAGGGAAAAATGACCGTTCCTATTTGTTATTGAAGCTGTCAGTTGCTCAAAAACGAGTACATTATTCAACAATAAAAAATTTTATCATTTGCACAACAACATAAAGGGTCTGGCAGGTAGCAGATCAAGTTCTAAATCTAGCTTAAAATTATTTCTTTTGGGCAACTCCTTCTACTCCACGGACGAGTTTCTGTTTCAGAAATGGTAACCAAAAGTACCTCCAAATGTAGTTGCATGCGTAGAACTAAAAATTTCAGTAATATTAATGTTAGCACTATTCATGTGTGTATATATATCTTGTGATCTGACTTCTTCCACATCACATCGACAAAATAATCGGAAAAATGATTTACCAAAATTGACAAAACTAAAAAGAAAGAAGAACTGTCATTCGCCAACGCCATCTCACTTGGCAACGATGCATTTCCGGACGCATTTTCGTAGGACCTTTTTTCCGTGATTTCCATAGAGGAATCCGCCCCTACGTATAGTCGCTTTTATTAATGTTCACCTCGTATATGTAGTTGTTCATGCCGATGCTGATAAGTAGTGTTGAATATCTTAATTTTTGTGATTCTTTCCGTCTTTGGAGGTCATCTGTTCATTAAATTATACAACTGTAAGGAGCCGGCCGCAGTGGCCGTTCGGTTAAAGGCGTTGCAGTCTGGAACCGCAAGACCGCTACGGTCGCAGGTTCGAATCCTGCCTCGGGCATGGATGTTTGTGATGTCCTTAGGTTAGTTAGGTTTAACTAGTTCTAAGTTATAGGGGACTAATGACCTCAGCAGTTGAGTCCCATAGCGCTCAGAGCCATTTGAACCATTTTTGAACAACTGTACGGCTTTACTTAATTAAATACACTATTGGTCATTAAAATTGCTACACCAAGAAGAACTGCAGATGATAAACGGGTAATCATTGGACAAATATATTATACTATAACTGACATGTGATTACATCTTAACGCAATTTCGGGGCATAGATCATGACAAATCAGTACCCAGAACAACCTCCTCTGGCCGTAATAACGGCCTTCATACGCCTGGCCATTGAATCAAATAGAGCTTGGATGGCGTGTACAGGTACAGCAGCCCATGCAGCTTCAACACGATACCACAGTTCATCAAGAGTAGTGACTGGCGTATTGTGACGAGCCAGTTGCTCGGCCACCATTGACTAGACGTTTTCAATTGGTGAGAGATCTGGACAATGTGCTTTATACAGAAAGGCCCGTACAGGACCTGCAACATGCGGTCGTGCATTATCCTGCTGAAATGTAGCGTTTCGCAGGGATCTAATGAAGGGTAGAGCCACGGGTCGTAACATATCTGAAATGTAACGTCCACTGTTCAAAGTGCCGTCAGTGCGAACAAGACGTGACCGAGACGTGTAAGCAATGGCACCCCATACCACCACGCCGGATGATAAGCCAGTATGGCGATGACGAATACACGCTTCCAATGTGCGTTCACAGCGATGTCGCCAAACACGGATGCGATCATCAAGATGCTGTAAACAGAACCTGGATTCATCAGAAAAAATGACGTTTTGCCATTCGTGCACCCAAGTTCGTCGTTGAGTACACCATCGCAGGCTCTCCTGTCTGTGATGCAGCGTCAAGGTTAACCGCAGCCATGGTCTCCGAGCTGATAGTCCATGCTGCTACTAACAGTCATTGGATCTCGACCAACGCGAGCAGCAATGTCGCGATACGATAAACCGCAATACAGGCTACAATCCGACCTTTATCAAAGTCGGAAACGTGATGGTACGCATTTCCCCTCCTTACACGCGACATCACAATAATGTTTCACCAGGCAACGCCGGTCAACTGCAGTTTGTGTATGAGTAATCGGTTGGAAGCGTTCCTCATGTTAGCACGTTGTAGGTGTCGCCACCGGCGCCAACCTTGTGTGAATGCTCTGAAATGCTAATCATCTGCATATCACAGCATCTTCTTCCTGTCTGTTAAATTTCGCGTCTGTAGCACGTCATCTTCTTGGTGTAGCAATTTTAATGGCCAGTAGTGTAAATAGTGTTGAATATCTGTTCATTGAATAATACAACTGTAAGTAAGGATATACATTACTAAATAACAAGCCATAAATGCTGCTTTTATTTGAAAAATAGCTTTGAAATGCTATTTACGCCAGTTTTCCCAGATTTTCCACTGGTGGGGCTCGTATCATAGTTTGAGCGCAGGTGTCTATAATTCCTAAATATGGCACCACGTGATGATGTTGTAAGGCAGCGCCTCACGTCGGATAAGCCAAGGGTGGTATGGACAAGTGCCCAGTTCAGGTTTGTAAGATGCAGCATGAAGCAAAACGCGTAAAACAACCGCAAGTGTATTTTCTACTCCTACTTTTAAAACAAAAAAAGAAAAAAAACACACACACACACAAACACACACACACACACACACACACACACACACACACATGCGTGCTTTGGCATTACTTTCCATTCTGGACCTTATGTGTGGCTGGGATGAAAGAGGGAGAAATAAAGTAGAGGGGCAAGAAAAACAGAGAAGTGACGATCAAACAATAATGGATCCTCGGGAGGATCAGTATCAAACAATTGAGTGTAGATAAGGCTTTGAAAGAGCTTTCTTATCTTGGGTAAATTTATTCGTCCGACTAAGCGTTTAAATTCCTCCACCGGATAAGGAAACGGGCCAATGTGCATTTGATACCGCCAAAACGGGCTCTTCGCCCGTGCCGAATGGCTCAGACACAGCAACGGCGCACGCAGTACGGGAAATAAAAGACGGCGGGGAACCGCCTGGGCGCTTCCCCCACCAGCTCTTGCTCTTCCCTGCCCGAGCGCCTCATTACCCATGGTGCTTTGCAACTGTCCCTCTGGGATCCGCGTTCAAGAGGCTTTAATAGAAACGCATGGCCTGTGTAAGCCGACGTAGGCAGATGCTAAGTAATGAGGCACGAAAACTCAGCTCCAGCTCCAACAGAAAATAACTCGAGGGCAATCATACCCTTCTGTATTACGATCGCAAATTCGAACTTGGAAGCTGTATCACTGGAAGTGCCGCTTTTTTTCTTTCTTATTTTATTTTCTTTTTCTTTCTTCTGACCTTGGTATGCTTGCTTGGTATCTACGCAACATTCACATGAATTTGTCTCTTTTTTTCTCACTAATTTAATGCAGTACTGGCCATTAAAATTGATACACCAAGAAGAAATGCAGATGATAAACGGGTACTCATTGGACAAATATATTATACTAGAACTGACATTTGATTACATTTTCACGCAGTTTGGGTGCATGGATCCTGAGAAATCATTACCCAGAACAACCACCTCTGGCCGTAATAAGGGCCTTGATACGCCTGGGCATTGAGTCAAACAGAGCTTGGATGGCGTGTACAGGTACAGCTGCCTATTCAGCTAAACCCGATACCACAGTTCATCAAGTGTAGTGACTGGGTTATTGTGACGAGCCAGTTGCTCGTTTTCAGTTGGTGAGAGATCTGGAGAATGTGCTGGCCAGGGCAGCAGTCGAACATTTTCTGTATCCAGAAAGGCACGTACAGGATCTGCAACATGAGGTCGTGTATTATCCTGCTGAAATGTACAGTTTCCCAGGGATCGAATTACGGGCAGAGCCACGGGTCTGAAATGTAACGTCCACTGCTCAAAGTGCCGTCTATGCAAGACGTGTAACCAATGGCACCCCATACCATCACGCCAGGTGATACGCCAGTATGGCGATGACGAATACACGCTTCCAATGTGCATTCACCGCGATGTCGCCATACACGGACGTGACCATCATGATGCTGTAAACAGAACCTGGATTCATCCGAAAAAATGACGTTTTGCCATGCGTGCACCCAGGTTCGTCGTTGAGTATACCATCGCAGGCGCTCCTGTCTGTGATACAGCGTTAAGGGTAACCGCAGCCTTGGTCTCCGAGCTGATAGTCCATGCTGCTGCAAACGTCGTCGAACTGTTCGGGCAGATGGTTGTTGTTTTTCAAACGTCCCCATCTGTTGGCTGAGGGATCGAGATGTGGTTGCACGATCCGTTACAGCCATGCGGATAAGATGCCTGTCATGTCGACTGCTAGTGATACGAGGCCGTTGGGATCCAGCACAGCGTTCCGTATTACCCTCCTGAACTCACCGAATCCATATTCTGCCAACAGTCATTGGGTCTCGACCAACGCGAGGAGCAATGTCGCGATACGATAAACGGCAATCGCGATAGGCTACAGTCCGACCTTTATCAAAATCGGAAACGTGGTGGTACGCATTTCTCCTCCTTACACGAGGCATCACAACAACGTTTCACCAGGCAACGCCGGTCAACTTGTAACGCCGGAAATGTATATCCTCCTATTTACATCTATAGTACTGTAAATTTTTTTCTTTGTTTTTTTACCTCAAGATATGCCATTTCTGTGTCTTTATATATTGTAATTGTTTTACTGTTTGTATATATATTTATGCATTTATGTTGGTTTGTTTTGTGAATATTATTTGTATTTATACGCTTGGTCTGGCCTAGAGAAAACTATGCTATCGAACGAATACATCGATAGGTCGTGTGGAGAACCAAAGTGTTTAGGATCTTTGGTAGTGTTGCGCAGATCCAGAGGAAGTAATTGCAGATACTACTGGGCACATTCCTCCAGGTAGATTGGCAAATGAGATCAATCTGACCAAAGAGGAATCAAAGAAGGTGACAATTAATGAATTGATAGCAAAGCAACACTCACTAGTTGACGAGTTACAGGAAAAGGTTTTGGTATTGGAGGTGAAGCTACAGACTAAGCCTCAGGACAAACGTTTTGAAATTAAAACTGTATGTGAACAGAGGCTGAAAAAGCCGCCATATAAGCCGGATTTAGGATCAAAGCCAGATGGTTTTTTCTGGAATGATCTGGATATAGACGAGGATTTACTGTGGGAAAATAAAGAAACAGTCGAGGACAAGTGTAGACAGATAGTAGTGTCTGTTAATATGCACGGCCTACAACTAAACGTGTTGATTGACACCGGTGCAGAATTGAGTGCTGTATCTGGGAAAATATTTGAGTTACTGAAAGACGGACCTGGCAGCGTAGTTATGCCAGTAACAGGAGTGAAAATTATCGGTGCTACTGGGAAGGCCAGTAAACCGGTCACAAAACAGATTTTTGTCAACTTCGAGATATGTGGGGCACGATACGAACAAGAGTTTGTCGTCGTGCCAGACTTAACTACGGAAGTAATTATCGGGTTAGATTGGTATTAAAGTACCGTGCAGTGATTAATTGCGAAAGCAACACTTTGACATGTACGTCACAAGATAAAGCAATAGTTGTTAGTCTTGACGAGGCAGGAGATTGTTTGGATAGGCAATACCAGCCTATACACATTGTTAACTGGCCGGGTGGTATTGACGTAGGTGTGAATTTGAACTACAGTAATGTGAGGAATCTGGCATTGACAATAGTGTAGAAAGTGAATTGGAAAGTATTGTAGACGGTGTGTCAAACGTAACACACGAACATAGACGAGGCTGACTTTGCCGTACCTATTGCCATCACAACCATAGAGTATGGGGCAAGTATGTAGCAGTATTTGAGAGAATTATGAACACCTTGAGACATGAATCTACGGGATTTTCTCCAGAGGAAATCCTGTTGGATGACAGAAGTGAAAGTGAATTGGAAGAGATAATCAAATTCCCTCCACGGATTGACATTAGTATTGGTGTGAAAAAAGATCGTTTGCGAGAAGTAATGAAGCTAAAAGCCGATGCTCGCCTACGTCGTCATGACGCTAAAGCGCGTTTTGCAAAGTTTGCAATCGGAGACTTAGTACTTGTAAAAGCTCGTGAGAAATCGAGCGAGTTAGACCATGAAATCTCTAAATTTAAGTTTGTTTGTAATGGACCATATGAAGTCATTGGTATACCTCACAAATGCTTATTGCTTAGAGTATCCAAGCTCTGGAAAACTATTAGGTATATGGAACATTGTAGACTTGAAATTGTACCAACCTAGGATTGATTAATACCACAGAATGGGTAATTTGTACAGTATGTAAATATAGAGTATAAGATTTAAACGATTTGCTAGATTGCCATGCTTTTGCCTGACCAAGAGGACATTAAAGAAGTTGTAATTAATAAGTAATTAATTTTTACTAAATGATTTAAGAGAAACTGATTATTAATCTACTGAAAAATCCAAGCTGCTAGTTTAAGTTTTCAGCTGAGTCACAGTAGATTAAGGAATGGAACTATGATTTTGTAAATAGCTGTAAGATTCCATAAATATGTGATTTACTAGTCATTGCCGATGTACTTAGACGCTGTTTTAAGTTTCAGGCTAGTACATGCGTGTGATGATGGACAGTGTTGAGTTATCCACTGTGATAGTGTTAATGGACTCCTTGAGATTACTCGGGAGTGGGTTTTTCCGAAAGAATTCAGTGAAACGGACGTTCTGGAAATGCCGTTAGAAGGGCGAGTGAGATCAAGCGTGCCTCACAGGCGGGCGCAACAATACTGGCGAGGCGGAGCCGCTGTCGGCTCTTGTGCCGCTGTCGGCTCTTGTGCCGCTGTCGGCTCTTGTGCCGCTGTCGGCATTCTTTGTACTTGCGGGTACGAAAGGCGGAGTTGTTTTTCTTCCCGGACAGCCTATGTGAAAGACTTCTGTTGTCAATATTTATGTTGTTTAGCGTTAAGTGGACTGTCATGACGAGAATATTAAATATGAAAAGGTTATGTAAAATGTGTATTCTATGTAATTAATTATTTATTTGGGTATTTTGATATACCTGTTTTTTTTTATGGCCATGTACTCTGGTTAATTTTGTACACAGAATTCCCCTTTCTTGATACTGTTAGGAATTTTGATGATTTTAGAATAGCTAAACCATTTTCTATGTTTTCTATGAATTTTAATATGTTGTCAACCTATTTTTCTTTTGTGTAAGGTGGAATAAGATTAGGAGTGTCTCCACTCAATTATTATGGTTTAAAAATTGGTTTGTGTTAATTCGCCTAATGCTGAATTTTCTTGATGTTTTGAGCATATGCATTTCCGCTCTTTTTTTTCCTTTTTGGGACATTTTCTGAGTCTGTTTACGTTACACGAACATCCTCAGACAATGTGGGGCACGTGTAACGCCGGAAGTGCATATCCTCCTATTTACATCTATAGTACTATAAATTTTTTTCCTTGTTTTGTTACCTCAAGATATGACATTTCTGTGTCTTTATATATTGTAATTGTTTTACTGTTTGTATATATATTTATGCATTTATGTTGGTTTGTTTTGTGAATACTATTTGTATTTATACGCTTGGTCTGGCCTAGAGAAAACTATGCTATCGAACGAATACATCGATAGGTCGTGTGGAGAACCAAAGTGTTTAGGATCTTTGGTAGTGTTAACTCTACCTCGTGGAGCGCGGGCAGAGCAGGGAGAGTCTGGCTGGGGTAGTGCAGTGGAGCAGGTGTGTTGTGTGACGCTCCCGCGAGTTGCCGCGCTTTCGGGGTTGGGCAGCATGTAATTGCGATCGACTTGCTATGATAGTTTCTGACACGGTGTCGCGGACAGGAAGCATTAGCTAATGGTTCAAATGGTTCTGAGCACTATGCGACTTAACTTCTGAGGTCATCAGTCACCTAGAACTTAGAACTAATTAAACCTAACTAACCTACGGACATCACACACATCCATGCCCGAGGCAGGATTCGAACCTGCGACCGTAGTGGTCACGGAGTTCAAGACTGAAGCGTCTAAACCGCACGGCCACACCGGCCGGCGGAAGCATTAGCTGGCGCACATCAAGAGCCCGTTTCGCCTGGTGACCCTAAATTTGTGTAAAGTATTCTCGACGTAGGATTTGTTCTGTGACACAGGTGTAAGGTTTTGAATATAAATTATATACGAAACTGTGTTTTAAAAGGGATTTATTTTTTCAGTTTGTACTACATCAGACGACAATTTTGTGATATGAGGGAGAAATTTGAGGGACGAACCCATGGATATAGTCTTACGTGATCTCCTTTAAAAATAAAAATTTGTGTGACACTGTAGGCACTGAAAATTTATATACAGGGTGAGTCACCTAACGTTACCGCTGGATGTATTTCGTAAAGCACATCAAATATTGACGAACCGATTCCACAGACTGAACGCGAGGAGGGGGGCTAGTGTAATTGTTTAATACAAACCATACAAAAATGCACGGAAGTATGTTTTTTTAAGACGAACCTACGTTTTTTTTAAATGGAACCCCGTTAGTTTTGTTAGCACATCTGAATATATAAACAAATACGTAATCAGTGCCGTTTGTTGCATTGTAAAATGTTCATTACATCGGGAGATATTGTAACCTAAAGTTGACGCTTGAAACCTCCGACGTTCAGTTGCGTGTTGTAACAAACACGGGCCACGGTCGGCGAGCAGCATCTGCAGGGACATGTTTACGATGACGACCGTGTTTACGAGTGTGGCTGTAGTGCACTGTTGTGGTTTGGTCTAGTTGTCGCAGTGTCCGCATGTAGCGCTTGCTGCTATTGTTATTCTGCATTCGTCTCCGCACGCAGACTAACTGCAGTTCACCGTGTTACCAGACGTCTGTGATAGTGTAGTGTTGTAGGAACTGTGACCATGGTGTATTCGAACTCTGAAAAGGCGGAGATGATACTCATCTATGGCAAGTGTCGACGAAATGCAGCTGAAGCCTGCAGGGTGTATGCAGAACGGTACCCGGACAGAGAGCATCCAACGTGCCGCACATTGCAAAACATCTAACGCCAACTGTATGCAACAGGTATGGTCGTAGCACGCAAACGGGTCCGTAACAGGCCCGTCACAGGAGAAGCGGGTGCAGTTGGTGTGTTAGCTGCTGTTGCCATGAACCCACACATGAATACACGGGACACTGCGAGAGCCGGTGGACTGAGTCAACGTAGTGTCATGCGCACACTGCATCGTCACCGCTTTCACCCGTTTCATGTGTCGCTACATCAGCAATTACATGATGATGACTTTAATCATCGAGCGCAATTCTGTCAATGGGCATTAACAGAGAATGCGTTGCAGTTCTACCTGTTTACCGATGAAGCGGGTTTCACAAACCACGGGGAAGAGAATCTACGGAACATGCATTACTGGTCCGTGGACAATCCTCGCTGGCTCATACAGGTAGAGCGACAGCGACCGTGGACTGTAAATGTATGGTGCGGAATCATTGGCGACCACCTTATTGGTCTTCACTTCATTGCAGGGGCCCAAGCAGCTGCAACATACATCGCGTTTCTACAGAATGATCTGCCTACGTTTATCGAAAATGTCCCACTGTAAACGCGTCGACGTATGTGGTATCAGCATGATGGTGCACCTGCACATTCCGCAATTAACACTAGGCTGACCCTTGACAGGATGTTCGACGGGCGTTTCATAGGACGTGGAGGACGCATAAATTGGCCAGCCCGTTCTCCTGATCTTACACCTCTGGACTTCTTTGGTACGTTAAAGGAGAATGTGTACCGTGATGTGCCTACAACCCTAGAGGATATGAAACAACGTATTGTGGCAGCCTGTGGCGACATTACACCAGATGTACAGCGGCGTGTACGACATTCATTACGCCAGAGATTGCAATTGTGTGCAGCAAATGTTGGCCACCACATTGAACATCTATTAGCCTGATATGTCGGGACTTACTCTATTCCACTCTGTAATTGAAAACGGAAACCACGTGTGTACGTGTACCTCACCCCTCATGGTAATGTACGTGTGCGTCAGTGAAAAAGACCAATAAAAGGGTGTTAGCGTGTGGACGTAATGTGCTGTTCCAGTCTCTTCTGTACTTAAGGTCCATCACCGTTCCCTTTGGATCCCTACGTTATTCGGTGCTCTCCGATACACACGATCGAACAGCGGAGGAGTGGTACTCAAGCGTCAACTTTAGGTTACAATATCTCCGGATGTAATTAACATTTTACAATGCAACAAACGGCACTGATTACGTATTTGTTTATATGTTCAGATGTGCTATCAAAACTAACGAGGTTGCATTTTAAAAAAACGTAGGTTTGTGTTAAAAAACACACTTCCGTGCATTTTTTTATGGTTTGTGTTAACCAATTACACTAGCCCCTCTCCTCACGTTCGGTCTGTGGAATCGATTCGTCAGTATTTGATGTGGTTTACGAAATATATCGAGCGGTAATGTTAGGTGACTCACCCTGTATATAAAATTATACCTCACAACATACAGATGGCGCACACGACTTCCCTACCACTGTGGTATCAGGGATCCATCCACCAAGTTAAATAATAAATACCAGTTGCCGAATCCCATACAAGCAGACCCGATGAAGGGGAAAAGAAAAAGAAAGAGATAATTTCAGATGATGTTTAAAAGAAACAGAACTATGTACATCGTTAAACAAGTAACTAATCGTGCCAGAAATAATTTTTTCTTGCCTTTTTATTCTAAAATATGGTGTTAACAGAAACACCAATATTTATGATTGGAAATTCGAGCTTTCGGGAGAAAAGTGCGTAATTTAGTAAACAGGGAACGCTGCACAGTAAGTTAATTGACGTAGAAAGCACTGCCACAACGTAATAACAGGAACTATGGAAAAACAGAGATGGGACTTCAAAACGCACGGAGACTGGCATTACGACTGCATCACCCGATTTAACAGGCTTCCCAACGCTGGGTCGGGGTAAACTTTGCGCACACAGAATGAAGTCGGTGAAATCTCTAGCATTGTTCGTTCGCGGCGCCCAGATGACAAGACAATGGCCATGCAAATGAGGGCTCGACGCTCTGACGGGAAGCAGGCTTTACTGGCTGTAGCGGCAGGCGGACGATAAATACGCCAGGCAGGAAGAGAGTCTGCTGTGACGTGAGAGATCCCAGCACTGGGCGGTTGAAGGGGCAACAAAGTGGCGAAAGCATCATATGCCAATGTACAGCGTGATAAGTATTGAACTAAACGAAATAAAATCGTCATAACTTCTGAACGGTTTGCGTTAAGACGTTCAAATAGGACTGTTGGCCGAGGGGCATGATGGAAATTAGTACGCGTATGCATGGCTTCGTTTAACGGCGAAGCCCACTTTCATTTGGATGGGATCGTCAACGAGCAAAATTGGCGCATTTCGGTGACTGAGAACCCACATTTCGCGATCGAGGAGTCTCTTCACCCTCTGAGGGTGACTTTCTGGTGTGCAGTGTCCAGTCACGGAATTCCTTGATTGCACGGACACTACTTCACGGTACGTGACGGTTTTGGACGATGATTTGATCCCCACTATCCAAAGTGACCATGATTTCGACAATATGTGGTTCATGCAAAACGGAATTCGACCCAATTGAAGAGGGAGAGTGTTTGGCATCCTGGAGGAGCACTTTGGGTACCGCATTCTGGCTCTGGGGTATCCAGAGGCCACTGGAATGGCCCTCGATTGGCCGCCATATTCTCCGGATATGAACACAT
The DNA here is from genome assembly GCF_021461395.2 of Schistocerca americana. NCBI lineage: Eukaryota > Metazoa > Arthropoda > Insecta > Orthoptera > Acrididae > Schistocerca > Schistocerca americana. Next base: position 1,240,661,538 of record NC_060119.1, on the reverse strand, counting down.
GCGACGCCCTTTTGTGGGGCTATATTAAAGACAAGGTGTACAGCAATGACCCCACAACTATGGCTGAGCTGAAATCAGCAGTTCTGGAGGTCATCGACAGTATCGATGTTCCGACACTTCAGCGGGTCATGCAGAATTTCGCTATTCGCCTGGGCCACATCATAGCCAATGACGGCAGGCGTATCGAACATGTCATAACCTAAATCCAAATATCTGTAGTAACATTTACATGTCGAATGAAGTGGGTGCAAGGCGTACTTTGTAACTAATTTACGTTTTCTTCATATGGTTCAATAACTGTCACCGTGTAGGTTTAGTCGTACCCCAAAGGTGTAACTGAACTATTACCGTTAACACGATACAATAGGGTAAACCAATAAATATCTGCTCTCAGTCTTTGTTATTTATAACTGATTACCCTTAAGTTACTTAATAATTCAAATATTATGTTACATAAGCATATATAATATTCCTAACGGCCTGCCGAAGTGGCCGTGCGGTTAAAGGCGCTGCAGTCTGGAACCGCAAGACCGCTGCGGTCGTAGGTTCGAATCCTGCCTCGGGCATGGATGTTTGTGATGTCCTTAGGTTAGTTAGGTTTAACTAGTTCTAAGTTCTAGGGGACTAATGACCTCAGCAGTTGAGTCCCATAGTGCTCAGAGCCATTTGAACCATTTTATTCCTATCGCTGTTGGGGTCGTCTTCCCTTCACAGTATTTTTTCCTAGGCAGTAAGTCGTATTCGCAAAAAATGTTCTGTCTGTCTGTCGATTTACGCTTTTTATTTCAGTTCGAGCGATGTCGTCCATCTTTGGATCGTACGTCACAGTTACAGAGTAACCTTTCCTAATAGATCTAACAGTTTCTTGTCATATACTGATTCTAGTACTTGACACTGGATTGTTAGTTCCATTACGACAGGTAATGGGCGACGTTGCCCGAAACCGGACATTTTGAAATAAAAAAAACAGCGGCAGAAAGACAGAAAAAATGAGTTTATTTTGCACAAATAACAAACGCAGATAACACCGTGTGGCAAATATGTCGAGTTCTGGTTAAGCACGTACGAAGTTTGACTGAATTTTCTTTAGGTGTTCCGGAGGAAACCTGCAAAACACACACACCCATTGTGGGACATTTATTAAAACGTTAATATTACATTTATCTAGTATGTTACCGAAACCCTCATAACAAAACATCCATATGAAAGATAATACAGTTAGGTTCCCTAGCAGGGACATTTTATGACCAACAGACCGTTACAGAAATGCAAAGTTGATGACCTTCGCACGGGCTCCGTGACACTTATTTCCAGACATTTTATAGTGATAACCCATGATACTAACAGAACATATATGGCTCCAAAACGATCCCAGATCAGAATTATTCACACAGATATTTTAGTGCGAACCTTTCAAGTACTCCCATCGTTCTACACTCCTGGAAATTGAAATAAGAACACCGTGAATTCGTTGTCCCAGGAAGGGGAAACTTTATTGACACATTCCTGGGGTCAGATACATCACATGATCACACTGACAGAACCACAGGCACATAGACACAGGCAACAGAGCATGCACAATGTCGGCACTAGTACAGTGTATATCCACCTTTCGCAGCAATGCAGGCTGCTATTCTCCCATGGAGACGATCGTAGAGATGCTGGATGTAGTCCTGTGGAACGGCTTGCCATGCCATTTCCACCTGGCGCCTCAGTTGGACCAGCGTTCGTGCTGGACGTGCAGACCGCGTGAGACGACGCTTCATCCAGTCCCAAACATGCTCAATGGGGGACAGATCCGGAGATCTTGCTGGCCAGGGTAGTTGACTTACACCTTGTAGAGCACGTTGGGTGGCACGGGATACATGCGGACGTGCAATGTCCTGTTGGAACAGCAAGTTCCCTTGCCGGTCTAGGAATGGTAGAACGATGGGTTCGATGACGGTTTGGATGTACCGTGCACTATTCAGTGTCCCCTCGACGATCACCAGTGGTGTACGGCCAGTGTAGGAGATCGCTCCCCACACCACGATGCCGGGTGTTGGCCCTGTGTGCCTCGGTCGTATGCAGTCCTGATTGTGGCGCTCACCTGCACGGCGCCAAACACGCATACGACCATCATTGGCACCAAGGCAGAAGCGACTCTCATCGCTGAAGACGACACGTCTCCATTCGTCTCTCCATTCACGCCTGTCGCGACACCACTGGAGGCGGGCTGCACGATGTTGGGGCGTGAGCGGAAGACGGCCTAACGGTGTGCGGGACCGTAGGCCAGCTTCATGGAGACGGTTGCGAATGGTCCTCGCCGATACCCCAGGAGCAACAGTGTCCCTAATTTGCTGGGAAGTGGCGGTGCGGTCACCTACGGCACTGCGTAGGATCCTACGGTCTTGGCGTGCATCCGTGCGTCGCTGCGGTCCGGTCCCAGGTCGACGGGCACGTGCACCTTCCGCCGACCACTGGCGACAACATCGATGTACTGTGGAGACCTCACGACCCACGTGTTGAGCAATTCGGCGGTAAGTCCACCCGGCCTCCCGCATGCCCACTATACGCCCTCGCTCAAAGTCCGTCAACTGCACATACGGTTCACGTCCACGCTGTCGCGGCATGCTACCAGTGTTAAAGACTGCGATGGAGCTCCGTGTGCCACGGCAAACTGGCTGACACTGACGGCGGCGGTGCACAAATGCTGCGCAGCTAGCGCCATTCGACGGCCAACACCGCGGTTCCTGGTGTGTCCGCTGTGCCGTGCGTGTGATCATTGCTTGTACAGCCCTCTCGCAGTGTCCGGAGCAAGTATGGTGGGTCTGACACACCGGTGTCAATGTGTTCTTTTTTCCATTTCCAGGAGTGTATATCGACACATCTCTGTCTTATAACTTCCTACAGGGGGCCCCCTGCACTCTTCTTTGCAAATTTTCACTTAATACCAGTACTAGCATTACTAAAATCTGAGACCAACATTAGTGTTACTAGAATTCAAAACTACAATCTAATCCATTCGTTAAGACATTTAAGAGAACATTAATATAGAAATTAAGGATCGCCAAGGAACAAACAAATTTTATGTAACTTGCGAACATCGGTGAATTGGTTCAGATAGTGACATCTTTTGTTATCAGCTTGGTACATTTTGACTCATGTAATCGTCGTTACTTGTTTGGCCCTTTCTGTTTACTGTCCACACGGATAACTGGTTGTTACCATACCTAAGGTTCATCTGAAACAGAGATATTATACGATACAGCTGCTGCTGCCCAGCAGGGTACTTAGAAATCCACGTGATGTCCGATGACTGAGTTAGTACTCCATAGTTAGGTGCAAATGCGTTGATACCAAAATGCACTATAACCAGTCTCTATGTCACCTCACTGTTGACTTTACACTGATCGGCCAAAACATTACGGCCACTTCCCGTCGCGAGGATGAATGCCTCCTAGTGGTATTGAGGGCACGAGACGCTGTAAGGAAGGAATGTAAACGGAAGAGAGACGTATGGCAGTTATAATAGCATAGGAACATTGTTGCGGCGCTGCAGCCGGAAATGAAAATCTCTGAAACGGCGAAGCTGGTCGCCTATTGAGATACTGCTGTCGTGAGTAACTATGGAAAGTGGTTCAAGGATGGTGAAATAACAAGTAAATCGTACGGTATTGGACGATTACGTCTCATCAGAATCACTGTGCAATCCAGGATAGCCAGCGATCTGTGGCAGATCTGACAAGTACAAAACTGGTGAAGGCACAAGAGCGCAACGTTCAAGGGCCATTGTTTTAACATGGCACTTCATATCTTACGAACGCTACGTATTCTTCTGTTGACCCAACGACATCGTCAGTTACGACTGAGTGGGCACAGCTCACTGAGTTTTCATTGTCTATCAATAGCACGTGTCGCCTGTCGAATGAATCACATTTCTTATCACACAAGGTCGATGGTTGGGTTCTTATACGCCGTCATCGAGGGAATGGCTGCACGAAACAGGCACCACGCCACAGATGCATGCCGGTGAAGACAGAATTACGCCGGCCGGGGTGGTCGAACGGTTCTAGGCGCTTCAGTCTGGAACCGAGCGACCGCTACGGTCGCAGGTTCGAATCCTGCCTCGGGCATGGATATGTGTGATGTCCTTAGGTTAGTTAGGTTTAAGTAGTTCTAAGTCTAGGGGACTGATGACCTCAGATGCTAAGTCCCCTAGTGCTCAGAGCCATTTGAACCATTTGAACAAAATTACGCTATGGGCTTCCATGGGATCTGTGGTGGTAATCGGAGGCATAATGACAGCAATGAACTACTTGAACATCACTGCGGACCACCTGCATCGCTTCATGTTGGAAGTCTCCTCCTACGGTGATGACATCTTCGAGCAGAATAACTGTCCGTGTTGCCAGGAGGTTTGAGGGGCATTATAGTGAACTTAAACGGATGTCTTGGCCAGTAAAGGTGCCTGGTTTGTACCCATTGGAGTTGTGTATTGACAGACGGAAATCTCCGGCAATGTGTATCTGTAAACATCGTTCCGAGACATGTTCTCTGCTTACATGTAGAGTTCTCTGGCTCCCGATAAATGCGAGTAGTCAACGTAGAGCTGTCTGTGAGGAAAACATAGGGCGCCCAGATGAATACATGCCACTGTTAATCTTTGTTCTTGACTTATCTGCAGTGAGCAAGGAGGCCATTTTTAAAGGGAACTACGAGCTTTGGAGCTGGAAAGGCAAGTTTGTTGGGGTGATAGAAGTTCATGGTATCATACTGTCTCCCGTGTGGTCTCGCCGGTGATGATGATGGTCTGTACTATGTGACTCTTCAACTCCACTATGGATAACTTGATGCCATTGCACAGTCTTACGCCTCAGTGTGACAGGCTCCAACTTGTGAGACTACTTCTTTCTTTATAAGTCTTCTGATTGGTTTGATTTGGCACGGCATGAATTCCTGTCCTGTGTGAAACATTTCATCTTATGATAGCACTTGCAACCTAAGTCCTCAGTTATGTGCTGATTGTATTCCAGTCTCTCCCTCCATCTACAATTTTTATCGTTTGCTAGGGAAAGACGACGGTTCAAATCCGCCTCCAGCTATCCTGAATTAGGTTTTCTGTGCTTTCTCTAAACCGCTTCAGGCAAATCCAGGGATGGTTCCTTCGAAAAGGCACGACCGACTTCCTTCCCCGTCCTTCCCTAACCCTATGGGACCGATGACCTCGCTGTTCGCTATCCCCCCCCCCCTAATCAACCAACCACACATTTGGAAGGATTAACGTTTTAGCAGTTTCGCAATTTTAGGCTGAGTTCCTTCATTTTGGCAGCGAAATCTTCCATTTGGCCTTTTAAAACTGTGTTGCTACCTTTGATGTTCTAACAGCACGATATAACCTGATTCCATTAGCTGGTGCTTTGTTTCAGGGATGCGCTAGTATGCGTTTTTCAGGCAGTAAACTTCTCCGCCCTATTCTTCAGTATGCGATCCTCACCAGACAGAGCTGACGGAGAGCATCGAATAAGAGCGTAGAAGGGCAGTTCGTATTGTATTAGCCGGCCGCTGTGGCCGCGCGGTTCTAGGCGTTTCAGTCCGGAACCGCGCTGCTGCTGCGGTCGCAGTTTCGAATCCTGCCTCGGGCAGAGCCATTTTTTTCGTATTGTATTGTCACGAAGTAGGGGACAGAGTGTCACGTTCGTTCCGCTGTTCGGGAATGGAACAGCAGAGAAGTATTCTGAACTTGGTTCGGCGAACACTCTGTCAGAAACTCAAGCGTGAATTGTAGAGTGCTAATTTATATGTAGACGTAGTGCACGTTGTCACTGGCGAAACCGTTGTTAGGATTTTGAAAGCAGTTCCATACTTTGCTATTACAGTAGATAATTTTGGGTCTTCTGGAAACTATTTAAATGACCAAACAGTTATTTAATTCAGCCCAGTATATGACTGTCGTCATCCAATTTTTGTAGCCTCATGTTGTGCTGTGATAATTAAGTCTCCTATCACGAACTTTGTTTCTGGCTATAAAAGTACTGCATTTGCTTTAGGAAAGGAACATCCTTGAAAAGTGTTCCATAAAGAGCAGAAATGGGCAAAATCTGACGGCACAAGATCAGGTGAATAAGATGGGCGCGGAATGACTTCTCAACCCAACTCCTATACAGTGGTTTTTTTCAGTTCAAATGGTTCAAATGGCTCTGAGCACTATGGGACTCAACTACTGAGGTCATTAGTCCCCTAGAACTTAGAACTAGTTAACCCTAACTAACCTAAGGACATCAAAGACATCCATGCCCGAGGCAGGATTCGAACCTGCGACCGTAGCGGTCTTGCGGTTCCAGACTGCAGCGCCTTTAACCGCACGGCCAAGTCGGCCGGCTTTTTTTCAGTCTAGAAGAATGGAAGGCGGGGGGGGGGGGGGGGGCGTTACCTTGGAATCGCATCACCTCACGCAGTCTTCACGGAATACGTCTGCAAGATGTCTCAGTTGTTGACAATAAACGTAAATTGTTATGTTTACGCTACGGGGAAGCAGTGTTTAGTACACCATGCAGTCTCTTTTCCACCACATGCTTAACACTGTCTTTTGCAGAAGCGCCGACGTCTTTGTACGAGAAGCTGCTGCTTGTTTGGGTTCAACGATACCTTGGTTTCCGTAAGTTGGCATAAAGACACCATTTCTCGTTACAAGTAATGATATAGAACAGGAATAGTTGCTGTTGGTCACAATCCAACTGATGACCAGCAAGCAGAGACACACATATGGCACCTGCTGATTTTGACGATTTTGGCTTAGAACATGTGTCACGCATACATTCAATTTTAGGACCTTCCCCATTCTATCGAAATGTCGCACGATGATGGAATGGCCACAGTTCATCACATTTGTCTGTTCTCGAGTACACTGAAGTGCATCATTATGAATTAATGTATTTAAACGATCTTCATCAAGTATCGAAGGTCTTCCTGAACATGGAGAGTTACTAATGTCAAAACGACACTCTTTAAAACAAGAAAACGATTTCCTCGCCGTGATCTTTGCAATGGCATTATCTCCACATATGGCGCAAATATTGCTGCCTGCCTCCGCTGCTGTAACCGCTCTATTCAAAACAGACAGAAGAATATGTCGGAAATGTTACGATTTCTCCACTTGACACACCATTTTCTATCGTCCACAGTTCCATTCACTTCCTCCAAATGAAAGAATGGCATTAACTCAGATGGCAACAGTGAATTACAAATAAAAAACAGACCTTCGATAAAAACACCCACAGCAACGGAAACACCAGTGCACAAAACAAAAACGCTACGAAATTGTGCACCAACCTAATACAACGACTATAAAATGAAATATTTCTGTCGAATATTTGTGCTTTTGCGTTGAACTGCAACATTACGTAGCCTTCAAACTAATAGATGGAGAGAAAATATGAAATAACACGACAGGTTATTGTTCTAAATCCGCTGTGCTCGTGTTCGGCCAATAGAGCTGAAGTATTTATAACCTAGGTCTCGTATTCTGCTGTGTTTCTCGCCAGAACAACAGAATCAGCACAAAAAAAGCTGCAGAAGTATCTTTGTACTGTTCGGTACGTTGTGTTTATGTAATACTTTCTATTAGTAAATATGTCCCACTACACGGTAAGTAGGTGAGGTATTTATAAAGTTTCAGTAATCACCACAGAAAAAATGAATTCGATAATTCTATCTTTTTTTAGTCACAGTAACCTGTGTGCAGTCCTGGCACACATTGAAATTCTGGAGCCACAGCGTATTAGCACTTTGCTAGAGGAGCCCAAATAAAAAGACGCTGTCCACTGATCGACTGGGGTATATGGTGCCGAAATTTGTTTTCGGGAGCAGCGGCCATACAGGTAAATTTTTACAATAACCAGCAATCAGCCACTCTAAGAAACAACGTCTGTTTTCACACAGACACTGCCTCGCTTTGTCAGCTGCAATGTTGCAGCTATGTCGGGGCAATTCAGACAGCTGAAGAAATCATATAGAGCAACAAACGAAAATAAATGAGAAGACAATACTGCACTCCATTATTAAGTAGCTATGCAAAAGGCTTTTTGTTTGGAAAGCTAAAATTTACGAAATATTTTCCATCTCAGCTGCTATTATTTTATATATCTAATGACGTTTTCATTTGATGTATTGTGTGAGTGATATGATAATTAAAAAGCAGCAAGTCTTCGGTACGTTAGAAATGTAATGTTTACTACGTTCCACCACACAAATAGCAGATTAATTTTATTTTTATTATTTATTGGGAAGTATTAGTTTCGATTGTTTGTGGAAACCTATTTAGAAACACGAACTGTTGAAAAGATGGAGACACAAAGTTGTATGAATCGAAACAGTACACTAATTGCCTACCGTATTACTTGACCAGTCACGTAAGACATTTTCCATGTGCTCTCGTACCAAGAGAAGATTTGCGCTGGTAAGTGTCCAGGAATTCTTGGGTAGATATTCCGTTGTGAGGTCTTGTTTAGTCACTTTTGTTAATATTGCGTAATAGTTCTATGATAAAGAACTGGATTAATCTGCAATCTTTTATGGTCAAACCAAAATGCCATCTACGGAAGTTCCGGATTTCTTAGTGAGAACTGAAACTTCGTTCAGTGCGAGTAAATTCCATGTGTTATACTGTGCAGTCATAACCATGGACTTTCAAGACTCCTAAACGTGACAAACTGAATAGTATTTGGACGAGCTTACAGAATCATTAAACACCGTGTGTTTTTATAAACAGCTTCTCGAGTACATCTCCATCTACATGACCACTCTGCTGTTCACACTGAAACACTTGCCACAGCATTGATACGAATATTTTCAGGCTAGTTCTCGAATGTTCAGATCTCTAAAAGCACAGAAGGGGGGGGGGGGGGGGGGAGAGACGAATGAACACCTAAATCTTTCCGTGAGAGGTCTGATATCTATTATTTTACCACAACGGTGTAGGAGGAAGTCAACAAAATATATTCGCTTTCGTAGGAGAAAGTTGGTGATTGAAATTTCAAGAAATATCTCGCAGCAACGAAAAACGCCTTTGGCTTAATGACTGCCACTTGCTTATTATGTTTGTGGTAATCCGCCCCTATTTCGCGATAACAGAAAACGAGCTGCTTCATTTGAACTTTTTCAGCGCGTGTAATGAAAAGCGCGGTTCTTTCAACAGAAGTTCGTGAGAGCGAATCTTAAAGCGCTTACTAGAGAGAGACAGAGAAAGAGTGAGGGAGGGAGGGAGGGAGGGAGACAGTGAGTGCTATAAATGTGCAAGGATTAGTACAAATTGTATTTCCGTAATTTCGTTTTTAGGAACTATATGTTAGAACGCATTTTATATTAAATTTTGTATGCTCAAATTGACAATTCAAAACAGATAACAGATATGTTTGCAAGGACTTCTCTTCTTTTAGTAGTTATAGGTAGACCTCGCAGATACAGCCAGACCTAGTGAAAAGAACTCGCTTCACAGGTACATAACAGCTACGTACCTCTATGTAACCTGTAGATACGTACAACGTCTAGTTTTCTACAGGTTCTTAGAGCTGAGTAACGTTGTACAGTGATTCAGGGCAGCTGCTCTCCTAGAAAACTCAGAAAGCTTAACTTCTCGTGAATTCCAAACGCAGCATATCAATTACCCTGTGCCTTAATACATGTCAAGCTCTGAAAGTATTCTGGTATGCGTACATCTCGTGTCTGTGTCTTCTAACTGTAATAGGAGAGCGACAGTAAAACGAACACGAAGGCACCTGCTGCATTGTGATATAGTTTTCGTGTACACGGCTGCCTTTGCCGCCCCAGCGACTTAAGGATTTTCATTTCTTTTAAAAAGTAATTAAATGCTTTTTTCGTTTTACGAGGCTGAGAGATAATTACAAAGAGAAGGTTTCTTTTTCTTCACACTGAGAGAGCGGAGGTCGGAGCGACACGGCCGAGTATTCTTCATCTACATCTACATCTACGTGATTACTCGGCTATTCACGATAAAGTGCCTGGCAGAGGGTTCAATAAAAACCACCGTCAAGTTGTCTCTTTACCGTTCCACTCTCGAAAAGCGCGTTACAAAAACGAGCACTTAAATTTTTTCTGTTGGAGCCTTCATTTCTCTTATTTTATCGTGATGATCACTTCTCCCTATGTAGGTGGGTGTCAACAAAATGTTTTCGCAATCACAGGAGAAAACTGGCGATAGAAATTTTATGAGAAGATCCCGTCGCAACGAAAAACGCCTTTGTTTTAATGATTACTGTGGT